>NC_073626.1:57060981-57685981 GCF_029407905.1 Bubalus kerabau
AGTGGAACACAAGAAAGAAAGAAATAAGACCAACCCACAAGCTGCAGAATTAGGATATAAACCCAGTTCCCCAAAACCTTACTTATCATTTGGCTTCATTATGTTGTGAAGAGGAGCAGTTTCCCAGGACAACAGCTACTGACCAAGGACCAGAGAAGAATAGAAAGGGTAGACAGAAGGCAGAAACCAGGATAACACATCAGGTCTAGGATCAAGGAAGGTAGTTTGGATAAATCTCCAAAGACCAAAGAGAGAAATTTCAAAGCCAGAAATTCACAGAAAGGAACTATAGTGAAGAGCACATCAAGAAAAAACACAATTGGCCTTGGATGATTGACTAAATGGTGTTCCCTGCACCTAGGCTTTGCCAGCCTTCAGCTGACGATGCTACCTTTACAGAGTGAGAAAAGAAGGCGGGGTAAAAAGGGCACAGGCCAGTAGAGTCTTGGAACAAAGTCATTAAGCAATGCCCTCAGTAGACTCAGATGAAGCACAGTAACCCCTAAAGAGCACAGACATCTTGAAATAGACTTCGGTGATTTAAGAAGGAGCACGATGCAGAGGAATCACTGGTCCATATCCCAGTTTCTTCTGAGATGCCTGCGCCAAGAACAACAATCAGTTCTCATGAGGGAAACAAGCTTGATCTGATGGACAGGACCCTGCAGTGTTAAAGAGAGTTTCATGGTACAATTGTGATTATACTGAGCATAAAGCTCACTGCAGTATGGTGAAGTTCTGGCCTGGAATACATGGTCTCAGACAGCCAGCAGATCCTCCTTCATCTTCAATCAACAGAGAAGAAGGCTACAGGGAATACATTGAATTTCAGACAGTAGAATCTCTCTATAATCCACCATGTCACACCTGGAGAGTGACCACAGGATGGATATCTGTGTCCCTTGTAGGACAGGAGACAACATTCCAGAAGAAAGGACTGCATGACTGTTCTATGCCAGAAGAGAAGGGAAGAATGGAAATAAGTTTCTGTGGGCAAGCTTGACATGCCTGTGGGCTCATGCCTCCCCTGGGCAAGCTGCCCAACAGCACCAGAAAAGGAAGGACATCACAAACCACCTAAGCACTTCCTGACAAACAAACAGAGTGATAATCAAGAGTGATATGCATAATTTTTTGAACAGCTTTTCTAGCCATGGAAGAACTTTTGGAAAGTATAAAGTAGTGCACAGGTGAATAATCAAACAGGATAATCAAACAATAATCAGTTAGGTGGGATTGCTGGGGGGCTAGGGTGGAAGAAGAGGAGTATGTATAGCCCTGAGCACTGCTATGTTTATGCAGCAATTCACCAGCCTCTCTGAGCCCTCCCTTCCTCAACTGGAATCTAGACGGAGAACGACTGTCTCACACTCAGTGAGGACCTGTGTCTCTTCTTATTCAGATGGCTGTTACCATCAGAACACTAAGTCTCTGTGGTGAAGGGTCACCGTCTGCCTGCTCTGGTCTGTCTTGCATTGAGGCACGGTGCTCTCACAAATTGGGTGTGCACACACTGCTCTGCTCAGAACCTGCAAAGGGAAGTAGACTAAGCAATTACAAAGTCTAAAGTTTCTGACAGCTCTGGAGAGTTTCCTGATGACCCTCAAAATACTTTTGTCCTTTGCTGATGCCAGAAATTCCATCATCAAGCCATAGACATGAAATCAGGTTGGCCCAGGTTTCCAAGAGGCTGTACCACTATCAGCTCTGGTCACTTGGGCAAGTACTCACTCTTTATAAACCTGAAAATGGGTAATAATATCCAAAGGAATCCTGAATATGAAAGTTTTGTAAACCATAAAGCATTAAAAAAATGCCATCACCAAAGTTACTATTCAAAAACAATAAAATAAAGACCTAATAGGATGAACATTGCTGAGGCAGGAGCAATATAAGCTCATCAATTATTTATTCACAAAATTACAAAATATTAGATCCAGACATAACCTGTCAAGTGTTTCCTGTTCAAATCTTTAACTTCACAAAAAATGAAATTAAAGCCCAAAAGAGGTCAAGTGACCAAAATTACATGTCAAACAATAACCACTTGACCCCCTGAAGTCCCAGAGCGTGGTCTCCACATAGGCTTTTTGCTAACTGGGAAGCAGCTCCCTTAGATTGTTGAATGTGAGAGAATTGTAAGTGAGAGAGGAGAGTCATTTGGCCAAGCCACAGATGGCAGATCTTGTTGTTCCTTGTGTAGACTGGGAATACTCACTGGGAGGAACCATCACAGTGCTGAGGCCAGGCTTCCAATCATAATGGACCAGGGTTCAGACCATGGAATCTCTCATCACAGGTTTATGTATTTGATGCTGGCAATCATGATGGTTTGATGGGGTTGTGCTTAGTCACTCAGTTGTGTCCGACTCTTTGTGACCTCATGGACTGTAGCCCACCATGCTCCTCTGTCCATGGGGATTCTCCAGGCAAGGATACTGGAGTGGGTTGCCATGCCCTCCTCCAAGGGATCTTCCAAACCCAGGGATAAAACCCAGATCTTCCACACTGCAGGTGGATTCTTTACCCCCTGAGCCACCAGGGAAGCCAGGTGGGGTTGTGGTGATGGTTAAATTAAATGAGGGGGTTGACCATGGAGTTTAGGTGATTTTGTATTCTAATTACTGGAGCCCTCTGGGGACTACCAGGACAGTTGCTCAGCAGAGGGTTGGAGGCTGATCCTGGCTGACAGTCACACACAACTGGGTCAGGAGTGACTCTCAGGCCACTGCTCCCAATCCCCCCTGAACACCCAGGCCCCATTGGACTCTATATCTACCCACGCCAGCAGATATCAGATATAAGAAAATCAGGCACCGACATAGACAAAGCTGAGAAGCAGTGGCAGCTGGGCTTCTACAAGGATAGAAGGGGCTTCCAGGCTGTCTAAATAACAGCTTCTGGGTCCAGATAAAACCCCAGAGGAATCTAGAAGAGACATTCCCTTTTCAGGGAGGCAGAACAGTCTAACCTCAGCAAGCTTTCCTCAAGGAAAGCTTCCAAAGCCTTGGAGAAAACTTGGCTGTGTCTAGACCAGGGGCACAGGGGCTGGGCTTATATGGGTTCCAAGAGTGTCACTCCTGCCCCAGGGGGGCTCTCCTAGACAGACCCCAGCCAGTCCAAGCAGCTACCCACAGTCAAGGCCTTAACAAGTGGAAATGACAAGAGAAGTGCTATGCAGAAGAGGGAAAAAGAACATTATTAAGTGAAGTGTTACCTCACCAAATTGCAGAAGACTAAGTTGTTCAAGACAGCAGCAGCCAGGCTCTGTCTGTGCCTACAATCTGCAGAGGCCCTAAGCCAGCCACTGCCAATTACTCATTTCAGAGCCACCCCATGACTGACGGTTCTAACATTCATCCACTGACCAGGAGAGTGATTTTCTTTCTTTAGAATGATGCTGCTGAAAACTACACTCTCTCCAAAGATAGGGGACAGTAGAATCTATCAAAACATGTTCCATGAGACATCATTTCCTTGGGATGCTACAAGGATACTCCTAGTAGACTCAAGGAAACTTGGTGCTGGATGTGCCACGTGTGTGTGTGTGTGCATGTGTGTGTGTGTGTGTGTTCATCACTCAGTTGTGTCCAACTGTTTGTAACCCCATGGACTATAGCCCACCAGGCCCCTCTATTCGGGGGATTCTCCAGGCAAGAATATTGGTGTGGGTTGCCATTCCTTTCAGGGGATCTTCCCGACTCAGAGATTGAACCCAGGTCTCCTGCATTGCAGGTGGATTCTTTACCAACTGAGCCACCAGAGAAGACCTAGAATGTAAGAATACCACTGAGCTCCTGATGACTGTGCTCTTTCTGAGTACTTACAAAGACAAGAGTTCACTCAGCTGTTGAATAAGCACTAAGGGTTAAAAAAGGAAGTGGGTTGGGATAAAAGCATCATCTATTTAGTTAGGGTTTCATTCATATTTCAGCTCTGCCTGTCAGTAGCTCTGTGACCTTGTAAATGTATTTAATCTCATAGTCTCACTTTGCTACTCTATAAAATGTGGATAAGAAAGCCTACCTATTAGGCCATCATGAGAATTAGAGAAAATTTATATAAAATACACATTTTACCTTCTGCTACATAAGGTTCAGTAAATGATACCTTCAATAGTAATTCCTTCTCCTCCTCCCTTCCCCTTTTTTGGTTATTCTCCTCTTCTTTTTCCCCCTCCTCTTCTTCCTCCTCTTTTTCTTCCTTCTTCTCTTCCTCCTTTTTTACTTTCCCCTCCACTTCCTCCTTTTCCTCCTTATGAACAACCAAATGTGGCCTGAAATGTCTGTCCCTTGCCCTGGTTCTGCCTTCTAAGACCCCACAACAGCAGCAACAGTCATGGGAAAGACAGCTGACCAAAACTAGGTTTAAATTCTGGCAATTATGCCTACTTGCTAGTTGTCTTAAAGGATAAAGGTAAGCAAACATATTCTCTTCTTTAAAAAAAAAAAACTAACAAAAAAAAAAAAAAAAGAGAAAACACTCCAATTTTGTAGTCAGAGCTCAAACAAACCTTGCTATAACTGGCAAAATAGCTCATATCTGGTTGAGAGGTAATATAATAAATTTATTCAGTTTGGGACATATGTAAAAAAAATTTTTAAGCAATTAGAAACCACCCGAATAATCACAGCTGACCCTTGGAAACAATGTGAGGATCAGTCTGCTTGTAAGTTACAGCTGGTTCATATCCCCTGTTCTTAGCATTCATGGATTCAACCATGGACCATGTATAATAATACTGTAGTATTTACCAGTGAAAAATACCCACATGTCAGTGAACCTGTGCGGTTGGTTCACAAACCTAGTTGTTAAAGGTTGACTGCACTCATATCGCTTCTTGATTTGTATATTCTAATTTCAGCACTAGAGTGTCATTGATGGATTTCTCCCATTTTTGAAAAAGCAAGTCATCTGGGGTTAGGAACCACGGTGACACAAGCTTTGAGTCTCTGGAATGTGGCAAATAATTTATTCTTAGCAGGTGAGGAAAGGACATCACCAGTGGAAATCTTTCTGGGTGTTGAAGGCCCAGTTCAGATAATTCTTCTCTCTGTAACACACCTTCATTAATTCCTTCCACAGGAATGGCCCAAAGTAACCTGACCCTCCAAGCCAGTGCTGCTTAGAGTGGGGACAAACTCTCTACCCAAACTGACTTGGACAGAGCCCCTCACCTGATCATTCTGATTTTGGACCCAAATGAGAGTTGATGCCCTGGAAGAGAATGAACGGTGACATCCACCTGTGAACTGCAGGCTGCCACATCCCCCATCATGTCCCAAGTGACTCAGAAAGCTGGGACACACTGAGAAATGAAGAAATGATAAGTAGGGTTCACAGGTACTGTTCATTTTCTTAAAAACATAGCTATAGAGACGGTCCTAAGATGGCAGAGGAATAGGACGGGAAGACCACTTTCTCCCCCACAAATTCGTCAAAAGAACATTTAAACGCTGAGTAAATTCCACAAAACAACTTCTGAATGCCGTCAGAGGACATCAGGCACCCAGAAAAGCAGCCCATTGTCTTCGACAGGAGGTAGGAAAATTATAAAAGACAAAAAAAGAGACAAAAGAGGTAGGGATGGAGCTCCATTCCGGAAAGGGAGTCCTAAAAAGAGAGAAGTTTCCAAACACCAGGAAACACTCTCACTGCCAAGTCTGTGGCAAGCCTTGGAAGCACAGAGGGCAACATAATAGGGAGGAAAAATAAGTAAATAATTAAAACTCACATATTACGAGCCCAATGGTAACTCACCCAGTGGAGAAGCAGGGCAGACAACTGCGTCCGCCACTAGCAAGCGGGGGCTGTGCAGGGAGGCGCGGGCTGCATTGCTTAGAAAATGATCGGGCCTGAATGCCCCAAGGATAATCAGAGCGAACTAATTTGGGCTAGCAAACCAGACTGTGGGATAGCTACCACTCAAAAAGCCCTAAGACACCACCAGGCCCGCGCACAGAACAAAGGGCTGAACAGAACTAGCTGGCTGCAGACCATCCCCCTCCAGTGACAGGCAGCCAGAGCCGGAAGGGGGCAATTGCAGCCCCAGAGAGACATTATCTACCTAACTGCAAGCAGGCTTCTTTGCCAACTAAGACTTGTTGGGGTTCTGGACAGTCACCATCTACCTGAGAAGGTGCACCGGTTGTACACCCAGAAAACTGAGCAGCAGGGACGGGAGAGGCGATAAGTTGCAGTGACTGCACTGGCCGAACACCTCATCACCCGAGCTGCTCGGAGCTGGGAGCACAAAACGCAGGCCCAACGGAGTCTGAGCCTCTGAGGACTACCCGAGTGCCTGAACCTAAGTGGCTTAGACCTGGGAGGTGCATGCAGCCCAGGGCCAGCCTCCAACGGTTCCCAGAGGAGCAACCTAGATCCTGTGCTATGTGGGCAGGGAGGGTGCACACGCAGTGAGCGGGGGCAGGCCCAGTGTAGCTGAGACACTACAAGTACACGCCAGTGTAATTTGTTTGCAGTGTCCTCCCTCCCCACAGCGCAACTGAACAAGTGAGCCTAAAAAAGTGTCCACCACCGCCCCCTTGTGTCAGGGCAGAAATCAGACACTAAAGAGACCAGCAAACAGAGGAAGCTAAAACAGAGGAAACTGCCTTGGAAGTGACAGGTGCAATAGATTAAAACCCTGCAGTTAGTACCAACTACATAGTAAGGGGCCTATAGATCTTGAGAAATATAAGCCAGACCAAGGAATTTTCCGAAAATGAACTGACCCCACAATGCCCACAACACCACCAGAGAAAGTCCTAGATATATTTTTACTATTTTTACGATCATTCTTTTCTTTATTTCTCTTTTCTTTTACTTTTTTTAAACTTTTTTTAAATTTTTAAGTCCTCTATTACTCCTTTAATTTTCATTTTTATAACCTACCATTACTTTTCAAAAAAAAAACTATTTTTTAAAGCAAACTTCATATATATTTTTTTTAATAACTTTGGTGACTTTTTTTTTCTTTTTCTTTTCTTTAATATTGTATTTTTGAAAATAAAACCTCTAGTCTAAAATTTTAATCTTTGCTTTTTGGTATTTGTTATCAATTTTGTACCTTTAAGAACCCAATCTTCAGTACCCATTTTTACATGGGAGTGAGATTACTGGCTTGACTGCTCTTTTTTGGACTCTCCTTTTTCTCCACCAGGTCGCCTCTGTCTCCTCCCTCCCCCTTCTCTTCTCTACCCAACTCTCTGAATCTCTGTGTGTTCCAGATGGTGGAGAACACTTAGGGAACTGATTACTGGCTAGATCTGTCTCTCTCCTTTTCATTCCCCCCTTTTATCCTCCTGGCCACCTCTGTCTCTTTCCTCCCTCTTCTCTTCTCTGTATAACTCCATGAACATCTCTGAGCGGTCCAGACTGTGGAGCACACAAAAGGAGGGGATTACTGGCTAGCTTGCTCTCTCCTCTTTTGATTCCACCTCATCTCACTCAAGTTACCTCTAACTCCCTCCTCCCTCTTCTCTTCTCCATGTAACTCTGTGAACCTCTCTGGCTGTCCCTTACTATGGAGAAACTTTTCATCTTTAACCTAGATGTTTTATCAACAGTGCTGTATAGAAGGAGAAGACTTGAGACTACTGTAAAAATAAGACTGAAAACCAGAAGCAGGAGGCTTAAGTCAAAATCCTGTGAATATCAGAGAACACCTGACTCCAGGGAATATTAATTGATAGAAGCTCCTCAAAAGCCTCCATACCTACACTGAAACCAAGCACCACCCAAGGACCAACAAGTTCCAGAGCAAGACATACCACGTAAATTCTCCAGCAACACAGGAACACAGCCCTGAGCTTCAATATACAGGCTGCCAAAAGTTACTCCAAAACCATGGACATCTCATAACTCGTTACTAGACACTTCATTGCACCCCAGAGACAAGAAACCCAGCTCCACCCACCAGAACACCGACACAAGCTTCCCTAATCAAGAAACCTTGACAAGCCACCAATACAACCCCACCCACAGCGAGGAAACTCCATAATTAAAGAGAACTCCACAAACTGCCAGAATACAGAAAGGACACCCCAAACTCAGCAATATAAACAAGATGAAGAGACAGAGGAATACCCAGCAAGTAAAGGAACAGGATAAATGCCCACCAAACCAAACAAAAGAGGAAGAGATAGGGAACCTACCTGATAAAGAATTCCAAATAATGATAGTGAAAATGATCCAAAATCTTGAAATAAAAATGGAATCACAGATAAAATAGCCTGGAGACAAGGATTGAGAAGATGCAAGAAAGGTTTAACAAGGACCTAGAAGAAATAAAAAAAGAGTCAATATATAATGAATAATGCAATAAAGGAGATCAAAAACATTCTGGAGGCAACAAATAGTAGAATAACGGAGGCAGAAGATAGGATTAGTGAATTAGAAGATAGAATGGTAGAAATAAATGAATCAGAGAGGAAAAAAGAAAAACTAATTAAAAGAAATGAGGACAATCTCAGAGACCTCCAGGACAATATTAAACGCTACAACATTCGAATCATAGGGGTCCCAGAAGAAGAAGACAAAAAGAAAGACTATGAGAAAATACTTGAGGAGATAATAGTTGAAAACTTCCCTAACATGGGGAAGGAAATAATCACCCAAGTCCAAGAAACCCAGAGAGTCCCAAACAGGATAAACCCAAGGCAAAACACCCCAAGACACATATTAATCAAATTAACAAAGATCAAACACAAAGAACAAATATTAAAAGCAGCAAAGGAAAAACAACAAATAACACACAAGGGGATTCCCATAAGGATAACAGCTGATCTTTCAATAGAAACTCTTCAGGCCAGGAGGGAATGGAAAGACATAATTAAAGTGATAAAAGAAAATAACCAACAGCCCAGATTACTGTACCCAGCAAGGATCTCATTCAAATATGAAGGAGAAATCAAAAGCTTTACAGACAAGAAAAAGCTGAGAGAATTCAGCACCACCAAACCAGCTCTCCAACAAATGCTAAAGGATATTTTCTAGACAGGGGACACAAAAGTGGTGTATAAACTTGAACCCAAAACAGTAAAGTAAATGGCAATGGGATCATACTTATCAATAATTACCTTAAACATAAATGGGTTGAATGCACCAACCAAAAGACAAAGACTGGCTGAATGGATACAAAAACAAAACCCCTATATATGTTGTCTATAAGAGACCCACCTCAAAACAGGGGACACATACAGACTGAAAGTGAAGGGCTGGAAAAAGATATTCCATGCAAACAGAGATCAAAAGAAAGCAGGAGTAGCAAGACTCATATCAGATAAAATAGACTTTAAAACAAAGGCTGTGAAAAGAGACAAAGAAGAATACTACATAATGATCAAACGACCAATCCAAGAAGAAGATATAACAATTATAAATATATATGCACCCAACATAGGAGCACTGCAATATGTAAGACAAATGCTAACAAGTATGAAAGGGGAAATTAACAATAACACAATAATACTGGGAGACTTTAATACCCCACTCACACATATCGATAGATCAACTAAACAGAAAATTAACAAAGGAACACAAACTTTAAATCATACAATAGACCAGTTAGACCTAACTGATATCTATAGGACATTTCCCCCAAAACAATGAATTTCACCTTTTTCTCAAACACACACAGAACCTTCTCCAGGATAGATCACATCCTGGGCCATAAATCTAGCCTTGGTAAATTAAAAAAAAAAAAAATGAAATCATTCCAAGCATCTTTTCTGACCGCAATGCAGTAAGATTAGATCTCAATTACAAGAGAAAAAAATATTTAAAAATTCCAACATATGGAGGCTGAACAACACACTGCTGAATAACCAACAAATGATTAAAGAAATCAAAATTTGCATAGAAATGAATGAAAATGAAAACAAAACAACCCAAAACCTATGGGACACTGTAAAAGCAGTGCTAAGGGGAAAGTTCATAGCCATACAGGCACACCTCAAGAAACAAGAAAAAAGTCAAATAAATAACCTAACTCTACACCTAAAGCAACTAGAAAAGGAAGAAATGAAGAACCCCAGGGTTAGTAGAAGGAAAGAAATCTTAAAAATTAGGGCAGAAATAAATGCAAAAGAAACAAAAGAGACCATAGAAAAAATCAACAAAGCCAAAGCTGGTTCTTTGAAAGGATAAATAAAATTGACAAACCATTAGCCAGACTCATCAAGAAACAAAGGGAGAAAAATCAAATCAATAAAATTAGAAATGAAAATGGAGAGATCACAACAGACAACACAGAAATACAAAGGATCATAAGAGACTACTATCAGCAATTATATGCCAATAAAATGGACAACGCAGAAGAAATGGACAAATTCTTAGAAAAGTACAACTTTCAAAAACTGGACCAGGAAGAAATAGAAAATCTTAACAGACCCATCACAAGCACAGAAATTGAAACTGTAATCAGAAATCTTCCAGCAAACAAAAGCCCAGGTCCAGATGGCTTCACAGCTGACTTCTAACAAAAATTTAGAGAAGAGCTAACACCTATCCTGCTCAAACTCTTCCAGAAAATTGCAGAGGAAGGTAAACTTCCAAACTCATTCTATGAGGCCACCATCACCCTAATACCAAAACCTGACAAAGATCCCACAAAAAAAGAAATCTACAGGCCAATATCACTGATGAACCTAGATGCAAAAATCCTTAACAAAATTCTAGCAATCAGAATCCAACAACACATTAAAAAGATCATACACCATGACCAAGTGGGCTTTATCCCAGGGATGCAAGGATTCTTCAATGTCTGCATATCAATCAATGTAATAGACCACATTAACAAATTGAAAAATAAAAGCCATATGATTATCTCAATAGATACAGAGAAAGCCTTTGACAAAATTCAACATCCATTTATGATAAAAACTCTCCAGAAAGCAGGAATAGAAGGAACATACCTCAACATAATAAAAGCTATATATGACAAACCCACAGCAAACATTATCCTCAATGGTGAAAATTTGAAAGCATTTCCCCTAAAGTCAGGAACAAGACAAGGGTGCCCACTTTCACCATTACTATTCAACATAGTTTTGGAAGTTTTGGCCACAGCAATCAGAGCAGAAAAAGAAATAAAAGGAATCCAAATTGGAAAAGAAGAAGTAAAACTCTTACTGTTTGCAGATGACATGGTCCTCTACATAGAAAACCCTAAAGACTCCACCAGAAAATTATTAGAGCTAATCAATGAATATCGTAAAGTTGCAGGATAAAAAATCAACACACAGAAATCCCTTGCATTCCTATACACTAATAATGAGAAAACAGAAAGAGAAATTAAGGAAACAATTCCATTTACCATTGCAACAGAAAGAATAAAATACTTAGGAATATATCTACCTAAAGAAACTAAAGAGCTATATATAGAAAACTATAAAACACTGGTGAAAGAAATCAAAGAGAACACTACTAGATGGAGAAATATACCATGTTCATGGCTCGGAAGAATCAATATAATGAAAATGAGTATACGTATCCAAAGAAATCTATATATTCAATGCAAACCCTATCAAGCTACCAACGGATTTTTCACAGAGCTAGAACAAATAATTTCACAATTTGTATGGAAATACAAAAAACCTCGAATAGCCAAAGCAATCTTGAGAAAGAAGAATGGAACTGGAGGAATCAACCTGCCTGACTTCAGGCTCTACTACAAAGCCACAGTCATCAAGACAGTATGGTACTGGCACAAAGACAGAAATATAGATCAATGGAACAAAATAGAAAGCCCAGAGATAAATCCATACACCGATGGACACCTTATCTTTGACAAAGGAGGCAAGAATATACAATAGAGAAAAGACAATCTCTTCAACAAGTGGTGCTGGAAAAACTGGTCAACCACTTGTAAAAGAATGAAACTAGAGCACTTTCTAACACCATACACAAAAATAAACTCAAAATGGATTAAAGATCTAGACGTAAGACCAGAAACTATAAAACTCTTAGAGGAGAACTTAGAGGAGAGCAAAATACTCTCCGACATAACGTCACAGTAGGATCCTCTATGACCCACCTCCCAGAATATTGGAAATAAAAGCAAAAATAAACAAATAGTATCTAATTAAAATTAAAAGCTTCTGCACAACAAAAGAAACTATAAGCAAGGTGAAAAGACAGCCTTCAGAATGGGAGAAGATAATAGCAAATGAAGCAACTGACGGACAACTAATCTCAAAAATATACAAGCAACTCCTGCAGCTCAATTCCAGAAAAATAAACTACCCAATCAAAAAAATGGGCCAAAGACCTAAATAGACATTTCTCCAAAAAAGACATACAGTTGGCTAACAAACACATGAAAAGATGCTCAACATCACTCATCAGAGAAATGCAAATCAAAACCACAATGAGGTACCATTTCACACAAGTCAGAATGGCTGTGATCCAAAAGTCTACAAGCAATAAATGCTGGAGAGGGTGTGGAGAAAAAGGAACCCTTTTACACTGTTGGTGGGAATGCAGACTAGTACAGCCACTATGGAGAACAGTATGGAGATTCCTTAAAAAACTGGAAATAGAACTGCCATACGACCAAGCAATCCCACTGCTGGGCATACACACCAAGGAAACCAGAATTGAAAGAGACACATGTACCCCAATGTTCATCACAGCACTGTTTATAATAGCCAGGACATGGAAGCAACCTAGATGTCCATCAGCAGGTGACTGGATAAGAAAGCCATGGTACATATATACAATGGAATATTACTCAGCCATTAAAAAGAATACATTTGAATCAGTTCTAATGAGGTGGATGAAACTGGAGCCTATTATACAGAGTGAAGTAAGCCAAAAAGAAATACACCAATGCAGTATACTAATGCATATATATGGAATTTAGAAAGATGGTAATGATAACCCTGTATGTGAGGCAGCAAAAGAGACACAGATGTATAGAACAGTCTTTTGGACTCTGTGGGAGAGGGAAGTGGGGGGGGGGATGATTTGGGAGAATGGCAATGAAACATATATAATATCATATAAGAAACGAATCACCAGTCCAGGTTCGATGCAGGATACAGGAAGCTTGGGGCTGTTGCACTGGGACTACCCAGAGGGATGGTATGGGGAGGGAGGTGGGAGGGGGTTCAGGACTGGGAACACAATCCGTGGTGGATTCATATTGATGTGTGGCAAAACCAATACAATATTATAAAGTAATTAGCCTCTAATTAAAATAAATAAATTTAAATTAAAATAAAACATAGCTATACCTCTATCAAACATCTATCTGTGCCTGTGCATTCTTACACATATGTATTTGTACATATGTATATACATGCATATGTGCATTTGTGTGTATGTAATTACCCACATTAGCTAAAGATAGGCTAAATATGCAGTTGCCAAACAATGACCTATAGCCCATATCTGGTCCCTGCCTCTTTTTGTATATAAAACTTTATTGGAACAAAACCATAACAGGCAATGACTAGTCATTCATATATTGTCAATGATACTTTTCAAGGTACAATGTAAGTGTGACAGAAAACATATGGACCACAAAGCCTGAAATATGTGTAATATAGACTTTATCTACTCCTGGCTTAAACAGTCTCCATTATCACAAATGTATTCTGAATATCCACATGTGCCCAACAGCATGTCAGGTGCTATAAAAATAACACACACAATGTCACATATGCTTCTTGTGTTTAAGTTCTGTATTCACAAGATGCCCAAACAATTTCCTTCAAGAATGGGGAATGTAGATGGTACTGAACTGTTTTTCTTTCCTTTTCTCCCCTACTTTTCTAAACAGTTAACACTTGCATATTTTCATAGAATACACAGCTCTCATGTTGCTGGATTAATGCAATTCATTGTGGAGTTTGTGGGTACTTCAGTATTTTCTCTAGTGAGTTTCTTAACTATGTGCAATTCTTAACTGAGAGAATGTGTATAATGATTCAGTGTGTGGCACCTGGATGCAGACTTGTGTTGAAATCCAACCTCCTCAGCCTGAGAATTTTCCTTAACCTGATTGTGCCTCAATTTCTTCAACTACAAAAAGGGGTAATAACAGAATTGCTGTGATAATTATGTGAGTTAATGCATGTAACAGAGAAGGCAATGGCACCCCACTCCAGTACTCTTGACTGGAAAATTCCATGGATGGAGGAGCCTGGTAGTCTGCAGTCCATGGAGTCGCTAAGAGTTAGACACAACTGAGCGACTTCCCTTTCACTTTTCACTTTCATGCATTGGAGAAGGAAATGGCAACCCACTCCAGTGTTCTTGCCTGGAGAATCCCAGGGACGGGGGAGCCTGGTGGGCTGCCATCTATGGGGTCGCACAGAGTCAGACATGACTGAAGTGACTTAGCAGCATGCATGTAAAGCCTGTAGAATTGTGCCTGACACACACAACATATTGAACTATGATTAGTTATTATTGCATTAGGAAAACTATGCTATCAAATATCAACATAAATAATTTGGAAAACACAAATTTTGGGTGCTGTTCCAATGGCAAGATAAACTCTTCTCAAAGGATCATTTTATAAAGGAGATTTTAATAGGATCTTGCTTTATCTGAGAAACTGTGAGCCCATGTTCTTTTCAAGCTATATCCTTGGGTGAGTGGAGTGCCCCCCAGCAGAAGTAACAACGTAGCACTGATTGAACAATTGCTTGCATCCTCAGGCTGCTTCCACAAGCCACCAAGTCACAACTCTGCTACTTCCCAGGCCAGTTTGCCCTCCTGACAGCTACACCAACTGGGGCCATCAGGAACCCACAAACACCAGTCTCGTTATAAGTCGTGGCCACATCAGCAGGAGAAATAATGGTTTCCAAAGTAGGCACGAATTCCAGATCCTACAAACTCAGTAAAATTCCTCTTATCTAAGTATAAGATGTATATAACAGTCTTTTGGACTCTGTGGGAGAGGGAAGTGGTGGGGGGATGATTTGGGAGAATGGCAATGAAACATATATAATATCATATAAGAAACGAATCACCAGTCCTCATGGTCCTATCACCTATCCCCTGGTCCTCATGATATCATCCTTTACATAACACACAACCAACATCGTCTGCACCTCCCAGTTCATCACAAACTTGCTTCAAACCACGTTCCACTGACCCAATCTGCCTTCTGTTCCTGCTGTTCCATTTACCCTTCCACTTCTCTACCAGAGTCCTTGTCATACCAAGGACTCCAATGACCTCTTTATCACCAAAGTATGTCTCAAGGTCCTCATGGTAGAGTATCACCCAGTGGCTTTGATCCTTTAGGGCTCCTTCCACCTTCAGATAGATACTCCTTTCCTGGCTCCACAACTCCCCTGATTTCTGCTCACCTTACTGGATGCTTTCTGAGTCTCCTTTCCTGGATTCTTCTCCACCTGAAAATTTGGAGAGTTGTCCTGGGGCCCGTGATCTATCTGTACTCCCTTCCTTGGTGACCTCATTTTATTCTGTGGCTATATTATTGTCTCATGTACTTACATATAATGCTTCCTTTTCTGTTGATGTCCAGCTCAAATAAATCACCTGACTTCAGTGTCAGAGACATCTTAAACATATTGCATTCATCATGACATACTTGATCCAGCCCTGCTGCCCACACACACCAACCTGTTTCTCCCCCAGTAAATGTAGTCATCTATCTGAGTCACACACTTCTTCCCACCACACACTCTACAGTCTCTTTCACAACCACACACATAATTAAAGTTTACCACTGGTTTCTTCTGTGTTCCTCATGTACACGCATCCAACCCTTTAAAATTCCTGTCTGTTTCTCTTTTCAAGGCACATCACTTCATCCAGTAACCTCCTTTTCTTCTTCAATCCTAATAGCATATCCATCACCACATCTTCCTGGGACTACGTTCATAGTCCCACTGACCCCACTCATTTCCCATACAATTAATTCTCCAAAGAGCATCCAGAAAAAGTTTTTAAATAAAAATCAGATCATATCACTCTGTTTAAAACCCATTAATATTTACTCTTGCCTTTGCAGGAAAAGTCAATGCGTCTATGATGACCCCGTATGAATTGGCTCCCTTCGACTTTCCAGCCCTTTTGCCCTGGCCATGACTTTAACTTCCACCAACTTTTACTTCTCTCAGAATGTCATTCTCATTATTCAGGAGTCATCTCAATTCAAATATACTCTTCTTGGATAAATCTTCCCTGAAGATATCATCTAGGTAAGTCCTCTCTTCTATCTGGCATTTTTATGTGTCTACTGTCCTGTTTTATAAATTCCCTTTCTTTTCTTTCTGTCCTTGATTCTTGCCCTCTTTACATTGATTTGGCTATTCTCCCCCCTCTTTTCTTTCATTTTTACAGCTTATTAGTTATACACTATCATTTCATATGCTGCCCACAACATTTAAATACATGTAAACTTACCCTAACAGAAGGTAAAGTATCTGCCTGCAATGCAGGAGACGCAGATTCAATCCCTGGGTTGGGAAGATACCCTGGAGGAGGAAATGGCAACCCGTTCCATATTCCGTTTTGACATTTTGAAGGTATTGTTATATTGTATATGGTTTTCCATTATTTCATTACTGTCTATCTAATCATGTTCCTATGAAGGTACCATGTCTTTTTTCTGCCTGATTTTAGGACTTCTTTCTCTTTTGGAGTTCTGCTGCTGTTTTACTACCTACTACTGTATATGCTAATTCAGGTTCATTGAGTTTTCTAAAATAGGTTGTAGAGTCTTTCATAAATTCTAGAAAATTCTACTCATTATCATTTCTGTGCTATTCTCTATTCTTTCTGTTTTCTCCTCCCAAGATTCTGATCGATATATTTGAAACCTCTTATTCACATCTCTTGTGCTTTCACATTTTCCATTACTTTGTCCTCTGAAGTTCATTCCAGGGCATATATTTAAATATATGTTCCAGTTAACAATTTTCTCTTTGGCATTACATAATCTTATGTTTAGCGTATTCTTGAGACACTGTTATTTTTAATAAGTGTTTTTTTTTTAATTTTGGAATAAGTTTACATTTGTAGAAAAAACACAAAGATAGTGCAGAGTCCCCATATACTCCTCACTCAGTTCTCTCATTGTTAGCATCTTATATTACCATGGCACATTTATCAACATTTAGAAACTGCCACCAATACAATATTAAATACTAAACTACAGACATTACTTGGATTTCACCAGTTTTTTCTATGGACATCTTCTTTCTGCTCCAGGATCCAGTCTAGGGTATGCCATTATATCTACTTGTTATGCTTCCTTATTCTCTTCTAAAAGTTTCTCAGCTTTTCCTAATTTTAATATTTTACAGTCTTGAGTCATTCTATGCAAGTAAACTGTAGAATGTCCTCCAGCTTCATTTTTTCTGATGTTTCATTTTTGGTTTTGTTTGTTTTTATGACTAGACTAAACTGAATTTATAGGTGAAGTGCATGCTCTTCTTATCACATCCTACCCTATCTAGCCTACATCCACAAGTCATCTCTGGATATGTTTATCTCTATCACTTGTCTAAGGTGGTGGCTACCACCTTACGTTTGATCCTGCAGTGTTTGGTTTCTGCTGACCTTCATGTATGGTGGCCAGTTTCCTCTTACGTATAAGAAATTTTACAGTTATGAGCTTAAATTCCTTAGAACTTTACTTTTGAGAACTCTTTGAGGCTGATGTTTAAAATGATTGCTACAAAGATAATTCTACTTTGATTTTGAAAATACCTGTGGGTACTACCAACTTTGGTCTTTTTAAATGTTAAATTTTATATTTCATTTTAATATAAAATAAATTTTTACACCCCATCATCTCTGGCCCTAAAAAATCACTAATCTACTTTCTGTCTGTGTATGTTTGTCTATTCTGGATATTTTATGTAAATGAAATCACACAAATGATATATTTCATTACTGGTAGCTTTCATTTAGCATAATGTTTTCAAGTTTCATCTATGTTGTAGCATGTGTCAGTACTTTGTTTCTTTTTTTAATTAATTAATTTATTTTAATTGAAGGCAATTACTTACAATATTGTAGTGGTTTTTGCCATACATTGACATGAATCCACCATGGGTGTACGTGTGTCCCCCAGCCTGAACCCCCTCCCCACTCCCTCCCCATCCATCCCTCAGGGTCATCCCAGGGCACCAACCCTGAGCACCTGTGATTGGCAACTAATATCCCAATGTCAGGATAGACCACATTTTATTGGACACTGGGATTATATCCATTTTCTGGTTATTATGAGTGTTACTATGGACATTTGTGTACAGTTTGTGTGTACATAGTTTTACATTTGGGGTATATATATATCTATAATATCTAATGTATCTAAGAGTCACATTGCTGGACTGTATGCCAACTCTGTGTTTAATCATTTGAGGAACCACAAGGCTGTTTCCCAAAGCAGCTGAACCATTTTACACACCTACCAGCAGTGTATGAGAGTTTCGGTTTCTCCACATATCCGCCAACGCTTGTTAATTCTCTGTCCTTTTGACTAGAGCATCCTAGTGGGTTTGAAGTAGTATCTCATCAAGCCTTGACTTGTATTCCCCTAATGGCAAATGATATCAAGCATCTTTGCACAAAGTTATTGGAAATGTGTTTATCTTCTTTGCAGAACTGTCCAGATTATTTGCCCCTTTTTAAAAACTGGGTTTTTGTCTTCTTATTGTTGAATAGTTGTTTATATACCCTAGTAAAAGTCTCATCAGATATAAAACTTGAAAACATTTTCTACCACTCTGTGATTTGTCTTTTTTCTTTCTTGACATTGTCCTCTTGAGCACACAAGGTTTTTATTTTGATGGTGTCCAGCTTACCTATTTTTTTGCTATTGTTACTTGCACTTTGTTGTTTTATCTAAGAAGCCACTGCTTGGTCCACTGTTATGAAGATCTACACCTAAGTTTTCTTTTGAGTTTTATAATTAGTAATGAATATACATTTATGTCTATAATGCATCTTGAGTTAATTTTTATATATGGTATGGGGTAGAGGTCCTACTTCATTCTTTTCCATGAAAATTATATTCTTTTTGTTTAACCTGTTTGGACTTTAGTGAGGTGCTTGAATTTAAAACTTTATGTTTTTTGCAAATTTGGGAAGATTTCAGTTGTTATATCATTTTTTACCGCTGCAGTCTTTCTCATCTCTCTTATAAATTCCAATGACATGAACATTTGACATTTTCATTTTAATGATCCTTGAGGCTCTGTTCATTTTATTTTCAATTTGTTCACTTTCTGTTCTTCAGATTAGATCATTTCTATCCTTCTATATTCACATGCAAGTTCATTTTTTAAACTGCTGCTGCTAAGTCACTTCAGTCTTGTCTAACTCTGCGTGACCCCATAGATGGCAACCCAAGAGGCTCCCTTGTCCCTGGGATTCTCCAGGCAAGAACACTGGAATGGGTTGCCATTTCCTTCTCCAATAGATGAAAGTGAAAAGTGAAAGTGAAAGTGAAGTCGTGTCTGACTCTTTGCGACCCCATGGACTGCAGCCCACCAGTCTCCCCCACCCATGGGATTTTCCAGGCAAGAGTACTGGAGTGGGTTGCCATTTCCTTCTCCATTTTTAAACCGAGTCAACAATAATTTTGTAAATCAGAAATTGCCTTTTATAGTTCTAAAATTTATATTTGTTTCTATTTTTATAATATATGTTTCTCCACTGAGAATTCCCATATTTTCATGTGCTTCAAAAATGTTAGGGTGGATGGAGCATGATCTTGTCTCTCTGAAGGGAAGTGCCATGTCCAGTAGCATGTTTTGGGTTATCTATGGGCTTGGTATGGCTTTGGGCAGCCTGTCTGCTAATGAACAGAGTTGTGTTCCTGTTTTGCTGAAGGTTTGGTGTGAGGTAAGCAGCACTGGAGCTTGCCTGTCTTGGGGTGAGGCCTGGTCTTAGTGTTGAGATGGAGGCCTTTGGGAGAGCCCAGCCTGGCACTCTGTGATGATCTAGATGGGTGTGATGGGGGATGGGAGGGAGGCTCAGGAGGGAAGGGATGTATGTATAATTATGGCTGATTTGTGTTGTAGTATAGCAGGAACCAACACAACATTGTGAAGCAATTTTCCTCCAATTAAAAAACAAATTTAAAAAATGTTCACCTTTATTGTTATATGAGTGGCTTTCAAGTCTATCTCACAGTTCCAAGCTCTGAGTGATCTTGGCGCTTGCTGCTTTTGATTGTATTTTCCCTTGAAAATTGCTGCTGCTGCTGCTAAGTCGCCTCAGTCGTGTCTGACTCTGTGCGACCCCATAGACGGCAGCCCACCAGGCTTTCCCGTCCCTGGGATTCTCCAGGCAAGAACACTGGAGTGGGTTGCCATTTCCTTCTCCAATGCATGAAAGTGAAAAGTGAAAGGGAAGTCGCTCAGTTGTGTCCGACTCTAGCGACCCCAGGCACTGCAGCCTACCAGGCTCCTCCATCCATGGGATTTTCTAGGCAAAAGTACTGGAGTTGGGTGCCACTGCCTTCTCCACCCTTGAAAATTACATTGTCTAAAAATGTTAAATATTATGTCATGCACCTCTGGACCATGGTAAAATTCTCTGAAGAATGATGGTTTTCTGTTGGTTTTACAAGCAGCCAACCCAATTAGGTTTTGATTGCAAGTTCTTTCTTACCTCTGGACATGGTGGTTCCAGTGTTGGTTCAGTTTTCACAGCACTGGCTACGGGATTTAATCTATCGCTTACCTGTTCCACTCAGATTTGGTCCAGGACTAAGGCTCTGGTTTCCATGGTTCTTCAGTCCTCCAAACCTTTGCCAGGTTTCTCTGGGTGTTTTCTGAACATGTTCAGCCTAGAGATGATTCATACGTAGATTCATCTTCTTCTCCAACTTTTTAAGAGCCCTCCCCACACCCCATACTATCTACCTCACAAGGGCTCCTTTCCCTGTTTCTTTGACCAGAGAGACAGTTCTCTCAGAGTTTTCACAACGTGTACTGTTCTACATGAAAGTGTCAGCCTTTGAGACAATGTGGTGAGGAAAAATAAAGGGGGAAAAATACATCTGGAAAACTGCCCCCCTCTTTGTGAAACACTCTTTTCCCACTTCCTGTCTCTAATAGGGTGACTCCCTCTTGCCTGCTCTACGGTGGTGAATAGGAGAGAAAAAAAATAGGGAAAAAAAGAAAAAAGAGTAACTATGAGTATTCTCTTCATGCTCCCTGGCCCATGGGGGCTTTCTTTCCTGTCTTCTGTCCTGAGAAATAGACCTTTCTTGGGGATTTTGCCAATAGCACTTGCTATAGTTTCCCATTTTGATTTGTTCTTGGATAAAAACTGAGAATTTAAGAAAGAAAAGGAAAAAAAAAGGAAACTCACAGCAACTTTCTTGGTCATTTTTCATATTGTGAGTTTTGACTCTACTTCTATATCTGTCTGCTCTTGTTGTTTTTAGAGTCTTCAGGAGTGTGTCCAGTGCATATATTTGGTAATCACTGTAAGAAATAAGCTGCAGTGGGCTCACTTCATTATGACCGGAAATAGACAACTTTCAGTTCAGTCATTCAGTGGTGTCCGACTCTTCGCAACCCCATGAATCGCAGCACGTGAGGCCTCCCTGTCCATCACCAACTCCCAGAGTCTACCCAAACCCATGTCCATTGTGTCAATGATGCCATCCAGCCATCTCATCCTCTGTCGTCCCCTTCTCCTCCTGCCACCAATCCCTCCCAGTATCAGGGTCTTTTCCAACGAGTCAACTCTTTGCATGAGGTGGCCAAAGTATTGGAGTTTCAGCTTCAACATCAGTCCTTCCAATGAACACCCAGGACTGACCTCCTTTAGGATAGACTGGTTGGATCTCCTTACAGTCCAAGGGACTCTCAAGAGTCTTCTCCAACACCACAGTTCAAAAGCATCAATTCTTCGACGTTCAGCTTTCTTCACAGTCCAAGTCTCACATCCATACATGACCACTGGAAAAACCATAGCCTTGACTAGACAGACCTTAGTTGGCAAAGTAACGTCTCTGCTTTTAAATATGCTATCTAGGTTGATCATAACTTTCCTTCCAAGGAGTAAGCGTCTTTTAATTTCATGGCTGTAGTCACCATCTGCAGTGATTTTGGAGACCCCCCAAAAATAAAGTTTGACACTGTTTCCACTGTTTCCCCATCTATATTCCCATAAAGTGATGGGACCAGATGCCATGGACTTAGTTTTCTGAATGTTGACAACTTTAAAGCACTTTTAATGACACATTTCTTTCTTAATTCCTTGTTTGTTTATTGACTGTTTCCCCTCCATGACTTGAAGGAGCACTTCTGTGCAAGAGGTTTGGTTCTTAATTCGCTGCTATATTTCCAGCACTTAAAAGAATATCTGGTACATGGTAACTCTCAATAAATATTTATTGAATAAATGGAATCTTTATGCCTTAGTGCTTTTTTCGCCACTTTAGATTTTACTTAAAATAATTTCCTAGAAGTTAAATTACAGCCCCAAAGGTATAATTATCTTTTAGCTTGTTATCATGTTGTCAGATTCTTTGGAAAAATGTTCTACTCTACACTAATAAGTGCAAGTCCCTGTGTCATCACACTAGAATGAACTTTTTTTCTTTTCACATTTTCTAAGTTATAGGTGAAGATGTTATCTCATCGTTATTTTGTCTATACCAAGTACTTTTAACCCAAGCATCCTTGATTTCCAAAGCAATCTTCATTACCAGGACAGGACCATTCAACCAGAGTGTTCTGTATGCTCTGCCTTTGAAAATCCCCCTAAAGGGGGCTCTTCTACAGATCTTCTTGCTGAAGAAAGGAAAAGAGGGGTTTTTTTTAAAGTGTGAACCAAATCATGGTTTTGCTAAAAACCTTTGCTAAAAACACCCCTAGAGGCCACTAACTTCTTAATTGCACCCCCTATTCAAAAAGGTGTTGTCAATTCTCATCTGAAATAATTAGAGTGGTGTTTTTCAACTCAATAATCTCATAAGGATCATCCCATGTTCTAGTTTCTACTACCAGGGTGAGGTCACTTGAACTAATCATTAAAAATAATGAAAATGCTGAATAATATTCTTCACATGGAAAACATTTAAATGTAAAAGATGAGAGAAATTCCCAGATAATTTTAAGACATTAAATTTGAAGTTTTAAATTTAAAAATTAAAGCCTTTCACCAAGGATGTAAGTCAAGTGCTGAGGTTTTAGCATTCTGTGGAAATTTACCAATACCAATCACCTGAGCTTGGATTCAGTGGTTTTTGTTAACAGACCTTATGGCATGGGAACAACTCAGGGTGAAAATCTCTTAGGTGACATTGTAAGCCTATTAACTTTACCTTCACAGTAGTTTCAAATCAAATCTGGTTCGTGTGCCACTCCCTCTAATTCTAGGAAAGTACAGAGAAAACTGTCTTGGGAGGAGTGAGCAGGAAAAGTAAAAGAAAATGTGGGAGGGGAGAAAGTCCCCAAGAAGTTCTGGTCTTTATACCTTTTTTTCCCCTCTGGGAGAGTATAACTGTCATGGGCCTCAGGTTGAGGTTGTCGCCACCTGTGACCCACACAGATTTGGAAATAGCATATATAATACTCCTTTGAAAGAGTATCCACCTTTGTCTTCAAGAAACTCTCACCAATCTTTCCAAGACAAGTTTCCATCAGGTGCTCAGAGGTACCTCCCAAGTCAATAGGCAGAGAACTGAAGCAGTTCTGACCCAGGGCAGAGTCATCAGTATTTCTGATGAGGGGGCCAGCAACACAGATGGCCTGACTCTCTCTCCTTCTTCCCTCTAGTATCATCCTTGGGTTTCTCATGGGACCAACCAAACCAGGCACCGGACACCGTCTATTCAGTCCACTTTGGGCAACTTCCCAGGGCACCAAGTGGGATGGAAAGCAGAGAAGAACACACATGAAGGTGCTCAGAGCACACAGGAAGCTGAACAAGCACCAAGACACTTCCATCACAGAAATCTCTATATCCTGTTCCAAAGCTCCACCCAGGTCATGGAGCTGTGTCAGCCAAACTCTTGATCTGTATATGCACGTCCTATCTAGCAAGTAATTTAGCATTGCCAATAAATGTTCATTTCCTACATCCTACCATAACTTAAAACACATCTGTCCTTGGGATTGATTACACAGCTAGTCACTAGCAATCCAAAAAGGGGAGGAAAAGGCATTAACTCTTTCTTCATTCCCTCTTTGCTCTTCTTCAATGAAGGAAAAATCAACCTAATGAGTCATACTCTTTCGGGACTGCATATGCTAGTTAATAAGATCCTTGTGTTTTATAAGCCATGTAAGTGGGTGTGACCTTCTCCAAGGTCTCTGTCACCATAGACACCACACAGAGTAGAAGGTCTCCTAATCATGAACAAGGAACTTACTCTCACTTTACTTCATTCTGGAATATTAAGATCTTTTACAAATTCTGATAAATTCCCTTTTCATCTTTATTCTGTTACAAATATTTTCTAATTTTCCTTGCTATGGCTTCTTAGATATACCCATTATTTAAAAGTGGACATTTAACTTCCAAATACATGGAATTTTTAAAGTAACTTTGATATTAATTTCTCATTTAATTTTTTTTTTCTCTGCAATCACCCTCTGTGTTTTTTTAGTCTTCTAACTTTTTTGAGGCTTTCAATGGCTAAGACAAAGATCTCTCTTGGTAAATGTCACATTGCACTTCAAAATATGAGGGCTATTTTCAAATATCTTTTGATATTGATTTTTAGTATAACCCCACAGTGATAAGAGAACATACTCTGTATGTTCTCAATACCTTTAGACCCTGAAATTCTTACACCTTGTTTTATGTCCCTGGGTATGTTTCAGTCTCCTAGCTTATGGTCTATGGGAAACTGAAGAATTTGTATCCTACTGTTGTGTGAAAATTGTATAAATCAATCATGTTGAATTGGTTTATGGTGCTTTTCAGATCTACTATATCCTTCTACTTTTCTGATTATTAATTATATTATTTTTGAGAGTTTTATATTCAAATTCCAACTAAAAATATTAACATATCTACTTAAAATAATTTTAATATATAGTAGAAATATATGTCAGAGAAGGCTATGGCATGCCACTCCAGTACTCTTGCCTGGAAAATCCCATAGACGGAGGAGCCTGGTAGGCTGCAGTCCATGGGATCGCAAAGAGTTGAACACGACTGAGTGACTTCACTTTCGCTTTTCACTTTTCACTTTCATGCATTGGAGAAGGAAATGGCAACCCACTCCAGTGTTCTTGCCTGGAGAATCCCAGGGACGGGGGAGCCTGGTGGGCTGCTGTCTATGGGGCCGCACAGAGTAGGAGACAACTGAAGGGACTTAGCAGCAGCAGCAGCAGAAATATACGTAACTTTATTCTGTATTTCTGGCACTAGAGTTGGTTGGTTGGTACATTGGACATGGTGGGCCTAGCCATAAGCTATGTGCTTCAGTCTAGCTAACATCTACTATGAGGATTTAGAGGCATTCATCAAGTTTACTAAAGCATCATCATATTCTGAGTGTGTGTGTGTGTGTGTGTGTGTGTGTGTATATATATATATATAATTTGATGAAGAGAAAGGGTATTTGGAGCTAACATTCTAGGGACCTTTGGTAAAGCACAATTAATAGTTACAGAATCACACCTCCATTTACATAAGACTAAATGTATGCAGAGTACATGATGAGAAACACTGGGCTGGATGAAGCACAAGCTGGAATCATGGTTTCTAGGAAAAATATCAATAACCTCAGCTATGCAGATGACACCATGGTTATAGCAGAAAGTAAAGAAGAACTAAGGAGCCTCTTGATGAAAGTGAAAGAGGAGGAGAGTGGAAAAGTTGGCTTAAAGCTCAACATTTAGAAAACTAAGATCTTGGCATCCAGTCCCATCACTTCTTGGCAAATAGATGGGGAAACAGTGGAAACAGTGACAGAATTTATTTTGGGGGGCTCCAAAATCACTGCAGATGGTGACTGCAGCCATGAAATTAAAAGATGCTTGCTCCTTGGAAGGAAAGTTATGACCAACCTAGACAGCATATTAAAAAGCTGAGACATTACTTTACCAACAAAGGTCTATTTCGTCAAGGCTATGGTTTTTCCAATAGTCAGGTATGGATGTGAGAGTTGGATTATAAAGAAAGCTGAGTGCTGAAGAATTGATGCTTCTGAATTGTGGTATTGGAGAAGAGACTTGAGAGTCCCTTGGACTGCAAGGAGATCCAACCATCCTATGTTCATCCTTCCAATGAACACCTAGGACTGATCTCCTAGGTGTTAATTGGAAGGACTGATATTGAAGCTGATACTCCAGTACTTTGGCCACCTGATGTGAAGAACTGACTCATTAGAAAAGACCCTGATGCTGGGAAAGATTGAAGGGTGGGAAGAGAAGGGGATGACAGAGGATGAGATGGTTGGATGGCATCACCAACTCAATGGACATGAGTTTGAGTAAATTCTGGGAATTGGTGATGGACAGGAAGGCCTGGTGTGCTGCAATCCATGGGGTCACAAAGAGTCGGACACGACTCAGTAACTGAACTGAACTGAATGTGATAGGCATGGTAACTAGAAGCTTGGTAACACAGCAGTGAACAAAGCAGTCAAAAAATTACAGCTTACATGAAAATTATATTCTAATTGGACAGACAGTTAATATATATGAATAAAATACATATATGAATAAAATACAAGAATTGATACTAAGAAAAAACAACAGAAATAGCAGAGTACTTTGTCACCAGCTATTCTGGCTTCTGAAAGACAATTGTTTATATTTTCTGGAAATTTGGAAGGCAGTCACTTTGTCACTTTGGCAGCTTAAAACTAGCCTCAGCAGAGACTGCCCTGGTGGTCTAGTGATTAAGATTCATTTCCACTGCAGGAGTTACAGGTTCAATTCCTGGACAGGCCAGAAAGCAAAATAAAACAAAATTAGCCTTGATAAAAGTATTTACCTCACAGAAATCAGCAACACTACAGATTGGTGCACTGGATGCCCCAAGCTATGAGTCAGCTGTTGCACATTTATCAGAACAGCCTGCACCATGGGTCTGTAGAGGAGGAGAGCTCCCTTGTTAGTGAGAATGGGGAAGGAGGACTCCAGGATGCAGGGAGTATCTGAGCAAAGGCTGCCCTGAGGTGAGAGGGGCCAGACCATATGGCTGCAGAGGGAAGAGCATTCCTGACAGAAGCATGGCAAGCACAAATGGCACCAAGCTGGGTGGAGTGACAAGGAGAGCAAAGTGGCTCATGAGGCCAGAGAAGCCAAAGGGCCAGGTTGTTTTGGCTTGCAGGTCACCATAAAGACTGACTTTTACTCTGACACGAGGTTATCAGAAGTTTTTCAGCAGTGTGGTAACATGATTCAGTTTAGGTTTTAACAGATTCATTTTGGCAGATTTGTTGGGAATAAACTGAAGTTGGCAAGGATAGAAAGGGCCCATGGGGAAGTTACTGCCATACCCAGGTAACCTGAGTGACAGGGAGCAGTGCGTGGGGCAGTGTCTAAATGGAGTGATGAGAAGTGATTGGTTCTTGAATATGTTTTTATGGTGGAACTGACAAAATTTGCTGAAAGATCAGAGACTCCAAATCTTCACCACCTGAAAAGACAAAATGCTATTTACCAAAATGGAGAAGACAGTGAGAGGGACAGGTTTGGGATGAAGTGAGGGGTGCAAGGTAGAGCAGTAGTTCCAGGTCAGACATGCTACACTTGATACAATTATGAGATGTCTGGTTAGCAGATGTCTTCTCTCCAGCCTCAAACAGATTGCCTTTCCTTTCATGTCTCTGCAAACGCCCTACATGGAATAGTTGCCTGCAAACTAGTAACTCCTGTGTATTTGGAGCAACAAAGTGACAGATCTCATTCCATTAATGTGACCAGAAACTCCAGTCAACTGTCCATTTCTGTCTCTGAAACCTTTCCCTCGGACTTGAGTGACTGAACTCAAGTCACACAGTAGCACAGAACTATAGATTCAGTGGGCTGATCTGGTGAAAAGCATCTTTCAGTTGCCCATTTTTTATTTGGCCCAGGGGCCTGGGGAAATATGGGAGGATGGGCACATAGATACGGATTCTGACTGATGACTCTGCAGTGACCCTCAGTCCCGGGATGTCTTCCCAGAGTGAAGTGATGATGTACTCCGGAGTCTCTCTCCAAAATGATGGCTGGCCGAAAACAGAAGTCAAAGGACATTTATGAAGAAGATGAGGTAGGGGCAGAAGATTCTTGTTCACATTGGAAAAGTGTGAAAAGACAGACATCTTGTCTAAGTCACCCAAGAACTGATTTTGCATGTGTGAGTGAGTGTCGTCTAGCAGCACCCATCTCTCTTTCAACCAGTTTGTAACCTTGGGTCAGCCCAGGGTTAAAGGGAGGGAGATATTAACATGTGACTGAAGTCTGCATTTTATACCTTTGTGCTGTGTCTCAATTAATTAAAGATTTGCCATAAAACTTCACTGGCAGTGTGCCACACCAAGACATTTCATAAAATACAGGCTGATTAACTTCCTTCTAATTTGTATGATAATTAACATCCTAAGTTTTTAATTCTGTTAATTGTCCTACCACAAAGAGGCTGATTGGGCTTTCCAATGCCTTTTGTGACAGTCCTCTTCCCAAGGGGTGGCTTCATTGTCTTTATGATACAGGGTTTCCCTGTCATTCATCAAGACCTAGAGGTAGGTGTGCGGTTATTTCTCCAGCCATTCTGTCAGGAGCCACGCCTGTGCCCATAAATCAAACACTGAAAGTCATTTGGTATTTTATCAGGATGTCAGGCTAGCTCTGTGAATGTCCCTTCCTCTTAATGAACAATTAACTTGCTAAAAGCAATAAGGCCCCAAATACATCTGAGCCACATGGGCCATGGTTGAGCACCTCCTGGTACACAGGCGGCTTTTACCTCAGCACACACTGAGGAAGTTCAAGAGCAAAACTGCTGTGTTGATGATAGGCTTCTTAAGGGCGAAGATGTCTGTTCAGACCTGCCTCAGAACACAGGAAGGGGAAGGAGAAAGTGATTATCAGGGCTTTTCACTCCAGAATTGCATAGTAACTTCACAAATTGCATATTCTATGAAGGAGATTTTATTATACTTGCATTGCATTTGAGGAAACTGAGGCACAGTGAGATTAAATGAAACACAGAAGTAATATAGGCCATAAGTGGCAGGATTTTGGATTCAATTATATATAACCTCTAAGGTTTTAATCTAGTGAATATTGCATCTATGAATAAAAGAAATCAATAATTCATTGACCATCTATATACTAGGTACAATTATGGGATTTTTACATAAATTATTTGTAATATTTACCACAGTCCTCAGACCTGGATTGAAGTGTATGTTCTGCTGAGGAAAAGGAGCTTCCTCATGGCCATGTAATCTGTTCAGGCTACCCAGCTCAAAAGCAGAGGTGGGTTTCTGAGAGGGTCCAGCCAAGCTTACTCGTAGCCAGATCTATTTGGGTGCCTAACTGACCATCAGCACACATACCCTTGCCTACCTGAAGTCATCACATGGGTTCAGCCCAAAAGGATTTTGGGCAAGAGGGCTATGAGCTAGGTTGAAGATGGGCAAGGTCAGAGCAGGCAAGGAAGAGCAGAGAGATGCTGGAAGAGACAAAATGATGGGCATTGACATCGCACTTCCTTTTTACACCAGGTCAATATCTTCCCTCTCTTTCTAATTCAAACATTTCTCAAATATATTTCTCTGGTCCTATTATAGTTTCCCAATCTGGATTTTTTTGCCAACAGTTCAATGACACTATTTTAATTTAGGTTGCTAATTAATTCTTAATGTTGAAATACAAAATGTATTTTTGAGGAGCCATGTTTCTGCCTGTCACCACTAGTAATTCTCTTTCCCTTGAAACTACATTTTCTATTTGGTTTGTGTGACTCCATATCTTCTGCTTCTCCTGCTATCTCTTTAATTATTTCTTCAGTGTCTCCTTGGCCTCCTCATTTTTTTCCTACCATTAATGGCTGAGAAACTGATTGTCCTTTCATACTTCCCTAGTGACCTCAACAAGATACCACTACTGTGAAAAGAAGGAGGAAGTGTGGTAAGCATCAGAATTGTTCTGCTAGCAGTAATTTCTCTCTTGTTAATGAGGTCCTATCTGAGGTTATTGATATTTCTCCTGGCAATCTTGATCCCAGCTCGTGCTTCTTCCAGCCCAGCGTTTTTCATGACGTACTCTGCATATAAGTTAAACAAGCAGGGTGACAATATACAGCCTTGACATATTCCTTTTCCTATTGGGAACCAGTCTGTTGTTCCATGTCCAGTTCTAACTGTTGCTTCCTGACTTGCATACAGTTTCTCAAGAGGCAGGTCACATGGTCTGATATTGCCATCTCTTTCAGAATTTTCCATAGATTATTGTGATCCACACAGTCAAAGGCTTTGGCATAGTCAATAAAACAGAAATAGATGTTTTTCTGGAACTTTCTTCCTTTTTCCATGATCCAGCAGATGTTGGCAATTTGATCTCTGATTCCTCTGCCTTTTCTAAAACCAACTTGAACATCTTGAAGTTCATGGTTCACATATTGCTGAAGCCTGACTTGGAGAATTTTGAGCATTATTTTAGTAGCGTGTGAGATGAGTGCAATTGTGTGGTAGTTTGAGCATTCTTTGGCATTTCCTTTCTTTGGGATTGGAATGAAAACTGACCTTTTCCAGTCCTGTGGCTACTGCTGAGTTTTCCAAGGCTTGGTACAAGTTCTGGTCAAATCAATACTTGCCAAGCACTCATTTTTGGTCCTCTGCCCTGTGCCAGAGGCCCCTGACAGATGCAGGGCACAGCCTTGGAGAAGACACCGACCACGTCAACATCATACAAATCAAACAGGCTGGGTGGTCCACAGAAGGCTTCTGGGAGAGAGCAAGTCTTCAAAGATGAGTCAGATTTTACTACAAGTGATGGAGGAGAAGGGACACTGAAACACTTACAAGCATTCTGACCCAGCATGGGAGCGGGGTGGGGGGGGGGATTATCTTAGTTTCTGCCTCCCAAGAGAAGAAAACAGCTGAGTCTGAAGATTGATGAGGGGCCAACCCCATAGCTGATAACCCCAGAGGTAGCCTTTCTCAGCCTTGGCTGCAACTAGAATTAACTGTGGAGACTTTAAAAATTCAGATGCTCAGACCATGTTGTTGTTATTATTCAGTTGCTCAGTCATGTCTGACTCTTTGTGACCCCGTGGACTGCAGCATGCCAGGCTTCCCTGTCCTCTACCATCTCCCAGAGCTTCCTCAAACTCATGTCCATTGAATCATTGATGCCATCCAACTGTCTCATCCTCTGTCATCCTGCCTTCAATCTTTCCCAGAATCAGGGTCTTTTTTAATGAGTTGGTTCATAGCATCACATGGCTGAAGTATTGGAGCTTCCGCTTCAGCATCAGCCCTTCCAATTCCAATTCAGTCCTTCCAATTCAGGGTTGATTAGCCCATATCATAGACTAATTGAATCAGAATTTCTGGACATGGGACCATATGCCTAGGGAATTGCAACTTTCCTTTCCTCGAAGTGCCTGTAGGTCATGGTTGACTTGAGCCTCCAACTTCAGAAAAGCCTGGAAGGATCCTGCATGCAGCTGTGCACATTACCCATGATGACCCACAGCTGTTCCATAAAGCAGGGCTGGCCCTGCCCTTGCCACCTCCAGCAGCCAGAACTTCTTTGCCCTGTAGATACTGTCACTCCTTCATCCCCAGGTGCTGCCCATCAACCAGGACATAAGTATGCTCTGTGTTAGGTTTCTTCTAGATATTTCTACACCTTTAAGAGTCCAACTCCCTCCCTCCAGTATCAAAGAGGTAACCTAATAAGTATCTTATCAAATCTGGTTAAGGTCCACAGAACCCAACATCTGAAATGTAAGACCACTTTGAAGGTATCTCACATGTTATCAAAGCTGGTACCCACTTGGGGAAAAATTAATGGTCATAACAGTGCCCACCAATGCCCAGCAGCTCTCCTTCAACTTTTAATCTCCTGACAAGGGTTAGTCCTCTTATTCCTCCCTTTTCTGATTTTGAGTGTATGTTTTCTCAGTGTCATTATGGCCTTGCCCCCTCTGCAGTCTGCCCAGGAACTTACAGAGAGCCTGTGTTTGGAACTAACTGGTTCAGAAAGCTTTCTCCCACTGTGCAAGGAAGAGCAAGCATGCCCCAGACCCTGCTTTTCCCTACCGTTAGCCACACTTGGGCATCATCCACCTGGATAAAGGGATGGGCTGCTTTTTCATACAGAGGACTGTCAAGCACACAGATCAAGGTCAAGGCTTTGCTGATCTGGCCAGTGGTGAAGGGACAACAGAACACCTTTAGATTCCACTTGTTACTAACTTAGCACAGGCAGAGTGGCTGTCAGCTCCTGTGTCCTTCTCCCTCATACCCAAACAGTAGGGGCTGGACAATGGAGAGTAAATGGGGAAGCCTAGATCCTGAGGAGCTCAAGTTAAGCAATTCCTTGTCTGCAGCTACTTCCTGAAAGGTGGAGCAAAAAGCTCTATGTCTCTTCAGAACCGGGGAAGTCATAGAAACTGACAGCCTTCCATAGGGCATGGAGGTCAGCAAGAGAAGGCCTTAGAACAACTCTTCACAAGGCATCATACAAGACTCCAACAAGCTGCAGTTCAAACTTTTGGCTCTTGGGCCAGTATAGAAAGTGTGAGGTCACTGGGGCACCAAGGCAGACCCATCCCTCCAAGGTCCACACAATCTCAGGCAGCATCCCACCTGTTCTTCAGGAGCATCTCACCTTCCACTTCCACTAGTCAGGCATCCTTGGCTGCTTGCCCTGTAGGGGGCAGAGATATGCAACAGAAAGGAAGGGGCTCTGAAGACTGAGAGGACCAAGTTGATGTTGGTCCTAGCCCCAGCATGGAGAAGGGAGTAGAAGAGGCAAATATACACTGAGAGATGTCCAGAAAGTGGTGAAGGTTGCCCGAACCAGAGAAGCAGCAGGATGGAGAGGCAGGCACACATTCTGGATATGAGGGAAGGCAAGATGAGGATGTGCCTCTTGGTCTTGACAGCATGTGGAGGAACAGGAGTCAAGGATCCAGATTCTTGCCCAGGCCATCAGCGTTGGGCACTGCCACTATCAGGTGAGGGAATATTTTTGGGACAAGTTCCAGAGGAATGTGGATCATCCGTACAGGATGCCAGGGGCCCCAACAGCAGGTGGCAGGGGTATGTGAGCCAGTACATGAAGGTTTTGTCCTCCTAAAGTTTGGAAGGTACACATTCAATAAGGATGCTCAGACGCTCACAGTACCTAAAGGTGAAGCGGCAGAAGAAACAAAATAGACAAGGAACCATGATTAAGATAAAGGAGCACAGGGTCTGTGGCATAAACAGCAGGATAATAGAGCTAGGAGGAAGCACCACCTGCAAGCTGAGCTTTGAAAGATAAATCAACTCTATTCCATCAGTAGAATCAGGTGAATAGAAGGCATTCAAGGGGCAGAACAGCTAGTGAGACCCCTGGAGGCAGGTGTAATACCAGATTGTGCTCAGGAACTCATGAGAAAGAGCGGAGGAGGGGCAGAGCCATGCATAGTGAGAGGACACAGAGGATGGGAGGCTCGAGGCTGTAACTGCATGGCTGCCTCATGGCAGGACCCATCATTTGGGGAGACATTACCTGCTCTTTCCCAATGCAGCATCTTGCAAGCCCAATGCTCAGGTGGTAGGAAGCCCTTTAGGATAGAAGTGATGGTGTCATGATGGTATTGAATAGACATCTGCATGCTCTGGTCAACCAGCCTTTGAAATATTAGTGTATACCTCACAGGGAAACTATTTCTGACTATGGATCTGAATAATGGAGAAGGGAAAGGAAGTGAATTCAGTGCCAGCTAAGCACTGACAAGTGACTTTTTTCTCCATCTACTAAAGTGAATCAGAATTCTTAGGCATATTCAAATTTAAAACACTCACAAGAAAAAAAGATTCCATCTCTTTCAGTGGCTCTGAATGTAGTGAATCTAGACAAAGGCTTCCCCTGCCTCTTTTGCTACCTTAAATCACATTGTAGGTTTCTTACAGGTTAGTGTTCAGATGTCTGGGAGAGTTTCCTCTGGACGTAGTTTTGTCCAGCTTGGCCACCGCCATCCTGCAGGCTGTCATCTCCCTTCTCCATGAGTACTCAGTCACTTAAGTCATGTGTGATTCTTTGCAATCCCATGGACTACAGCACACCAGGCTCCTCTGTTCATGGGACTATCCAGGCAAGAATACTAGAGTGGGTGGCCACGCCCTCCTCCAGGGGATCTTCCCAAACCTGGAATCAAACCCATGTCTACTGTGTCTCCTGCATTGTAAGCAGATTCTTTACCCACTGAGCCACCTGGGAAGCTTCCTAAAGAGTTGCCACAGTTTCCACTGCTGAGTCTGGTTCCAAAAATGTCCTAAGATAATGGGCTATCAAGGGCACCTTACACTCTTTTACTTATTTTGTGGGGGGGGGGGTGTACACCACACAGTATGTGGGATCCTAGTTTCCTGACCAAGAGTCAAACCCCAGCCCCCTGCATTGGAAGCACAGTCTTTCTTCACTACTAGACCACCAGGGAAGTCCCATGAGCACCTATATTCTTTGTACTTGCAGGTTCACAAGAAGCCCTGGCGTGCTTGTGAAATACCTCCTTGCTTGCTAGGTTCACAATTTCTGACTCCATGTTCTCAACAGTGTGATTGTAAATTCACATTATTTTGTTACAAATGGTATGTGTGCTAAGAGATTTTGCTTTGCCCTCCATACAGCAATTATGCTCTTTTCTTTCCAATTATAAAACAAATGAGTTTTACTTTGGGAAATATAGAAAAGGAAGAAGAAAAATGGAATTATACGCAAATATAATGTTAAAAGGAGCTTCCCTGGTGGCCCAGATGGTAAAGAATCAGTCTTCAATGCAGGAGACCTGGGTTTGCTCCGTGGGTCGGGAAGATGCCCTGGAGAAGGGAAGGGCAACCCACTCCAGTATTCTTACCTGGAAAATCCCATGGACAGAGGAACCTGGCAGGCTACAGTCCATGTGGTTGCAAAGAGTCAGACATGACTAAGTGACTAAGCACAACGATAATGTTAAAAAGAAATCCAGGAACTTTCCTAGTGGTCCAGTGGTTAAGAATCTGCCTTGCAATTCAGGAGATGCAGGTCCAATCCCTGGTCAGGAAACAGATCCCACATGCCACTGAGCAATTAAGCCCGCACACTACAACTACTGAGCTCAAGCGCTGTAACTAGAGAGTCTGTGCACCATAGTGAAGGATCCTGAATAATGCAACAAGATCCCATAAGCTGCAACTAAGACCCAACACAGCCAATAAATAAATAAATATTTTTTTAAAACCAGGAAAACCCATTGCCTTTCAGTTCCATTGCCCAAGTTCAGGACCATGTCTCCTGTGTCCCAGTATGACCCCCATGCAGCCCAGAGCCTCTCTCACAGTCCAGCGCCCTCTTCAACATCTCCCAAACATTCTGGACAAAACTCTCCCCTGTTTCCTTAGCAGTTCCCAAGGTTAAGGGCCTTTCTTTCTCATCTGTCCTTAATTTTTCCTGAAGGCAGAGCACATAAGGTTCCTGAGGGGTTACTACCCTGGAGACTACTCACAAGAACACCCATGCTTTGGTGGATGTACGTCAGGGCAAGTATATGCCACTACAGGGCTCCAGAGTTGATGGGAAACTCTGCAGAGCCCTGCCATCCAACAAGGACTGTAGAGGAAATACAGACTGCCAGGGCTTCCTCTGACAGGGAATATACTGGGGAAGCCCAAGTTATGGCATTTGTCACATGGAGAACCAAAGCAAATGGCAAGGGGGAGGCAGCTTTGTATTCTCTTTTCCTCTGACTCTAACTAAACTTTATCTACTACTATTTACATCTAGAGCAAAATAGAGTGGAAACTGAGGTCATTATCCCACTTATCTGCAGTAGAAAAAATAAGCCAAGGTTATGACTGATAAAATGTTTAAAGTCAGAAATGCCTATATGTTCTCTGCTAACCAAATCCAACAGATACACTGAAACCAAGTCCCCCTAAAATTGAATTTCTCTGCCAGGTTTATGGTTACCCTCACTACCCAAAACTTTACTCCCTTACTATTCATGAACCTGTTCTACTCAATGTTGAGTATCAAAGAAAAGAGAAAATTGCAACCTTATACAAACCCCTGTGTCTCTGACCTTTGAAGTAAAAGGCTTTAATCTCCCAGGCCTCTGTTGGGTCTAAAAAGGCTGACTCAAGAGCTTACAGTTAGGAAATGTGAAAATGTAGAAATCAAGAATAGCTGTTGGGCTAGAACACTGGTAACAACTTAGACTACAAATCTACCACATAGAATCACTGAACACACAGTTCCCTGAAAGATATAGATAAAGACCTGACACACATTCCTGAGTTGTTTTTATGTGAAGCAGACTCCCACCAGATGAAAACTGCTGACCACAAGCACAGAGACCCTAGACTGGTTGAAACCAGAAGGATGATGATGCTTGAAACTTCACTTGAACCAACCAAACCGAGAGCTAGGAATAAGCTGAGCTCACACACTGCAGCCCCCTCCCTCACACTACCCTGAAAACCCTTACCCTGAAAGCCATCAGGGAGTTTGGGTCTTTTGAGCATGAGCTGCCTGTTCTCCTTGCTTGTCCCCCTGCAATCAATGCTGTTCTTTTCTTCACCACAACCCAGTATCAGTAGATTAGTTAATGCATACTGAGAGTGGACTCAAGCTTGGCTCAGTAACAACACTACCATCTTAAAAGCGGTATAATGTGGTTTAATGGAAAACCTACAGGTGTTAGCCCTGGGAATACCTGGCCCAAAGCATGTTCCACAATGAATTGGTTGTGAAACCAAAGGAAAATGTATTCATTTCACTAAGCTTCAACATTTGCATTATAAATTGAATATTAGAACATTTAATCTAGAAGATTAAGTGAAAAAAACACGTACAAAAATATAGTAACATCACTGCCATGTAGCAGGGATTTAATAAATTATTCTCACTGTCAGTCTTTGCACATATGCACCCTAGTTGTATGTTTGTTGCTCAGTCATGTCTGACTCTTTGCAACCCCCTGGACTATACATCATCAGATTCCTCAGTTCATGGGATTCTCCAGGCAAGAATACTGGAGTGAATTGTCAGTTCCTTCTCCAGATTTTCCCAACCCAGGGATCAAACCTGGGTCTCCTACATTGCAGCCACCAGGGAAGCCCACTCTGATTAGCCTATAGAACCAACTTTAGACACTTCTGAACTCACCATCACCATACTGTGTCCACACTGAGGTTCTCTGCTCATCAGAACTGTGGAGTCTGTTCTGGAATTCTATGCTCACCTACAAGACTGCAGTGTTCACAATGGGGTTGTGTGCTCAGCAACAGCACTATGGTGTCTACACTGTACATGCTTATTCATCTATTTATACATTTATTGAGATAATGAGCTTCAGTGTTCCTACTTGGGTATAGGTCTGGTTTTTGGAATTGGCAAGATAAAGATTAATAAAATACAGTTCCTGCCTCAAAAACAAGCTCCATATTAAGGAGCGTCAATGATTCTGCCAAGGTGAGCAGTGCTGAGTGTCATGCTACTCCACCTATTTCCTGTGGGTGGGCCTTATAAGTGTGAGCTCTGGACGCAGCTGTGCCCTTCTATCTAAACTCCCCTTATTTTAAGGAATCTAGAAACCACTGAAAACTAAATATTAACAGTGACTTGAGAGCTTGTTTGAAGGTTCTAGCAAAAGAGCAGAGCTACTTATATACCCTTGACTGAAGAATGCATGCTTGCATGCATGCTCAGTCATGTCCAGTTCTTTGTGACCCCATGGACTGTAGCCTGCCAGACTCCTCTGTACATGGAATTATCCAAGCAATAATACTGGAGGGGGTAGCCATTTCCTTCTCCAGGGTATCTTCTCAACCCAAGGATCAAACCCACATCTCCTTCCATGCAGGTGGATTCTTTACCATCTGAGCCACCAGGGAAGCCCAATACAAATAAACTTATTTACAAAACAGAACCAGACTCACAAACTTAGAGAATGAATTTATGGTTACCAGAGGGAAGGGTTGGGGGAATGGATAGTTAGGAAATTTGAGATTTACATGTACACTCTGCTATATTTAAAATAGATAACAACAAGGACCTACTACTGTATAGCACAGGGAACTCTGTTCAGTATTCTGTAACAACCTAAATAGGAAAAGAGTTTGAAAAATAATAGATACTCATGTATGTATAACTGAATCACTTTTCTGTACACCTAAAACTAACACAACATTGTTAATAAACTATACTCCAATATAAATTAAAAATTAAAAGAAATATTAGTATATAAAAATATGCCAACTCTGGGAATTGTCTAGTGGTTCAGTGATTAGGACCTGGTGCTTTCACTGCCAGGTCCCTGGGTCCAATCACTGGTCAGGGAACTGAGATCCCACAAGTTACATGGTATAGCCGAAAATAAAATATGCCGATTAAAAAAAAAAAAAAAAAGCAGTGACTTAGCTAAGCATCAACTTACCCTAGATACTAAGATGGGCCAGAGGAAGGAGGATAAGCCAAAACTAAAAAATATTATGGAAATGTAACCTTGAATTGAGAAGGTCGCATCAATGCACTTTTCTTAAAAAAAGGAAGAGTTTAGTAGCAGTGCCCCTGTCTCAGCTTTGCTCAAATCCAGCTTTAAGCAAGAGCAGCACTGGTCTAACTCTTCAACTGTAATCATTCCAGCTGTTGTTGAAAATTAATTAATTTTTTTTAAATAAGCTGCAAATACACAACCTTGCCATTTAGCAGCCATGGCTTCAAAAATGATTTCCCAATTCTTAATTATACATCAATAAGATTGTGTCACTAAAAGTTGAATAAATAGAAGAATTCATTCCACACTCAGGTGCCCATGTATGTGTGTGTAAGTACAGATTTGAAAAGACCTCCATCCTCTCCTTGTTCCTCCAGTTTCATGTTTCTTCTTAATTATCATTAGTGTTATTTCCAACTAATATCAGAATTGTACCTTCAGTTAGATGCTTTTATTTTTAATAATAATTAATATTATGGAATATGTCCTATATATAAAAGGATGTAACAACTTTAAGTTATAAAAATGAAATTATTTTATTAATTTCCTGGCTCCTTTGTTGTCTACATTTCTATACCTTTCTTAAAGTATATCATCCTCTTCACTAAATAAATACTGTTAAATATTTATCACTTAGGAATTTGTTATACATGATAATGTGCATATCTATTTCTCTATGACTTGCCTTTTCACCCACCAGTAAGGGTTTGAGATTCATTCATGCTGATGTGTATGACTGCAGTTCCTTCATCTTCTCTTCTCTGTAGTCATCTATTAAATGAACGTACCATTTATGGGTGGACATTTGCATCATTTCCAGATTTTTTTCCTATCACAAACCCTCTGTTATAAACTTTTCATGCATGTTTCCTGTGCAAGCATGCAAGATTTTCTGTAGGAGGAAATTTTTTCTAGTAGGCTTAGAATTGCTTGATAATAAAATATGTATATCTTCAACTTTCCAAGAAAATGCCACTTCCAAATACATGTCAACTTCCACCAGTAGTAGATGAGTGACTTTAGCTCCATATTTTCACCAAAACTTAGTGCTGTCCTTTCTTATATTTGCCAATTTAATAAGTGCCAAATACCACTTAATTTATTAATTTGTATTTCCTTGATAACTACTAAGGTTGAGTATTTTTAAAATATAAAATATATTTAAAATATATAGTATTTTATAAATATATATTTTATATTTAAATATGTCATGTTTCTCCCATAAAATGCTTGATCATGTCTTTCTGTTCATTGTATCCATTGGATTTTTAGGATTTTCTAAAATTTAGTTCTTAATATATTCTTAATATACATTAAAAATGTTTTCTTTCAGTTTGTGGTTTGTCTTTTTCATTTTTTTAGTACATAGAAATTTGTACTTTTGCTTTTGTTTCAATTTGTTTTTGTTTAATTTTTAATTTGTTTAAATGTATCAAGAAATGCAAAAAAGGCAAAATGGTTGTTTGAGGAGGCCTTACAAATACCTGAGAAAAGAAGAGAAGTGAAAGGTAAAGGAGAAAGGTAAAGATATACCCATCTGAATATAGAGTTCCAGAGAACAGCAAGGAGAGATAAAAAAAATCCTTCCTATGTGAATGATGCAAAGAAATAGAGGAAAACAATAGAATGGGAAAGACGAGATTTCTTCAAGAAAATTAAGATAACAAGGGAACGTTTCATGCATAGATAGGTACAATAAAGGACAGAAATGGTATGGACCTAACAGAAGCAGAAGATATTAACAAGAGGCAGCAGGAATACACAGAAGAACTACACAAGAAAGATCTTAAAGATCCAAATAACCATGATGGTGTGATCACTCACCTAGAGTCAGACACCCTAGAGTGCAAAGTCAAGTGGGTAAAGCATCACTATGAACAAAGCTAATGGAAGTGATGGAGTTCCAGCTAAGTTATTTCAAATTCTATAAGATGCTGCTGCTAAAGTGTTGCACTCAATATGCCAGCTATATAGTTCAAACTATCACACAATTGTGCTCATTTCACATGCTAGCAAGGTTATCCTCAAAACCCTTAAAGCTAGGCTTCAACTGTATGTGAGCTGAGAGCTTCCAGATGTACAAGCTGGATTTCAAAAAGGCAAAGGAACCAGAGATCAAATTGCCAACATCCATTAGATCATAGAAAAGGCAAGAGAATTCCAGAAAAACATCTACTTCTGCTTCATTGACTACACTAAACTCTTTGACTGGATCCACAGCTAAATGTGGAAAATTCTAAAAGAGATAGGAGTAACAGACCACTTACCTGTCCTGAGAAACCTGTATGAAGTTCAGGAAGCAACAGGTAAAACCAGACATGGAACAACAGACTGGTTTCAAATTGGGAAAGGAATACATCAAGGGTGTACTGTTACCCTATTTAACTTCTATGCAGAGTACATCATGCAAAATCCTGGGCTGGATGAATCACAAGCTGGAATCCAGACTGCTGAGAGAAATATCAACAACCTGAAATATGCAGATGACACCACCTTTATGGCAGAAAGTGAAGAGGAAATAAAGAGCCTCTGGATGAACGTGAAAGAGGAGAGTGAAAAAGTGGGCTTAAAACTCACATTCAGAAAACTTAGATCATGGCATCTGGTCCCATCACTTCATGGCAAATAGACGGGGAAACAATTGAAACAGTGACGACTTTGATTCTTTAGGGCTCCAAAAATTACTGCAGATGGTGACTGCAGCAATAAAATTAAAAGACACTTGCTCTTTGGAGTTATGATTTTTCCAGTAGTCATGTATGGATGTAAGAGTTGGACTATAAAGAAAGCTGAGCACAGAAGAATTGATGCTTTTGAACTGTGGTGTTGAAGAAGACTCTTGAGAGTCCCTTGGACAGCAAGGAGATCCAACCAGTCCATCCTAAAGGAAATCATTCCTGAATATTCATTGGAAAGACTGATGCTGAAGCTGAAACTCCAATACTTTGGCTACCTGATGCGAAGAACTGTGGTGTTTGAGAAGACTCTTGAGAGTCGCTTGGACAGCAAGGAGATCAAACCAGACAATACTAAAAGAAATCCACCCTGGATATTCACTGGGAGGACTGATGCTGAACCTGAACCCCCAATCCTTTGGCTCCCTGATGCAAAAGAACTAACTCATAGGAATAGACCTTGATGCTGGTAAAGATTGAAGGCAAGAGAAGGGGATGACAGAGGATGAGATGGTTGAATGGCATCACAGACTCAATGGACATGAGCTTAAGCAAACTCTGGGAGATGGTGAAAGACAGTGAGATGTGCTGCAGTTTATGGGATCACAAAGAGTCAGACACAACTGAACAACTGAACAACAGTACTCTGAATAGTATTCCATCATATGTATATATCATATTTTTTTTATCCATTGTTTGATCTGTGGCCTATCATATGATCTATGCTGGAGAATGTCACTTTGTGCACTTGAGAAAATCCTACATTCTGTATATGTCTTATAGATCTAGTTGATTTGTTTTTTCTTCATTTTCTTGTCTTCTGTCTAGGTGTTCTATTATTGAGAGTTCAGTATTAAATTTTACAGCTATTATTATATAGTTATCTGTTTCTCCATTAAGTTATGTCCATTTACTTCATATAGCTTGGTGGTATTTTATTGAGTGTGTAAACTTTTATAATTATTATATCTTTTTGCTATATTGAAACCTTTGTTAATATATAATGTCCTTCTTGTGTCCCTTAATATCTATTGATATAAAGTCTATTTTTTTCTGACATTAGCATAGTCACACTACTCTCTTTTTGGTTATTATTTTCACAGAATATATTTTCCCATCCTTTTACTGTCAATATAGTTATATCTTTAAATCTGAATTGGGGGGGAGGAGCCAAGATGGTGGAGGAGTAGGACGGGGAGAACACTTTCTCCCCCACAAATTCATCAAAAGAGCATTTAAACGTCGAGTAAATTCCACAAAACAACTTCTGAATGCCGGCAGAGGACATCAGGCACCCAGAAAAGCAGCCCAACTCTTCAAAAGGAGGTAGGAAAAAATATAAAAGACAAAAAAAGAGACAAAAGAGGGAGGGACGGAGTTCCGTCCAGGGAAGGGAGTCTTAAAAAGAGAGAAGTTTCCAAACACCAGGAAACCCTCTCACTGCCGAATCTGTGCTGAGCTTTGGAAGCACAGAGGGCAACATAAAAGGGAGGGGGAAAAAAAAATAAACAATTAAAAATCGCAGATTGTGAGCCCTACGGTAACTCCCCAGCGGAGAAGCAGCGCAGACGCCTGCACATGGCATTAGCAAGCGGGGGCTGGGCAGGGAAGCGCAGCACGGGCTGCGTCGCTTAGAGTAAGAATCGGCCGAATGTCCTGAGCGCTATCTGAGCGAAATAATTTGGGCTAGCAAACTAGACTGTGGGATATCTACCACGCGAAAAGCCAGCCCTAACCTAAGACACCGCCAGGCCCGAGCACAGAACAAAGGACTGAACAGAGATAGCCGGCTGCAGACCTTCTCCCTCCAGTGACAGGCAGCCAGAGCCGGAAGGGGGCAATCGCAGCCCCAGAGAGACACTATCTATAAAACTGTAAGCAGGCTTCTTTGCTAACTAAAACTTCTTGGGGGTCTGGACGGTCAACAGCTGCCTGAGAAGGTGCGCCGGTTTTACACCCAGATAACCGAGTGGTGGGGAGGCGATAAGTCGCAGCATTGGCGCCCACCAAACACCTCATCACCTGAGCTGCTCGGATCTGGGAAGAGCACAAAACACAGGCCCAACCAAGTCTGCGCCTCTGAGGACTACCCGAGTGCCTGAACCTGAGCGGCTTGGACCTGGGAGCTCAGCCCAGGGCCGGCCTCTGATTGTTCCCGGCGGAACAACCTAGAGCCCGAGCAGTGTGGGCAGGGAGGCTACACACTCCGTGAGCGGGGGCAGACCCAGTGTGGCTGAGGCACCGCGAGCGCACGCCAGTGTTATCTGTTTGCAGCATCCCTCCCTCCCTCCCCACAGCGCGGCTGAACAAGTGAGCCTAAATAAAATTAAAAAAATAGTGTCCTCCACCGTCCCCTTTGTGTCAGGGCAGGAACCAGACACTGAAGAGACCAGCAAACAGAAGAAGCTATAACAGAGGGAAACGCCTTGGAAGCTACAGGCCATAGATTAAAACCCTGTGGTTACTATGGATTACATAGGAAGGGGCCTATAGATCTTGAGAAATATAAGTCGGACTAAGGAACTGCCAAAAATGAACTGAACCCACAATACTCACAACAAAACCAGAGAAAGACCTAGATATATTTTTACTATTTTTATGATCAATCTTTCTTTTTTTTTTAATTAAAAAAAAAATTTTAAGTCCTCTATTGTCCTTTAATTTTCACTTTTATAACTATTATTTTGCAAAAAAAAAAAAAAGACCCTATTTTTTTTTCTTCTTCAGCAAACTTCATATATATATTTTATAATTTTTTGACCGTTTTTTTTTTTTTTTTTTTTTTTCTTCTTTTCTTTAACATTGTATTTTTGAAATTCCAAACTCTACTCTAGATCTTTAATTTTAGCCTTTTGGTATATGTTATCAATTTTGTACCTATAGTTTTTTTCATAATTTCTGTGACTTTTTTTTTCCCTCTGTTTCTTTCTCTTCTTCTTTTATATAACATCGTATATCTGCAATTCCAAACTCTACTCAAGATTTTTAATTAATGCTTTTTGGTATTTGATATCAATTTTGTACCTGTATTTTCTTTATAATTTTTGCGACATTGTTTTTGTTGGTTTGTTTGTTTTCTCTCTTTATTTTTCTTCTTCTTCTTCTTCTTTTTTTTTTTTTAACGTTGTATTTTTGAAATGCCAAACTCTACTCTAGATTTTTAATTTTTGCTTTTTGGTATTAGTTATCAATTTTGTACCTGTAGTTTCTTTATAATTTTCACGACCTTGTTTGTTTTTCTTTGTTCGTTTTTTCTCTCTTTCTTTCCCTTCTTCTTTTCATTAACATCGCATTTTTGAAATTCCAAACTCTACTCTAGATTTTTAATTTTTGCTTTTATGTATTTGTTACCAATTTTGTACCTTTAAGAACCCAATCTTCAGGACCCATTTTTCACTAGGGTATGAGATTACTGGCTTGACTGCTCTCTCTCCCTTTGGACTCTCCATTTTCTCCACCAGGTCACCTGTATCTCCTCCCTAACCCCTATGTACTCTACCCAACTCTGAATTTCTGTGTGTTCCAGACGGTGGAGACCACTTAAGGAACTGATTACTGCCTGGATCTGTCTCCCTCCTTTTCATTTCCCCCTTTTATCCTTCTGGCCACCTCTGTCTCCTGCCTCCTTCTTCTCTTCTCTGTATAACTCCGTGAACATCTCTGAGCGGTCCAGTTGTGGAGTGCACATAAGGAAGTGACTACTGGCTAGCCCACTCTCTTCACTATTGATTCCACCTCATCTCATTTGGGTCACCTCTAACTCCCTCCTCCCTCTTCTCTTCTCCATGTAATGCTGTGAACCTCTCTGAGTGACCCTCACAGTAGAGAAACTTTTCATCTTTAACGTAGATGTTTTATCAGTGGTGCTGTATAGAAGGAGAAGTTTTGAAACTACTGTAAAAATAAGACCAATAACTGGAAGTAGGAGGCTTAAGTCCAAACCCTGACTCCAGGGAACTCCTGACTCCAAGGAACATTAATTGACAGGAGCTCATCAAACGCCTCCATACCGACACTGAAACCAAGCACCACACAAGGCCCAACAAGTTCCAGGGAAAGACATAACAAGCAAATTCTCCAGCAACAAAGGAACACAGCCCTGAGCTTCAAGATACAGGCTGCCCAAAGTCACCCCAAAACCATAGACATCTCATAACTCATTACTGGACATTTCATTACACTCCAGAGAGAAAAAATACAGCTCCATCCACCAGAACATCGACACAAGCTTCCCTAACCAGGAAACCTTGACAAGCCACCTGTACAAACCCACACACAGAGAGGAAACGCCACAATAAAGAGAACTCCACAAACTGCCAGAATACAGAAAGGACACCCCAAACTCAGCAATTTAAACAAGATGAAGAGACAGAGGAATAGCCAGCAGATAAAGGAACAGGATAAATGCCCACCAAACCAAACAAAAGAGGAAGAGATAGGGAATCTACCTGATAAAGAATTCAGAATAATGATAGTGAAATTGATCCAAAATCTTGAAATTAAAATGGAATCACAGATAAATACCTTGGAGGCAAGGATTGAGAAGATGCAAGAAAGGTTTAACAAGGACCTAGAAGCAATAAAAAAGAGTCAATATATAATGAATAATGCAATAAGTGAAATTAAAAACACGCTGGAGGCAACAAATAGTAGAATAACAGAGGCAGAAGATAGGATTAGTGAATTAGAAGATAGAATGGTAGAAATAAATGAATCAGAGAGGACAAAAGAAAAACGAATTAAAAGAAATGAGGACAATCTCAGAGACCTCCAGGACAATGTTAAACGCTACAACATTCGAATCATAGGGATCCCAGAAGAAGAAGACAAAAAGAAAGACCATGAGAAAATACTTGAGGAGATAATAGTTGAAAGCTTCCCTAAAATGGGGAAGGAAATAATCACCCAGGTCCAAGAAACCCAGAGAGTCCCAAACAGGATAAACCCAAGGCGAAACACCCCAAGACACATATTAATCAAATTAACAAAGATCAAACACAAAGAACAAATATTAAAAGCAGCAAGGCAAAAATAACAAATAACACACAAGGGAATACCCATAAGGATAACAGCTGATCTTTCAATAGAAACTCTTCAAGCCAGGAGGGAATGGCAAGACATACTTAAAATGATGAAAGAAAATAACCTACAGCCCAGATTATTGTACCCAGCAAGGATCTCATTCAAGTATGAAGGAGAAATCAAAAGCTTTTCAGACAAGCAAAAGCTGAGAGAATTCTGCACCACCAAACCAGCTCTCCAACAAATACTAAAGGATATTCTCTAGACAGGAAACACAAAAATGGTGTATAAATTTGAACCCAAAACAATAAAGTAAATGGCAACGGGGTCATACTTATCAGTAATTACCTTAAACATAAATGGGTTGAATGCCCCAACCAAAAGACAAAGACTGGCTGAATGGATACAAAAACAAGACCCCTACATATGTTGTCTACAAGAGACCCACCTCAAAACAGGGGACACATACAGACTGAAAGTGAAGGGCTGGAAAAAGATTTTCCATGCAAATAGGGATCAAAAGAAAGCAGGAGTAGCAATACTCATATCAGATAAAATAGACTTTAAAACAAAGACTGTGAAAAGAGACAAAGATGGTCACTACATAATGATCAAAGGATCAATCCAAGAAGAAGATATAACAATTATAAATATATATGCACCCAACACGGGAGCACCGCAGTGTGTAAGACAAATGCTAACAAGTATGAAAGGAGAAATTAACAATAACACAATAATAGTGGGAGACTTTAATACCCCACTCACACCTATGGATAGATCAACTAAACAGAAAACTAACAAGGAAACACAAACTTTAAACGATACAATAGACCAGTTAGACCTAATTGATATCTATAGGACATTTCATCCCAAAACAATGAATTTCACCTTCTTCTCAAGCGCACATGGAACCTTCTCCAGGATAGATCACATCCTGGGCCATAAAGCTAGCCTTGGTAAATTCAAAAAAATAGAAATCATTCCAAGAATCTTTTCTGACCACAATGCAGTAAGATTAGATCTCAATTACAGGAGAAAACTATTTAAAAAAATCCAACATATGGAGGCTGAACAACACGCTGCTGAATAACCAACAAATCACAGAAGAAATCAAAAAAGAAATCAAAATTTGCATAGAAACGAATGAAAATGAAAACACAACAACCCAAAACCTGTGGGACACGGTAAAAGCAGTTCTAAGGGGAAAGTTCATAGCAATACAGGCACACCTCAAGAAACAAGAAAAAAGTCAAATAAATAACCTAACTCTACACCTAAAGCAAATAGAAAAGGAAGAAATGAAGAACCCCAGGGTTAGTAGAAGGAAAGAAATCTTAAAAATTAGAGCAGAAATAAATGCAAAAGAAACAAAAGAGACCATAGCAAAAATCAACAAAACCAAAAGCTGGTTCTTTGAAAGGATAAATAAAATTGACAAACCATTAGCCAGACTCATCAAGAAACAAAGGGAGAAAAATCAAATCAATAAAATTAGAAATGAAAATGGAGAGATCACAACAGACAACACAGAAATACAAAGGATCATAAGAGACTACTATCAACAATTATATGCCAATAAAATGGACAATGAGGAAGAAATGGAAAAATTCTTAGAAAAGTACAACTTACCAAAACTGGACCAGAAAGAAATAGAAAATCTTAACAGACCCATCACAAGCACGGAAATTGAAACTGTAATCAAAAATCTTCCAGCAAACAAAAGCCCAGGTCCAGACGGCTTCACAGCTGAATTCTACCAAAAATTTAGAGAAGAGCTAACACCTATCCTGCTCAAACTCTTCCAGAAAATTGCAGAGGATGGTAAACTTCCAAACTCATTCTATGAGGCCACCATCACCCTAATACCAAAACCTGACAAAGATCCCACAAAAAAAGAAAACTACAGGCCAATATCACTGATGAACATAGATGCAAAAATCCTTAACAAAATTCTAGCAATCAGAATCCAACAACACATTAAAAAGATCATACACCATGACCAAGTGGGCTTTATCCCAGGGATGCAAGGATTCTTCAATATCTACAAATCAATCAATGTAATACACCACATCAACAAATTGAAAAATAAAAACCATATGATTATCTCAATAGATGCAGAGAAAGCCTTTGACAAAATTCAACATCCATTTATGATAAAAACTCTCCAGAAAGCAGGAATAGAAGGAACATACCTCAACATAATAAAAGCTATATATGACAAACCCACAGCAAGCATTATCCTCAATGGTGAAAAATTGAAAGCATTTCCTCTAAAGTCAGGAACTAGACAAGAGTGCCCACTTTCACCATTACTATTCAACATAGTTTTGGAAGTTTTTGACACAGCAATCAGAACAGAAAAAGAAATAAAAGGAATCCAAATTGGAAAAGAAGAAGTAAAGCTCTCACTGTTTGCAGATGACATGATCCTCTACATAGAAAACCCTAAAGACTCCACCAGAAAATTACTAGAACTAATCAATGACTATAGTAAAGTTGCAGGATATAAAATCAACACCCAGAAATCCCTTGCATTCCTATGCACTAATAATGAGAAAACAGAAAGAGAAATTAAGGAAACAATTCCATTCACCATTGCAACGGAAAGAATAAAATACTTAGGAATATATCTACCTAAAGAATCTAAAGACCTATATATAGAAAACTATAAAACACTGGTGAAAGAAATCAAAGAGGACACTAACAGATGGAGAAATATACCATGTTCATGGATTGGAAGAATCAATATAGTGAAAATGAGTATACTACCCAAAGCAATCTATAGATTCAATGCAATCCCTATCAAGCTACCAACAGCATTCTTCACAGAGCTAGAACAAATAATTTCACAATTTGTATGGAAAAACAAAAAACCTCGAATAGCCAAAGCGATCTTGAGAAAGAAGAATGGAACTGGAGGAATCAACCTACCTGACTTCAGGCTCTACTACAAAGCCACAGTTATCAAGACAGTATGGTACTGGCACAAAGACAGAAATATAGATCAATGGAGCAAAATAGAAAGCCCAGAGATAAATCCACGCACATATGGACACCTTATCTTTGACAAAGGAGGCAAGAATATACAATGGATTAAAGACAATCTCTTTAACAAGTGGTGCTGGGAACTCTGGTCAACCACTTGTAAAAGAATGAAACTAGAACACTTTCTAACACCATACACAAAAATAAACTCAAAATGGAATAAAGATCTAAACGTAAGACCAGAAACTATAAAACTCCTAGAGGAGAACATAGGCAAAACACTCTCTGACATACATCACAGCAGGATCCTCTATGACCCACCTCCCAGAATATTGGAAATAAAAGCAAAAATAAACAAATGGGACCTAATTAACCTTAAAAGCTTCTGCACATCAAAGGAAACTATTAGCAAGGTGAAAAGACAGCCTTCAGAATGGGAGAAGATAATAGCAAATGAAGCAACTGACAAACAACTAATCTCGAGAATATACAAGCAACTCCTACAGCTCAACTCCAGAAAAATAAATGACCCAATCAAAAAATGGGCCAAAGAACTAAATAGACATTTCTCCAAAGAAGACATACAGATGGCTAACAAACACATGAAAAGATGCTCAACATCACTCATTATCAGAGAAATGCAAATCAAAACCACTATGAGGTACCATTTCACACCAGTCAGAATGGCTGCGATCCAAAAGTCTACAAGTAATAAATGCTGGAGAGGGTGTGGAGAAAAGGGAACCCTCTTCCACTGTTGGTGGGAATGCAAACTAGTCCAGCCACTATGGAGAACAGTGTGGAGATTCCTTAAAAAACTGGAAATAGACCTGCCTTATGATCCAGCAATCCCACTGCTGGGCATACACACTGAGGAAACCAGAAGGGAAAGAGACACGTGTACCCCAATGTTCATCGCAGCACAGTTTATAATAGCCAGGACATGGAAGCAACCTAGATGTCCATCAGCAGATGAATGGATAAGAAAGCTGTGGTACATATACACAATGGAGTATTATTCAGCCATTAAAAAGAATACATTTGAATCAGTTCTAATGAGGTGGATGAAACTGGAGCCTATTATACAGAGTGAAGTAAGCCAGAAAGAAAAACACCAATACAGTATACTAATGCATATATATGGAATTTAGAAAGATGGTAACAATAACCCTGTGTACGAGACAGCAAAAGAGACACTGATGTATAGAACAGTCTTATGGACTCTGTGGGAGAGGGAGAGGGTGGGAAGATTTGGGAGAATGGCATTGAAACATGTAAAATATCATGTATGAAATGAGTTGCCAGTCCAGGTTCGATGCACGATACTGGATGCTAGGGGCTGGTGCACTGGGACGACCCAGAGGGATGGAATGGGGAGGGAGGAGGGAGGAGGGTTCAGGATGGGGAACACATGTATACCTGTGGCAGATTCATTTTGATATTTGGCAAAACTAATACAGTTATGTAAAGTTTAAAAATAAAATAAAATTAAAAAAAATCTGAATTGATTCTCTTGTACATAGTATATAGTTAGATCATGTTTTCTTATTCATTTTTGCCAATTTCTGTCTTTTGTTCAGAGAGTTTAATCCATTTAAATTTAGGGTAAGATCTGATCTAAAGGGTCTTATTCCTGCCATTTTGCTATTTGTATTCCACATATCTAATAGCTATTTGGGGTCCTTATTTCCTATATTGCTATCTCTCATGTTTAGTTTATTCTTTGTAATGAATTTTTTTATTTCCCTTCTCATTTTCTTTTTTGTGTAATCTATAGTTTGTGTGTGTGTGTGTGGTTCCCATGGAGATAGCATTTAGGATAGCATCCTAAATTTATAACGTTCTTATTTTACTTAGTACCACCTTAATTTCAATAGTATACAAAAATTCTGCTCCTATTCACCCCCTTCACCATCGCTTTTGTTACTGAGGTCATGAAATTACATCTTTAGGCATTGTGTATGAAAATATATCAACTACTTTTAATGCGTTAGTGTCTTATACCATGGGGGAAACAAAAAGTGCAATTACAAACTAAAGTATTAATAATACTAGCTCTTATAATTTCTCATGCGTTTACCTTAAACAGGTATATTTATTATTTTTTCATATAGCTTTTAGTTACTGTCTTATGTTCTTTCATTGGAACATATAACAGTATCTTTAGCATTTCCTTCAGGTTCCGTGTAATGATAACTCTTCTTCATCTTTTGAAGAACAATTTTGCAAGATATAGGATTCAGTTCAGTTCAGTTCATTTACTCAGTCGTGTCCGACTCTTTGCGACCCCATGAATCGCAGCACGTCAGGCCTTCCTGTCCATCACCAACTCCCAGAGTTCACTCAGACTCACGTCCATCGAGTCAGTGATGCCATCCAGCCATCTCATCCTCTGTCGTCCCCTTCTCCTGCTGCTCCAATCCCTAACAGTATCATAGTCTTTTCCAATGAGTCAAATCTTCGCATGAGGTGGCCAAAGTACTGGAGTTTCAGCTTTAGCATCATTCCTTCCAAAGAAATCCCAAGGCTGATCTCCTTCAGAATGGACTGGTTGGATCTCCTTGCAGTCCAAGGGACTCTCAAGAGTCTTCTCCAACACCACAGTTCAAAAGCATCAATTCTTCAGTGCTCAGCTTTCTTCACAGTCCAACTCTCACATCCATACTTGACCACAGGAAAAAACATAGCCTTGACTAGACTGACCTTTGTTGGCAAAGTAAACTTTCTGCTTTTGAATATGCGATCTAGGTTGGTCATAACTTTCCTTCCAAGGAGTAAGCGTCCTTTAATTTCATGGCTGCAATCACCATCTGCAGTGATTTCGGAGCCCAAAAAATAAAGTCTGACACTTTTTCCACTGTTTCCCCATCTATTTCGCATGAAGTGATGGGACTGGAAGCCATGATCCTTGTTTTCTGAATGTTGAGCTTTAAGCCAACTTTTTCACTCTCCACTTTCAATTTCATCAAGAGGCTTTTGAGTTCCTCTTCACTTTCTGCCATAAGGGTGGCATCATCTGCATATCTTAGGTTATTGATATTTCTCCCAGCAATCTTGATTACAGCTTGTGTTTCTTCCAGTCCAGCATTTCTCATGATGTACTCTGCATAGAAGTTAAATAAACAGGGTGACAATATACAGCCTTGACGTACTCCTTCTCCTATTTGGAACCAGTCTGTTGTCCCATGTCCAGTTCTAACTGGTGCTTCCTGACCTCCATACAAATTTCTCAAGAGGCAGGTCAGGTGGTCTGATATTCCCATCTCTTTCAGAATTTTCCACAGTTTATTGTGATCCACAGAGTCAAAAGCTTTGGCATAGTCAATAAAGCAGAAATACACGTTTTTCTGGAACTCTCTTGCTTTTTCCATGATCCAGCAGATGTTGGCAATTTGATCTCTGGTTCATCTGCCTTTTCTTAAACCAGCTTGAACATCAGGAAGTTCATGGTTCACATATTGCTTAAGCCTGGCTTGGAGAATTTTGAGCATTACTTTACTAGCGTGTAAGATGAGTGCAATTGTGTGGTAGTTTGAGCATTCTTTAGCATTGCCTTTCTTTGGGATTGGAATAAAAACTGACCTTTTCCAGTCCTGTGGCCACTGCTGAGTTTTCCAAATTTGCTGGCATATTGAGTGCAGCACTTTCACAGCATCATCTTTCAGGATTTGAAACAACTCAACTGGAATTCCATCACCTCCACTAGCTTTTTTCGTAGTGATGCTTTCTAAGGCCCACTTGACTTCACATTCCAGGATGTCTGGCTCTTGATCAGTGATCACACCATAGTGATTATCTGGGTTGTGAAGATCTTTTTTGTACAGTTCTGCTGTGTATTCTTGCCATCTCTTCTTAATATCTTCTGCTTCTGTTAGGTCCATACCATTTCTGTCCTTTATCTAGCCCATCTTTGCATGAAATGTTCCCTTGGTATCTCTACTTTTCTTGAAGAGATCTCTAGTCTTTCCCATTCTGTTGTTTTCCTCTATTTCTTTGCATTGATCCCTGAAGAAGGCTTTCTTATCTCTTCTTGCTATTCTTTGGAACTCTGCATTCAGATGCGTATATCTTTCCTTTTCTCCTTTGCTTTTCGCTTCTCTTCTTTTCACAGCTATTTGTAAGGCCTCCCCAGACAGCCATTTTGCTTTTTTGCATTTCTTTTCCATGGGGATGGTCTTGATCCCTGTCTCCTGTACAATGTCATGAACCTCATTCCATAGTTCATCACGCACTCTATCAGATCTAGGCCCTTAAATCTATTTCTCACTTCTACTGTATAATCAGAAGGGATTTGATTTAGGTCATACCTGAATGGTCTAGTGGTTTTCCCTACTTTCTTCAATTTCAGTCTGAATTCGGCAATAAGGAGTTCATGATCTGAGCCACAGTCAGCTCCTGGTCTTGTTTTTGCTGACTGTATAGAGCTTCTCCATCTTTGGCTGCAAAGAATATAATCAATCTGATTTAGGTGTTGACCCTCTGGTGATGTCCATGTGTAGAGTCTTCTCTTGTGTTGTTGGAAGAGGGTGTTTGTTATGACCAGTGCATTTTCTTGGCAAAACTCTTATTAGTCTTTGCCCTGGTTCATTGCGTATTCCAAGGCCAAATTTCCCTGTTACTCCAGGTGTTTCTTGACTTCCTTCTTTTGCATTCCAGTCCCTGTAATGAAAAGGACATCTTTTTTGGGTGTTAGTTCTAAAAGATCTTGTAGGTCTTCATAGAACTGTTCAACTTCAGCTTCTTCAGTGTTACTGGTTGGGGCATAGACTTGGATTACTGTGATATTGAATGGTTTGCCTTGGAAACGAACAGAGATCATTCTGTCGTTTTTGAGATTGCATCCAAGTACTGCATTTCGGACTCTTTTGTTGACCATTATGGCTACTCCATTTCTTCTGAGGGATTCCTGTCTGCAGTAGTAGATATAATGGTCATTTGAGTTAAATTCACCCATTCCAGTCCATTTCAGTTCGCTGATTCCTAGAATGTCGACATTCACTCTTGCCATCTCCTGTTTGACCACTTCCAATTTGCCTTGATTCATGGACCTGACATTCCAGGTTCCTATGCAATATTGCTCTTTACAGCATTGGACCTTGCTTCTATCACAAGTCACGTCCACAGCTGTGTATTCTTTTTGCTTTGGCTCCATCCCTTCATTCTTTCTGGATTTATTTCTCCACTGATCTCCAGTAGCATATTAGGCACCTACTGACCTGGAGACTTCCTCTTTCAGTATCCTATCATTTTGCCTTTTCATAATGTTCATGGGGTTCTCAAGGCAAGAATACTGAAGTGGGTTGCCATTCCCTTCTCCACTGGACCACATTCTGTCAGATGTCTCCACCATGACCCGCCCATCATGGGTTGCCCCACAGGCATGGCTTAGTTTCATTGAGTTAGACATGGCTGTGGTTCTAGTGTGATTAGATTGACTAGCTTTCTGTGAGTATGGTTACAGTGTGTCTACCCTCTGATGCCCTCTTGCAACACCTGCCATCTTACTTGGGTTTCTCTTACCTTGGGTGTGGGGTATCTCTTCATGGCTGCTCCAGCAAAGCGCAGTGCTGCTTCTTACCTTGGATGAGGGGTATCTCCTCACCGCTGCCCTTCCTGACCTTCAACGTGGGATAGCTCCTCTAGGCCCTCCTGCGCCCTCGCAGCCACGGCTCCTTGGACATGGGGCTGGTCCTCGCGGCCGCTGCCCCTGGCCTTGGGTGGTGGGGTTGTTCCTCCCAGCCGCTGCCCCTGGCCTTGGGCTTGGGGGTGTGGGGTAGTTCCTCCCGGCTGCAGCCCCTGACCTCGGACGTGGGGTAGCTCCTCTCAGCTGTTCCTGCGCCATCGCAGTCTGGCACTCTCAGCCGCTGCCCCTGACCTCGGACGTGGGATAACTCCTCTTGGCCGCCGCCCTTCGGGCTTGGGGTCCTCCCGGCTTCTGCCCCTGACCTTGATAATGAGTCAATAAAAAGTTTCTGCCGCACTTCAAATATATCAACCTACTGCCTTCTGACCTTCCTAGGGTTTCTGATGAAAAATCAAATGATAATCATATTAAGAATTCCTTTTGTGTCATTAAAAAAATATGTCTATTCAAGTCTTCTGTCCGTTCTTTAATCAGGTTGTTTGCTTGCTTGTTTGATTTTTTTGATGTTGAATTGTATACATTTGGCTGCACATTTTGGAAATTATCCATATCAATTATATCATTTGCAAATGTTTCCTTCCATTTAGTAGGGTTCTTTTTCTTTGCTGTGCAAAAAACTTTTAAGTTTTTAGTTCCCACTTATTCATTCTTGGTCTTATTTTCCTATGCTTTAGGATACAGATCAAAAAAAGTTATTGTTATGACTTATGTCAAAGAGTGTTCTGCCTAGGTTTTCCTCTAGCTATTTTATGATTTCCAGTCTTACATTTAGGTCTTTAATCCACTTTGAGTTTATTTTTGAGTATGGTGTTAGAGAATATTCTAATTTCATTCTTTTACCTGTAGCTGTCCAGTTTTCCCAGCACCACTTATTAAAGAGAATGTCTTTTTCCATTGTATATTCTCACCTCCTTTATCATAGATTAATTGATCATAAGTGAGTGGGTTTATTTCTGGACTCTCTATTCTGTTGCATTGATCTATGTGTCTGTTTTGGAACGATATTATGCTAAGTGAAATAAGTCAGACAGAGAAAAACAAACACTGAAGGCTATGACTAATATGAGGATTTTTTTTTTTAATACAGTAACTTGTGACTATAACAAAAAGGAAGCAGATGCAAATATACAGAACAAACTAGCGGTTACCAGTGGCGAGAGGAATGAGGGAGGGGTGGAAGAGATATAAACAGGGAGAGGTGAGTCAGAGATAGTAACAAAACTATTTGTTGTTGTTCAGTCTAAATCATGTCCAACACTTTCCAATTGCATGGACAGTGGCAATCCAGGCTTCCCTGTCCTTCACCATCTCCCAGAGCTTGCTCAAACTCATGTCCATTGAGTGGGTGATGCCATCCCACCATCTCATCCTCTAGCACCCTTTTCTCTTCCTGCTCTCAGTTTTTCACAGCATCAGAGTCTTTACCAGTGGGTCAGCTCTTTGCATCAGGAGGCCAAAGTATTAGAGCTTCAGCTTCAGTATCGTCCTTCCAATGAATATTCAGGCTTGATCTCCTTCAGAATGGACTCATTTTGATATTTGTCAAAACTAATACAATTATGTAAAATTTAAAAATAAAATAAAATTAAAAAAAAAAAGAATGGACTGGTTGGATCTCCTTGCAGTCCAAGGGAGTCTCAAGAGTCTTCTCCTGCACCACAATTCAAAAGCATCAATTCTTTGGGTCTTAGTCTTACTTATGATCAAACTCTCACATCCATACATAACTATTGGAAAAACCACAGCTTTGAGTATATGTATTTTTGTTGGCAAAGTCATGTGTATGCTTTTTAATATGTTGTCTAGGTTTCTCATGGCTTTTTTTTTTTTTAATTTTATTTTATTTTTAAACTTTACATAACTGTATTAGATTTGCCAAATATCAAAATGAATCCGCCACAGGTTTTTCTACCAAAAAGCAGACATCTTTTAATTTCATGGCTGTAGTCACTGTCCACAGTAATTTGGAGCCCAAGAAAATAAAAGTCTTTCACTGTTTCCATTGTTTCATCATCTATTTGCCATGAAGTGATGGATCCAGATGCCATGATCTTAGTTTTTTGAATGTTGAGTTTTAAATCAGCTTTTTCACTCTCTTTGTTCATCCTCATCAAGAGGCTCTTTAGTTTCTCTTCACTTCCTGCCATTTGAGTGATATCATCTGCATATCTGAAGTTGTTGATATTTCTCCCAGCAATTTGTATTCCAAGTTGTAATTCATTCAACCCACATTTCAAGTGACGTACTCTGCTTATAAGTTAAATAAGCAGGGTGACAATATACAGCCTTGACGTACTCCTTTCCCAATTTTGAACCAGTCTGTTGTTCCATGTCTGAGTCTAACTGTTGCTTCTTGACCTGCATACCAGTTTCTCAGAAGACAGGTAAGGAGGTCTGGTATCCCATCTCTTTAAGAATTTTCCAGTTTATAGTGATCCACACAGTAAAATGTTTAGTGTAGTCAATGAAGCAGAAGTAGATGTTTTCTCTGGGATTCCCTTGCTCTTTCTGTGATGCAATGAATGTTGGCAATTTGATGTCTGGTTCCTCTCTCCACCTTTTCTAAAACAGTTTGTACAAGTCGTCTGGAAGTTCTCTGTTCACATACTTTTGAATCCCAGCTCAAAGGAATTTGAGCACTGCCTGGCTATTATGTGAAATGAGAGCAACTGTATAGTAGTGTGAACATTCTTTGGCTTTCCCTTTCTTCTGGATTGGATTGAAAGCTGACCGTTTCCAGTTCTATGGCCACTGCTGAGTTTTCCAAATTTCCTGGTATATTGAATGTATGACTTTAACAGCATCGTCTTTTAGAATTTGAAATAGTTCAGCTGGAATTCCATCACCTCCATTAGCTTTGTTTATAGTGATGCTTCCTAAGGCCCACTTAACTTCACACTCCAGAATGTCTGGCTCTAGGTGAATGACCACACCATCATGGTTATATGGATGATTAAGACATTTTTTTTTTGTATAATTCTTCTGTGTAGTCTTGCCACCTCTTTTTAATCTCTTCTGCCTCTCTTAGGTCCTTGTCTTTTCTGCCCTTTATTGTGCCCATCTTTGCATGAAACATTCCTTTGGTATCTCCAATTTTCTTGAGGAGACCTCTAGTGTTTCTCATTCTATTGTTTTCCTCTATTTCCTTGCATTGTTCATTTAAGAAGGCTTTCTTATCTCTCCTTGATATTTTCTGGAACTCTGCATTCAGTTGGGTATATCTTTCCCTTTCTCCTTTGCCTTTCACTTTTCCTCTTTCTTCAGCTATTTGTAAGGCCTCCTTAGACAACCAACCACTTTGCCTTCTTGCATTTCTTTTTCTTTGGGGGTGGTTTTGGTCATTGCTCCCTGTACAATGTTATGAACCTCTGTCCATAGTTCTTCAGGCACTCTGTCTACCAGATCTAATCCCCTGAATCTATTCATCACCTCCTCTGTATAATGATAAGGGATTTTATTTAGGTCATACCTGAATGACCTAGTGGTTTTCCCTATTTTCTTCAATTTAAGCCTGAATTTTGCAATAAGGATCTCTTAATCTGAGCCACAGTCAGCTCCAGGTCGTTTTTGTTGTTGTTGTTTACTGATTAAAGATTCTCCAACTTCAGCTGCAGAGAATATAATCAATCTGATTTCAGTATTGACCATCTGATGTTCTTGTGTAGAGTCGTCTCTTGTGTTGTTGGAAGGTGTTTGCTATGACCAGTGTGTTCTCTTGGCAAAACTCTATTAGTCTTTGCCCTGCTTCATTTTGTATTCCAAGGCCAAACTTGCCTGTTACTCCAGGTTATCTCTTGACTTCCTTCTTTTACATTCCAATTCCATATCATGAATAGGACACCTTTTTTGGTGTTAGTTCATGAAGCTCTTGTAGGTCTTTATAGAACCATTCAACTTCAGCTCTTCAGCATTTGATTAGGTGTAAAATAAAATAAACTACAAGGGTATATTGCACTACACAGAGAATGTAGCCAAGATTTTGTAATAACTAGAAATGGATTACTTTAAAAAATCAATCATTATACTCTACACCTATAACATATAATATTGTACATCAACTATACTTTAATTAAAAAATTAAATAAGAATATCTTATAAATGATTAGTTGATTATCTCTTGCTGCTTTCAAGAATCTTTGTCTGTCTTTTGACAGCTTGATTCTATTGTATCTCAGTGTGGGTCTCTGATTTATTCTACTTAGAATCTGTTGAGTTTTTTTGGAAGCTTATATTCATGTCTTTGATCAAATTCAGTATGTTTTTAAGCTATAATTTCTTCAAATACTCTTTCTGCTCCCTTCTTTCTCTCTTCTTCCTTTTGAATTCTCACACTGATCATTTTGGCCAACTTACTGGTGCCCCACAGGTTCTTGGAGTCTACTCACTTTTCTTCATTTTTTTTTTTCTGTTTCACAGAGTTGATAATTTTAATTATTTTATCTTCGAGTTTACTAACATTTTCTTCTGTGTGTTCAGACATGTTTTTAAATGCCCTTGGTGAATTTTTCATTTCAATGCTCATACTTTTCAGCTCCAGAATTCCATTTGGTTCCCTTCTGTGTTTTCTTTTTATTGATATTTCCATTGTCTGTAAATCTTTCCTTTGACTCTCTCCACATCTTCTGTTAGTTGAGCATCTTTAAGACAGATGTTTTTAAAGTTTGCTTAGTAAAGTCACCACCTGTTCTCTCTCAAAGGTGTCTTTATTGACTTTCTTTCTTTTGTATTTTTAAATGGACCATGATTTCCTGTATGATCTGTGATTTTATTTTTGGTTGAAAATTAGATATTGGAATATTATAATATGTAGCTCTTGAAATCAGATTCTCCCTTTTCTCCAGTATTTGCTTGATGCTGTTTTGTTTGTTTATTTTGTTTTAACTAACATAGTGTGTGTCTGTGTCAAAGATAAACTTAAAGTCTCTAGGTCATTTCTGACGGTGACATATGTGACAGTGACATATGTGACTTTCCCTGGGCATCCATAGTGACTTTTTAAAGTCCACCATATATGCAATAGCTTTTGAATATCCTAGTCTTTAAATGCCTGGCTCCCCAAGAAAAAGAAGTGTGAATGGAAAAAAAAAAAAAAAAAAAGGCTCTACCTCTTTAAATCCCTAGTCAGAGGGGTTTGCTACAGTAATGATGCAGGATGCAGCAAGTGGCATCCAGCCTCTTTATCTACATCTCCACCTTCAGAAGTGACAATCAGTGATTAGTACACAAATGCTCAATATTTGACAGACAAGATTTTCATTGCCCGCTGTGGCTCCAGCAGTTCATATGCAATCAGCTCTAAGAATGATGGCACAATTTCCTGCTTTGAGGCTGTGGGTTAAAGAATGGGTAACAGTTACCACACCAAAGGTGAAGTGAACTGAAATTACCTGTGATTTACCATCCATGCCTTCCAGTGGAAACTAGAAGCCTTTGGGCAGATGCTAGTATTGAGGGCATAAGTGTTCATCACTCAGTCATTTCTGACTCTGTGACCAGGTAGACTGTAGACCACCAGGCTTCTCTGTCCATGGAATTCTCCAGGCAAGAATAATGGAGTGGGTAGCCATTCCCTTCTCCAGGGGATCTTCCTGACCCAGGGATCAGTCAGGGTCCCTGTCATTGCAGGAGACCTTTTTCATCTGAGCGACCAGGGAAGACCATTGAGGGAGGGCATAAGTTAATATCAAATGTGATTTTACTTGGCATTTCCCTAATGAATATTTACTTTTTTGTATCTGTTTGCATTCATTTACCATCTTTGTTAAAATGTCTGTTCCAATCTTCAGCCAATATTTTAAGTTAGGCTGTTCATTTTCTCATTGTTGAGTTGTAGATCTGTATAAAAATTGGTTATCAGATATAAGATTCCTAAATTTTTCTGCAGTCTATGTCTTCATTTTCTTGTTCCCTTAATGGTATCTTTAGATAAGCAAAAGTTTTTCATTTTGATGAAATCCTTTTTATCGATTTGTCCTTTTATAGACAGTGCTTTTGAAGTCATATCTAAGTAACTGTTTTCTAACAGAGGGTGACAAAGGTTTTTCTCTCTATATTTTCTTCCAAAAGTTTATAGAAGTTTACAATTTGGGTTTTACATTTAGGACTATGATTGAGTTGATTTTTTTATATGGCACACCGTATGAATTAAAGGTTTTTGCATATAGATATTGAATTATCTTTATAGTATTTGTCATGAGAAAAACCCATGTTTTCTCTACTGAATTGCCTTTGCACTTTGCTGAAAGTCAGTTGTCTATATAAGTACGGGTCTATTTCTGGACTCTATTCTGATCGTGTGACTTCTGTGTCTGTCTTTATGACAATATTACAATCTTGACTACTATACCTTTATAGCAAATCTTAAATCCAAATGTATTCTTCATGTTCAATGTCAGATTTTTCAAGGCCTTTTGTATTTCCAAGTGAATATTAGAACTAGTTAATCGTTCTTACAAAAACACACAGTGATTTTTTATTGAGTCTGCATCTGAATTTATAGAACAATATGAAGAGAACTGATGTTTTCTTAATACTGAGTCCTTGACCCAAGAGGATAATGTATTTCCCAAATTCTATGAGTCTTTTAAAAAATTTTGTTTGGCAATGTTTTGCCTTTCATAAATTTTTTAATGTATGAAAACATTAAACATATTAGCCTTTCATACATTTTTAATCAAATTTACCCCCCAAGTATTTCATAGTTTAAGATGCTATAAGTTTATTTTTTAATTCAGTTTTGCATTTTCTATTGCCAGTTTACAAAAATACAATTTTTTAGTTCTGTGACTTTTTGGGTGTTTTTCTTATCTTTCATCGGATTTTTTACATAAACAATCATGTTGTCTACAAACTAAAGCAGTCTTAATTTTGTCTTAGATGCCTCATTTCTTTTCCTTGCCTTGTTGCACTGTCTAGAATCTCCAGTAATTTATTGAAAAGAAATGATGAAAATGGACATTCTTGACTTCTTCTTGGTCTAAAGAGAAACATTGTTTTTCATCATTAAGTATGACATTGTCAGTAGATTTTTTTCTGAATGTCTCTTATCAAATTCAAAGAATACCCTCTATTCTTCGAGTGCTGACAGTTTATTTACTAGGAATGCTAATTTCATGTGATGAAATGTTTAAATGATACTTTTTTTTTCTTTTTATGTTTGTTGATATGGTTCAGTTCAGTTCCCTTCAGTTGCTCAGTTGTGTCCAACTCTTTTTGACCCCATGAATCGCAGCATGCCAGGCCTCCCTGTCCATTACCAACACCCAGAGTCCACCCAAACGCATGTCCATCGAGTTGGTAATGCCATCCAACCATCTAATCCTCTGTTGTCCCCTTCTCCTCCTGCCCCCAATCCCTGCCCCCAAGCATCAGGGTCTTTTCCAATGAGTCAACTCTTCACATGAGGTGGCCAAAGTATTGGAGTTTGAGCTTCAGCATCAGTCCTTCCAATGAACACCCAGGACTGATCTCCTTTAGGATGGACTGGTTGGATCTCCTTGCAGTTCAAGGGACTCTCAAAGAGTCTTCTCCAACACCACAGTTCAAAGGCATCAATTCTTCAGTGCTCAGCTTTCTTCACAGTCCACTCTCACAACCATATATAACCACTGGAACAACCATAGCCTTGACTAGACAGACCTTTGTTGGCAAAGTAATGTCTCTGCTTTTCAATATGCTATCTAAGTTGGCCATAACTTTCCTTCCAAGGAGTAAGCATCTTTTAATTTCATGGTTCCAATCACCATCTGCAGTGATTTTTAAGCTGAAAAAAGTAAAGTCTGACACTGTTTCCACTGTTTCCCCATCTATTTCCCACGAAGTGATGGGACCAGATGCCATGATCTTAGTTTTCTGAATGTAGAGCTTTGATATGGTGGATTACATTAAAAATCTTTGAATATTAAAATGATTTGACATTTCTAAAACAAACAATATTTGTTCATGATAAATATCTTTTATATGTTATGGAGTTTGATTTGCTTAAGTCACTAAAGTTGTTGTGTCTTATAGTTCTTGAATCTTTTCTTCTACAGTGTTAAGCACATCAGTGTATTTTTTTGTACAAAATTTATACAAGTTTTTTAAAATATATTTTAGTCTGTACTTAACATGCTCTGTTTTTCCCATGACGTCTCTCATTTGTGTTATGTGTAAGTCTCTTTCTATTGATTAATATTTTTTTCCTCATATGTGTCATATTCTTGACCCTATACGAACTGCAATTATTATTCCCCTGCTTCTTTTGAGTGATACTTTCCTCTCCTCAGGAAATGTCCTCATATATATGTCCCATACTCTCAGTCCCATCAGAGTTCACCTGAGTTCCTTCTCACTGCTCTGCAATCTCTGAATACTCTTTCCAAGCAAAAAGATGGAGTAATCTATGATTCACTTCTTGTCTCTCAGAGATGAATACTCTTTACTACTGTGTGCAATGTCTAAAAATCATTGTTTAATGTATTTTCTCTGATTTTCTTAGTTTCTTAAAGTAGGTGAGTAAATTCAATCTCTGTTACTTCATCTTAATTCATAGCATAATTCTTCTTATGTGTAAATATTAATCTCCCTTTTCACCACCCTAGAAACCTCTTTCTAATTTTAACACATTATATAGTTTGTATTTTGCATATCATCTGAAAATAACAACTATCTAATTTCCTGTTTTATCCTTGTATCCTTATTTCTTAGTATATTGTTACTTTTCATTTATACTCCTTAGGAATCCCATGTGATGTTATAAAGAAATTTTGAAAGTGATCACTCTTGACATCTTACATTACTATTGCTTCACCATTAAGTCTGTTATTTATAGTAGATTTTGATGTCTGACATTTTTTATGTTTTTTATGACAAATATGACTAAATGATTTTCAATCCCTCTTTTGCATTTAATGAGATGATCATCCTATTTTTCCCCTTCAACCTGTAAATGTGGTAAATTGTGTTAATAGGTTTTTCTATTTGATCATGAGTGCTGACTTTTTAACTAAATTGTCTAATTATTTTAGCAATATTTTATTTAGCTTTTTTGGTAATGTTTTTAATATTGGTCTGTAAATTTCTTTTCTCATATTGTCTCTTTGTCATATTTAAGTATCAGAGTTTTAGCCTTGTAAATTGCATAGAAAGTATTTTCTCTTTATCTAATCTCTAGAAGAGTTTATAATTGAAATTATCTATTCCTTGGCAATTTTATAAATCTAAAACTATTAAGGTAAAATCTTTTCATAAGAGGAAGGTATATAACTATTCATTCAAGTTATCTAATGGTTTTATTAGCATTCAGGCTTTCTATTTCTCCTGAAATAAGCTTTGCTAAATTATTTCTAAGATTTTTGTCTAAGTTCTCAAATTTATTCACATATTTGTTGTTCATAGCATTATATTTTTTAAAAAACACTTCCTCTCTATTTGTATTCATCCTTCCTATTTATGCTTGTGCTTCCCTGGTGACTCAAGCAGTAGAGTCTGCCTGCAGTGCAAGAGATAGAGGTTCAATCCCTGGGTCAGAAAGATACCCTGGATAAGGGAATGGCTACCCACTCCAGTATTCTTGCCAGGGAAATCCCATGGACAAAGGAACCTGGTGGGCTACAGTCCATGCAGTCTTGAGGAGTCGACACAGCTGAGAGACTGTCACTTTTACTTTCTCCTGTTTATATTGATCACTCTGTCAGAAATTATTTAATTAACCTTTTAAAAGACATAGCTTTTAACATTGATTCCTTCTATTTAAGAAATTGTTGATCTTACTTTTATCATTATTTTTCACTTTAATTTTACTCTTTCCTTTACTAACTTAGTAAGTTGAATGGTTAATTCATAATCATTATTTTTTAGAATTTCCTATTTTCTAATAAACATGTTTTATGATATTTATTTCCCTTTAAGTTTTCTATGGCTGCACCCCATGAGATGTTTATATTAGTAATTTCAATATTCAGGTCAAAGACCTTTAATTTTCATTATGATTCCTTCTTTGCATTTTGAATTATTTAGAAGTATGTGATTTATGTTCTATTTTTTTAATTTTATTTTATTTTTTAAACTTTACATAATTGTATTAGTTTTGCCAAATATCAAAATGAATCCACCACAGGTATACATGTGTTCCCCATCCTGAACCTAAATAAATGAGAGTGATAGTATTTATTGATTTATAAGTTACTTAGGAAAAACGTATTTTTAATGATTTAGTTCATTGAAATTTGTTGTATCTTGCTTGGTGACTTAATGTTTGATCATTTTTATAACGTTCCCTATGTTTGAGGATAATTTATAGCTATAATTTTCAATATAAGATTCTATATCTATCAAGCTTATTTATTGTGTTGTTTAAAACTCCTAATTCCTACTAACTGTTGTATTCCCTATCCTCCAACTGCTGAGAGAGCACTGAAAACCCTCACTGTTTCATCAATTTTTTATATAGTTTTGTCAATTTTTGTTCTCTATAGGTGTATACAAGTTTAGAATTGATGTATCACCTAGAAAATTGAATTTGTCATCATTGTAATAATGGTCTTTATTCCTCATATGTTATTTGTCTTGGTAAATTTAGATGTATCTTTTATAAACTCTATGTAGCTGGGTTTTGTTTCTGTGCTCAATATGGAAATCTCTATATTTGAGTGGACATTGTAGTGCCTCTACATTTTTTTTGTCAGAATTATTTCTACAATCTAATTTTGGGTTTTGGGTTTTTTTTGCTTTTACTGCTTTTTCTATGCTGTTTTGTTCTTATTCTTTGTATTAATTGAAGGGTCTGTGGGTATCTTCCTTGCATTTTTAATACTCTGCTGTTTATGAGACAGGACTCTATTATCTTTTAGACTTTAGATACTATGTTTCAATCCTTTTAGTATTATACAAGAATTCCTAGCATATAGACTATAGTAGGCAGAAAGCTAGCACTCCTACTCCCAAAATGTTCACATCCTGATCTTTGAAACCTATCAAAATATTTTCAGGCATAAATAATTTGCAAATGTGATTACAAGTCAAAGTCCTTAAGGTGGAAAATTTATCTTGGATTATCCAGATGGCCAAATCTAATTAATATATTCCTTAAAAGTAAATAATCTTTCAAGGCTAAGATTGGAAAAAGATGTGACAATAGACAAATTACTAACAAGACACAATAGTGTTGGCTTTGAATGCAGAAGGTGGCCATGAGCCAGGAATATGCATTCTGTCATTAAAAAAAGAGTCAAGGAAATGAATTCTTTCCTAGAGATTCCAGACAGAAATGGAACCCTGATAACATATGGATTTTAGCCAAGTGAGGCCTTTGTGTGACTTCTTATCACGAAATTTGCAATAAATTTTTGTAACATCAATAGAAAACTGTTTAGTATACACACTTAATCAAAATTACTTAGTATCATATGACATCAGCAAGATGGCAGGTGATGAAGCTCCAGGCCTCTGTTCTCTCATATAAACACCTAATAATCAATAACATATGGACCAAAATAGTTTTGTGAAAGCTTTAGAAGTGGCAGCAACCAAGAATATGCCAAGCCAAGAAAAAAACACATTCAAATCAAGAGGAAATTTATGTTTTTCCTCACTCTTGTGCCACCACCCTCCTGTAACTCACTGAGCACAGTAGCAGGTTATTGGGAGAAGGAAGTACAACTTCTAGTTCTTATCTTGTGATAGAAAAGAAAAATATATAATTGACTGGCAATGGTCTAGCTTGTCTGAGGACTGTTTTTCTGTCTTACTTGACTATGAGAGCTGACAGAAATGATGTAAGAACTGGGTTATAAGACTGGATATTTCAACTGAAAACTTATTCTGGTGCCACAGTTTGTTAGACCTTCAGAAGGTCTGCAGACACATGAACACCTGCAGAAGATTACAGGCCAATTCCACCACCTGCCTCAGCCCCTTGTCACTGAATGTAGAGACAATGCTGAGGACTGAAAACCCCCTTGAAGCCACCACAAACCCCCTTCAACTTTCACCATCGAGGATCACGCCGTTTTTGATGTAGTGACTAGATGGCTCAGCGAATGACACACCACACCCCTTTGGACACATTGCTGTCATGTAGCCTCACATTTGTTGTCCTTCACCACCAGGACTGGAGCTATACAATGCCCCAGTGCCCACCCCGACCCTGACTCCCTTGCAAGTGAAGAGCCTTCTTTACGGAAGTCAGTATATAAAGCCTGGAAGAGGTGATTGCTAATTGAATGTGCATAAATCTATGCAAGGCTACAGAGATTGTGAAGAGTCAAGAGAACATGAACCAGCAAAGAAACATAATAAACCTGGTAACTGACTCCAAAGAAATGAGATCTACAAACTGCCAGACAAACAATTTAAAGTAATTGTTCTAAAGAAACTCAGAGACCACAAGTGAACACAGATAAATGATTTAACAAAATCAGGAAAACAATACAAGAACAAAATGAGAATTTCAACAGAGATATAAACCATAAAATGTACAATAGAAAGTTTCAATATCAGACTCAATCAAGCATAAAGAAATATCAGTGAACTAAAGGTAGGTCATTTAAATTATCAAGTCAGAGGAGAGAAAAGAATAAAAAAAAAATGAAGATATACTATTGGACTATATCAAAAGAAACAATATCTGCATTATTAGAATTTTAAAGGAGACAAGATGTATAAAGGGGAAGAAACCTATTAAAAGAAATAATGGATAAAAACTTCCCAAATCTGGGAATGATATGGACAACCAGGTACATGAAACTCAAATTTCCCAAATAAAGTTCAACCCAAAGAAGACCACCAAGACATGTTATAACTGTCAAAAATCAAAGACAAAGAAAGAATTTTGAAAACAACAAAAGAAAAGTTTATCACACATAAGGGGATTCCCATAAGGCTATCAGTGGATTTATTAGCAATAACCTTGCAGGCCAGGAGAGAGTGAGATGACATATCCAAAGTACTGGGGAAAAAATCCCCACTGACCAAGAATTACATTACCTGACAAATTTGGTGAGAGTAGAACTTATGTTCTCAAGGTGCATGTGTGTGCATGCACACACACACACACAACTACAGGAGGTCATAGAGATATTTGATTATGGTAATCATTTTGCAATGTATGCATATATCAAAATATCACATTATACATCTTAAGTATATACAAATTTTGTTAATTAAAATAAGTGAAAAAATTGTTAAGATAAAATGCTGAAAGAAAAAATGTCAACAAAGAAGACTATATTTTAAGGAAACTATCTTTAAAAAAATAAGGGAGGATTAAAACATGGATGTGGAGTACATCCCTCTCCATGGATACATTAGTAATATACCTTCAGACAGAAAATGTCACAGAACACCAGTTGAGAGCAGGCAGGAGTTCCTGACAATAAGAAAGGAATGTATGTATCCATGCAAAACTCAGTAGGGCAAAGGAAAGAAAGGAAAAAGGGGAGAGTGAGCAGGACTGGCCCTGCACCTGGGAGGTGGAAGAACTGAAGCAGGGATCAGATCCCTACGTTGCAGCAAGTGCAGCAGCTGATCTATGACAGTCTGAATGAAATGAAAAACACACAGACAACACTTGCCACAGCCCTACATATCCTGGACAGGGATGCAAGTGCCCTGGAACACATGGCAGCTGGAGCTGGACCATAGGAACTGGAGAGTAATCCCAGGGCATGGTCTGCTGTTGACTGTGAGGAGACAACCTGAGGGGCATGAAGAAGGATATCACAGGGGGAAATGCCTTTGGAGGAAATCCTGGCCGCCATGGAGGCAAGGAGTTAGTGCTGAATCACACGCAGGTGTTGGAGCCATCACTGTAGGCTCTGTCTCTCCACAAGCCAGTGCTGGCAGCCGACTATAGAGAATGACTCTAGAGATGGTGGCCTTTAAGTGTCTGATGCACTGAGCAATAGATATGGATCCCAGCCAGGGGGTCCATATAAGTAGCCTGACACACCAAGCAACAGATAAGGACCAGCCAAAGAGGCCCTTTCTTGGAGAGGGAAATGGCAACCCACTCCAGTACTCTTGCCTGGAGACTTCCATGAATGGAGGAGCCTGGTGGGCTCCAGTCCATAGAGTTACAAAGAGTCAGACACGACTGAGCAACTTCACTTTCACTTTCAAAGAGGCCCTTTGAACACCAGCTGCTAGAAGCCAGAAAAATATTCTAATAGTGCCATAACTCTTGCAGCTGAGTCAGCTGGCATCCTGTACACTTGGTGCTGCCAGGGTGCCTGCGATCCAAATAGCTACACCACCTCCACACTCAATCCTCAGTGGGACAGAGCTGCTAGAGGCTAGAAAAAAAAAAACCTTAATAGTGCCATCTCTCCTGCACTAAAGGCAACTGACTCCCCTGTGTACATGACATTACCAAGGTCTCCATGATCCAAGCAGCTGTGCCACCTCCATGCTCAATCCCCACTGGGGAAGAGCTGCCAGAAGTTAGACAAAATCCAAAGAGCACCACATCTCCTGCTCCCCTAGCTGCTGGCTCCCCGGCATACCTGCCAGGGACCCTGTGATCCAGGCAGGGGGACCACCTCCACACCTACTCTACTCTGTGGCAAACCCAAGTCCTCCAGGGCAACCTCAGAAGGAAACTCCTGAAGGACAATCCACATACAGAGGTGGAGATAAAACCACAGTTGAATCCCAGGGGCACTGTGGTTAAGAAAGAGAATCAAAAACCTTCCCACCGGCTATACATGCTGCATATAAAATCTAAATAATCAAAAAGGCAGATTTTGTGTCTGTGGAATATATAAAAGGAGCTCCCACAAAAGACTATATATGAGAGCTCCTGCAAAAGAAACCACACTAGCTCTGGATTCTGTGGACATTGGAGGCAAAAACATTCAGGAGTAGGGCCAGATTAGAGTCTGAGCTTTCCCCATGGCAAGTCCAGTGGAGGGCACCCTAGAGAGGCAGAGGTGGACCGTAACTCATAGTGAGGGAAAGGACTCTGACAGCCGAGATCTGGGGAAAACATTTATTGTTATTCTTATATTTTGATTTGTTCTGTAGTTGATTCTGATTTTTTTTTCTTCTTTATTTTCCCCTCTGTAGTGGCTGTTGATTTTATTACTACTATTAAATCTATTTAAACTTTTGAAAATTTTTAAAATCACATCTTTCACTACCTTTATATACTTCTACCTCTATGTTGGCCTTTTGCAGTTATGTAGGGTTTGGGTTTTTTTTTTTAATATTTTATTTATTTTTAAACTGTTTTACTTTCTAATTCTTTTGTTTGTTTTTCTTATTGTTCTTTTCCTACTGCAGTTATTCTCTCTCTCTCTCTCTCTCTCTCTCTCTATATATATATATATATATATATATATATATATCTCTCTCAAATAAATCAGTTTCATATATTTCTGTTTAACTTTGTTTTTCTGTATTTTTTATTTTCTTCCTTTCACTATGTTTCTTTGTTTTGCTTCCTTTATTATATTTCCCAATTAGCACTCTTTTTTTTTTCTTTTCTGCTTTGTATATTACTTAGTTTTCTTTTTAATTGGTCAATATCATTTTTGGTTTCCTTTGCTTAGAAGGTAGCTTTCTAATACTTTCTTTTCTTTGGAATATTTTGGTTGTGTGGGTGTGTGCATGTGTGTGTTTTCCATAGTTTTCATTATTTTTCTGATTTTGTATTTACTATGTGCATGACTCATCTTTTGTTTATTGTTTTGTTTTTTGTCTTTGCATGTTTGTTTTAATTCCCTTTAATGCCATAACAAATGACTTGAGGGATCTCAACACCCTGGCCAGAGATCAGGCCTGAGCCTTTGGAGAGGGAGCACTGAGTCCAGGACCCTAGACTACCAGAAGACGCCAAACCCCAGGGAGTACTAATTAGTGAGAATGCCTATGAAATTTCCACCTGTATTCAAGACCAGGCATCAACAAACTGCCAGGAACAACCAGTGTAGGATACTTCACCCAAACCAAAAGCAAGACAAAAACACAAACCCAAGCTTCAACAGACTGGATTCCCAGGTACCCAAAAACATACTACCTCACACATCCCTACCCATCAGAGGGGAAGGAAACTCACCCTTTCCCACCAGAACACAGGCACGATTCACTCCAAACAAGAAACCTATACAAACCCCTGGAACAACCTTACCCACTGAGGACAGAAACCAAAAGGAAGAAAGAATACAACCCTAAAGCCTGGGAAATGGGACCTCAATCACAGTAAGTTAGAAAATAAATGAAAAAAACAGAGAAATATTGTAAAGATGAAGGAACAAGGTAGAAACTTGGAAGACCAAATAAGCAAAGAGGAACCAGGCAAACTACCTGAAAAAGAATTCAGAGTCATGACACTCAAGATTGATGATACAAAACCTCGAAAATAGAATGGACAAAATGCAAGAATCAATCAACACACTCAGCAAGTACCTAGAAGAAATAAAGAATAAACAGAGATGAACAACACAAATACTGAAATCAAAAACACTCTAGAAGGAATCAATAGCAGAATAACTGAGGCAGAAGAATGGTTAGAAGCTGGAAGAGACAAAAGCAAAGTAAAGGAAAAAGAATGAAAAGAATTGAGGATAATTGCAGAGGGCTCTGGAACAATATTAAATATGTCAACATTCAAATTAAGGGGTCCCAGAAGAAGAAGAGGAAAAGAAAAGTTCTGAGAAAATTTTTGAAGAGGTTGGCTTATATCCCTGGGTTGGGAAGATCTCCTGGAGAAAGGAAAGGCTACCCACTCCAGTATTCTAGCCTGGAGTCCGACACAACTGAGCTACTTTCACTTTCACTATAGTCAAAAACTTCCCCAACCCTGAGAAAGGAAATAATTAATCAAGTCCAAGAAACACAGAGAGTCCCATACAGGATAAACACAAGGAGAAACATGCTGAGACACATACTAATCAAACTAACAAAGATTAAACACAAAGAAAAACTATTAAAAGCAGCAAGGGAAAAGCAACACATAACATACAAGGGAAAGTCCAAATGGTCAACAGTGGATCTTTCAGCAGAAACTGCAGGCATAAGGGAATGGCAGGATATAATGAAAGTACTAAAAGATAAAAATCTACAACCAAGATTACTCTACCTGAAAAAGATCTCATTTAAAATAGATGGAGAAATAAAAAGTTTTACAGACAAGCAAAATTAAGAGAATTTAGCACTACCAAATCAGTTTTACAAAAAATGTTAAAGGGACTTCTATAGGTAGGAAACACAAAGGAAGGGAAAGAACTATAAAAACAAACACAAAACAATTAAGAAAATGACTATATATATATATATATATATATATATATATATATATCTCTCTCAATAATCACTTTAAATGTAAATGGATTAAATGTTCCAACCAAAAGACACAAACTGGCTGAATGAAAAAAAAGAGAGAGAGAGAGAGAGACCCATATATATGCTGTCTACAATAGAGCCACTTTAGACCTAGACACAAATATAGACTGAAAGAGAGAGGATGGAAAAAGATATTCCATGAAAATAGAAATCAAAAGAAAATCAAGAGGGAATTCTCATATAAGACAAAATGACCTAAAAATAAAGAATATTACAAGAGATATGGAAGGACACTACATAATGATCAAGGGATCAATCAAAGAAGAAGACTTAATAATTGTAAATATTTATGCACCCCAACATAGGAGCACCTCAATACATAAGACAAACACTAATAGATATAAAAGGGGAAATGGACAGAAACACAACCATAGTTGGAAGCTTTAATATCCCACTTACACCATCGTGCAGAATGTCAAAACAGAAAATTAATAAGGAAATACAAGCCTTAAATAACATCAAACAAGATGGACCTAATCGATATCCTCAGGACATTCCATTCAAATGCAGAAGAGTTTATTTTCTTCTCAAGTGCACATGGAACATTCTCCAGGATAGACCACATCTAGGTTACAAACCAAGCCTAAGTAAATTGAAGAAAATTGAAACTGTATAAAGCATATTTTCTAACCACAATACTATGAGCCCCGATTTCAATTAAAGGGAAATAACTGTAAAAACCACAAACACATGGAGATCAAACAATACGTTTCTAAATAATGAACAGGTTACTGAAGAAATAAAAGGGGAAATAAAAAAATTCCTAGAAAAAAAATGGTAATGAAAACACAACTCAAAACCTATGGAATGAACCAAATCAGTTCTGAGCAGGAACTTTGGAGCAATAAAATACTACCTCAAGAAACAAGAAAAACATTGAATATATAACCTAACTTTACATGTAAAACAACTGGAAAATGAGGGGAAAAAGAAACTCAAAGTTATTTGAAGGGGAAAAAATCATAAAATAAGAGCACAAAGATATGAAAAATAAATGAAAGAGACAGTAGTAAAGATTAATAAAAGTAACAGCTGGTTCTTAGAGAAGACAAAGGAAATTGACAAACCATTTAACAGACCTGATTATCTGGGTCGTGAAGATACTTTTTGTACAGTTCTTCTGTGTATTCTTTCCACCTCTTCTTAATATCTTCTGCTTCTGTTAGGTCCATACTATTTCTGTCCTTTATTGAGCCCATCTTTGCATTAAATGTTCCCCTTGGTATCTCTAATTTTCTTGAAGAGATCTCTAGTCTTTCCCAATCTATTGTTTTCCTCTATTTCTTTGCATTGATCGCTGAGGAAAGCTTTCTTATCTCTCCTTGCTGTTCTTTGGAACTCTGCATTGAAATGGATATATCTTTCCTTTTCTCTTTTGCTTTTTGCTTCTTTTCTTTTCACAGCTATTTATAAGTCCTCCTCAGGCAACCATTTTGCTTTTTTGCATTTCTTTTTCTTGGGGATGGTCTTGATCCTTGTTTCCTGTACAATGTCATGAACCTCCATCCATAGTTCATCAGGAACCTTATCAGATCTAGTCCCTTAAATATATTTCTCAGTTTCACTGTATAATCATAATGGATATGATTTAGGTCATATATTAATGGTCTAGTGGTTTTCCTACTTTCTTCAGTTTAAGTCTGAATTCGGCAATAAGGAGTTCATGATCTGAGCCACAGTCAGCTCCCGGCCTTGTTTTTGCTGACTGTGTAGAGCTTCTCCATCCTTGGCTGCAAAGAATATAATCAATTTGATTTAGGTATTGACTATCTGGTGATGTCCATGTGTAGAGTCTTCTCTTATGTTGTTGGAAAAGGTGCTTGCTATGACCAGTGCATTCTCTTGGCAAAATCCTATTAGCCTTTGCCCTGCTTCATTCTGTACTCCAAGGCCAAATTTGCCTGATATTTTAGGTGTTTCTTGACTTCCTACTTTTGCATTCCAGTCCCCTATAATGAAAAAGACATCTTTTTTGGGTGTAGGTTCTAAAAGGTCTTGTAGGTCTTCATAGAACCGTTCAACTTCAGCTTCTTCAGCGTTACTAGTCAGGGCATAGACTTGGATTACTGTGATATTGAATGGTTTGCCTTGGAAATGAACAGAGATCACTCTCATTTTTGAGATTGCATCCAAATACTGCATTTTGGAATCTTTTGTTGACTATTATGGCTACTCCATTTCTTCTAAGAGATTCATCCCCACAGTAGTAGATATAATGGTCATCTGAGTTAAATTCACCCATTCCAGTCCATCTTAGTTCGCTGATTCCTAAAATGTCAACGTTCACTCTTGCCATATCCTGTTTGACGACTTGCAATTTGCCTTGATTCATGGACAGTCCAAGTTCCTATGCAATATTGCTCTTTACAGCATCAGACCTTGTTTATATCACCAGTCACATCCACAACTGGGTGTTGTTTTTTCTTTGGCTCCATCCTTCATTCTTTCTGGAGTCATTTCTCCACTCATCTCCAGTAGCATATTGGGCACCTACTGACCTGGGGAGTTCATCTTTCAGTGTCCTATCTTTTTGCCTTTTCATACTGTTCATGGGGTTGTCAAGGCAAAATACTCAAGTGGTTTGCCATTCTCTTCTCCAGTGGACCACATTCTGTCAGACCTCTCCACCATGACCCATCCGTCTTTGGTGACCCCACATGGCATGGCTTAGTTTCACTGAGTTAGACAAGGCTGAGGAAAGCTCATCAGTAGCCACAGGGCTGGAAAAGGTCAGTTTTAATTCCAATCTCAAAGAAAGGCAATGCCAAAGAATGCTCAAATTACTACACAATTGCTCTCATCTCACATGTTAGTAAAGTAATGCTTAAAATTCTCCAAGTCTGCCTTCAGCAATATGTGAACTTAAAGTTCCAGATGTTCAAGCTGGTTTTAGAAAAGGCAGAGGAACCAGAGATCAAATTGCCATCATCTGTTGGATCATCGAAAAAGCAAGAGAGTTCCAGAAAAACATCTATTTCTGTTTTATTGACTATGCCAAAGCCTTTGACTGTGTGGATCACAATAAACTGTGGAAAATTCTGAAAGAGATGGGAATACCAGACCACCTGACCTGCCTCTTGAGAAATCTGTACACAGGTCAGGAAACAACAGTTAGAACTCGACATGGAACAACAGACTGGTTCCAAATAGAAAAAGGAGTTTGTCAAGGCTATATATTGTCACCCTGCTTATTTAACTTATATGCAGAGGACAGCATGGGCTGGAGGAAGCTCAAGCTGGAATCCAGATTGCCAGGAGAAATATCAATAATCTCAGATATGCAGATGACACCACCCTTATGGCAGAAAGTGAAGAAGAACTAGAGTCTCTTGATGAAAGTGAAAGAGGAGAGTGAAAAAAGGTGGCTTAAAGCTTAACATTTAGAAAACTAAGATCATGGCATTTGGTCCCATCACTTCATGGCAAATAGATGGGGAAACAGTGGAAACAGTGGCTGACTTTATATTTGGGGGCTCCAAAATCACTGCTGATGGCGACTGCCGCCATGAACTTAAATAATACTTGCTCCTTGAAAGGAAAGCTATGACCTACGTAGATAGCATATTAAAACATAGACATTATGGTTTTTCCAGTAGTCATGTATGGATGTGAGATTTGGACTATAAAGAAAGCTGGGCACTAAAGAATTGATGGTTTTGAACTGTGATGTTGGAGAAGACTCTTGAGAGTCCCTTGGACTGCAAGGAGATCCAACGAGTCCATCCTAAAGGAAATCAGTCCTGAATATTCACTGGAAGGACTGATGCTCAAGGTGAAATGCCAATAATTTGGCCACCTGATGCAAAGAACTGACTCACTGAAAAAGATCCAGAAGCTGGGAAGTAATGAACACAGGAGAAGTTGATGACAGAGCATGAGATGGTTTAATGGCATCACGAACTCTGTGGACATGAGTTTGAGTAACCCCCAGGAGTTGGTGATGGACAGGGAAGCCTCACATGCTGCAGTCCATGGGGTTACAAGGAGTCGGACATGACTGAGCAACTGAACTGAAGGAGACAAAAGAGTTCTATATAGAAAAATATAAGACACTCATGAAAGTAATCAAAGACAACATGAACAAATGGAGAGATATTCCATGTTTCTGGGTTGGAGGAATCAATATTTTGAAAATGACTATAATACCAAATACAATCTACAGATTAAATGAGATCTCTATCAAGTTAGGAATGGCATTTTTCACAGAATTTAATTTTTTTTTTTTTTTTTTTTACAATTCATATGTAAACACAAAAGATCCAGAATTGACAAAGCAATCTTGAGAAAGGAGAATGGAACTGGAGGAATCAACCTTCCTGATTTTGGACTACACTACAAAGCTACAGTTATCAAGATAATATGGTACTAGCACAAAAACAGAAATATAGACCAATGGAACAAGACTGAAAGATCAGAGATAAACCCACATATATAAGGGCACCTTATTTTTGACAAAGAAGGCAAGGATACACAATGGAGAAAAGAAAGCCTTTTCTGTAAATAGTACTGGGAAAACTGTATAGCTATGTGTTAAAAAAAAAAAAAAAGAAAGAAATTAGAACACTTCCTACCATACACAAAGATAAAACGGATTAAAAACCTAAATATAAGATCAGAAAGTATAAAGCTCTTAGATGAAAACATAGGTGGAACACTCTATGACATAAATCACAGCAATATCATCTATGACCCACCTCCTAGAGTAACTGATATAAAAACCAGAATAAAAAACTGGGACCTAATTAAACTTAATAGCTTTTACACAGCAAAGGAAACTGTGAGCATGGTAAAAAAGACAACCCTCAGAATGGGAGGAAATAATAGCAAATGAAACAACTGACAAAGAATTAATTACCAAAATATACAAGCAGTACCTGTAAATTAAAAATAGAAGAGCAAACAATACAATTTAAAAGTGAGTAAAAGAGCTAAATAGACATTTAACCAAAGAAGAAATACAGAGAGCCAATAAACACATGAAAAGATACTCAACATTGCTCATTATTTGAGAAATTGCAAATCTAAACTATATGAGATATCACCTCACACTGATCATGATAGCCATCATCAAAAAATGTACAAAAAATGCTGTAGAGAATGTTAAGAAAAGGGAAATGTTTTGCACTGTTGGTGTTAATGTAAGCTGATATAGCCATTATGGAAGACTGCATGAAGATTCCTTAAGAAACTAGAAATAACACTGGTAGCTCAAACTGTAAAGAATCCAACTGCAATGCAAGAGACCTAGGTTCAATCCCTGGGTCAGGAAGATACCCTGGAAAATGGAATGGCATCTCACTCCAGGATTCTTGCCTGGGGATTTCCATGGACAGAGGCACTTTGTGGATACAGGTCATGAGGTCACAAAGAATTAGACACAACTGAGAGACTAACAGCTTTGGTTTCTTTTTCATGACCCCAAAATCCCACTACTGGGCATATGCCCTCATAAAACTATAATTGAAAAAGAAACACATACCCTAATGTTCACTGCAGCACTATTTACAATAGCTAGGACATGGAAGTAACATAGATGTCCATTGACAGATGAGTGGATAAAGACGCCATGATACATATATGCAATGGAATATTCAGTTCAGTTCATCAGGCACTCTATCTATCAGATCTAGGCCCTTAAATCTATTTCTCACTTCCACTGTATAATCAGAAGGGATTTGATTTAGGTCATACCTGAATGGTCTAGTGGTTTTCCCTACTTTCTTCAATTTCAGTCTGAATTTGACAATAAGGAGTTCATGGTCTAAGCCACAGTCAGCTCCTGGTCTTGTTTTTGCTGACTGTATAGAGCTTCTCCATCTTTGGCTACAAAGAGTATAATCAATCTGATTTCAGTGTTGACCATCTGGTGATGTCCATGTGTAGAGTCTCTCTTGTGTTATTTGAAGAGGGTGTTTGTTATGACCAGTGCATTTTCTTGGCAAAACTCTTATTAGTATTTGCCCTGCTTCATTGCGTATTCCAAGGCCAAATTTCCCTGTTACTCCAGGTGTTTCTTGACTTCCTTCTTTTGCATTCCAGTCCCTGTAATGAAAAGGACATCTTTTTTGGGTGTTAGTTCTAAAAGGTCTTGTAGATCTTCATAGAACTGTTCAACTTCAGCTTCTTCAGCGTTACTGGTTGGGGCATAGACTTGGATTACTGTGATATTGAATGGTTCGCTTTGGAAATGAACAGAGATCATTCTGTCATTTTTGAGATTGCATCCAAGTACTGCATTTTGGACTCTTTTTGGACCATGATGGCTACTCCATTTCTTCTGAGGGATCCCTGCCCACAATAGTAGATATAATGGAGCTATTCCAAATCCTGAAAGATGATGCTGTGAAAGTGCTGCACTCAATATGCCAGCAAATTTGTAAAACTCAGCCGTGGCCACAGGACTGGAAAAGGTCAGTTTTCATTCCAATCCCAAAGAAAGGCAATGCCAAAGAATGCTCAAACTACTGCACAATTGCACTCACCTCACACGTTAGTAAAGTAATGCTCAAAATTCTCCAAGCCAGGCTTAAGCAATATGTGAACCGTGAACTTCCCGATGTTCAAGCTGGTTTTAGAAAAGGCAGAGGAATCAGAGATCAAATTGCCAACATCTGCTGGATCATGGAAAAAGCAAGAGAGTTCCAGAAAAACATCTATTTCTGTTTTATTGACTATGCCAAAGCCTTTGACTGTGTGGATCACAATAAACTGTGGAAAATTCTGAAAGAGATGGGAATATAAGACCACCTGACCTGCATCTTGAGAAATTTGTATGCAGGTCAAGAAGCAACAGTTAGAACTGGACATGGAACAACAGACAGGTTCCAAATAGGAGAAGGAGTACGTCAAGGCTGTATATTGTCACCCTGTTTATTTAACTTCTATGCAGAGTACATCATGAGAAATGCTGGACTGGAAGAAACACAAGCTGGAATCAAGATTGCCGGGAGAAATATCAATAACCTAAGATATGCAGATGACGCCACCCTTACGGCAGAAAGTGAAGAGGAACTCAAAAGCCTTTTGATGAAAGTGACAGTGGAGAGCGAAAAAGTTGGCTTAAAGCTCGACGTTCAGAAAATGAAGATCATGGCATCTGGTCCCATCACTTCATGGGAAATAGGTGGGGAAACAGTGGAAACAGTGTCAGACTTAATTTTTCTGGGCTCCAAATCACTGCAGATGCAGATCGCAAAGAGTCGGACACGACCGAGCAACTGATCTGACTGATCTGATTCAGTTCAGTACAGTCACTCAGTCGTCTCCGACTCTTTGCAACCCCATGAACTGCAGCACGCCAGGCCTCGCTGTCCATCACCAACTCCCGGAGTTCACTCAAACTCATGTCCATCAAGTCGGTGATGCCATCCAGCCATCTTATCCTCTGTCGTCCCCTTCTCCTCCTGCCCCCAATACCTCCCAGCATCAGGGTCTTTTACAATGAGTCAACTCTTCCCATGAGGTACCCAAAGTACTGCAGTTTCAGCTTTAGCATCATTCCTTCCAAAGAACACCCAGGACTGATCTCTTTAGAATGGATTGGTTGGATCTACTTGCAGTCCAAGGGACTCTCAAGAGTCTTCTCCAACACCACAGTTCAAAAGCATCAATTCTTTGGTGCTCAGCTTTCTTCACCGTCCAACTCTCACATCCATACATGGCCACTGTAAAAACCGTAGCCTTGGCTAGACGAACCTTTGTTGGCAAAGTAATGTCTCTGCTTTTGAATATGCTATCTAGGTTGGTCATAACTTTCCTTCCAAGGAGTAAGCATCTTTTAATTTCATGGCTTCAATCACCATCTGCAGTGATTTTGGAGCCCAAAAAAATAAAGTCTGACACTGTTTCCACTGTTTCCCCATCTATTTCCCATGAAATCTCAGTCATAAAAAGGAACACATTTGTGTCAGTGCTAATAAGGTGGATGAACCTAGAACCTAGTATACAGAGTGAAGTAAGTCAGAAAAATGTATATATCATATTGTAACTCATTTGTATGCAATCTAGAAAGATGGTACTGATGAACCTATTTGCAGGGCAGTAATGGAAATGCACCAGAGAAGGCAATGGCACCCTGCCGGGAGCCGGCATATTGCATATTGAGTGCATATTGCATATTGAGTGCAGCACTTTCCACAGCATCATCTTTCAGGATCTGGAATAGCTCAACTGGGATTCTATCACTGCCGGGAGCCAGCGTGAGTAGCTCCACCCATGACAAAGGTCATGAGGAAGGAGGCTTGGCATACGCAAAGGTGGGATCAAGCCTCAGGAGTCTCCCTGGAAATTCTTGAGCATCTACCCCCAAAACCAGAGTCTGCCTACTTTCTGCTTTGTGCTCTCACCTACACCTCTGACTTTACGGGGGGCTGTCCCCCACTACCTGTTTCTGAAAAAAAGAGTTAACTTACAGCTCCAGTTAATAAAGTTCCTGGGTGTGATAGTATTTCAACCTATAAACTCCTTTGGAAGTCCTCTAGCCTGCCTGAATAGGTTTTTCCAGCCACATGTGACTGCTCAGAGCCTCCCAACTGTGAGAGGCATGAGATGTTCTAAACTGTCTGAAGATAGATTCCTTTGAGCAGTTAAAAGATTAATTAGAAATTGTATTGGTGAAGGGTTTTTCACTTGTTGGGCCAATGTTTGCTGCTAAGTCTCCATATCCCTTACCTGCTGTGTCCCTGGCAGTGTATTGATTAATATAATTGGTGTAAGTAGTAGCTTTAATGTTTGTAACTTGGGACCCTTGAGTTAATTCTTTCTTGTTACAGCCCACCACATCTTTGCTCTGTAGGAATGCAACTTTATCTAATGCTTTTGGAGGGTGGCTCCTGGCCAATCACCTTTAGAGAAAAATAAGTTTTCTGAAGAAAGGGTCTTAAAATGTTAACAGGCCTCCGGGCCAGAAGATGATGCAAATCACCTAAGCTTTTGCATATGATAAGTTTGCAGGAAGAAAGTCTGGCTTGCTGCATGACTCTACCCCTTCCCCCATTATCCTCTATGCATAACTTAAGGTATAAAAACTACTTTGGAAAATAAAGTGTGGGCCTTGTTCACCAAAACTTGGTCTCCCCATGTCATTCTTTCTCTCACCTTCTGGCTGAATTATTCAGCCTCTTTTCTCCACTGAATTTCCTCACTGAGTTATGCTTATTTCAGCCTCTTTTCTTCACTGAATTTCCTCACTGAGCTATCCTTATTCTATTACTCTTTATATCCTTAATTAACATTTAATTAAGCAGTTGTTTCCTGATCCTCGCCGATGCCGTCCCCGCTTCGAATTCCCTGGATCCACCGGGGCTGGACCCCGGCAGCACCCCATTCCAGTACTCTTGCCTGGAAAATCCCATGGATGGAGGAGCCTGGTAGGCTGCAGTCCATGGGATCGCAAAGAGTCGAACACGACTGAGCAACTTCACTTTCACTTTTCACTTCCATGCGTTGGAGAAGGAAATGGCGACCTACTCCAGTGTTCTTGCCTGGAGAATCCCAGGGATGGAGGAGCCTGGTGGGCTGCCGTCTATGGGGTCGCACAAAGTCGGACACGACTGAAGCGACTTAGCAGCAGCAGCAGCAGCAATGGAAATGCACACATTGTATGTGTGCATACACAGTCCATAATGGACACATTATGTATGTGTGCATACATAGTCCCACCCTCTCCTCCCCTGCTGCAGTGTGTCCATATCTGCAGCAGGGGAGGAGAGGGTGGGACAAATGGAGAGAGTGGCAATGGAAACATACACACTACCATATGTAAAATAGATAGCCAATGGGAACTTGCTATATGACTCAGAGAACTGACATGGGCTTCATGACAACCTACAGGGGTGGGATGGGGTAGGAGGTGGGATGGAAGTTCAAGAGGGCGAGTACATATGACTAATTAATGTTGATGTATGGCAGAAACCAACACAATATTGTAAAGCAATTATCCTTCAATCAAAAATACATTTAAAAAATAAATTCTAAAGAGATTTGTTGTTGTTTTTCAGGCTCCCAGTCATGTCCATCTTTTTGTGACTCCATGGACTGCAGCACACCAGGCTTCCTTGTCTTTCACTGTCTCCCAAAATTTGCTCAGACTTATGTCCACTGAATCAATGATGCCATCCAACCATCTCATCCTCTGTCTACTAATGAATTTAAGTTGAAATAAAAGAATATGAGAGGATAATTCAGTATCATACAAAAATATAAATGTCTATAGTAACAGTAAATATCTAGACAAATATAAAACTTGTATTATAATTTTTATTTATAAACAGTTTTATTCTATTATAGGATTTAAAATCCAAAATCATAAAAAGTGATTAAAATCTACATAAATGGGTATAGAATATATTTGTAATATTATCAACATAAAGTGGAAAACTTGAGAGAGAACAAGATGGCAGAAAAGTAGGTGTATGTGGAGTACATCTCTCTCCACAGATACATCAGGAATACACCTTCAGACACAGAAGTGCATGCAAAACACCAACTGAGAGCAAACAGGAGTACCTGGCCACCAGAAAAGAACATATAGAACCATGCAAAACTCAGTAGGATGAAGGAACTAGGGGGGAAACAGGAATTTTACTAGGACTGGACCTGCCCCCAGGAGGTGGGGGAACCGAAGCAGAGGTCCAATCCCCACATCGGGGCAATCGTCTGGGTCAGAGGAGAAATATTTAAGGTTGAGAGTGAAACAGCAGATCTGTGACAGCCTAAATGGAATGAGAATCAGATAGTCCTTGCCACAGCCATACATACCCTGAACAGGAACAAAGGTTCCCTGGAAGGCACAGTGGCTGGGAACTGGACCACAGGGATTGTGGAGCAATTCCAGAACAAGGGCTGCTGTTGACTGCAGAAAGATGGACCGAGGGGATGTGAGGGAGGAGATTGTGGTGGGAAATGCCTGTGGAAGAAAGCCAGGGAGATGTGGAAGCAAGGTGATACTGCTGAGTCATGCATAGGGGGTGGAGCCATCATAGACTCTCTCTTCCCACATGCTAGTATCAGTAAATGAACAATATAGGGGCTGGTCAATCAAGTGCCTGATGCACCGAACTACAGAGTAGGACCCCAACCAGGGGGTCCCTCTATGTTCCTGATGTACAGAACAACAGAGAAGGACGCTAGGCAAGGGAGCCCTCTAAGTGCCTGAATGGGCAGAGAGACAGAAAAAGACTAGCCAAAGAGTGGCCTCTTTGGCCACCAGAGGCTGAGAAAAGACTCTGATAGGGCCATAACTCTCTTGGCTGAGGCAGTCTGTGTCCCTGCACACTTGGCGCTACAAGGGTCTCTGTGACTGAAGTGGCTGCACCGCCTTCACTCTCAACCCACACTGGGGCAGAGCTGCTATAGCCAAAAAAAAAAAAAAAAAAAAGTCCTGCATCTATGCACGTGGGGTTGCTTCAGTCATGTCCAACTCTTTGCGAGCCTGTGGGCTGTGGCCTACCAGGCTTCTCTGTCAGGTGGGTTCTCCAGGCAAGAATACTGGAGTGTATTGGCCAATACTGCTTGCCATACCCTTCTAGAGTACTATATTTCCTGCTGCTCTAGCTATCAACTCCCCTGAGTACCTGATGCTGCCAGAACCCCTGTGACACTTAAAGACGTGGCCCTCACTGGTTCAGATCCAACTCCTCCTGGGCACAGTCAGGAGCAAACCCCAATGGACAACCCATATGCAAAGGTGGAAATAAAACCACAATTGAAATCCATAGTCAATAAAGCAGATTTAGATGCATTTCTGGTGTTCTCTTGCCTTTTTGATGATTCAATGGATGTTGACAATTTGATTTCTGGTTCCTCTGACTTTTCTAAATCCAGCTTGAACATCTGGAAGTTCATGATTCACGTACTGTTGAAACCTGGCTTGTAGAATTTGAGCATCACTTTGCTAGCATGTGAGATGAGTGCAATTGTGCAGTAGTTTGAGCATTCTTTGGCATTGCCTTTCTTTGGAATTAGAATGAAAACTGACCTTTTCCAGTCCTGTAGCCACTGTTGAGTTTTCCAAATTCACTGACACTTTCACAACATCATCTTTTAGGATTTGAAATAGCTCAACTGGAATTCTATCACCTCCACTAGCTTTGTTCGTAGTGATGCTTCCTAAGGCCCACTTGACTTCACATTCCAGAAAACCTGGCTTTAGGTGAGTGATAATACATCGTGATTATCTGGGTCATGAAGATTTTTTTTGTATAGTTTTTCTGTATATTCTTACCACTTCTTAATATCTTCTACTTCTGTTAGTTCCATACCATTTCTGTCCTTTCTTCTGCCTATCTATGCATTAAATATCCCCTTGGTATCTCTAATTTTCTTGAAAAGAACTCTAGTATTTCCCATTCTATTGTTTACCTCTATTTCTTTGCACTGATCACTGAAGAAGGCTTTCTTATCTCTCCTTGCTATTCTTTGGAACTCTGCATTCAAATGGGTATATCTTTCCTTTTCTTCTTTGCCTTTAGCTTCTCTTCTTTTCTCAGCTATGTATAAGGCCTCATTAGGCAACCATTTTGCCTTTTTGCATTTCCTTTTCTTGGCGATAATCTTGATCACTGCCTCCTGTACAATGTCATGAACCTCCATCCATAGTTCTTCAGGCACTCTGTCTATCAGTTCTAATTGTCTGATCTATTACTCAGTCCTTGAATCTATTTGTCACTTCCACTGTATAATCATAAGGGATTTTATTTAGGTCATACCTGAGAGGCTTCCCTCGTGGCTCAGAGGTTAAAGTGTCTGCCTCCAATGTGGGAGACCGGGGTTCGATCCCTGGGTCGGGAAGATCCCCTGGAGAAGGAAATGGTAACCCACTCCAGTATTCTTGCCTGGAGAATCCCATGGATGGAGAAGCCTGGTAGGCTACAGTCCACGGGGTCGGAAAGAGTCAGACACGACTGAGCGACTTCACTCACTTCACTATACCTGGAAGTGGTTTTCCCTACATTCTTCAATTTAATTATGTATTTTGCAATAAGAAGTTCATGATGAAATGAAAAGGACCAACCTTAGGGGGGCTGAAACCAAAATGAAGAAAGAATTCAACCTTGAAACCTAGGAAAAGGAGACATCAAACATAGTAATTTTAAAATAAAATAATGAAAGGCATAGAAATACTGCACAAATGAAGGAACAAAGTAGAAACACAGAAGTCCAAATAAATGATGAGAAAATAGGCAAACTAACTGAAAAAGAATACAGAATAATGATAGTAAAGATGATCAAAAACCTTGAAAACAGAATGGAGACAATGCAAGAATCAATTAATGAAGAGCTGGATGAATTAAAGAATGAACATACAAAAACCAGAATTACCAAACTTAAAAACAAGCTCTAGAAGAAATCATTGGCAGAATATTTGAAGCAGATGAATGGATCAGTAAGCTAGAAGATAAAGTGGTAGAAATAACTGCAAAAGAGCAGAAGAAAGTAAAAAGACTGAAAAGAACTAAGGATAGTTTCAGAGACTTCTGGGACAATATTAAACATGCCAGCTTTTGAATTATACGTGTCCCAGAAAAGGGAGAGGAAAAGGAGGGGTGTGAGAAAACTTTTGAAGAGATTATAGTTGAAAATTTCCACCACATGCAAAAGGAAATAGTCAATCAGTCCAGGTTATGCAAAGAGTCCAAAACAAGAAAAATCCACGGAGAAATAGGCCAGGACACAAACTAATCAAACTAGCAAAGTTTAAACACAAAGAAAGAATATTAAAAATAGCAAGAGAAAAGCAATTGTAGCTTTGCATTTTAGCTACAGCACAATTGCACTCATCTCCCAGGATGGCAAAGTAACGCTCAAAATTCTCCAAGCCAGGCTTCAACAGTGCGGGAACTGTGAAATTCCAGATGTTCAAGCTCAATTCAGAAAAGACAGAGGAACCAAAGATCAAATTGCCAACATCCGTTGGATCATTAAAAAAGCAAGAGAGCTCCAGAAAAACTTCTACTAATGCTTTAATGACTATGCCAATGCCTTTGACTGTGAGGACCAGGACAAAGTCTGAAAAATTCTTAAAGAGATAGGAATACCAGACCACCTGACCTGCCTCTTGAGAAATCAGTATGCAGGTCGGGAAGCAACAGTTAAATGGGACATGGAAAAACAGAACGGTTCCAAATCAAGAAAGGAGTACATCAAGGCTGTATATTGTCACCCAGCTTATTTAACTTATATGCAGAGTACATCATGAGAAATTGTGGGCTGGAGAAAGCACAAGCTGGAATCAAGATTGATGGGGAAAATAGCAATAACCTCAGATATGCAGATGACATCACCCTTATGGCAGAAAGCAAAGAAGAACTAAAGAGCCTCTTGATGAAAGTGAAAGAAGAGAGTGAAAAAGTTGGCTTAAAACTCAACATTCATAAAACTAAGATCATATGGCATCTGGTCCCATCACTTCATGGCAAATAGATGGGGAAACAGTGGAGACAGTGACAGATTTAATTTCGGGGGGCTCCAAAATCACTGCAGATGGTGACTGCAGCCATGAAATTAAAAGATGCTTGCTCCTTGGAAGAAAAGTTATGACCAACCTAGACAGCATATTAAAAAGTAGAGACATTACTTTTTCAGCAAAGGTCCTTCTAGTCAAAGCAATGGTTTCTCCAATAGTCATGTATAGATGTGAGAGTTGGACTATAAAGAAAGCTGAGTGTGAAGAATTGATGCTTTTGAACTGTGGTGTTGGAGAAGACTCTTGAGAGTCCCTTGGACTGCAAAGAGATCCAACCAGTCCATCCTAAAGGAAATCCATCCTGAATATTCATTGGAAGGACTGATGCTGAAGCTGAAACTCCAATACTTTGGCCACCTGATGCGAAGAGCTGACTCATTAGAAAAGACCCTGATGCTAGTTTTGAGGTGGGTCTCTTGTAGACAACATATGTGGAGAACAGTGTGGAGATTCCTTAAAAAACTGGAAATAGAACTGCCTTATGATCCAGCAATCCCACTGCTGGGCATACACACTGAGGAAACCAGAAGGGAAAGAGACACGTGTACCCCAATGTTCATTGCAGCACTGTTTATAATAGCCAGGACATGGAAGCAACCTAGATGTCCATCAGCAGATGAATGGATAAGAAAGCTGTGGTACATATACACAATGGAGTATTACTCAGCCATTAAAAAGAATACATTTGAATCAGTTCTAATGAGGTGGATGAAACTGGAGCCTATTATACAGAGTGAAGTAAGCCAGAAAGAAAAACACCAATACAGTATACTAATGCATATATATGGAATTTAGGAAGATGGTAACAATAACCCTGTGTATGAGACAGCAAAAGAGACACTGATGTATAGAACAGTCTTATGGACTCTGTGGGAGAGGGAGAGGGTGGGAGGATTTGGGAGAATGGCATTGAAACATGTAAAATATCATGTATGAAATGAGTTGCCAGGTCAGGTTCGATACACGATACTGGATGCTTGGGGCTGGTGCACTGGGACGACCCAGAGGGATGGTATGGGGAGGGAGGAGGGAGGAGGGTTCACGGTGGGGAACACATGTATACCTGTGGCGGATTCATTTGGATATTTGGCAAAACCAATACAATTATGTAAAGTTTAAATATAAAATAAAATTAAAATATATATATATTAAAAAAAATAAAAAAAAAAAAAAGAAAAGGCACAGAAAAACAACCTGACGGGAGTACAAAACACTCATGCTCATTTTGCGTATGAGTTCTGTGAGGTTCAACTGTCAAAACAATACGTGAAATTAAATTTTATTACATGTACTAATTAAATTATTATTTTAACAAAAAAAAAAGAAAAGACCCTGATGCTGAGGCAGGAGGAGGCTGGAGGAGAAGGGGATGATAGAAGATGAGATGGTTGGATGGCATCACCCACTCAATGGACATGAGTTTGACTAAACTCTAGGAGTTGGTGATGGACACGAGGCTTGGTGGGCTGCAGTCCATGGGGTCACAAAGAGTCCGACATGACTGAGTGACTGCACTTACTGAACTGAAGGGGAAAGCAACAAGTAATATTTAAGGGACACCCCACATATTTAACAGCTGATCTTTCCGAGGTATTCTGCAGGCCTGAAGGGAATGGCAGGATATATTTAAAGTACTAAAAGAGAAAAATCTACACCCAAGATTGCTCTACCCAGCAAGGATTTCATTCACACTTTTGGAGCAATCAAAAGCTTTTCAAACAAGCAAATGTTAAGAGAATTCAGTACCACCAAATCAGCTTTACAACAAAATTTAAAGGGACTTATATAGTCAAGAAATACAAGAGAGGAAAAGATCTACAAAATCAAACCCCAAACAATCAACAAAATGTCAAAAGGAACGTTTATATCAATAATTAGTTTAAATGTGAACAGACTAATTGCTGCATCCAAAAGACACAGACTGGCTGAATGGATACAGAAACAAGATCCATATACGTGTTGTCTACAAGAAACCCATTTCAGACCCAGAGTCACATATAGACTGAAAGTGAGAGGATGGAAAAATATATTCCATGCAAATGGAAAAAAATAGAAAGCTGGAGTGGCAATCCTCATATCAGACAAAATAGACCATAAAATAAAGATGATTACAAGAGATCAGGAAGCACACTACATAATAATCAAGGGATCAATCCAAGAGGAAGACATAACAGTTGTAAATATCTATGAACCCAACATAGGAGGACCTCAATACATAAGACGAACACTAAAAGACATAAAAGGAGAAATTGACTTTAACACAATAATAGTAGGGGACTTTAACACTTCGCTCATACCAATGGACGGATCATCAAAACAGAAAATTAATAAGGAACATAAGTATTAAATGATACATTAGATGAGATGGATCTCATTGATATCTTCAGGACATTCCATCCAAATGCAGAACATACCTTTTTCTCAAGTACACATGGAACATTCTCCAGGATAGACCACATCTTGGGTCACAAATCAAACCTCAGTAAACTTAAGAAAATTGAAATCGTATCAAGCATCTTTTCTGACCACAATGCTATGAGACTAGCTATCAATTTCAAGAAAAAAATTGTAAAAACACACACACACACAAACACAATGAGATTAAACAATACATTTCTAAATAATGAACAGGTTACTGAATAAATAAAGAAGGAAATAAAAAAATTCTAGAAACAAATGACAATGAACTCACAACAACTCAAAACCTATGGGATGCAGCAAAAGTAGTTCTAAGAGGGAAGTTTATAGCAGTACAACCCTATCTCAAGAAACAAGAAAAAACATCAAATAGACAACCTAACTTTACACCTAAAACAACTGGAAAAAGAAAAACAAAGAAACCCCAAATCAGCAGAAGGAAAGAAATCATAAAGATCAGAGCAAAAATAAATCAAAAAGAAATGAAATAAACCATCAGTTCAGTTCAGTCGCTCAGTCATGTCCGACTCTGTGATCCCATGAATCGCAGCACGCCAGGCCTCCCTGTCCATCACCAAATTCCGGAGTTCACTCAGACTCACGTCCATCAAGTCAGTGATGCCATCCAGCCATCTCATCCTCTGCCGTCCCCTTCTCCTCTTGCCCCCAATCCCTCCCAGCATCAGAGTCTTTTCCAATGAGTCAACTCTTCACATGAGGTGGCCAAAGTACTGGAGTTTCAGCTTTAGCATCATTCCTTCCAAAGAAATCCCAGGGCTGATCTCCATAGTAAAGATTAATAAAACTATAGGCTGGTTTTTTGAGGCGATAAACAAAATTTACAAACCTTTAGCCAGACTCATCAAGAAAAAAGTGAGAAGAATCCAATCAACAAATTTAGAAATGAAGAAGAAGAGTTTACAACAGATAATGCAGAAATACAATGGATTATAAGAGACTATTATGAACAGTTATATAGCAACAAAATGAATAACCTGGAAGAAATGGACAGATTCTTTGAAAAGTTCAATCTTCCTGAACCAGGAAGAAACAGAAATTATGAGCAATGCAATTACAAGCAATGAAAGCAAATCTGTGATCAAAAATCTCCCAAAAAATAAAAGCCCAGGACCAGATGGCTTTATAGGAGAATTCTGTCAAACATTTAGAGAAGAGCTAATGTCTATCCTTCTAAAACTCTTTCAAAAAATTGCAGAGTAAGGAATCCTTCCAATCTCATTCTATGTGGCCATCATCACCCTGACACCAAAAAAAAAACAACACAAAAAGAGAAAACTACAGGCCAATAACACTGATAAAAATAGACGTAAAAATCCTCAACAAAATTTTAGCAAACAGAATTCAACAACACATTATTTTTTTTATTTTATTTTTAAACTTTACATAATTGTATTAGTTTTGCCAAATATCAAAATGAATCCGCCACAGGTATACATGTGTTCCCCATCCTGAACCCTCCTCCCTCCTCCCTCCCCATACCATCCCTCTGGGTCGTCCCAGTGCACCAGCCCCAAGCATCCAGTATCGTGCATCGAACCTGGACTGGTGACTCGTTTCATACATGATATTTTACATGTTTCAATGCCATTCTCCCAAATCCTTCCACCCTCTCCCTCTCCCACAGAGTCCATAAGACTGTTCTATACATCAGTGTCTCTTTTGCTGTCTCGTACACAGGGTTATTGTTACCATCTTTCTAAATTCCATATATATACGTTAGTATACTGTATTGGTGTTTTTCTTTCTGGCTTACTTCACTCTGTATAATAGGCTCCAGTTTCATCCACCTCATTAGAACTGATTCAAATGTATTCTTTTTAATGGCTGAGTAATATTCCATTGTGTATATGTACCACAGCTTTCTTATCCATTCATCTGCTGATGGACATCTAGGTTGCTTCCATGTCCTGGCTATTATAAACAGTGCTGCAATGAACATTGGGGTACACGTGTCTCTTTCCCTTCTGGTTTCCTCAGTGTGTATGCTCAGCAGTGGGATTGCTGGATCATAAGGCAGTTCTATTTCCAGTTTTTTAAGGAATCTCCACACTGTTCTCCATAGTGGCTGTACTAGTCTGCATTCCAACCAAAAGTGTAAGAGGGTTCCCTTTTCTCCACACCCTCTCCAGCATTTATTGCTTGTAGACTTTTGGATCGCAGCCATTCTGACTGGTGTGAAATGGTACCTCATAGTGGTTTTGATTTGCATTTCTCTGATAATGAGTGATGTTGAGCATCTTTTCATGTGTTTGTTAGCCATCTGTATGTCTTCTTTGGAGAAATGTCTATTTAGGTCTTTGGCCCATTTTTTGATTGGGTCATTTATTTTTCTGGAGTTGAGCTGTAGGAGTTGCTTGTATATTCTTGAGATTAGTTGTTTGTCAGTTGCTTCATTTGCTATTATCTTCTCCCATTCTGAAGGCTGTCTTTTCACCTTGCTAATAGTTTCCTTTTATGTGCAGAAGCTTTTAAGGTTAATTAGGTCCCATTTGTTTATTTTTGCTTTTATTTCCAATATTCTGGGAGGTGGGTCATAGAGGATCCTGCTATGACATATGTCAGAGAGTGTTTTGCCTATGTTCTCCTCTAGGAGTTTTATAGTTTCTGGTCTTACGTTTAGATCTTTAATCCATTTTGAGTTTATTTTTGTGTATGGTGTTAGAAAGTGTTCTAGTTTCATTCTTTTACAAGTGGTTGACCAGATTTCCCAGCACCACTTGTTAAAGAGATTGTCTTTAATCCATTGTATATGCTTGCCTCCTTTGTCAAAGATAAGGTGTCCTTAGGTGCGTGGATTTATCTCTGGGCTTTCTATCTTGTTCCATTGATCTATATTTCTGTCTTTGTGCCAGTACCATACTGTCTTGATAACTGTGGCTTTGTAGTAGAGCCTGAAGTCAGGTAGGTTGATTCCTCCAGTTCCATTCTTCTTTCTCAAGATCGCTTTGGCTATTCGAGGTTTTTTGTATTTCCATACAAATTGTGAAATTATTTGTTCTAGCTCTGTGAAGAATACTGTTGGTAGCTTGATAGGGATTGCATTGAATCTATAAATTGCTTTGGGTAGTATACTCATTTTCACTATATTGATTCGTCCAATCCATGAACATGGTATATTTCTCCATCTGTTAGTGTCCTCTTTGATTTCTTTCACCAGTGTTTTATAGTTTTCTATATATAGGTCTTTAGTTTCTTTAGGTAGATATATTCCTAAGTATTTTATTCTTTCCATTGCAATGGTGAATGGAATTGTTTCCTTAATTTCTCTTTCTGTTTTCTCATTATTCGTGTATAGGAATGCAAGGGATTTCTGGGTGTTGATTTTATATCCTGCAACTTTACTATAGTCATTGATTAGTTCTAGTAATTTTCTGGTGGAGTCTTTAGGGTTTTCTATGTAGAGGATCATGTCATCTGCAAACAGTGAGAGCTTTACTTCTTCTTTTCCAATTTGGATTCCTTTTATTTCTTTTTCTGCTCTGATTGCTGTGTCAAAAACTTCCAAAACTATGTTGAATAGTAGTGGTGAAAGTGGGCACCCTTGTCTTGTTCCTGACTTTAGAGGAAATGCTTTCAATTTTTCACCATTGAGGATAATGTTTGCTGTGGGTTTGTCATATATAGCTTTTATTATGTTGAGGTATGTTCCCTCTATTCCTGCTTTCTGGAGAGTTTGTATCATAAATGGATGTTGAATTTTGTCAAAGGCTTTCTCTGCATCTATTGAGATAATCATATGGTTTTTATTTTTCAATTTGTTGATGTGGTGTATTACATTGATTGATTTGCAGATATTGAAGAGTCCTTGCATCCCTGGGATAAAGCCCACTTGGTCATGGTGTATGATCTTTTTAATGTGTTGTTGGATTCTGATTGCTAGAATTTTGTTAAGGATTTTTGCATCTATGTTCATCAGTGATATTGGCCTGTAGTTTTCTTTTTTTGTGGGATCTTTGTCAGGTTTTGGTATTAGGGTGATGGTGGCCTCATAGAAGGAGTTTGGAAGTTTACCATCCTCTGCAATTTTCTGGAAGAGTTTGAGCAGGATAGGTGTTAGCTCTTCTCTAAATTTTTGGTAGAATTCATCTGTGAAGCTGTCTGGACCTGGGCTTTTGTTTGCTGGAAGATTTTTGATTACAGTTTCAATTTCCGTGCTTGTGATGGGTCTGTTAAGATTTTCTATTTCTTCCTGGTCCAGTTTTGGTAAGTTGTACTTTTATAAGAATTTGTCCATTTCTTCCACGTTGTCCATTTTATTGGCATATAATTGTTGATAGTAGTCTCTTATGATCCTTTGTATTTCTGTGTTGTCTGTTGTGATCTCTCCATTTTCCTTTCTAATTTTATTGATTTTATTTTTCTCCCTTTGTTTCTTGATGAGTCTGGCTAATGGTTTGTCAATTTTATTTATCCTTTCAAAAAACCAGCTTTTGGTTTTGTTGATTTTTGCTATGATCTCTTTTGTTTCTTTTGCATTTATTTCTGCTCTATGTTTTAAGATTTCTTTCCTTCTACTAACTCTGGAGTTCTTCATTTCTTCCTTTTCTAGTTGCTTTAGGTGTAGAGTTAGGTTATTTATTTGACTTTTTTCTTGTTTCTTGAGGTGTGCCTGTATTGCTATGAACTTTCCCCTTAGGACTGCTTTTACCGTGTCCCACAGGTTTGGGGTTGTTGTGTTTTCATTTTCATTCGTTTCTATGCAAATTTTGATTTCTTTTTTGATTTCTTCTGTGATTTGTTGGTTATTCAGCAGCGTGTTGTTCAGCCTCCATATGTTGGAATTTTTAATAGTTTTTCTCTTGTAACTGAGATCTAATCTTACTGCATTGTGGTCAGAAAAGATGCTTAGAATGATTTCTATTTTTTTCAATTTACCAAGGCTAGCTTTATGGCCCAGGATGTGATCTATCCTGGAGAAGGTTCCATGTGCACTTGAGAAAAAGGTGAAATTCATTGTTTTGGGATGAAATGTCCTATAGATATCAATTAGGTCTAACTGGTCTATTGTATCGTTTAAAGTTTGTGTTTCCTTGTTAATTTTCTGTTTAGTTGATCTATCCATAGGTGTGAGTGGGGTATTAAAGTCTCCCACTATTATTGTGTTATTGTTAATTTCTCCTTTCATACTTGTTAGCATTTGTCTTACACACTGCGGTGCTCCCGTGTTGGGTGCATATATATTTATAATTGTTATATCTTCTTCTTGGATTGATCCTTTGATCATTATGTACTGACCTTCTTTGTCTCTTTTCACAGCCTTTGTTTTAAAGTCTATTTTATCTGATATGAGTATTGCTACGCCTGCTTTCTTTTGGTCCCTATTTGCATGGAAAATCTTTTTCCAGCCCTTCACTTTCAGTCTGTATGTGTCCCCTGTTTTGAGGTGGGTCTCTTGTAGACAACATATGTAGGGGTCTTGTTTTTGTATCCATTCAGCCAGTCTTTGTCTTTTGGTTGGGGCATTCAACCCATTTATGTTTAAGGTAATTACTGATAAGTATGATCCCATTGCCATTTACTTTATTGTTTTGGGTTCGAATTTATACACCATTTTTGTGTTTCCTGTCTAGAGAATATCCTTTAGTATTTGTTGGAGAGCTGGTTTGGTGGTGCAGAATTCTCTCAGCTTTTGCTTGTCTGAAAAGCTTTTGATTTCTCCTTCATACTTGAATGAGATCCTTGCTGGGTACAATAATCTGGGCTGTAGGTTATTTTCTTTCATCATTTTAAGTATGTCTTGCCATTCCCTCCTGGCTTGAAGAGTTTCTATTGAAAGATCAGCTGTTATCCTTATGGGTATTCCCTTGTGTGTTATTTGTTATTTTTGCCTTGCTGCTTTTAATATTTGTTCTTTGTGTTTTATCTTTGTTAATTTGATTAATATGTGTCTTGGGGTGTTTCGCCTTGGGTTTATCCTGTTTGGGACTCTTTGGGTTTCTTGGACTTGGGTGATTATTTCCTTCCCCATTTTAGGGAATTTTTCAACTATTATCTCCTCAAGTATTTTCTCATGGTCTTTCTTTTTGTCTTCTTCTTCTGGGACCCCTATGATTCGAATGTTGTAGCATTTAATATTGTCCTGGAGGTCTCTGAGATTGTCCTCATTTCTTTTAACTCGTTTTTCTTTTATCCTCTCTGATTCGTTTATTTCTACCATTCTATCTTCTAATTCACTAATCCTATCTTCTGCCTCTGTTATTCTACTATTTGTTACCTCCAGAGTGTTTTTAATTTCACTTATTGCATTATTCATTATATATTGACTCTTTTTTATTTCTTCTAAGTCCTTGTTAAACCTTTCTTGCATCTTCTCAATCCTTGCCTCCAGGCTATTTATCTGTGATTCCATTTTAATTTCAAGATTGTGGATCAATTTCACTATCATTATTCTGAATTCTTTATCAGGTAGATTCCCTATCTCTTCCTCTTTTGTTTGGTTTGGTGGGCATTGATCCTGTTCCTTTATCTGCTGGCTATTCCTCTGTCTCTTCATCTTGTTTAAATTGCTGAGTTTGGGGTGTCCTTTTTGTATTCTGGCAGTTTGTGGAGTTCTCTTTATTGTGGCGTTTCCTCGCTGTGTGTGGGTTTGTACAGGTGGCTTGTCAAGGTTTCCTGGTTAGGGAAGCTTGTGTCGATGTTCTGGTGGATGGAGCTGTATTTCTTCTCTCTGGAGTGTAATGAAATGTCCAGTAATGAGTTATGAGATGTCTATGGTTTTGGGGTGACTTTGGGCAGCCTGTATCTTGAAGCTCAGGGCTGTGTTCCTTTGTTGCTGGAGAATTTGCTTGGTATGTCTTGCCCTGGAACTTAGAGAAACTTTTCATCTTTAACATAGATGTTTTATCAATGGTGCTGTACAGAAGGAGAAGTTTTGAAAATACTGTAAAAATAAGACCGATAACTGGAAGTAGGAGGCTTAAGTCCAAACCCTGACTTCAGGGAACTCCTGACTCCAAGGAACATTAATTGACAGGAGCTCATCAAACGCCTCCATACCGACACTGAAACCAAGCACCACACAAGGGTCAACAACACATTTAAAAGCTCATACACTGTGATCAAGTTGGTTTTATTCCAGGGATGCAAGGATTCTTCAATATATGCAAATCAGTCAATGTGATAGACCATATTAACAAACTGAAGGATAAAAACTATATGATCATCTCAGTAGATGAAGAAAAAGCCTTTGACAAAATTCAGTACCCATTTATGAGTAAAACTCTTTAAAAAAAAAAAATCAGCATAGGAGGAACCTACCTCAACATAGTAAAGGCCATATATGATAAGCCTACAGCAAACATTATTCTCAATGTCGAAAAACTGAAAGCATTTCCAATAAGATCAGGAACAAGACAAAGTTTCTGTTTTCACCACTATTAGTCAACTTCCTTATTTTAGGAAGTCCTACAGCAATCATAGAAGAAAAAGAAATAAAAGGAATCTAGATTGGCATAGAAGTAACGCTCTCACTGTTTGCAGATGGCATGATACTGTCCATAGAAAACCCTAAAAGTACTATCAGGAAATTACTAGAGCTAATCAGCGAATTTAGCAAAGTCCCAGGATACAAAATCAATACACAGAAATCACTTGCATTCCTATATGCTAACAGTGAAAAATCAGAAAGAAAAAATAAGGAATAAATTCCATTCACCATTGCAACAAAAAGAATTAAATATCTAGGAATAAACTTACCTAAGGAGACAGAAGACCTGTATATGGAAAATTATAAGACACTGATGAAAGAAATCAAAGACAACATAAACAGATGGAGAAATATTCCATGCTCCTGGGTAGGAAGGATAAATATTGTGAAAGTGAATATACTACCAAATGCAATCTACAGATTCAATGTGATCCCTATCAAATTACCAATGCATTTCTCACAGAACTATGACAAAAAATTTCACAGTTCACCTGGAAACACAAAAGACCACAAATAACCAAAGCAGTCTTGAGAAAGAAGAATGGGGCTGGAGGAATAAACCTTGCTGACTTCAGATTATACTACAAAGCTATAGTCATCAGGACAGCATAGTACTGGCACTAAAACAGAAATATATACCAATGGAACAAGATAGAAAGCCCAGAAATAAACCCATGAACCTATAGGTACCTTGTTTTTGATAAAGGGGGCAAGAATATACAATGGGGCAAAGACAGCCTCTTCAATAAGTGGTGCTGGGAAAACTGGACAGCTACATGTAAAAGAATAAAATTAGAACACTTTCTAACACCATACACAAAGATAAACTCAAAATACATTACAGACCTAAGTGTAAAACCAGACACTATAAAAATCTTAAAGGAAAATATAGACAGAACACTTGATGACATAAATCAAAGCAAGATCCTCTATGACCCACCTCCTAGAATAACAGAAATAAGAACAAAAGTAAACAAGTGGGACCTGATTAAACTTAAAAGCTTTTGCACAGCAAAGGAAACTATAAGTAAGGTGAAAAGGCAACCTTCAGAATGGGAGAAAATAATAGCAAATTGAATAACTGACAAAGAATTAATTTCCAAAATATGCAAGCAGTTCATACAACTCAATGCCAGAAAGACAAACAACCCAATCAAAAAGTGGGAAAAGATCTAAACAGACATTTCTTCAAAGAAGACATACAGCTGGCTAACAAATGCATGAAAATATGCTCAACATCACTCATTACTAGAGAAATGCAAATCAAAACTACAATGAGATATCACCTTATACCTGTCAGAATGGCCATCATCAAAAAGTCTACAAACAATAAGTGATGGAGAAGGTGTGGAGAAAAGGGAACACTCTTGCACTGTTGGTGGGAATGTAAGTGGATAGAGCCAATATGGAAGACGGTCTGGAGATTCCTTAAAAAACTAGGAATAGAAACACCATGTGACCCAGAAATCCCGCTGGCATATACTCTGAGCAAATCAAAATTGAAAAAGACACATGTATCCCATTGTTCATTGCATCACTACTTACAATAACTAGAACATAGAAGCAACCTAGAGGTCCATTGATAGATGAATGGATAAAGTTGTGGCACATATACACAATGGAATATTACTCAGCCATAAAAAGGAATACATTTGAATCGCTTCTAATGAAGTGGATGGACCTAGAACCTATTATACAGACTGAAGTAAGTCAGAAAGAGAAAGATAGATAGATAGATAGATAGATAGATAGATCCTACTCCATATATATGGAATCTAGAAATGTTTTACCACAGAATTTATTTGAAGGGTAATGCTCAAAATTCTCCAAGCAAGGCTTCAGCAATACATGAACCATGAAATTCCAGAGTTCAAGCTGGTTTTAGAAAAGGCAGAAGAACCAGACATCAAATTGCCAACATCCACTGGATCATCAAAAAAACAAGAGAGTTCCAGAAAAACATCTATTTCTGCTTTATTGACTATGCCAAAGCCTTTGACTGTGTGGATCACAATAAACTGTGGAAAATTCTGAAAGAGATGGGAATACCAGACCACCTGACCTGCCTCTTGAGAAACCTATATGCAGGTCAGGAGGCAACAGTTAAAATTGGACATGGAACAATATACTGGTTCCAAATAGGAAAAGGAGTACGTCAAGGCTATATATTGTCACGCTGCTTATTTAACTTCTATGCAGAGTACATCATGAGAAACGCTGGGCTGGATGAAGCACAAGCTGGGATGAAGATTGCTGGGAGAAATCTCAATAAGCTCAGATATGCAGATGACACCACCCTTATGGCAGAAAGTGAAGAGGAACTAAAAAGCCTCTTGATGAAAGTGAAAGTGGAGAGTGAAAAAGTTGGCTTAAAGCTCAACATTCAGAAAACGAAGATCATGGCATCTGGTGCCCTCACTTCATGGGAAATAGATGGGGAAACAGTGAAAACAGTGTCGGACTTTATTTTGGGGGGCTCCAAAGTCACTGCAGATGGTGATTGAAGCCATGAAATTAAAGAACACTTACTCCTTGGAAGGAAAGTTATGACCAACCTAGATAGCATATTCAAAAGCAGAGACATTACTTTGCCAACAAAGGTCTGTCTAGTCAAGGCTATGGTTTTTCCAGTGGTCATGTATGGGATGTGAGAGTTGGACTGTGAAGAAAGCTGAGCACCAAAGAATTGATGCTTTTGAACTGTGGTGTTGGAGAAGACTCTTGAGAGTCCCTTGGACTGCAAGGAGATCCAACCAGTCCATTCTGAAGGAGATCAGCCCTGGGATTTCTTTGGAGGGAATCATGCTAAAGCTGAAACCCCAGTACTTTGGCCACCTCATGCGAAGTGTTGACTCATTGGAAAAGACTCTGATGCTGGGAGGGATTGGAGGCAGGAGGAGAAGGGGACAACAGAGGATGAGATGGCTGGATGGCATCACTGACTTGATGGACGTGAGTCTGAGTGAACTCTGGGTGTTGGTGATGGACAGGGAGGTCTGGCGTGCTGCGATTCATAGGGTCACAAAGAGTCGAACACGACTGAGCAACTGAACTGAACTGAATAGATAAACAGACATAGAGAACAGACTTATGGACATGGGGAGAGGGGAGGAGAGGGTAAGATGTATATAGAGAGTAACATGGAAAGTTACATTACCATATGTAAAATAGATAACCAAAGGGAATTTACTGCATCAGGAAACTCAAACACTGGCTCTGTATCAACCTAGTGGGGTGGGATGAGGAAGGAGATGGGAGGGAGGTTCAAGGAGGGAGGGGATATATGTATACCTATGGCTGATTCATGTTGAGGTTTGAGAGAAAACAACAAAATTCTGTAAAGCAATTATCCTTCAATTAAAAAATAAATATTTTTTTAAAAATAATGTGGAAGAGTTAGTTATAAAGGAAAAGCATTTTGTATATGACTGAGGTTGTTATCAATATAAAATAGGCTGTCATAACTTTGGGATTTTTTTATACAGATGATAAGAAAACCACAACCTACTTTAAGGTCTATACTCTGTTAAGCTGTGCCTGTTGTAAGAGTACCACTTTCCAGGTGGCGCTAGTGGTAAAGAATCTGCCTGCAATGCAGGAGACATAGGATCTATCTCTGGGTCTGGAAGATCCTCTGGAAGAGAAAATGGCTACCCACTGCAGTGTTTTCTCCTGGAAGATTCCATGGAAAGAGTGTCCTAGATGGCTATAGTCCATGGGGTCACAAATTGTCAGACACAACTCAGGTATGGAGTATCCACAAAAGGATTTTGCGAGTAAATATTCAGTAGGATGTGGGTTTGAATATGCCCAAAATATGTCAAGAACCCACTTGAGTGAGTTACTCACACACCTATTTGCATGAGAGACCTAGTAGTACTGCACACAAGGAGCTCATCCTGACAGACATGGGAGTCATGGGGGAGTGCAGGGCATATTTGAATACAGAAGGATAAGACGTACTCATATAGTTCCTCCACCACTGGTCCCAACAACCTCCTAGTGGACTTCATTTCAGTCGCTTAGTCGTGTCTGACTCTTGCGACCCGATGGATTGCAGGACAACTGGCCTCCCTGTCCATTGCCAACTCCCAGAGTTTACTCAAACTCATGCCCATTGAGTCAGTGATGCCATCCAACCATCTCATTCTCTGTCATCCCCTTCTCTTGCCTTCAATCTTTCCCAGCATCAGGGTCTTTTCTCATGAGTCAGTTCTTCGCAAGTGGCCAAAGTATTGGAGTTTCAGCTTCAACATCAGTTCTTCCAATGAATATTCAGGATGGATTTCCTTTAGGATAGACTGGTTAGATCTCCTTGCAGTCCAAGGGACTCTCAAGAGTCTTCTCCAACACCACAGTTCAAAAGCATCAATTCTTCAGAGCTCAGCTTTCTTTATGTTCCAACACTCACATCTATACATGACTACTGGAAAAACCATAGCTATGACTAGATGGAACTTTGTTGACAAAGTAATGTCTCTGCTTTTTAATATGCTGTCTAGCTTGGCCATAACTTTTCTTCCAAGGAGCAAGTGTCTTTTAATTTCATGGCTTGCAGTCACCATCTGCAGGGATTTTGCAGCCCCAAAAATAAAGTTAGCCACTGTTTCCCCATCTATTTGCCGTGAAGTGATGGGATCAGATTCCATGATCTTAGTTTTCTGAATGTTGAGCTTTAAGCCAACTTTTTCACTCTTCTCTTTCACTTTCATCTAGAAGCTCTTTAGTTCTTCTTCACTTTCTGCCATAAGAGTGGTGTCATCTGCATATCTGAGATTATTTATATTTCTCCCAGCAATTTTGATTCCAGCTTGTGCTTCATCCAGCCCAAAATTTCTCATGATGTATTCTGTACATAAGTTAAATAAGCAGGGTGACAATATATAGCCTTGATGTACTCCTTTCCTGATTTGGAACCAGTCTGTTGTTCCATGTCCAGTTCTAACTGTTGCTTCCTGACTTGCATACAGACTTCTCAAGAGGCAGGTCAGGTGGTCAGGTATTCTCATCTCTTTAAGAATTTTCCAGAGTTTGTTGTGGCCCATACAGTCAAAGGCTTTGGCATAGTCAATAAAGCAGAAGTAGATGTTTTTCTGGAACTCTTTTGCTTTTTCAGTGATCCAACGGATGTTGGCAATTTGATCTCTGGTTCCTCTGCCTTTTTGAAAACCAGCTTGAACATCTGGAAGTTCATGGTTCACATATTGCTGAAGCCTGGCTTGGAGAATTTTAAGCATTACTTTACTAGCTTGTGAGATGACCACAATTGTGTGGTTGTTCGAACATTCTTTGACATTGTCTTTCTTTGGGATTGGAATGAAAACTCACCTTCTCTGATCCTATGTCCACTGCTGAGTTTTCCAGATTTGCTGGTATATTGAGTGCAGCACTTTCAAAGCATCATCTTTTAGTATTTGAAATAGCTCAGTTGGAATTCCATCACCTCCACTAGCTTTGTTCATAGTGGTGCTTCCTAAGGCCCACTTGATTTCACATTCCAGGATATCTGGCTCTAGGTTGGTGATCACACCATCATGAAGATCTTTTTTGTATAGTTCTTCTGTTATTCTTACCACCTCTTCTTAATATCTTCTGCTTCTGTTAGGTCAGTAATTTGTTAAAAAGCAGCTTTGTGTCTTGTTGGAGGCAAGGGGCACTTCCTCCACATCTTTAAGGTGCCTAAGGAAACAAAGGAAGGACTTTTAGAAGAAGCTCTGGTGGATGGAGAAGAGAGGCCCCACTACTCCCTGTGAGATGTGTAGGAGCTAGAATTTGGGCAGGCAGCTGCACTTCCCTCCCGACCTTCCGTGACTTCCTGAACTGACATCTTATCATGTTTCCTCCATCCGTAAGACTTTCCTGTTGCTCTTTGGAAAAGATCCAAAACTTTTGCTTTGGTTTCCATGCCCTGGCCCATGTCAATAAATCAAGTTACCATGTCATTCTCTTAGAGCACTGGCTTTTTCCTCTAAGACCTTTTCTCATTTGTGATCACTTTGTGTAATTTTTCTATTAACTTCTTATCCTAATCCAACCAGCTGGCCAACCAAATCATTGGAGAGGCTCTTATTCCCAGACCATGTCCAGTGTCTGGCTCAGAACAGGCAGATTCACGTTTCCTTATGAAGGTAGGATGAGACACCAGAGTAGCCTGAAGACATTCCAATTTAGTTCAAGGTATAAGGGCCTGGAAATAAAAGGATAGTCATGGGTCATCTCCTGCTTCTTTGCTCACATGCTGTGACTGCCATGACCCCCTCCCATTCCCAACCCTGGGCTCATGTAATCACTGACTTGTTTGATATAGTTATTGTGGTTGTGTAAGGAGGAAATATAATTACTGATTTAAGTAACAAAAATAATGCTGATCACTTTCATTCACTGCTTACAAGATAAGATTTATTTTTGTCCATCCTCCAAACAACCCTTCAAAAAAAAAATTTATTTTTAACTGCCTTATTCAGCTGAGGAATCTGGTTATCTACAGCTGTGTAACAGATTACCTCAAATTTTAGTGACTTGGCACGTGATTCAGGGTCAATATTTCAGGCAGGAGCTAGCTGGTGATTGTTGTGCACCATGACCAGGCATCCATGGAGGTCACAGGTGTTATTCAGCTGGTGGGTGTGCTGGTCTGCAGGGTCCAGGACAGCTTCATTCCCCATGTGTCTTGAACCTTGAGGGGATGGCTGTGGGCTAGATGTATTCAGGTGAGACTAAGGCCAGATGATGGTCTCAGGGTATCTGGTCTCTTTAGGCAGTCACTCAGGCTCACAAACACTATTCAAAAGCCCCAGAAGGAAGCTGCAGAGCTTCAGAAGAGACATCACTGACAATCACAAAACTCGCTTCTCCTGCAATCTCTACATCATGCAAATCATTTGAACCCAGCTCAGATTCGAGGGAAGACACCGTCCCTCAATGGGAGAAGCAGCACAGATGTTGCAGTCATCTTTGATCTACCGCAGAGGTCAATGGCTCATCTGTGTCAGTGCAGCCCTGGGAGGCAAATCTCAGGTGAACCAGAGGCTACAGAAAAGTACTACTTCTCTGTACTTTAGATAGCCAGAAACTTAATTTCTAGAAGTGGACCCATTTTCTTCTCTAGAAAGAAAGATATTTAAGATTAAATACCTTTGGTTTTCTCTCAGGGAAATGAGGAAAGAGGAGAAAGATTTCAAAGATGCCAGGAGTGATCCATTAATTCCCTGGTCTGGGATTCTCTACTGGGTGCACCTGGAGCTCTGGTAGCAGTTCCAGGCAGGTGTGGGTGATGGGCTGAAGAAGCTACTGGAAAGAAAAGATGCATGACTACAACTGACATATCCCTGGGAACATAATTAAAACTAACATATCCCCAGGGCCTGAAAAGAAACCAGTTTGAAAAATTGAAATGAACTTAACTCTGTTCTGTTGTGGGCAATAAGCTTCTTTGCTGCCCTAGTGTAAATGATGCCTGGAAAACTTTCTGAATGGACCTTACATGGGACACGGAAGTGTTTCCTTGTAAGAACAGCCTCCACAGACTGATGAAACATTCCCAACCCCCCATTTCCCTCCTGGTCATGTGAGTCCACAGCTTCAACTCTCTTCTGAATGCTTTGAAAGCTCTGACAAACTTTAAATCTAGACGGATGAGGGAAGAAGGGAGGGAAGGGAGAAGGAGAGGTCGATCCTTTCAAAATTCATTTCAGGGTGCTCTTGCGTCTTGACTATCCACCAGGAAGAAGCTAGAGTCACTCTACTCTGCCAGGAAGGGTTCCCAGAAAGGAGGATTCAGTCAACTACCCTCTTAATATACCAACCCCTCTTAGTTTTATAACCTTCTACTTTCTATCTCTATTGATACCTGGTTCCAAACATGAACTTGTGATACAAGCAAACTCCAGAAAATTCCTGATTTGGGTGGAACCCCAATTCTGTTTGGCAATGACCTCTGAGCATGTCAGTTATCCTTTCCTAGTGGTCCAGAGCCCTCCTCTGCCTGTCTTTCTGCATTTTTCTTGAAAGGGTGGAGTAAATTCCTCTAGACTAAATGGTGATGACCTTAAACATCTCAGAAATTCAGAAATCATATGACAGCCAGGATCTTGGATACTTAGAATGATAGAGAGTCAAGGAAACTGAAGGATTTCATGGTACTGGAATGTCCCCTTTTTGCTCAAAGGAGTCTTGGGATTACCTGGTGCTGATTTGGGAAGCCCCTACAGGGTCAAGGGGAGACAAAGAATTGGGTCTGGGCCACCCAGCAGAGCATCTCCATTTCCAGAAATCTGACAGGGGTCTCTGCAATACTGTTTTTGAAAACCAGATTGTTTGGCCAGAAAAAAAGCAAACTGCTAATTTAGTGCAACCCAGTGATTGCTATTGTTTCCACTAATGTTGAAGCAGTCAAGCAACAACATCCTCAGGGTGGGCATAGAAATGGCAGGTGGAGGGAAGTGAATAGGGCCAGGCTCAGAGGATGTGAGGGCTCATAAAGTTCTATGCAATCACTCAGCACTGGCCCAGAGGGTCCAGAGGCTAGGGCTCACAGCTCACAGCTTGATGGGGGAACCAAGGACAATAGACCCTGTTACAATTAAAGAGTTAAGGTGTGCTTCCTGGGGACTGAATATCTACTTCCAAACAGAGACAGCCTTTTTCTGATCTCTTGAGGGCATAGGACAGATGCTCCTGTGACAGACGAGCTGGAAGAGGTTGCTTCAGGCAGAGGAATCAGCAAGGCCAAGGGCCTGACATGGCAATCCCTAAAAAGGAATGATTACATAGCTGAGTTCATCTTCTGAAAGAGGTTTGGACTGGGGTGCCAGAACACTGAGTGCACTATAATTATGACCAAGTTCTGCAGCTTTTCAGAGCCTCTGTCTCATCATTTATTAAATAAAGTTACCAGCAAAAGGGAAACATTGAAGAGTGGCTGAATTCAAGCATGAGCACAGTGCTGAACTGTGGACGGGCCTGAGAAGTCATGGGGCTGTGGTCATGACTGCCCTGGGCATGAGGGTGGAGTCCAAGAACTCAATTAGCATTCATCAGTTGTTGATTGGAGTTTGTTGGAATGTTAGACACTGTTTTGAATAAACACTAAGTACAATTTGCTCATGTAGTATTTGCTCTTTGTTTGTTTTTAATTAGCAGACACACAATTTAGCTCCTAGGAGCCTCAAAGAATAAAGTATTTCATGTGGATGCCACCCCAGGTTTATTTTCATGGAGCTTGAGCAATGACCCCTCTCAGAGATGGGAGGTTTATGGGTCCAGCAGTCAAACATTGCACCAGGAAATCCATAATGACCCCTGCAGCGTTGGTAACTACAAATACTCATTAACTTAAAAAATGCAAGTCAGCCATTCACAGATTGTCCATTGGATTTATAACTTAATTAGCATTTTATGAGGCTTGTTTGTTAACGGTGAGAACTCAGATGACTAAAGTGGCCTTCTTTCCCTCTTCATTTCATTATGGGGTTAGAGCAAAATGGGAAACATTTGATTAGCAAATCAGCATCTGACTTAAGATATTACAGTAAGTGGTCTCCAAGGAATACATTAAAAGTTCTTCAAGTATTTCTGAAGGGACAGCATTTTACAGCACAGGCAACTCTTCCAAAGGTAAAATACAAAGATATTTACACAAAATGCCAAGTTATCAATGTCTTACATCAATGATCTGAATTCCCTAAATGAAAGAATTTGCACAGTTATTCATGAAACTAAGAAAATATAGGTCAGGAAAATAGCTCTCTCCTCTTCCAGTTAGCTCAATATGTACATCCACTCTATGAATATCACCAAGTTCCAACCATGCGCCAGCACTGGAATAAGTAATAGGGAGCAATCAATAAATAAAACAGCAAGACAATGTCTTAGCTTTCGGTGCAATGAGCAAGTCAGACCATCATCAAGCAATTATACAGACAAGCAGTGACCAGTGTAGGAAAAAAAAAAGCATAGAGCCCATTCAGGTCTGAAGATCAGGAAAGAGGTCTCTGAGGAGTAACATTTGAGATAATATGAAAACCAGATTTACTTGGGAGAGAAGCAGAGGTTCCCAGTAGAAGGAAATGGCAAATATAAGGACCCTGAGTAGAAGAAGCTTAAATTCTATGTTCCAACAGAAGGTTCACACCAGAGAAGTTTCTGGTGGCAGAAAATGAAAGGGCACTTAGAAGCAGGAGAAGTTGGGGTATGAAGCTATAGCATTCTAGATATTTTATGACTTGCCTACAAGCACATCCTTGAAGCAATTGAAAGTTATTAGTTCAGCTGGGTTCTCTAGGAAGCAGTCACTAGACAAAGAATAGCAAACAGTTTATTGGGTGTAATACCCGTGGATGATAAAGAGGAGAGTGAACCAGACTAGTCAGGGAAGACCTCACACCTGGATGCAGCTCAGTTGTCACTCGGTATAATTCCTTTGAGATTCATCCACTTTGTTGCACATATCAATTTGTTCCTTTATATTTCTTGGTAGCATTCATGGTATATAAGTACCACAGTTTAACTATTCATTCATTTAAGGATATACAGATTGTTTCCAATTTTAGCTATTATGAAAACAACTACTATGAACATTCATGAATGGGTTTTTGTGTGAATATGAACTTTTATTTCTCTAGTATGAAGGCCTAGAAGTGCTATTCCTGGGTCATGAGGTAACTGCATGTTAAGTATTACAAGAACTGCTATTTTCAAGGAAGGTTTACCATTTTTCATTTTCACCAGCAATATATAAATGATAAAATTTCTTTACATCCTTACCAGTGTCTGCATTGTCACAATTTTTTATTTTAGCCATTCTGATGGGTATGTAGCAATAGTGTGTCATCAATTTTAATTTGCATCTTCTTAAAGGCTAAAGCTGTTGAGCATACCTTCATATGCTTATTTTCCATCTGCATGCTTTCTTTGGTAAACTGTGTGTTCATGTCTTTTGTCCATTTTTGAATCATGCTATTTGTTTTTTAACCAATGAGCTTTAAAGGTTCTTTATCTATTCTAAATAATTGTCCTTTGTCAAGCATGCAGTTTGAAGATATTTTCTCTCATGTTGTCCTTATCTTTCCATCTCTTTAACAGGATCTTTCTCAGAACAAAGCTTTATATTTCTTTTTTTTTAATTTTATTTTTTAACTTTACAATATTGTATTGGTTTTGCCATATATCAACATGAATCCACCGCAGGTATACACGTGTTCCCCATCCTGAACCCTCCTCCATCCTCCTTCCCCGTACCATCCCTCTGGGTCGTCCCAGTGCACCAGCCCCAAGCATCCAGTATTGTGCATCAAACCTGGACTGGCAACTCGTTTCATATATGATACTATACATGTTTCAATGCCATTCTCCCAAGTCATCCCACCCTCTCCCTCTCTCTTTACAGCTAGAACAAACAATTTCACAATTTGTATGGAAATACAAAAAACCTCGAATAGCCAAAGCAATCTTGAGAAAGAAGAATGGAACTGGAGGAATCAACCTGCCTGACTTCAGGCTCTACTACAAAGCCACAGTCATCAAGACAGTATGGTACTGGCACAAAGACAGAAATATAGATCAATGGAACAAAATAGAAAGCCCAGAGATAAATCCACACACCTATGGACACCTTATCTTTGACAAAGGAGGCAAGAATATACAATGGATTAGACAATCTCTTTAACAAGTGGTGCTGCGAAAACTGGTCAACCACTTGTAAAAGCATGAAACTAGAACACTTTCTAACACCATACACAAAAATAAACTCAAAATGGATTAAAGATCTGAACATAAGACCAGAAACTATAAAACTCCTAGAGGAGAACATAGGCAAAACACTCTCTGACATACATCACAGCAGGATCCTCTATGACCCACCTCCCAGAATATTGGAAATAAAAGCAAAAATAAACAAATGGGACCCAATTAAAGTTAAAAGCTTCTGCACAACAAAGGAAACTATAAGCAAGGTGAAAAGACAGCCTTCAGAATGGGATAAAAGAATAGCAAATGAAGCAACTGACAAACAACTAATCTCGAGAATATACAAGCAACTCCTACAGCTCAATTCCAGAAAAATAAATGACCCAATCAAAAAATGGGCCAAAGACCTAAATAGACATTTCTCCAAAGAAGACATAAATTGGCTAAGAAACACGTGAAAAGATGCTCAACATCACTCATTATCAGAGAAATGCAAATCAAAACCACTATGAGGTACCATTTCACGCCAGTCAGAATGGCTGCGATCCAAAAGTCTACAAGCAATAAATGCTGGAGAGGGTGTGGAGAAAAGGGAACCCTCTTACACTGTTGGTTGGAATGCAGACTAGTACAGCCACTATGGAGAACAGTGTGGAGATTCCTTTAAAAACTGGAAATAGAACTGCCTTATGATCCAGCAATCCCACTGCTGGGCATACACTGAGGAAACCAGAAGGGAAAGAGACACGTGTACCCCAATGTTCATTGCAGCACTGTTTATAATAGCCAGGACATGGAAGCAACCTAGATGTCCATCAGCAGATGAACAGATAAGAAAGCTGTGGTACATATACACAATGGAATATTACTCAGCCATTAAAAAGAATACATTTGAATCAGTTCTAATGAGGTGGATGAAACTGGAGCCTATTATAGAGAGTGAAGTAAGCCAGAAAGAAAAACACCAATACAGTATACTAATGCATATATATGGAATTCAGAAAGATGGTAACAATAACCCTGTGTATGAGACAGCAAAAGAGACACTGATGTATAGAAAAGCTTTATATTTCAATGAGACCAAGTTTTACCATGTTTTTCTCTTAAGGACTATGCTCTTAATGTCAAATCTAAGAATTCTTTCCATGTCCTGGATTCCAAAGCTTTTCTCTTATGTTCTTTTATAAAATTTTTAGAGTTTTACATTAAAATATATGATCCTTTTTTTTTTTTTTTTTTTTGGCCATGTCATGCAGCTTGTAGGATCTTAGTTCCTCAACCAGGGATTGGACTCAGGCCACTGCAGTGAAAGCATCAAGTCCTAACCACTGGACTACCTGGGAATTCCCTATATGATCCATTTTGAGTTACTTTTGTGTAAGGTATAAGCAAGGTTGAGTTTTATTTATTTACTGCCCTTTGAATGCCTTGTTATTCAACATCATTCTGTGCAAAGGCTGTCTTTCCTCCCTTGAATTGCTTTCAGACCTTTGTTGAAAACTAGTCATGAATGATGTCACAAAAGTTTGTGGAGTAATGAACTCTAAATTTCCATCTCTCCACTATGATTAAGCAGGCAAAGACTGCCAGAGTTGACTTTCTCAGAACAATGGAATCTATAACAAAATTTACAACATCTAGATGGATGTCTAATGAAAAAAGAAGCCACTAAATTTTGGTAAGAGAGCATTCTGGACTTTAAACTTATACTTCCACTCTTCCCCACTCCTCTGCTCCAGGGTTTGGAAAAGAAGGAAGGAAGAGGCAAGGTCAGGAGGGTAAGGGGCAGGAAAAAGTTGTTAATTTCACTGAGGTGGCAAAATGTTTGAAGGAGAGACCCAGAGGTGAAAATAAGGGACTTTGAAATTAAAATTATAAGTTCAGTGATTGGTAAAGACAAAGTCAGGGTATAAGCCTAGGAGTGTATTTGTACTTTTTCCCTAGTCTGTAATCATACCAGCTTCACTTACTTCACTATTTAATGGGGCCTCATGCATGGACAGTGCCCTCAGCCCCTTTGGAACCCTGTCCTAATGCACCTTCCCTACGAAATCATTTCCAGGGTTGATCTCATGTTCCCCTCACCTCCACCCATGCTGCCAGGCTAACATGAAAACTTAAACCCATGACTCAGGTCTCAGTTTGGCTTACCAATTATTCCACATGCTCCCAGGCCATTCCACTCTCTTTATCCATGGCAGCTCCTCTGACCTTCTCCATCACCTATCTTGATCTTACCAGATGGATGGTCCAACATACTCACTCATGTGTAAGAATTCCTGCAATACACATCCTGCTCAAAAGATAGATATATCTGATCTGGTCTTATTTTCTATCCAGTCTACTCCCCCAAAAATTATTCCTTAGAACATAACATCTTTATAACTAAAGTCATATATTTTCACTATAAATATAGTGGTGTGGTGAAGCTGGGTCACTGGGGCAAGAAGTCATGGGATTGAGAGGCCCAGGAAATCCTGGCGGCCAGGCAGTAAGACGATGAGTGAGCGGGTTCTGGGCATAGAGAGGGTGGTGGTCAGAATGGTGGTAAGAGTGGGGAGAAACTGAGGGTCATTAGAGAAAACTAGGCTTATGACCATGAGCTTCACCTTAGGTGATGCAGGGCATGTGGGATTGAGAGCCCAGGGTTAGGGCCCCATATGGATGTGAGAAGCCCCAGGAACTCTGACAGCTGGTGGAAAGAGTGATAGGAAGATGAAAGGTTGTTGCTGAACCACAAAAGACCCTGGGATTCTTGGCCTCTGGAGGAGAAGAATTCAATCTGGGCCTAGAGATGAGGCTTGATTGCTCAGAGCTTTTGTGTAATAAAGTTTTATTAAAGTATAAAGAGATAGTGAAAGCTTCTGACATAGACATCAGAAGGGGACAGAAAGAGTGCCCCCTTGCTAGTGTTAGCAATGGAGTTATATACCTTTTAATTAGTTATTACAATGAATCAAAAGAATGTCTGGAGGTTGTAAAGACCTTACTAGACCCACTCCCATAATTTACATTTTAAGATTACAGGATTAGCCAGAAGGTTTTTTCCAGAAACTGTCCTCAAGCAGGATACATTACTGTTATATAATCCTAAAGAATGTAGAGAGGAAAAAAGTTTTTCCTTTCCTTATCCTTGAGAATTCCAGACCCCTCTCTCCTTGGGGACCCCCGGACTTCTTATCAACCTGCCTAGGAATTGACTCTCTCATTCCCCCGTTTTCTTTTAGGAGAATTATGTTGCCAGGGAAAGGGACATTTCATTTTCTTTCCATAACTACTTCCTGCTGTTGAGGGACGTGCTCTCTAAATTGTTGAGGCAACATATTCTCCTAACCCTTATACTGAGGGTCTCTGATCCGGGGGCCCCAAGTAATAGTTTGAGGATGCTGTGGCACTCGTAGGAGCTTGGACAACCATTTGTAATTTAAAAGCTTTCAGACGGTTAGAAACAAACCCTGTTTTACAGTTACAGACATAAGATTATAGATGTAAGATGTAATAGTCATTAAACCAAGTTAAAACCTAATCAAAATTAAAAGTTACGTTATGCCCATAGTTAAAGTACAAAGTGTTACACCAGTCCATTTTAGGGTTGTTAGATGTCATCAGTTTAAGAAGAGGCATCACATATGATTGTTGTTGAAGGTATTTGCAGACTTGGAGAAAGTCTTTTCTTTGAAGTGGAGGTGTCCGCCATGGGAAGCCTTCCACGGATGAAGAGGGGAGTGCTGTGCAGACCCAGAAGTTAGACCGATTGTGGAATGCAGTGTAGGAATGAGCCCAGGACAGGAAGGCATTGCCTTGAGGGTCAAATGGCAGACTCAGGACCTTTGGCATCAGCAGAAGTAGGCTCACATAGATTATCAGGTCCATCTGGAAAGAACAAAGTCAGAGCATAGAAAGTAAAGGCATAAAATGATGTCAGTTAGTTCTGGTCAGGGTGCCACTTCTTAAGTCGAGTGTGATGCACCCACAAATCAGTTCCTGGCACTTTGATAGCTGTGGGACAAGAAAGATTAACCTGGTAAGGGCCTTTCCAGAGGGACTTAAGAGATTGGTCCCCAGATCCCAATGTTTTTATCAGGACCTCAGTTCCTGGCTCAAATAGAGGCTTGCTTGACACAGAGACTGGGTCAGGAATCACCTCCCAGAGTTGTATTAATGCCTGTTGAAAAGCTGAGAGCTGAGTTACATAAGTAGTTAATGCCAAGGCTTTAGGAAAACTTTTCCATTGCTCAATGGAATTAGTAATCGTCCATCCATGGACTATAACCATCCTTTATCAGTAATCTTTGTTCCTCTTTTCTCATATCTTTCTAATTCTTCCTCAGTATATTGTGTGTTTTCCTGTTCCATAGGACCTGTCCAGATCAAGGACATTTGCAGTGAAGGGGTTTCATAAAGTGCTGCTTTTTTGGCTTAATAATCAGCCAGCTGATTATCTTCAGCTACTTTACTCCCATCCCTTCTGAGCCCTTTGCAATGCATAACAGCTACTTCTTTAGGACAATATATAACAGTTTAAAGTTTCTTGATCTCTCTGAAATGCTTAGTAGGTTCTCCTGTTGCCTTTTATTTCTTTATACCCAAAATAGGGGTGGTGCATGGACTGTTACAAGGAATTAATAGCCCCTGCTCCTTTAAATTCTCAATGATGGGTTATAACCCACCCTTAACCTCAGGTTTCGGTGGATAGTGCTTCTTAATGTGGAAATAAATGCGGGTCTTTGAGCTTGACAACTACAGAAATAGCATTTTGTGCTCGACCCACAGATTTTCCATCAGCCCACACTCTAGGATTTACATTTGTCCAACCTAGATAGCATATTGAAAAGCAGAGACATTACTTTGCCAACAAAGGTCTGTCTAGTCAAGGCTATGGTTTTTCCAGTAGTCATGTATGGATGTGAGAGTTGGACTGTGAAGAAAGCTGAGTACCGAGGAACTGATGCTTTTGAACTGTGGTGTTGGAGAAGACTCTTGAGAGTCCCTTGGACTGCAAGGAGATCCAACCAGTCCATTTTAAAGGAGATCAGTCCTGGGTGTTCTTTGGAAGGAATGATGCTAAAGCTGAATCTCCAGTACTTTGGTCACGTCATGTGAAGAGTTGACTCATTGGAAAAGATTCTGATGCTGGGAGGGATTGGGGGCAGGAGGAGAAGAGGACGACAGAGGATGAGATGGCTGGATGGCATCACTGACTCGATGGACGTGAGTCTGAGTGAACTCCAGGAGTTGGTGATGGACAGGAAGGCCTGGTGTGCTGCAATTCATGGGGTCGCAAAGAGTCGGACACTACTGAGCGACTGAACTGAACTGAACTGAATTAAAGGGAGAGAAAGGGAGGGCTCCATATTCATGAAAACAGAGGCATGGACTTTGCTCAGTATATCCCTTACCAAAAGGGGTGAGGGAGACTCTGGCACGATCAGAAACTCGTGTGAAAATAGCACAGAGTCCCAGTTACAGCTTAAAGAAGAACTGAAATAATACCTTTTGGCTCATCCAGACAGTCCTGCTATGGAAGCAGATCAGGAAGAAACTGCACCAGGGGCTTTAGTAAGCACAGAGTAAGTTGCCCCAGTATCTAAAAGGAACTTGATGGATTGCACCCCACCACCACCACCACCAGTTATTAATACCCAGGGTTCCTCAGGTGTAAGGATAGGATCTTGTGTGGGGATCCCCGGGCACCTTCAGTCCTGATTGTCTTGAGAGTCTGACCCCTGAGACCTACGCCTCTGGGGGCAGTCTCTCCTCGAGTGTGGTCCCTTGCAGACCCGACATGGAGCTGGGGGCAGCTTAGATGCCTGAGGGAAATCCCGCTTGAGGTGCCCCTTCTTTACACAGTAATAGCAAAGGGCTTCTCTCAGTCTATCTAGGAATTTACTGGGGGTTTCCTTCTCTTCTATGTTTGCCAATTTGGCATAGTTTAAAGTCTTAGCATGCACTTGCCTGAGTCCTTCAAGAACACATCGACAAAATAACTCTGATCCTATCTTCCTTTAGCTGTGGTATAGTCCCAATTTTGTTCTATAATTGGGACCACCTGAGTCCTAGTGAAGAGGGCAGCTATCTCATCCTCCCTCTTCCCTACTGATTCATCACCAAGTTACTCATCTCCATAAGCAACAGCTCTCCCCTAAACTCGACTTTTTGAGTCAGGAGTCAGCGTTTGTCCCAAGATATACATCACATCCTCCCAAGTAAGGTCATAAAGCAGTCCTGTAAGGGCTTCTATGTACTTTTTGGATCCTCTAAATAGTCTCAGATTCAATTGATACTATTTGAATTTCTACCAAGATTGTGGCAACCCCTACTGGAAGGGTGCCCTGATTCTCAGCCTGTTCAGTTGGGAACCCCTGATACAGTGGCAAAGTAGGAGGACAGGAAGGAGCTGAAGGTTTCACACCCAAATCTATACCCTTAGGACATAAGTCTGGCATATCTCAAAGAGAGAAAAAGGGCAACACATAGGCTACTTCTACCCATTTCCCTTGTTTTCTACAGAACCGGTCTAATTGTAAAACAATATTATAATTAAAAGACCCTCCAACCGGCCACCGTTCACCATCCTCCAGTGGATACTGTGGCCATGCAGTATCACATAGGAAGATCAGGTGTGTTTTCTTTAAGCTCTGGGGATCAAATCTATCCCAGGTTTTCCAGCATACAGTTCAAAGTAGTGAGGCTGGAATTTTTAGCTCCCATCTGTAAGAGAGAGAAAAAAAAAAAGCGACAAGTGCCATCTGGAGGCGTCCCTCCCTGCTCTAGATGGGGGTGTAGACAGACTTTACATTGAAGCCTTCCTTCCCCAGTAGGACTTAGTCTGTCCCTTACCGATGCAGGTGTCATACTCGTCCCTCCCGGTTCTACCACCGAGACGGGATGGAGATGCACCAGGGGTAGACCTGATGGCGTCCAGTTCCTCGCCTTTAAAATCTTGCTTGCCTCTGATGCCACCCGGGTGCAATCAAAGTAACCTTCTGGAATGCCTCCCAGGCTAAGACTGCTGGGGGAAACATTCATCACTTGATTGCCTATGCACAACCCTGAGTATATTCCTGACCACAGTAAGACTGGTATGAACATAAAACTGAGATGTTCCTTCCAAGTGTCACCACACCAGTACAAGCAATAGAAAAAGAGACGGTGAAGGGCTGTCCAGTGAGGAAAAAGTTATTTTTGTCCTCGAGTTATTAGGGCCAGTCTTCCAGTTCATTCCCACAGATTCCACAGAAAGAATATCTAAGGAGCTGGGACAAAAGCCATTGGAAAGCCTCCTCTGGTCCACTAACAGCTAGCATTACCAAAGGAAGAAACTCATTGTACTTCCAATCTGAGTAACCTTTAACTTCAGAGATGCTCTTGGAGCTAGAGCTCTGTCTAGTTTCCGAACTTTCAACACCTAGCAAGGTTAGGCGCTTCCTGACTACCAATCCAAGTTTTGGACCTAAGTCACAGTACACAGTAACAGCATAGATCAAAAGTCCCTTGAAAGCCTATGATCCAACAGATAGGTTAGTATTTCTAATTCCCAAGAAGTTATGAAATGGTCAGTAAGACCTGAAAGTCTGACCGAGAAAGGAGAGTTCGGTCCACACGCTTTGCCCATTTCTGGTCGGTCCCTGAAGGAGACATTGTGTGCCTCTTGGCATTGGCAGGTCAGTATAAACCCCCAACAGGCTTCTGCCATAAACCATATGAGGTCACCGCAGAATAGCAGAGCAAGGCTCCTCACTTGCTTCATGCAGAGCATGTCATTCATTCACACAAGCACACTGTAGAGTTAATAAAGTATAGCAGAAAACGTGTTCGCTAGGAGAACAAAGAACTAGAGCTCCAAGCATCCTTACCTTGTCCTGAAGAATCCCTGATGAGCACCCAAGATGAAAGGTTGTTGCTGAACCACAAAAGACCCTGGGATTCTTGGCCTCTGGAGGAGAATTCAATCTGGGGCCAAAGATGAGGCTTGATTGCTCAGAGCTTTTGTGCAATAAAGTTTTATTAAAGTATAAAGAGATAGAGAAAGCTTCTGACATAGACATCAGAAGGGGACAGAAAGAGTGCCCCCCTGCTAGTGTTAGCAATGGAGTTATATACCTTTTAGTTATTACAATGAATTGAAAGAATGTCTGGAGGTTGTAAAGACCTTACTAGACCCACTCCTATAATATACATTTTAAGATTACAGGATTAGCCAGAAGGTTTTTTTTCCAGAAACTGTCCTCAAGCAGGATACATTATTGTTATATAACTCTAAAGAATGCAGAGGGGAAAAAAGTTTATCCTTTCCTCATCCTTGAGAATTCTAGACCCCTCTCTCCTTGGGGACCCCCGGACTTCTTATCAGCCTGCCTAGGAATTGACTCTCTCAGAGCCAAGTCATCAGGGATGGTTGGAATACAGGTGAGCTGACTGCAAGAAGGCCGATATGTCAGAAGACCATGGGTTTCCTCAATGATGCCCAGGGAGGTGCCCAGGAAGCTGCCCAGGGCAGGACACTTCAGTTGGGCCCCATGGAGTCTCTATCGAGTCCAGGACAATGTCATTGTGTCCTGGATCTTCTACACCAAACTTTTCTGTCACTGCATTTGGGTCCTTTTCTCTTTCTCCACTTCTTTCCTTGTGTCACAGACCACCTGTCCCTTGAGTCACAGATCCCAATGGTCTCCATCATTGGCCAAACACTCTGCAAATCCTCATGTCTGGTGGCGATCTTTCTCAGGTTTCATCCACACACATCCCACATGTCCAAGGTGGAGTTCATGGTCACAAGCCAAGATTTCACTGATGACCCTCACTTTCTCCCACTTTTACCTGTGACCACCACTCCCTTCCTGCCCAGAATATGCTCACTCACCATCTTACTGTCTGGCGTCCAGGATGTCTTGGCTTATCCTTCAGTCCCAGCCCAGACTCACACCTTCCATGGGACTTAACTGAGAGGAGGAGGCACTTCTAGCTACATGCTGGTGGGCATTGTATTGCATGTTTGCTTACAGTTGTCAACATCTCTCATCCCCAGAGGAGAGCTCTTGCAGGGTGCCACCAAGATGTACAGAACATTTCCAGAGATGGCTGGGGAAAGGAGAGAGGAAATAAAGGAGGGGGAAAAGGGAAAGAAAAAGGAGGATGGGATGAGGGTTAAGAGGTAGGATGTAAGGAAGAGGAAGAGAGGGAGAAGTGGAGGAGAAGAGGGGGGTGGGGGAGAAGTAGGGAGACAGGGACTGATGGAGGGAGTGGAATGGGGAGGAGAAGGAAGTTTTCCTTCCTAATTGTTCTGGAACCTGGGTGCAAGGTGGACTGAGACCTGACTGTTCCTGGACCTCAGTCTCGTCTGCTCTGAGGTCTTAGTCCATGCCCCAACCTGGAGTCACATCTCTCTGTAACCCTCTATTTGGCAGCATCAGGCCTTCCTTGCTGACTTCATACAAACCTGCACTCCCTTCAGAACAGGTTACCATTGTTGCTGCAATTCCTCTATGCTCTTGCCTATATTAGAGCATATATACTGCTAAGGGTCTAGGAGGAGTTTCACCCATCTTAATGTTCCAGAACTTCTTTTGGTGCTAAGACCCCAGCCACATGGCTGAGTGGCCTTGCATTGAAAGTCAGCAGGCAGTGGCAGTCCATCCTGCAGCCTCACCTACAGCCAAGAACACTTGCCGCACCCCATCTTTGTGTGCTCAACCACAGGAGCACATCAGCCTCAGCTCCCAGCTCCAGCCGCACGCAGCCCCTCAGCTTTGCCTTCTGAAGAATCCTCTGACCCCATAACACCAGCCAAGCACAGGGAGGCCACACTTTGGTCAATGAGAGTCACTAGTACTACAATCATGGGGCACTGGGCATCCTCTAGGCAAACAGGCTGCACTAGGTGAGCCAGGCAGGTGGCACCAGTTTCAACTCATACACCACCATAGCACCCTTCCTTCTCCAGAGTGATGGGTAGAAGAGAAGTCATGGGTAGAAGAGAAGTCATGGCTCCTAGAGCTCAGGCTATGAGAATCAGCTGGAAGGGGCCCAACACCTTATTAGGGCAGTCCTGCCACATAGTTAGGGAGGAATGTCCCTGGGAGTAATATCACCAGGGTTCAGACCCCAGATCCTGCCCCTTCCTGAGTTACCTAAGTGTGTGGCTTTACCTGTCTGTGCCTCAATCCTGCACCTATAAAGAGGATGACACTAGAACATACTCACCAAGTCATGCTGGAGGATGTGAATCCCTCGGAAGACCCATTTCTGGTGTAAACCCAACACATGTGGTCTGGACCCCTCTTTTATTGCATCACCTCAAAGTAGGCCAGGGTCCCTTGCAGCTGAGAGCTCCCAGACTAGAACAGTACTCCAGGGGAAGTTGGCCAGTTCTCTCAAGCAAGTTATTGACAGAACGGGACTTGCCCTAGGTAAGTGGGTACCAGATGGTCATCTGGGAGCTTAAAACAGAGATTCTGATTCTTCAGATCTGGAATGGGGCCTGGAAATCTTCATTTTAAAAGCCCACCAGATGATCTTGATGTTCAGCTAGGTTGGGGATTTAATGGCCAGATGACCTGTAAGAGGCTATGGTTCCATTCTTCAGGGCAGTCTCTCTCAGCACCAAGCACTGCTCTGACCCTGGAACACGCACCTCATATCGGATCCCTACATTTCAGCGGTGTAATTGCCTCCTGGTTTGTATGAGAAGGCAGAGCTAAGAGCTTCTGGTCTAGCTTCAGCAACATGAGCCCCTCCACAGGCCAGGCTCGCTTCCTCAGCAGCACTGTGGAAATCAAATTGGCCTCCTAGAGATTTGATGGCCTGGAAGAGAAGTCTCCTCAAGAAAGAATCAGTCACTCCCCAGTCACTGTTCAGTCAGGGAAGTGAAGGTCTCCCATTTCTGCTAACAGCTCACACACTGGCCTTGCTGTCTCTGCCTGGCAAAAAGTTCTTGTTGATGAAGAGCCTCTAGCTAGCATAAATCTGAGATAGTGACAAGAACTTATTCTGCCCCAGGATTGGTTTCCTGGAAAAGTAATTGGCAGTAAAATTCAGGATAATAATTTCCTTTCTTTCCATCTGACATTTTTCAGAATCCCAGGATAATGTACAGAAGGAAGCCCCTCAGCTGCTATTTTTATTTCAAGCAAAATGGAAATAAAAAAGATTCCCATTGCAGATGCAAACTTCAATGTACTTGTGCTGGTCAGATGACCATGTCTCAGAGGACAAGAGGTACAGCAGGAAGAACCTTTACCTGGAATAGATAAGGTCTGGGTTCCCATCCTATCTTGGTGTTGCTGATTGCCTTTGGACTGATCGTGTCCTTGCTAAGGATCCTGGATCCTCACAAGTAAAACAACAGAGTGGGAGGAGATGGTCTCCAGGCTTCCCAGACTCTAAAACTTATGGCTTGCAAACCAAATTTTCTAAACAAAATAATGTGGCGTGTGAAATCACTTTGTTGTAACTCATCCCATGTTGTAGGTAGCCAAGAGCTGCTCTGGCATGATGAGAAGGAAACATGTTCAGCACATGTCTGGTGAGTAGCTTCATCAGATGGATTACAGTGCTGGAAGCAGGAGTGCAGGGGTAGGTGGACCATAGTTATAAGTCAGTATTATTTAGGATGATCTTGCTAGCAAGAAACCCTACTGAAAATGAATTAAACATTGAATGTAATTATTGTTTAAGAAGAGTCATGGGTTAACTCAGCAATTCAAGATAAAAAATTCAGGCTTTTTCAACTGTCTTATTCCTCATCATCTAGGTTGGTTATATTTCCCCTCATGACTACTAAGGGCAGCTGCCAGTGATCCAGGCATCACACTGCCACATCACGTGTCCTGAGAAGGAAACAGTGGAGGCCAAAGGTAGAGATTTAATGTCAGTTACGCCTAAAATGTGTCATCTTAATTTTCACTGGCATATACTACACAGGATTATTCATAGACTCATTTGTCCCTGCCTCTTTCCACTAATCACAACTATAAGCCATGAAAATGATGCATGACAAACAAAGCATAACTCTGAAGGTGGAAGAGGAAGACAAGCTAGTTTGAGACCTTGGGGATGAAATAACAGCAGCAGGGTGTTTTACAACCTCCCACCTAAAGGATGAAGGTAACCCAGATCTATAGCCTAGCAACAGAGGGCAGCCCAGATAGTCTCATTCCTCACCAGGGTCAAATAGGAGTCATGCCAACAACATAAGGTAAGTCAACGCTCTAGTAAGGGGGATCAGGTGGTATACCCATCAGAAGAAAAGGGCTACCATATGCACTCTTTTTTCCCTTTAGGCCTGGGATCCCCCTTTCCACTCAGAGATACTGAGGTGGATAATTGGACAGAGCTGTCATGGCACCCCACTCCAGTACTCTTGCCTGGAAAATCCCATGGACAGAGGAGCCTGGAAGGCTGCAGTCCATGGGGTCGCTGAGGAAATGGCAACCCACTCCAGTGTTCTTGCCTGGAGAATCCCAGGGATGGGGGAGCCTGGTGGGCTGCTGTCTATGGGGTCGCACAGAGTCGGACACGACTGAAGTGACTTAGCAATCAAAACAACTACAGCAGGTGGCCTGATCTAGGAAATCTCTTTGTCCCCTGGGACCCAAGACTCCTCCCACCACCCGGAGGCAAAGATCATGAAGGGCACTGGTAGAAGGATCCTACAATCCCACTCACTGACTGGGAGCCTAACCTGTAAAGATCACTCCATCCTTCAAGAAAAACCAACATGAAGCCAAAGAAGATGCTGCAACAGCACATGAACCCATCAGTTCAGTTCAGTCACTCAGTCATGTCTGACTCTTTGCAACCCCATGAACTGCAGCACGCCAGGCCTCCCTGTCCATCACCAGCTCTCAGAGCTTGTTCAAACTCATGCCCAATGAGTTTGAGATGCTATACAACCATTTTATCATCTGTCATCCCCTTCACCCCCTGCCTTCAATCTTTCCCAGCATCAGGGTCTTTTCCAATGAGTCAGCTCTTCACATCAGGTGGCCAAAGTATTGGAGTTTCAGCTTCACCATCAGTCCTTCAAATGATATTCAGGACTGATTTCCTTTAGGGTCGACTGGTTGGATCTCCTTGCTGTCCAAGGGACTCTCAAGAGTCTTCTCCAACACCACAGTTCAAAAGCATCAGTTCTTCAGTGCTCAGCTTCCTTTATGGTCCATATCTCACATCCATACATGATTACTGGCAAAACCAAAGCTTTGACCAAATGGACCTTTGTTGGCAAAGTAATGTTCCTGCTTTTTAATATGCTATCTAGGTTGGTCATAACTTTTCTTCCAAGGAGCAAACATGAGCAAATTGAGCAAATATCTCAATGAACAACAACAAAAAAAAAAAATCTCAATGCTCAAAAAAATGAGCAAACATCTTTTTGCTCAAAATTTGCTCAAAAATTAAAAGATGAACACCCATATTTTAATTCATGGCTGCATCACCATCTGCAGTGATTTTGGAGCTCAAGAAAATAAAGTCTGTCACTCTTTCCACTGTTTCCCCATCTACTTGCCATGAAGTGATGGGACTGGATGACATGACCTTTTTTTTTTTTTTAATATTGAGTTTTAAGCCGACTTTTTCACTCTCCTCTTTCACTTTCATCAAGAAGCTCTGTAAGTTCCCCTTTGCTTTCTGTCATCAGGGTGGTGTCATCTGCATATCTGAAGTTATTGATATTTCTCCTGGAAATCTTGATTCCAGCCTGTGATTCATCCAGCCTGACGTTTTACATGATGCACTCTGCATATAGTTAAATAAGCAAGGTGACAATATGCAGCCATGAGGTACTCCTTTCCAAATTTTGAACCAGTCCATTTTTCCATGTCTGGTTCTAACTGTTGAACCCATCAGGCAAAAGTAATTCTGCAAAAGCTTAGAAAACTGAACTGAAATTGAAATTACAACCTATATGCTAAGCCTGAACAGTTGACTACTTGATAATAGCATAAAATTTAAATAATACCTGACACACTCCTGAAAATAGACAAAAGGTCCAAGATACAATAAAAAAATCACCTGTATACCAAACCCCAGGCTTTCACAGTGGCTTAGTGGTAAGGAATCCACCTGCAATGCAGGAGATGCATTGCAGGTTTTGTCCCTTGGTTGGGAAGATCTGGAGGAGGTCATGGCAACCCACTCCAGTGTACTTACTGGGAAATGTACCAAGAAGCCTGGATGGCTACAGTCCATGGGATCAAAAAGAGTTGGGACAAAACAACTGAAGCAATTGAGCACACATGCATGCACCAAAACCCAGGGCAATCACAACTTGATTGAGAAAAATAACTTATACTGATACTAAAAATATGTCAAATGTGGAAATTACCTGCCAAGGATTTTAAAGCAATCATTATAAAAATGTCTCAGCCTTCGGTTATAAATTCTCTTGGAAAAATAAAAAATAGGAAAAATAGATGTTATTAAAAGGGACCAAATGGAGATTACTGTACTGAAAAACTCAATAGCATAAATGAATGGGTTCAATAATAAAATAGAGATGATGGAGGTAAAGTCAGCAAACTTAGAGACAGATCAATGGAATTCACCCAATCTGAAGAACTGTGAAAGCCTAGACTTTAAAAAAAAAAAAGAGGGGGCCACAGGGACCTTTGGAAAAACAACAAAATTCACAATACTTTATTGTCAGAGTCCCAGAAGGAAAAAGGAGAAAGGCCTGAAAAAATATTTGAAGAAATAATGTAATGGGTAACAGCATGCCAAATGTGGTGAAACACACAAACCTAGAGATTCAACAAACTGATTAAACCCCAAACAGGATACAAGCAAAGAAATCCTTGCCAAGACACATCATAATTTAACCTAAAGACAAAGGAAATATCTTGACAGAAGTCAGAGAGAAATGTTTCATTACATATGTGCATTACATACCAATTTGAATGACAACAGATTTCTCATCTGAAATTATGGAGGCTGTGAAGAGATCGCACACTGTTTTTCAAATGCTACCAGGAAAGAACTTTCAACCACAAGTTCTATAAGCTGGTGAAATTATCCTTCAGGATTGAAAGAGAAATAAAAATATTTTCAGATGAAAGAAAACAAAGAATTTGCCACTAGTAGATGTACCTTTAAAAAGTAGCTAAAAGAAGTTTTTTCAAACAAAGAAAATTATGAAAGAAGGGATTTTGGAACATCAGAAAGGAGGAAGGATCAATGGAAAGAGCAGAAATAATATATTACTTTTTTGCTTTTAAGTTTTATAACTCATATTTGATAACTGAAACAAAAATTATAACACCATCTGACACCACAGATACGATATTTAGGTGAGGAAGGAAAACAAATCTAAAAGAAAGTGAGGTTTCCAGAGTTCCATTGATGTAGTAAAGTGTTGATACCATAGTCTATTGTATGTCACATGTGTAAATTCTGTGTGGGTGTGTGTATGTGTGTGCATGCTCAGTTGCTCAGTCACATTCAACTCTTTGTGATCTCATGGACTGAAGCCACCAAGCTCTTCTGTCCATGGAATTTTCCAGGCAAGAATACTGTAGTGAGTTGCCATTTCATACTCCAGGGCACCTTTCTGACTAAGGGATTGAATCTGCATCTCTTGCATCACCTTCATTGGCAGGCAGATTCTTTACCACTGTACAACCTGGGAAGCTTGCATATTATAATACTCAACCACTAAGAAAATTGTGCAAGGATATATCTCAAGAACATTATAAATAAATCAAGTGTAGCCCTAAAAATACTTTCAAGTAGCCATCAGGAAGACATATACACAATGGAATATTATTCAGCCATTAAAAAGAATATATTTGAATCAGTTCTAACGAGGTGGGTGAAACTGGAGCCTATTATACAGAGTGAAGTAAGCCAGAAATAAAAACACCAATACAGTATACTAATGCACATATATGGAATTTAGAAAGATGATAATGACAACCCTATATGTGAGACAGCAAAAGAGACACAAATGTATAGAACAGCCTTTTGGACTCTGTGGGAATGGGAAAGGGTGGGATGATTTGGGAGAATGGCATTGAAACATGTATATTATCATATGTGAAATGAATCACCAGTCCAGGTTTGATGCATGAGACAGGGTGCTAGGGGCTGGATGCACCGGGATGACCCAGAGGGATGGGATGGGGAGGGAGGTGGGAGGGGGGTTCAGGATGGGGAACACATGTACACCTGTGGTGGATTCATGTCAATGTATGACAAAACCACTACAATATCGTAAAGTTATTAGCCACAGTTAAAATAAATAAATTTATATTTAACAAAAAACAAAAAATAAATAAAAATAATCCAAGATTTTAACATATTCAAAATTAATTTCTTTATATTCTAAAGGCATAAATATGCCTGAACGTTTTGCATAATTCTGCCAGAATTTTTCATATAATGGGATCTGCCTAATGATACATCATGCTTATTACAAAACACATGAAACAAGAAATGAAGACCAAAGAACTTTTTTTTATTAAATTTTTCAAAGAATATATTAGAAAAAATGTATTAAGACAGTGGAAAATAAAAAATGGTAAGGTTTTAAGCTTTATTCTACAAAACAAGCAGAAAATAAATCCAGTATTATGAGAAATATGTGGTCCCCACATAATACAAACTGTATATTTTTTCATATAGTCCTAAAGCTGAAAATAAAGTCTCTAGGCATTTTTAAAAAAGAAAAGAGAAACAGTAGTGAGAACATAGGAAACAAATAAAAACATAAATAATAAAATTATAGATGTAAGCATCTTAATAATTAGTTTAAAAGTAATGACCTACTTAGGTGTATTCACACCAATCAAAATACAAAGATCTGCAGAATAAATGATAAACATGACAACTATATGCCTCTTACAAAAGACTCACTTGAAATCAATGACATAGGTAGGTTGAAATTAAAAGAATAGGAAACAATATATCATGTAAAAATTTTAAAATAAAGCAGAACAAGACTGGCTATGTTAACCTGATAAAGCCAAATTCAAAACAAAATGAAATTCACTAGGGACAAAATGAAACCTATATAATGGTAAAAGGGTCAGTCCACCAGAAACACACAACAATCCTAAATCTGAGTAAATTATAAAGCATAAAATATATTAATGGATAGAAATAATAGGAGAAATAAGCAAATACAATGCTAGACTTTAGGGAATTCCCTAGTAGTCTGGTGGTTAGCACTCTGCAACTTCTCTCCCAAGAGCTCGGGTTCAGTCTCTGGTTTGGGAACGAAGATCCCACAAATCATGTGGTCATGGCCAGTGAAATCAAAACTTGACTTTAATTTTAAAAAAATAGAGACTTTAATAATTTTCAACAACTGATAGAATTACTACAGAGAAATCATCAAAGATATAGCAGATATGAATAACACAAAGAAAGGGATTCAACTGACATATAGAGTACTACATCCCAGAAAAGCAGAATATACATTTCTCCAAGTGCTTACAGAACTTTCACCAAGAAAAAAGACCATGAATTGAGCCATAAAACAAATAGCAACAAATTTAAAATAATATATAAAATGTTCTGACTTCAATGGAATTATACAAAAAAAAAAAAAAAAATCAATAATAGCACTATCTACAATAGCCAGGACATGGAAACAATCTGATCTCCATTAACAGATAAATGGATAAAGAAGATGCGGTACACATATACAATGGAATATTACTCAGTCATAAGAAAGAATAAAACAATGCCATTTGTAGCAACATGGACAGACCTAGAGATCATCATACTAAGTGAAATAAACCAGAAAGAAAAAGACAAATACCATATGATATCACTTATATGCAGAATCTAAAATGTGATACAAATGAACTTATTTACAAGACAGAAACAGACTCACAGACATTAAAAAACAAACTTATGGTTACCAGAAGGGAAAAAGGGTAGGAGAAGGATAAATTAGGAGTTTTGGATTAACAGATGCAAACTACTATATATAAAGTAGATAAATAAAGACACCCTACTGTATAGCACAGGGAAATATGTTCAATATTCTGTAATAAACCATAATGGAAAAGAATATACACACACACATATCTATACACACACATATATATAATCACTTTGCTGTACACCAGAAACCAACACAACATTGTAAAACAACTATACTTCAGTTAAAAAAAATTAAAGTAACAGAATAATAATAGGAAAAGCTCTAAACATGTGAAAATTAAGCAACAAACTTCTAAATGACACATGGGTCAATTAGGAAGTCTCAAAGGAAATAAAAATATACGTAGGCTGAATGAAAGCTAAAACATAACATATAATACTGAGGTGCAGCTAAAGCAATAATGACAAAAATTTATGACACTTACATACATGTAATTCTTTTGTTACAAAGGAGTAAAGGTCTCAGATGAATAATTCAAATTCCTATCTCAAGAAACTACTACAGGAAAAGGAAAGAAAAATAAGCATAAAAAAAATTTTTTTAATGATAGCAGAAATCAGTGAAAATACAAATAGGAAAATATGATGAGGGGTCCCAAATCATCCCTAGTCTTAATGATTTACTGGAATACTCAAAATAGTCTTGTATTCACAGCTAAGATTTCTTAGAGTGAAACATCAACCGAGGGGAAAAGTGCAGTGGTGAAGTTCAGGATAGGCCAGGCACAAGCTTCCAAGTGTCGTCTCCCAGTTGAATCATACAGATTGAATTTAATTCCCTCAACAGTGAGATATGACAAAGTGTGTGATATTTCACCAACCATAGAAGCTCATTAGAGACCTACTGCCCCAGGTTTTCAGTGGGATCTTGACTATATAAACACCCTCTGCTGAGCACACTCCCAAATTTCAGACTTCCAAAAGGAAAGCACATGTTCAACAAAACCACATTGTTTGTAAAATTTGGGCATAGGAAGCAACTTTTACCATATCTGAAAATAAGGGGAGTCCTTCTGGAATCTAAGGGCCAATTCTGTAACTTCTAAATAAGCCTTTCAAAGAAAAGCAATCTCAAGCTTCCTATGTTAACTTATTTCGAAAAAAAGAAAAAGAAAAAAACACAATACAGTATCAATGAAACAAAATGCTGTTTCTTTTTTTTAAATTAATACATTTCATAAGTCTGTAGATAGACTGAAAATAAGGAAGATATCAAACAATAGGAAAGCTAGCCTATAGATAGAATAAAATGCATTAACACTACAGATAATACAGTCAATAATGGGTAATAAAAAAGGAAATACTCTGAGTGATTTCATGCTCACTATTTTACAGCATAGAAGAAATGATCCACTTCCTTGAAAACCACAAATTAAAATTCAACCAGGGTGAAATAGATTTTCTAAATAATCATGTAAACATTGATTTTGCAATTGAGTTTCTAATTAAAATCTCCAGAAAAGAGAAATCCCCTGGTCCATATGGTTGTATTGAATTCTGCCTAATAATTAAACAGTTAATATAATTTTAATAGTTTCTTCTAAAAATTAAAGAAGAGGAAAGATTTCCTAACTCATTTTATGATAGTAACACCCTGATACAGAAACCAAGCAAAGACAGTACCAAGAAAAAAGATACCATAGACCAATATTCCCCCAAAACTCAGGCCCAACATTCTTAATGCTGTATTATAAAACTGAATTTATCAATGCATTAGAATTATAAAGTATGACAAAGTGGAATTATTTTAGGAATACTTCACTTGTTCCATATTCAAAAATTAATATATTCCCCTTATCAACAAGCACAATAAAAATCATATATCAATTAAGACAGAAAAGGTATTTGACAAAATTCAACACTTATTCATTAAAAAAAAAAAAAAAAAAAAAAAGAACTCTGAGTAAATTAGTAATAGAGGGAAATTACCTCAAGGGATAAAGAACATCCACAATTGATTCTATAGCTTACCTCATACCTAGTAGTGAAAAGTTAAATCATTTTCCACTAAGATCTTTTACAAAGCAAGGATGTTCTTTCATCAGGTTTGATAAACATAGTGCTAGAATTTCTAGTCATTGTCATGAAATGAGAAAAAGCAACAAAAGACACACAGATTGGGAAGAAAGAAATAAAATTATCTCTATTTGCAGACGACATGATTATCTCTCCCAAGAAATCCTTAAAAAGTGATAATCCAAAAAATATTTCAGAAAAGTTGCAAGATACAAATCAACACTCAAAAATCAATCACATTTCTCCAGCAATGAGCAATGTTGAACATCTTTTCATGTGTTTGTTGGCCATTTGTGTGTCTTCTTTGGATAAATGTCTGTTTAGGTCTTCTGTCCATTCTTTGATTGGGTTGTTTGCTTTTCTGATACTGAGCTGTTCGCATATTTTGGAGATTAATCCTTCATCATTGCTTTGTTCGCAGTTATTTTCTTCCATTCTGAGGATTATCTCTTCATATTGTTTATACTTCCCTTTGCTGTGCAAAAGCTTTTAAGTTTAATTAGAGCCTATTTGTTTATTTTTGTTTTTATTTCCATTACTCTCCAAAGTGGGTCAAAGAGGATCTTACGTGATTTATGTCAAAGAATATTCTGCCCATGATTTCCTCTAAGAGTTTATAGTTGCTCGTCTTACATTTAGATCTTTAATCCATTTTGAGTTTATTTTTGTGTATGGTGTTAGGAAGTGTTCTAATTTTATCCTTTTACACATGACTCTCCAGTCTTCCGAGTACCACTTATTGAAGAAGCTGTCTTTTCTCCACTGTATATTCTTGCCTCCTTTGTTAAGGATAAGGTGTCCATAGATGCATGGGTTTATTTCTGGGCTTTCTATCTCATTTCATTGGTCTATATTTCTGTTTTGGGGCCAGTATCACACTGTCTTGATTACTATAATTTTGTATTATAGTATGAAGTCAGGAAGGTTGATTTCTCCAGCTCTGTTTTTCTTTCTCAATAAATGCTGGAGAGGATGTGGAGAAAAAAAGAATCCTCTTGCATTTTTGGTGGGAATGTAAATTGTACAGCCACTATGGAGAACCGTATGGATATTCTTTTAAAAATTAGAAATAAATCTTCCAAATGACCCAGTAATCCTATTACTGGACATACAACCAGTTCACTTCAGTTCAGTTCAGTTGCTCAGTCGTGTTCGACTCTTTGCTAACCAATGAATTGCAGCATGCCAGGCCTCCCTGTCCATCACCAACTCCCGGAGTTCACTCAGACTCACGTCCATCGAGTCAGTGATGCCATCCAGCCATCTCATCCTCTGGCGTCCCCTTCTCCTCCTGCCCCCAATCCCTCCCAACATCAGAGTCTTTTCCAATGAGTCAACTCTTCGCATGACATGGCCAAAGTACTCGAGTTTCAGCTTTAGCATCATTCCTTCCAAAGAAATCCCAAGGCTGATCTCCTTCAGAATGGACTGGTTGGATCTCCTTGCAGTCCAAGGGACTCTCAAGAGTCTTCTCCAACACCATAGTTCAAAAGCATCAATTCTTCAGCGCTCAGCTTTCTTCACAGTCCAACTCTCACATCCATACATGACCACTGGAAAAACCATAGCCTTGACTAGACAGACCTTTGTTGGCAAAGTAATGTCTCTGCTTTTGAATATGCTATCTAGGTTGGTCATAACTTTCCTTCCAATGAGTAACAGTCTTTTAATTTCATGGCTGCAGTCACCATCTGCAGTGATTTTGGAGCCCAAAAAAATAAAGTCTGACACTGTTTCCACTGTTTCCACTGTTTCCCCATCTATTTCCCATGAAGTGATGGGACCAGATGCCATGACCTTCGTTTTCTGAATGTTGAGCTTTAAGCCAACTTTTTCACTCTCCTCTTTCACTTTCTTCAAGAGGCTTTTTAGTTCCTCTTCACTTTCTGCCATAAGGGTGGTGTCATCTGCATATCTGAGGTTATTGATCATGGAAAAAGCAAAAGAGTTCCAGAAAAACATCTATTTCTGCTTTATTGACTATGCCAAAGCCTTTGACTGTGTGGATCACAATAAACTGTGGAAAATTCTGAAAGAGATGGGAATACAAGACCACCTGACCTGCCTCTTGAGAAATTTGTATGCAGGTCAGGAAGCAACAGTTAGAACTGAACATGAAACAACAGACTGGTTCCAAGTAGGAAAAGGAGTACTTCAAGGCTGTATATTGTCACCCTGCTTATTTAACTTATATGCAGAGTACATCATGAGAAATGCTGGACTGGAGGAAACACAAGCTGGAATCAAGATTGCCAGGAGAAATATCAATAACCTCAGATATACAACCAGAGAAAGGCATAATTCAAAAAGACACAAATACCCAAGTATTCATAGCAGCACTATTTACAATAGCCAGGATATGAAAACAACCTAAATGTCCATTGATGAACCATCCTAGATGTCCATGTCCATCTATCCACTGATAGATGAATGGATATAATCATTGTGGTACAATTACTATATTGTACAACAGTGGAATATTACTCAGCCATAAAAAGGAATGAATGTGAGTCAGTTGTAGTGAGGTGCATGAACCTAGAGCCTGTTATATAGAGTGGAGTAGTCAGAGAAAAACAAACATTTTATATTAACATGTATATATGGAATCTAGAAAAATGGTACTGATGTACCAATATGCAGGGCAGGAATGGAGACCCAGATGTACAGAATGGACTTGTGGGGCACAGTGGGGGGATTAGATGATAGGATGAATTGAGAAAGTAGAACTGACATACGTACACTACCTGAGCAAAATAAATAGCTAGTGAGAAGTTGTTATATAATACAGGGAGCATGGCTTCATGCTCTCTGAGGACCTAGAGGGATGGGATGTGTGGTTGGGGTGAGAGGGAGGCTCAAAAGAAAGGGGAGATATATATATATAGAATATATGACATAGAATCAAGTGATTCTATGTCACAATGAGTGACTCAAGCATCACTACGAAAACTATATAAAGTGTCAGACTTTATTTTTTTGGGCTCCAAAATCACTGCAAATGGTGACTGCAGCCATGAAATTAAAAGATGCTTACTCCTTGGAAGGAAAGTTATGACCAACCTAGAGAGCATATTGAAAAGCAGAGACATTACTTTGCCAACAAAGGTCTGTCTAGTCAAGGCTATGGTTTTTCCAGTGGTCATGTATGGATGTAAGAGTTGGACTGTGAAGAAAGCTGAGCACCGAAGAATTGATGCTTTTGAACTGTGGTGTTGGAGAAGACTCTTGAGAGTCCCTTGGTCTGCAAGGAGATCCAACCAGTCCATTCTGAAGGAGATCAGCCCTGGGTGTTCTTTGGAAGGTGAAAGAACTTTGGAAGGTGAAAGAACTTTAGAAGGTGAAAGAACTAAAGCTGAAACTCCAGTACTTTGTCCACCTCATGCGAAGAGTTGACTCATTGGAAAAGACTCTGATGCTGGGAAAGATTAAAGGCAGGAGGAAAAGGGGACAGCAGAGGGTGAGATGACTGGATGGCATCACCGACTCGATGGACTTGAGTCTCAGTGAACTCCAGGAGATGGTGATGGACAGGGAGGCCTGGCATGCTGCAACTCATGGGGTCGCAAAGAGTCGGACATGACTGAGCAACTGAACTGAACTGAACTGAACTACGATTTGCCTGGGGCTCATCTTTGATTTCCCATTTTTGGGTATGTGTTTTAATGTCACTTAATACCATAACAAACCACTTGTGGAATCTATGTTCCTAACCAGAGATCAAATCTCGGGCCTTTGGAGTGGGAGCACTGACTCCAAGACTCTAGACTGCCAGAAAACCAACCCTAGGGAGTATGAAATAGTGAGAACTCACACAAAGGAAACCACCTGAATACAAGACCCGGCATCACCCATCCACCAGTAGCACCATGTGCAGGACACCTCATTCAAAAAACAAAGACAAAAATACAACCCAATCATCAACAAACAGGATTACCACCTCACTCAGCCTTGCCCATCAGAGGAAAAACAAACAAACAACAACAACAAAAGAAAAAAAACAGCATAAATATCACCCTATACAAAGCTTACACAAACCACTGGACAAAGCTTAGGAGGGAAGAAACCAAAAGGAAGAAAGAATTCAGCCTTGAAGCCTGGGAAATGGAGACCTCAAACATAGTAAGTTTTAAGAAAAATAGTGAAAAGGCAGAGAAATACTGCACAAACGAAGGAACAAACAAGAAACACAGATGTGTTTCTTGTTCACAAAAAAATGAAGAGGACATAGGCAAGCTACCTGGAAAAGAAATCAGAATAATGATAGTAAAGATGATCAAAAACCCTGAGAACAGAATGGGGAGAATGCCAGAATCAATTTAAAAAGACCTAGAAGAATTAAAGAATAAACACAATTACTGAAATTAAAAATACTCTAGAAGGAATCAATAGCAGAATAACTGAAGCTGAAGAATCAGTGAGCTGGAAGATAAAATGGTGGAAATAAATTCTGAGGAGCAGAATAAAGTAAAAACAATGAAAAGAACTTATGATAGTCTCAGAGACCTCTGGGACAATATCATATGCACCAAAATTTGAATTATTAGGGTCCTAGAAGAAGAAGAGAAAAAGAAAAGGCATGAGAAAAGTTTTGAAGACATTTTAGTCGAAAATTTCCCCAATGTGGAAAATGAAATAATCAAGTTCAAGAAGTGCAAAGAGTCCCATACAGGATAAATCCAGGGAGAAACATGCCAAGACACATATGAGTCAAACTAGCAAAGATTAAACACACACAAAAAAAGAATAAAAAAAACAGCAGGGAAAAGCAACAAGTAACATTCAAGGGAAACCCCATATGTTTAACAGTTGATCTTTCATTAGAAACTCTGCAGGGCATAAGGGAATGGCAGGATATATTTAAAGTACTGAAAGGGAAAAATCTACACCCAAGATTACTCTACCCGGCAAGGATCTCATTCACAATTTCTGGAGAAATCATAAGCTTTTCAAACAAGCAAATGTTAAGAGAATTCAGTACCACCAAACCACCTTTACAACAATGTTCAGTTCAGTTCAGTCGTTCAGCTGTGTCCGATTCTCTGTGACCCCATGAACTGCAGCACACCAAGCCTCCCTGTCCATCACCAACACCCAGCGTTCACTCAAACTCATGTCCATTGAGTCAATGATGTCATCCAGCCATCTCATCCTCTGTTGTCCCCTTCTCCTCCTGCCCCCAATCCCTCCCAGCACCAAGGTCTTTTCCAATGAATCAACTCTTCTCATAAAGTGGCCAAAGTATTGGAGTTTCAGCTTTAACTTCAGTCCTTCCAAAGAACACCCAGGACTGAACTCCTTTAGAATGGACTGGTTGGATCTCCTTGCAGTCCAAGGGACTCTCAAGAGTCTTCTCCAACACCATAGTTCAAAAGCGTCAATTCTTCGGTGCTCAGCTTTCTTCACAGTCCAACTTTCACATCCATACATGACCACTGGAAAAACCATAGCTTTGACTAGACAGACTTTTGTTTGCAAAGTAATGTCTCTGCTTTTCAATATGCTATCTAGGTTGGTCATATTTTTTCTTCCAAGGAGTAAACGTCTTTTAATTTCATGGCTGCAGTCACCATTTGCAGTGATTTTGGAGCCCCAAAACATAAAGTCTGACACTGTTTCCACTGTTTCCCCATCTATTTCTCATGAAGTGATGGGACTGGATGCCATTGTCTTGGTTTTCTGAATGTTGAGCTTTAAGCCAACTTTTTCACTCTCCACTTTCACTTTCATCAAGAGGATTTTTAGTTCCTCTTCACTCTCTGCCATAAGGGTGGTGTCATCAGCATATGTGAGGTTATTGATATTTCTCCTGGCAATCTTGATTCCAGCTTGTGCTTTTTCCAGGCAAGGGTTTATGTTAAAGGGATTTATGTAGTCAAGAAATACAAGAGAGGAAAATTACCTACAAAATCAAACCCCAATCAACAAAACATCAGAAGGAATATATATATATATATATCAATAATTAAATGTAAACAGATTAAGTGCTCATCCAAAAGACACAGACTGGCTGAATGGATATAAAAACAAGATGCATATACATGCTGCCTACAAGAAACCCACTTCAGACCTAGAGACACATATGGAATGAAATTGAGAGTATGGAAAAATATATTCCATGCAAATGGATGGCAAAAGAAAGCTGGAGTAGCAATCCTCATATCAGACAAAATATACCTTAAATAAATAATATTACAAGAGATTAGGAAGAGGACACTACATAATGGTCAAGGGATCGATCCAAAAGGAAGACATAACAATTGTAAATATCTATGCACCCAACATATGAGCACCTCAATACATAAGACAAACACTAACAGACATAGAAGGAGAAACTGACATCAACACAACAATAGTCAGAGAGTTTAACACCATTCACTCCAGTGATCATCAAAACAGAAAATTAATAAGGAAACACAAGTGTTAAATGATACATTAGATGAGATGGATCTCATTGATATCTTTAGGACATTCCATCCAAATGCAGAATACACCTATTTCTCAAGTACACATGGAACATTCTCCAAGATAGACCATATCTTGTGTCACAAATCAAACCTCAGTAAATTTAAGAAGATTGAAATCATATCAAGCATCTTTTCTGACTACAATGTTATGAGACTAGCTATCAATTGCAAGAAAAAAAACTGCAAAAAATCAGAAACATGTGGAGATTAAACAATACATTTCTAAATAACTAACAGGTTACTGAAGAAATCAAGAGGAATTTTTTTTTAATTCCTAGAAACAAATGACAATGAAAATACAACACCTCAAAACTATGGCATACAGCAAAAGTAGTTCTAAGAGGGAAGTTTATAGCAGTACAATTCTACCTCAAGAAACAAGAAAACAACCTCACTTTATACCTAAAACAACTGGAAAAAGAAAAACAAAGAAACCCCAAATCAGCAGAAGGAAAGAAATCATAAGGATCAGAGCAGAAATAAATGAAAAAGAAATAAACCATAGTAAAGATTAATAAGACTATAGGCTGGTTCTTTGAGATGATAAACAAAATTGACAAACCTTTAGCCAGACTCATCAAGAAAAAAAGTGAGAAGAATAAAATCAATAAAATCAGAAATGAAAAAGGAGAGTTTACAGCAGGCAACACAGAAATACAAAGGATAACCTGGAAGAAATGGACAGATTCTTAGAAAAGTTCAATCTTCCAAGACTGAACCAGGAAGAAATGGAAATTATGAACAACCCAATTACAAGCCCTGAAATTGAAGCTGTGATCAAAAATCTCCCAAAATCAAAAGCTGAGGACCAGAAGGCTTCACAGGAGAATTCTGTCAAACATTTAAAGAAGAGCTAATGCCTATCTTTCTAAAACGCTTTCAAAAAATTTCACAGGAAGGAACCCATCCAAACTCAATCTACAAGGCCACCATCACCCTGATACCAAAACCAAAGACAATACACAAAAAAGGGAAACTACAGGCCAACATCACTGATGAAAATAGATGTGAAAATCCTCAACAAAATTTTAGCAAACAGAATCCAACAACACAATAAAAAGCACATATATCATGATCAAGTTGGGTTTATTCCAGGGATGCAAGGATTCTTCAATATATGCAAATCAATTAATGTGATACATCATATTAACAAATTGAAGGATAAAAACTATATGAGCATCTCAATAGATGCATAAAAAGCCTTTGACAAAATTCAGCACCCATTTATGAGTAAACCTCTTCAAAAAATCAGCATAGGAGGAACCTTCCTCAACATAGCAAAGGCCATATATGATAAGCCCACAGCAAACAATATTCTCAATGGTGAAAAATGGAAATCATTCCCCCTAAGATCAGGAACAAGACAAGAGTGTCCACTTTCACCACTATTATTCAACATAGTTCTGGAAGTCCTAGCTACAGCATTCAGAGAAAAAAAGAAATAAAAGGAGTCCATATCAGAAAAGAAGAAGTAAAGTTCTCACTGTTTGCAGATTACATGATACTGTACATAGAAAACCCTAAAGATAGTATCAGGAAATCACTAGAGCTAATCAGAGAATTTAGCAAAGTCCCAGGATACCAAATCAATACACAGAAATCACTTGCATTTCTACATAGTAACAATGAAAAATCAGAAAGAGCAATTAAGGAATCAATCCCATTCATCATTGCAACAAAAAGGATTAAATATCTAGGAATAAACTTACCTAAGGAGACAGAAGATCTTTATATGGAAAATTATAAGACCTGATGGAAAAAATCAAAGATGACATAAACAGATATAGAGATATTCCATGTTCCTGGTTAAGAAGAATCAATATTGTGAATATGACTATACTACCAAATGCAATCTACAGATTCAGTGTGATCCCTATCAAATTGCCAATGGCATTTTTCACAGAACTATGACAAAAAAATTCACAATTCACCTGGAAACACAAAAGACTCCAAATAGCCAAAGTAGTCTTGAGAAAGAAGAATGGAGCTGGAGGAATCAACCTTCCTGTCTTCAGTCATCAAGACAGTATGATACTGGCACAGAAACAGAAATATAGACAAATGGAACAAAGTAGAAAGACCATAAATAAACCCATGCACCAATGGGTACCATATTTTTTACAAAAGAGGCAATAATATACAATGGGGCAAAGACAACCTCTTCAATAAATGGTGCTGGGAAACTGGACAGCTACATGTAAAAGAATGAAATTAGAACACTTCCTAATACCATACACAAAGGTAAACTCAAAATGGATTAAAGACCTAAATGTAAGACCAGAAACTATAAAATTCTTAGACAGAAACATAAACAGAACACTCGATGACATAAATCAAAACAAGATCCTCTATGACCCACCTCCTAGAATAATGGAAATAAAAACAAAAGTAAACAAGTGGAACCTGATTAAACTTAAAAGCTTTTCAATAGCAAATGAAACTATAAGCAAGGTGAAAAGACAACCCTCAGAATGGGAAAATATAATAGCAAATGAAACAACTGGCAAAGTATTAATTTCCAAAATATACAAGCAGCTCATACAACTCAATATGACCTAAACAGACATTTATCCAAAGAAGACATACAGATGGCTAACAAACATATGAAAAGATGCTCAACATCGCTCATTACTAGAGAATTGCAAATCAAAACCACAAGGAGATATCACCTCACACCAGTCAGAATGGCCATCATCAAAAAGCCTACAAACAATAAATGCTGGTGAGGGTGTGTTGAAAAGGGAATGCTCTTCCACTCTTTGTGGGAATGTAAACTGATACAGCCACTATGGAAACGGTATGGAGATTCCGTTAAAAACTAGGAATAAAATCACCATATGACCCAGAAATCCCACTCCTAGGCATATACCCTGAGGAAACCAAAATGGGAAAAGGCACATGTACCCCATTGTTCACTGCAGCACTATTTACAGTAGCTAGAACATGGAAGCAACCTAGATGTCCACTGACAGATGAATGGATAAAGAATTGTGGTACATATACACAGTAAAACCAAAAGCTGGCTCTTTGAGAAGATAAATAATATTGACAAACCTTTAGCCAGACTCATCAAGAAAAAAAAGAGAGAAGAATCAAGTCAACAAAATTAGAAATGAAAAAGGAGAGGTATTACTCAGCCATTAAAAGGAATGCATTTGAGTCAGTTCTAATGAGGTGGATAAACACAGAGTGAAGTCAGTCAGAAAGAGAAAGATAAATATCACATACTAATGCATATATACGGAATCTAGAAAAATGGTTCGGTTCAGTTCAGTCACTCAGTCGTGTCCAACTCTTTGTGACGCCATGAACTGCCGCACACCAGGCTTCTCTGTCCATAGAAAAATGGTACTGAAGAATGTATTTGCAAGGCAGCAATGGAGAAACAAACATAGAGAATAGACTTATGGACATGGGGAGAAGGGAGGGGAGGGTAAGATGCATGAAGAGAGTAACGTGGAAACTTACATTACCATATGTAAAACAGATAGCCAATGGGAATTTGCTGTATGTCTCAGGAAACTCAAACAGGGGCTCTGTATCAACATAGAGGGGTGGGATGGGGAGGGAGATGGGAGGGAGTGTCAAAAGGGAGAGGATATATGTATACCTATGGCTGATTCATGTTGGTGTTTGACAGAAAACAACAAAATTCTGTAAGAAATTATCCTTCAATTAAAAAATAAATAAATGTTAAAAAGATTCAAAAAAAAATTACAGGGCAACTGACACAACCAGAACTGTCCCCAGCAAAATGGAATGTGAGGTTACTGCAGTTATGACCAAGTTTGCATATGCAAGCAATGCCAACCACACCAGAACTGTTATCTCTTGGACACTGTACAGTACATCACATCTAATTGCATAAATGCTAAAAGGTGGAGGGGAAAATGTACATCTAGGGTTAATAAAGGATGATACACAACCTGTCAAAGACTCTCTTTTCTTTTGGTGAGGGCTTCATGCTATTTACAGGGGTCTGCATTATCTCCATGCTCTTGTCTATCTCTCCCTTGGTCTGTAATGATCACTTTCCATCTCTGGGAGCCTTGTGTCTCCTGACTTGTTAATGCATTGCAGGATGCTGAGTCCAAGTCATGAAAAAGGCATAGCCATTCGTGCATTGAATCCACCCTGTTTAGATGATCTCACCCTCAACTATCAATATTAGAGCCAAGCCAAGTTCAGGAGGCACCATTAAGAGTCCCTCAGCTCCATTCACTTCCAACCAAGAGGTAGAGTGATGCCCAGATCAGAGAGCTTCATCTTATGAGACAGGAGTGAGATGTGGCAACAGGAGACAGAGGTTGCTGCCTCTGTCTTGAACCACCTCATCCAACCAGAAGTTCTTTTTCCTTCCATGTGACCATTGTACAGTCTCAATCCCAGAGGAGTGACTGTCTGTGTGTGACAGTCTCTTTGCCACAGACAAGTTCAAGGTTAGCTGCAAGTATTTGTTAGCTGTAAATGTTTAAGATTCAAATCTTTGTTAAGGGTTTCCTCTCTACCTGCTCTTCCTTCTATCTCTGTGTTGCCCCTCCTCCTCCTCACCTAACTCTCTAGAGAGCAGCAGAACCTAGTGGCCCATGGAGTCCCCAACCCAGATCGCCTCATGCCTTGGCCTTTCACCTATGAGCTGGGCATTGTTAGCTGCACTCACATCCTGGATTTTCTAGGGTTGCAGAATTGATGTAAGTCACTGAGAATAGAGCTAAGGAAATGGTCAGTACAATGTAAGACTAACTCTGTTATTAGCACATGTATTTGCTTAGTCAACACATGCAAATGCTTTAACTCTCAGTTCATATGTCATTTTCCCAAGGAGACCCCCTGCTTCCCTGGACCAGACGAGCCCCTGAGATAAGTTCCAAGCTATGTACTCTGAAGTATTTATCACTGTTTGCAATCGAGTTTGCACTGTCTTAATTACTTAATCAATGCTTGTCTGCCCCCATGGGGCTGCAGGCCCCTGAGGTCAGAGTTCAAGGCAGTTTTTGTTCATCATGACTTCTCCTGTGTCTTCTAGTACACAGTCTGGCATAGAGTGTGTTTACATTAAAGATTTGTTGCTTAAGTGGATGAATGATTAATAGATGCCACATCTATATGTATTGTATTAAAATAAGTTTGTGGTTTCAGTGACTCAGGTAGGGGAAGGTGTGAGCCCTGAGATAAGTAAAGACTTCAATGCAATGGAAGAAAAGCCAAGAGAGACCCCTGCACACCTCGGTGCAGCCCACCTACCAGATTCTGTGGCTGCCGGTTCTTAATGAGCTGAAGACAGAGGCTGCAGCATGTAAGGGGAAAGCCTGTGGGTGCTAAGGAAGCCCCTCATTTCTGAATCTCTTCCTCTTAGCCCACAGGTAAACTTGACCATAAAGTGAAGAATGACAGCAGGATCACCAGCAAGGTCACCTGCAAGGTCACAGTCCTCACCCTGTTACAGTCTGGACCTATGCTATTTGCTTCCCTGATAGCCTAGCAGCTAAAGAATCCACCTGCAGTGTAGGATAACAGGAGATGTGGGTTTGATCCCTGGGTCAGGAAGATTCCCTAGATGAGGAAGTGGAAACCTACTCCAGTATTCTTGCCTGGAGAATTCCATGGATAGAGGAGCCTGGTGGGCTACAGTTCACGGGGTCACAAAGAGTTGGACATGAATGAGTGACTAAGCACTCACCCATGTCATTTGAAATTTCATACTTTATCTTTATGCTTTCTTTTAAAAATATAAATGCAATTTCTGCTTATAAAAGATACAGATAATACACAATTGCATACAAATTTCTTTTTCTCCACAAAAACTCCAATTGGCTTTATGAACTTCTGGACCTTTCTAGCACATGCAAGTGTATAAAGCTGTATCTACATGTGTGTTGGGGTCACCATCCTCCTATGATGCAACCTCCTGTTTGCTTCCTGCAGTGTCACATTGCTATCTCTTCGTCCAGGCACAGAGATCTAGCTCATTCTTTGCAGTGTGGCTTCTTCATCCTTGCTCATCCCCAGGGAACTCCCTGATTCCCCAATCCTAACTCTCTGCCTTTGTTCACACTGTTCTCCTATCCAGAACAAACACATCACCCACCATCCACCACAGCTCATACCCTGTGTAGTTCTTGAACCTCAGTGCAGACTCAGTGAGCAGACCCTTCCCATGGATGAGTGGACAGTCCATGGTGGAGGCCTCCCTGTGTTCCTGCATCACTGCCTCTATCCTGCCCAGCAGGGCCACGCGCCACCTCTCCATATCCCCAGGATCTGGGCCTCACACGAGAAAAGAAAACCCCAGAGGAAGGAAGCGAAGCCAGCCTGGGCATTGGAAAATCCTCAACACAAGGGAAGGAGCACACAGATTATGACCCAAATGCTGGTAAACAGGGACACCTGTGACACTGATCTGTTTAACATCTCTCTGCTCCTCCTCCCAGGCATCTACTCTTCACCCATCACAGAGGAGTCCCCTGTGCTGAGTGCCTGCCCAGCACTCCTGTACCTGGCATCACTGACCGGGCACGGGGGAGTTGGAGGGACCAGGAGGGCTTCTGAGACGAGGTGTCCCACAGCAGTCACAAAGGGTCAATAGGATCTTCCAAGCAGAGAAGGAGTGGGCAGTCACCTCCTAGCAAGAGGGGGCACAAAGTTCAGGCTGTGAAAGATGGTTAGCACAGGAGATCTAATGTGTAGCAATGTGGCTGTAGTTCACAAAGCCGTATATACTTGAAATTTGCTGCCAGGGTAGATTTTAAGTGTTCTCACCACACACCCAGAAAAAGAAGAAAATGGTAACTATGTGAGGTGACAGATGTGTGAATTAGCTTGAGTGGTGATCCTTTTACAGTGTATACCTATGTCAAAAGGGCTTCCCTGGTAGCTCACCTGGTAAAGAATCCTCCTGCAATGCAGGAGACTCTGGTTCGATTCCTGGGTCAGAAAGATCCCCTGGAGAAAGGATAGGCCACCCACTCCAGTATTCATAGGCTTCCCTGGTGGGTCAGATGGTAAAGAACCTACAATGTGGGAGACCTGGGTTCAGTCCCTGGGTTGGGAAGATCCCCTAGAGAAGGGCATGGCAACCCACTCCAGTATTCTTGCCTGTAGAGTCCCCGTGGACAGAGAAGACTGATGGGCTACAGTCCATAGGGTCACAAAGAGTTGGACACAACTGAATAATGAAACACACAGCATAGCACCTATATTAAAACATCAAGTCGTCACTTTCAGTTCAGTTCAGTTTCTCAGTCGTGTCTGACTCTTTGAGATCCCATGAATTGCAACTCCAGGAGTCCACCCAAACCCATGTCCATTGACTCAGTGATACCATCCAACCATCTCATCCTCTGTCATCCCCTTCTCCTCCTGCCCTCAATCTTTCCCAGCATCAGGGTCTTTTCCAATGAGTCAGCTCTTCACATCAGGTGGCCAAAGTATTAGAGCTTCAGCTTGAGCATCAGTCCTTCCAATGAACACCCAGGACTGATCTCCTTTAGAATGGACTGGTTGGACCTCCTTGCAGTCCAAGGGACGCTCAAGAGTCTTCTTCAACACCACAGTTCAAAAGCATCAATTCTTCGGCACTCAGCCCTCTTTATAGTCCAAATCTCACATCCATACATGACCACTGGAAAAACCATAGCCTTGACTAGACAGGCCTTTGTTGGCAAAGTAATGTCTCTGCTTTTGAATATGCTATCTAGGTTGGTCATAACTTTCCTTCTAAGGAGTAAGCATCTTTTAATTTCATGGCTGCAATCACCATCTGCAGTGATTTTAGAGCCCAAAAAAATAAAGTCTGACACTGTTTCCACTGTTTCCCCATCTATTTGCCATGAAGTGATGAGACCAGATGCCATGATCTTGGTTTTCTGAATGTTGAGCCTTAAGCCAACTTTTTCACTCTCCTCTTTCACTTTCATAAAGAGACTCTTTAGTTCTTCTTCACTTTCTGCCATACAGGTGGTGTCATCTGCATATCTGAGGTTATTGATATTTCTCCTGGCAATCTTGATTCCAGCTTGTGCTTCATCCAGCCCAGCGTTTCTCATGATGTACTCTGCATAGAAGTTAAAGAAGCAAGGTGGCAATATACAGCCTTGACGTACTCATTTTCCTATTTGCAACCAGCTTGTTGTTCCATGTCCAGTTCTAAATGTTGCTTCCTGACCTGCATACAGGTTTCTCAAGAGGCAGGTCAGGTGGTCTGGTATTCCCACCTCTTTCAGAATTTTCCACAGTTTATTGTGATCCACACAGTCAAAGGCTTTGGCATAGTCAATAAAACATAAATAGGCATACACAATTTTTGTTTTCTTATTATACCTCAATAAAGATGGGAAAAAATAGAGAAGAAAAAAATTTTTTAAACCCTAAAGAAAGTCAACTCTATCTGTAAGTTCACATCTAGCTAATTAAACTGTGCAGACCTGACTGGTACATCTATATAGCATTAAATCTCACAAACGCCATTTCATTTATGTCAGAGGACTATCACTGGCTTACTGAAACCTGCAAGCAAATAATTACCATAATTCAAAAAAATTTTTAAAGCCAGCACAGCACAGTGTCTTCTGCCCAGCGCACTTCAAGGGCAGGTGATGGCAGGAAGTGGGCCCTCGAGGCCATGGGCAAGGAACTTGGCTGCTTTGGGAAAGAACAGAACCACAGAAGTGATCAGACTTGCCTTCTTGAGAGGTGGCAGTGGAGAAGCACAGGTGCAAAACCAAGACACCAAGATACTTAGAGGTCCTCATTCCACCTTCCTGAAGGGCAGAGGGGAATAGCACTTCAAGGAGTGTGGGGGCTGGTGACCCTGGGCAGGGCTGGCTCAGGGCTTTAGTGGGGCCACTCACCGCCCAGGTGAGCCCCAAAAGTAACTTGCTGCGTGGCCAGTCCAAGGAAGCCCTTTCCAGACATCCAACCATCTTCCAGGAGAGCTGCTTCCTCTGGGTCCCTCCCATGACACAGACAGGTAGTCACCCTCCACTTCCATCCCCCGGGAAGCAGAGAACATTGTCCAGCAAGGCACTTGTGTGAATGAGTGTGGGGAAGACAGAAGCTCTTTCCTAGTTGGTGCCCTTTGTGGTAGGAAAAGTGTGATTGTGCTTCTCGTTATTTTATTTCTCCAGGCTGCTCCTGGGGTGGGTGGGTGGCCTTGCATTTGAGGAAGGTGGTCTGCCACTGGCTATGCCCATGTTGGAGACTGACTCAGGAGAAGAAAGAACAGGAGCCCTGCCTGCTCTTCCCCAGGGCATGGAGGGCTCAGTGTTACATGTGGAAATATAAATAAGATGCTATAATTTACTGGGAAACTGTGTCCCATAAACCCTACTGATTTCCCCTAACTGCAGGCTCTGTAATTGTTGATGTGATTCCACAAACTTCCATCTTAAACAGCCAGTCCATTCTCCCCAAGAAGTCTACACTTAGAGGTGTCCAGACAGATGGGATTTTCCATTCGAAACAAGCACCACAAACCCACTAAACAACCAAGCAATGTAGGTGTATGTGTGGGTGGAGAGCTTGGGATCGGGCATTGGTGTTTGGTGAGCCACTGCCCTGCATAAGTGTTCACCTGGACATTTCCACATAAGGCCTGCTTTCCTAAGGTCATCACACAGTTCAGTAGCAACTCTGACCACATTTCAGTGTGGACCCAGGGCCCCTGGAGGCCTCAAGTGGGTCCTGACCCCCTCTCTCCACTCCATACCATCCTACTCCCCACTCAGGGCAAGGGACATGGCTATCCCAGGGGCTCAGTGCAGAGCACTTGATAAGCAACTCTTGGGGCTAGGGGCTGAGTTCCAGTCTGATTTGTCCAGGCCCAAGTATCACACATCAACTGACTTAGGTTGAACGCCTCTGTGAGGCTATGAAAGAAGCTTCCAAATCCTCCACCTCTCTGCCTTTCTCTGCCACCTCTCTGTCCATCGGTCAAACAGGCAATATATTTCAAACTGCAAATCTAGGTTTCCACACCCAGGTCCACTTTCCTTAATGCTGTGACTGTAACACAAATGACAGATGGGTAAAGAGCTCTGGTAGAGACACTGTAACCCTCCAGGCGATAAAGTCCTGGCCCCAAGTGTTTGCAGTTTGCAGTTTTCCATTTCTCCCCATGTTCTCCCACACCTGTCATCCATCATCTTGTTTGTCTTTGACTGTATATAGCATGTGTAACAACTGAACGACTTCACTTTCACTTTTCACTTTCATGCGTTGGAGAAGGAAATGGCAAGCCACTCCAGTGTTCTTGCCTGGAGAATCCCAGGGACGGGGGAGCCTGATGGGAGGCCATCTATGGGGTTGCACAGAGTCGGACATGACTGAAGCAACTTACCAGCAGCATCAGCATGTGTAAGGGGTCCCCTTTCCTCTGGACCACTGTGGCCTCAGGGACTCTGTTTTCTGTGTCAGGCAACAGGCTGTCCTCCTAGGCCATGGAATCTTTCCATCTCTCTGGGATCAGATGGGCTGGGCTTACAGACTGCTGCTCCCTGTGCCCAGCTTTGGCCAGGTGGCTCAGAATTTCTCCCCCTGGGTTCCTGCTGGAGAACCTGGAATCTGAATGTTAGGCTCAGGACCCTAGAAACCAGGAGTCCTTTTGGAAAACAACTTGTTCCTCTTATGTTAATGATTGTATTTCTCTCTCTGATCAATGGAGATGAGGAATCAAGTGGGACTCACCCCATGGAGGGCACGTAGTGTAGAAATGACCCCCCATTAACCCACCCCACTTTCCCCACCAGCCTCATTTTATTTTTTAAATATCACTGAATTGTACCCATTGTGAAAACCGCCTCAAATCCATGCTTTTACTTTGCAGAGGTGCAACACACTCTAGTACTCTTGCCTGGAAAACCCCATGGACAGAGGAGCCTGGTGGGCTACAGTCCATGGGGTCGCAAAGAGTTGGACATGACTGAGCGACTTCACCTTCACCTATAAATGATTATCAATAATGAAAATTTAGTATTATAGCAACAGAGAAAGAACTGGAGCACACACGACTGCTAGGCTAGACTCTTTCCTCTAACAAAGGCCTGAGGAGGGCCCCATAGAGGCTGGTGTCATTCTCAGTGATCAGTGCATTCACTCCCTCCCAACTCATCCTTCTCTCCTGAGTGCCTCCCAAGTGGTAAATCCCACCTCAGGGACTCAAATGCATGCAGGCCAATGCCCCTGCAATCAAGAACTCAGACAACATGAGCAATGAGAAAACTGAGTGAGTAGAAATTTGTAGGCCATTTGGGGAGCACAGGGGAAAATTCTTTAGGGATGAAGAGCCCAGAGGTGGGAGAGGCTGCCATAACCAGTGCACAAGGCTTCAGGTGTAGAGCCAAAGGGTCACAAGAACTCTGTCTTAGAGATGCTGGTAGAGGGTCTTGGCTTTGGCACCTCTGTAGGGAGTGTTTGTGGGTCAGCAGGCAATACAGTGGGCATCACAGACACTGGGACCCAGCTCCTTCTCAATGCCATGCCTCTGACATGCCCTGATGGACTCAAGGAGCCAGCTGACTCTCACACATAGCTCATGAAGGCAGGTAAGAATGCACAAATATACACTAACACTTGGGTATGTTTAAAATGCAATTCTGTTTTCCAAAAATTAGCGAAACTCCAGATATGCCAGTGTGCTAGAGTGGGTGAGCAAAAATCATTCACATAATTGCACTAAAGGAACATCTAGCATTTGGTATCATCTGTAACAACCTCAAGATCCTAGTTAAGACACACTGAACAGTGGTCCCAACTGAATGGACCAAGTAAAGAGAGACAGCAATGGTTCTGGGGGAGCCCCAGAGCGACAGGTGCTGTCCAACTCCAGAGGTGACAGTGGTGTGTTAAACAGGAGGTTGGTGTCTAGGGAGGAGGGCCATGCCAAGGGCCAAACACGTTATGTTACAGGGAAGAACAAAATCTGACCCCATGTTGGATCTGTTTCTTTTACTTTAACCTTTGCTTCTCATTGCTTTTGTTCACTAAAAGGATATTGTCTATACATAATGGCCTGCCTCAGGGAACCCTGCCCTTCTGCCCTGCCCACCTATTAATCCAAAGTGCCTTTGTTCAGGAAAACATTCTGACCCTGCCCACCTATGAACAGCTAAAGGAAGGAAGAAATTAACACACCCCCTCTCAGAGGCCGGCCACTCTAGGAGATATTTGCAAGAACTGATGTATAGAACAGTCTTTTGGACTCTGTGGGAGAGGGAGAGGGTGGGATGATTTGGGAGAATGGCATTGAAACATGTATAATATCATATATGAAGTGAGTCACCAGTCCAGGTTCAATGCACGATACTGGATGCTTGGGGCTGGTGCACTGGGACGACCCAGAGGGATGGTACGGGGAGGGAGGAGGGTTCAGGATGGGGAACATGTGTATACCTGTAGTGGATTCATGTTGATATATGGCAAAACCAATACAATATTGTATAGTTAAATAATAAAATAAAATTAAAAAAGAAAAATAATTACAGCCCTTTTACTTTACTTCCTCACCTCCTACCCCTCTCTATTCTGTGAAAGAACCTGTCATCCAGACCCCAACAAGATGGTTATTCTGAGACACTAGTCTGCCATCTCCTCAATCTGCCAGCTTTCCAAATAAAATCAATATTCCTTGCCTCAACACCTCATCTCCAATTTGTTGGCCTGTCATGTGGCAAGCAGAGCAAGAATATGTAACTCAGTACAGCTACACAGTTAGGTTCAGAATCCTGATTGTCCTTTCCTTCATACATTTTCTTTGAAAGTATTTTCCCATCACAGTGGGACTTGTGATGGTGAAGGAGACCTGCTCTTGGGGAGCTTGTTTGGAGATGGGAAAAGGCGAGAAGTTGCCAAGGAAGGTAATAAATGCTAGAATGGACTCTGAGTTGTGAGTGCTGCAGGCAGAGGGGGAAGCTGCCCACCTCCACTCCAGAAGGCTTCAAAGAGAAGCCACTTCCCAGCTTAGGTCTGAAGACCGGCCATGTTAAGGGGCTGGAGTGAGGGAAGTTAGGGATGCTGGAGACCACCTGCGGTGTGACCATGAGTGGCCGGTGAAGCTGGAGTGGGAAATCTGGGTGGGAGGCAGAAGTAGGTGCTCTGAGGAGTGGGGACCTTCATCTGAAAGGATGAAGTCCTTCAGGCATTGAGAAGGCAGCTGGTCATCCGTTTGCCAAATGGGCAGTTAACAAAGATCCCATGGGATTTTGGGTGGAGATCGGATGGAGAAGGCTCTAGCTAGATTAAGTACTGGGGGAACCTGGACAAGAGTGAGTTGTCGATAAGGTCACAGTTTGGAAGTGGGTAGAGATGGTGATTTGAAGAGGCAGAAGTGGCAGGGGTGCTTAGTGATAAACTGGAAGTGGGCAGAAGTAGCAGGGATCCTGGCTCCAGGCTGAGACCAATGGGTGGACTAGGTGCCATGGGCTGGCAGAAGGGAGGCAGGGGGCAAGCAGCACTCCCAGCGAAGCGCCTGTGAGTGTCCCCAGGGGGACTTCCGCCTCTGAGCTCCCTGAGATCTGCCCCCAGGGATATATATGTGGAAAGATGCCGGCACAATGGGGACTCTCGTGGACAGTTAGGAAATGGAGGTTTGCAGAGACACTGCTCCGTGGAGTCGTCCCCACCACTCCTAGGCAATCAGCACCACTGAGACGCTATGTTATTCTAAAGCCTTACATGAAAGCAGAGCCCAGCCTTACCTTGTACCCACCTCTGAGCCAGCAGCAGGAAACAGACCAAAACTGCTGAGAGCCCACCAAAACCTCCTGACAGAGTTCAGGGAAAGGAAGAGATAACACATAATAACCAAGAGTCATAAAGTGCTCTACAATTTACTACAGAGCAGATGCTATCAAACTGCACTGGGAAGAGTTGGCTTAGTCCCAGTTATAAATGAAAACAATGAAATTCAGGGGAAAAAAAATGAGGATGATCACTTCAGTCATTGAGAATAATTCTACCAGGTTGTTCCTCAAAATATTAAAAATAGTATTACCATATGCTCTAGCAACTCCACTTCTGTGTATACAACTAAAAGAATTGAAAACAGAGTCTTAAAGAGATACTTGTACACTAGTGTTCCTGGAAGCTTTATTCACAACAGTTAAGGGCTTGGAAGCAACCCACGTGTCCATGAATAGATGAATGGACAAATGAAATGCAGTATATACATATGATGGAATATTATTCAGCCTTTTAAAAAGAGGAAATTCTGACGTGATCCTTAAGGATATTAAGTTGAGAGAAATGACAAGCACTGTGTGATTCCACTTACAGATGAGGTACTTAGAGCAGTCAAATTCACAGAGACAGAAAGTACAAGGGTGGTGCCAGGGGCTGAGGGAGAAGAATGAGGAGTTAGTGCTCAGTGGATACAGAGTATCGGTTTTGCAAGATGAAAGGAGCCTAGAAATGGTTGGTGGTGATGGTTTGCACAATCATGAGCTTCACATTACTGAACACTTATTATGATTAATACGCTCATCTTTATATTATGTATATTTTACCACAATTTTTAAAAGGCTAGTAAAAAAAAAAGTTGTTTTAGTCACTAAGTCATGTCCAACTCTTTTGTGACCCCCCAGGACTGTAGCCTGCCAATTTCCTCTCTCCATGGGATTTTCCAAGCAAGAATGCTGGAATGGGTTGCCATTTCCTTCTCCAGAGGATCTTCCCAACCCAGGTAGCGAACCCGTGTCTTCTGCATTGGCAGCAGATTCTTTACCACTGAGCCACCAGTGAAAGCTGCCCCCCCCATCCCCAAGAAAAGACAGCAAATAATAATTACATAACAATGTTTTGCAGCCGCACGTCCTCTCCCCCCACCCCCATGTGTGGCCTGAGGGTGATAGCTTCTCACTGTTGGGGTTCACTGGATGTCTTATCAAATCTTATTAATCCTTTTCACCCAACCCCATAAATAGACTTTTCATTAAGTTATTTTCAGTTAAAAATAATAACAATGCTGCCAGTAGGGTCATTTTCAACCACAAACCCGGTGGGAGTGGGTGCCCCATCTGAAGAGATGTCCTCAGCCCAGTGACCAAAGCACTTAAGAGTGTCCAAACCACGCTCAGCCAGAGCCCTGTCCCCTCTGCTATTTTCAGACATTTCAGGGAGTCCCCCAACTCCAGAAGCATGTCTTTCACAGAGCTGTTTGTGACACTTTGATTGATAATCCTCCAGGCTCAGCAGAGGCACTAAATCCTGATAATGATGCGGCAGACTATTGTACATTAGCCCATCATTAACTGGAACTCTCCATAATATAATGGGATAAAAACACGACTTGGGACTTGGAAAAGTAGGGACCGTGCAGCCTTAGGGCAGGAAGTAGTGAGATGCGGTCCCAATGGGGAGAGCAGAGTTGGGCTCTGAGAGAAGGTGGCCACTGTGGCTGAGAGGCCTTTCCCAGGTGAGGCTTCCAGTCCTGCTAAGCCAGTCCTGAGAGTTAGCCCTTGAACCCATGGCCTAAGCCAACAGCATGGAAGGGCTGAGGTGGAAAGGCACCTTCTCTGTTTCAGCAGTAACTCATAGCACTCTGATCCCATCATGCCAAACTCCTAGTTTTACAGCTTTACAAGCACAGAGAAAGTCCCTAACCAAGTGAAGTGAGAAATCCTGGTGGGCAACATGGAGAGAGGCACAGGTATGACCAAGTGTGCAATGAGGGGCCCTAGTAAGCAACATGGAAAGAGGCGGAAGTATGACCTGGGTGTGCCATGAGAAATCCTGGTGAGCAGCATGGAGAGAGGTACAGGTGTGACCAGGTGTGTAACAAGGGATTCTAAGGGCAGCATGCAAAAGGCGTCGGTGTTACCTGTTTCTACCCCCTCCCTACTAGGAGAACAACTCATTGGAACTTCATGGGCCTCTACTTCCCCATTTGCAAAATGAAAGTAGTAATTTGGACCTATGATACACACAAAGAACATGGAGAAGGCAATTAATACATGCGCCCACCCCCACCCAGAAAAGGGAAGTGTCAGGAGACAGGGCGTGAGCAAGGGTCCTGAGGCAGCTGAGGGCAAAGCTCCTCCACAGGCCCAGCTCCCATCTGCCCCCATTGCCTCCTTACCTCCTGCTGCAGGCACCTTACTCTCTTCAAGTTTATTGCAGCCTGCTGCTGCTGCTGCTGCTGCTAAGTCGCTTCAGTCGTGTCCGACTCTGTGCGACCCAATAGACAGCAGCCCATTAGGTTCCTCTGTCCCTGGGATTCTCCAGACAAGAATACTAGAGTGGGTTGCCATTTCCTTCTCCAATGCATGAAAGTAAAAAGTGAAAGTGAAGTCACTCAGTCGTGTCCGACTCTTAGCGACCCCATGGACTGCAGCCTACCAGGCTCCTCCATCCATGGATTTTCCAGGCAAGAGTACTGGAGTGAGGTGCCATTGCCTTCTCCGTATTGCAGCCTAGATCTTGCTAAAACTGCCTCTGCCCTTTGCTCTTGCTGTTCCCACCTGCTGAAATAGCCTCTACCAAGCATCACAACGGCTGCCTCCCCAACTTCCCCCTGGGTGCTGCTAAATTCTACCTTATGAGAAGGGCCTTGGATGGTTTATATATACATGTTTGTATCCCATTTACTCTGCCCCAATTCTTTCTCACTCAGAGTACTCATTGCCATGCTGTGCTGTGCTGTACTTAGTCGCTGTCATGTCTGACTCTTTGCGACCCCATGGACTATAGCCCGCCAGGCTCCTCTGTCCATGGGGATTCTCCAGGCAAGAATACTGGAGTGGGTCACCATGCCCTCCTCCAGGAACTCATTGCTATAGTGTGTGTGTATAATATATAAATATGAATGTGGGTTGATGTGATACCAGTCTTGTCTACTGCTGTATGCCCCAGTAGCTAGAAGGGTTTCTGGCCTCTACAGATGGGTTTGAATAAAGAGAGAAAGAACCAGTGAGCACCAGTCAAACAGGCCCCCTCCCCTTCCTCCCTGATCAGACTCCCCGCCTGCCCTAATCCTGGCTTCTTCCTCTCTCTGGAGCCCCAGGCTGGTGTGTTCACTGCCCATCACACACCATGTGTTCATTGCCTCTGGTGAGGGCAACTCTCAGTCCAGAAAGTTAGGTTCACCGCTCTGAGTGCATCTCAGGGAGATGGAAGTGTGCACACAGTTCCTCTCTACCCCCAGCCTCTCCCCAGGCTCCTACTCTTCACATTTGTTCACCCAGTTCTATTTCCCCAGGATGTCATCCCACCTGTGTCTTTCACAGGGAGCCTGCACCAGCACTAAGATAAAATAAATGATTATTACCATAATTTTAAATTATTAAAGCTTGATTCTGCTGGTCACTTAACAGAAATTTCTTTCCTGGTGGAGCCTGAGGTCAATCCTGTCCTTTCCCCTCTTCTGCTCTGACAAAACCTGCAGCACAGTCCCACTCTAGAGGGTAATTATCAAGCTCCCCCAAGGAAGATGGATTCCCACGCTCCTCTGCATAACATATGCAGTGTAATTGGAAAGCAAAAAAGTTTAGCAAGGAAGGAAAACGGGAAGAGAGAGTGGTAAGAGCTGTGAAATTCACATCAAGCCTGCTTTAATCAAAATGTGCACTTTATCACCCCAGGTGGCATGAGAAATGTGGTATTTAATTTGTTTCTTTAACAGCCTGCTTGCAGCCCTGGAGGCCTGGAGCACTTGACTAGACATGGAGACATATGGGTCCTCTCTTTGCCAGGCCTCTGCCCCATGGAGAACTCCAAGGATAGCAGGTCTCAGCCTCAGTTTCCCCACTCTTTGATTGGTGCAGGCTGTAGGAGGGAGCCAGAAGCCACACTGTAGCCAATTCTTGAGTAAATACTCTCAGACAAACTCATTGGTGGCTTTTTTTTTCTTTTCAGGTTGACCATCTATTGAAGGTGAGGACCCAGCGGCTGGCTCAGAGGCAGAGAGCCCTGGAACATCACAGGCCAGCAATTCATCTAACGTCTCTGCTGTCTGGTGAAGCATGCTACCTCGAGGATAGTGGGCCCCAAGACACTTCACTCTCAGCAGGAGCCCTGAAGATGGGCTGCAAGCAGGTGTCCTTCCCCCATCCCCTAAGACTCTTCTTCCTCCCTCTCTACCCACTCTCCTCCTCCCCACATCTTCCTGCTTCTCTGCTCAGCCTGGACCTCCCATGCCTCCAGACACATCCACCAGTGCCTTCTTTTTTTAAGTGTATTTTTTTTTTGGTAAGTATTATTGATTTATAATGTTTCAGGTATACAGAAAACTGATTCAGTTCTATATCATATATTCTTTTTCAGATTCTTTTCCATTACAGGTTATTACAAGATATTGAACACAGTTTCCCCATGCTATAAGTAAGTCCTTGTTTATCTATTTTATATACAGTAGCATACGTTATGGGCTTCCCGGGTGGCATTAGTGATAAAGAATCCACCTGACAATGCAGGAGACACAAGAGATTCAGGTCAACCCCTGGTTCTGGAAGACCCTATGGAGGAAGGCAAGGTAACCCACTCCAGTATTGTTGCCTAGAGAATCCCAGGGACAGAGGAGCCTGGTGGGCTACAGACTATGGGGTCACAGAGTCAGACATGACTGAAGTAATTTAGCACAGATACATGCAAAGTATATGTTGTATAAACATATAGTATATGTTTATATATAGTAATATAGTATATAGGTTGGAGAAGGCAGTGGAAACCCACTCCAGTACTTTTGCCTGGAAAATACCATGGATGGAGGAGCCTGGTAGGCTGCAGTCCATGGGGTCCCTAAGAGTCAGACACGACTGAGCGACTTCCCTTTCACTTTTCACTTTCATGCATTGGAGAAGGAAATGGCAAGCCACTCCAATGTTCTTGCCTGGAGAATCCCAGGGATGGTGGAGCCTGGTGGGCTGCCATCTATGGGGTCGCACAGAGTCGGACACAACTGAAGCGACTTAGCAGCAACAGCAGTATATAGGTTAATCCCAAATTTCCAATTTATGCTTCCTCCCCTTTTCCCCTTGGTAACCATAAATTAGTTTTCTATGTCTGTGAGTTTGTTTATATTATGTAAATAAGTTACTTTGTATCTTTTTTTTTTTTTTTGACTTTACAATATTGTATTGGTCTTGCCATATATCAACATGAATCCGACACAGGTATACATGTGTGTATGATACCATATATATTCATCTTTGTCTGATTTACTTCACTTGGTATGATGATGTCTAAGTCCATCCATTTTGCTGCAATTGGCATTATTTCATTCTTTTTAAAGGCTTAGTGATATTCCCTTGTATATATGAACCACATCGTCCTTATCTGTATCTCTGTTGGTGGACATTTAGGTTGCTTTCTGCAAACAGTGCTGCGGTGAACACTGGGGTGCAGGTATCCTTTCAGACCATGCTTTGTTCCCTGATGTAAGCCCAGGGGTGGAATCGCTGAGTCATGTGGTAGCTTTATTTTTAGTTATTAAAGGAACCTCTATACTGTTCTCTGTTGTGGCTGTACCAATTTACATTTCCACCAACAGTGTAGAACTGTTCCCTTTTCTCCATAACACTGGCTCCTTCTAGATGTTTCCTCTCATACAAAGTATCACCTAAACAGAACTCAGATATTCTCATCCTCCTTATTATTCCTAATTGTATGATCTACTCACCAGTTTAAGCCAAAATCCTAGGTATTCCTCTTGACTCCTCTTTCTCTCACAAGTAGACTTCAACCCATCAGCCAGTCCTAGCAACTCAGCCCCCAGTATAGAGCCCACTGAGTCCTCTTTCCCCATCTCCCCCAAGAGACTCTTTGAGGTCAGCACCGTCTCCTCCTAAAACCCCCAAAAGCCTCCTGATGGTGCAGCGTGCTGCTCTCTCCAAAATGTAAGTCACACACACTCCCTGAAGAAGCCACCCAGGGCCTCCTGACATGATGTAACACTCTCACACTCTGTGATCCAGGCTACTGGCTCCTTTGAACTGGCCTGCCTGCCCTGCCCACCTCCTGACTCTGCCTACAACCTCAGTAATTCATTTACAGAGAGGTCCTGATTTCACTGAGACTGAAGTATACACAATTCGGTAGCCCCTCTTTAAGAGAAGCATTATGAAAGTCTTTTCCACCACTCCATTATTGATTGCATTTCTAACAGGAGATAACTATTTTTTCAAAATGAGTATTAGTGAGAAATGATCCTTACAAGTCCACTCACCTGATCATAGGAAGAGTTGTCCACAGCCTATCTCCTGGCTCCCTACCACTGTCTCTTCTCCATGACTCACATTTCTGAGGCTAGAGGCATAAGACATCATGCAGTGCCCTCTTGGACCTGTACCCTGGAATCATGTGCCAGATGTTAGGCACAAAACATGGTGGGAATATTTCTAGAAGATTCACTACAGCCAGAGGGCTAACAGTAATAGCCATGTGGATGTGATGGCAATCCCCATGCTGTGATTCTGCTCAACCCAAACTGAGCATATACCCAGCTTGGCTTCCCCTCTTCTGGATCCCAAAATAATAACAACCCCAGATACGAAAGGAATTGAAATACGTAGAAAATTTGAGCAGAGAGAGAGCCTTCAGTGATTATAGTTGAAAAGTTAGTGAAAATCAGCCATGTGACACATTGGGAGGGCCCACCACCACCAGTATCTTGGAAGAGGCCCTGAAAAGTGGAGGTTCTGCACACTGCTACCTTCCAGCATCCATGAAATGTGTGTGAGAAAGTGTCCAAAACACAGCACAGGCCTGCTTCATGGTGGGCCTGCAGGGGATGTGGTATAGATAACAGATATGAATGTATGTGTGTGTACACTCAGAAACACACAGTAGAGACCTATGCCCAACCAGGACGAGGAAGGGTGTGTCATCTGCCCGTTTGCACTCACTCACCCACATCTATGTGCCCTCATGCCCCAGTGTTCACCTCCTCACCAAAGCCCCAAAGGATTCTGTGAAGAGAGGATTCTTTTCTCTAGATCCTATTTGGTAGTAGAATAAGTCATTCCAACAACTCAAAAACACATCAAAGGTGCCCAGACCTAGCAATGGCCTTGCCAATTTGACTGTATATGCATGAAGAACTTTTTGAGAGCCCTGGACATTGGGAACCTAGCCCCCATCCTAACTGGCATCCCTCCACCATGGTACCATGCTGGGCCATCCATCTGGGCCACATTCTTCCTCACATACCTGTGACTGGTGCTTTCTCAGGTGAAGCTGGAAGGACCAGGCCCATGGCCCCAACCAAGGCCCAACAATCCAGGCTTCTCACTGTCGTCCAAGCAAGGGACCTGAACCAGGGGAGGGTACCTCCCCAGGGGGGAAAAGCAGGTGACTCTGCACAACCACTAGATACAGCCAAGTGTGGGGGTGAGCCCAGAGCAAGAAGACAGAGCTTGTGTCTGCCACAAGCAGCACAATGGGGACCCTCGAGGGAAAGCAAGGTCCCTCACACTTCCAATGGGCAACAGGGAAAACCTGTTTGGACCTAGACTTTGGGTCCAACCATTGTGGCAAAGACTCTGATGCTGGGAAAGATTGAAGGCAGGAGGAGAAGGAGCTGACAGAGGATGAGATGGTTGGATGACATCACCACCATGATGGACATGAGTTTGAGCAAGCTCCAGGAGTTGGTTATGGACAGGGGAGCATGGTGTGCTGCAGCCCATGAGGTGGCAAAGAGTCAGACACAACTGAGTGACTGCACTGAACTGACTGTGTGAGGAACTCAGAGCAAGTTCCCTGTGTCCCCAGAAGCCAGCTGCACCAGGCTTAGAGCTGCCCTCAGGGTAGATTTGCTAATGTGAGAATCAGCCTCCCAGAAGTGGTGTACAGGCTGCTGCCAGCTTTGGTGTCATGAATGCAGCAAGCATTTCCTAATCTTGTATGTGCCCATGCTGTGGCATTAAGGACAATAGAAACTGAAGCAGGATGTCTATATTTAAGTTGAAAGATGGGATACAAGTGCCTAAAAACTCTACAGAGAAGACTCAAGGCTGAACTAGGAAAAAATGACTTTAACAGAATAAGTGCTGGCCTCCTAGGCAGGCAGCCTGGGTGAAGTCCTGAGGCAGGTGGACCTTCATGACAGGATGTAAGTAACCTGAGCTTCTTAAGTTTCCATTTACTTGCTGATGGAACAGGAATTGTTAAATCTCTGTCCCAAGATCTGAACAGGATGAGGTGCCATATCAGGCAGGACAGGCTGTGTAAACCATGGAGACAAGCCACTTGGTCATTCACAGGTGATGTCATTGCCTTCCTCCATGGTCCCAGGCAGACAGGGACCAACTGATGGTCCCTTCCAGACCACCATCAAGAGGGACACAGCTGCAGAGATGGGGAAGAAGGCAGCCACAAGCAGTGAGCACCAGCCCATTCCTACTCTCCGGGGCCACAGCAAACCCACAGCCCTGCTCTGACTCAGCAGCAGGGTGGGAAGGCAGCTCCACAGGGGTCTGGAAGAAAGGAGAGAAACCAGTCTTTGTGACTAGCCCTGATCACACCACAGAGGCTGAGTAGGCACTCAGAGGAACACTAGATCCCTCTCCCTCTATTAAGTGCAACAATGAGACTCAGTACCCTCTTATGCTTGTGGAGTCTTGTTCTTTCTTAAAAACACTCTCTCTCTTGTCACCATTGCAAACTGTTCATGGAGTTCTTGAGGCAGCACCTTAAGGTGATCACACCAGTCAATCCTTAAGGAAACCAGTCCTGAATATTCATTGAAAGGACTGATGCTGAAGCTAAAGCCCCAATATTATGGCCACCTGATGCAAAGAACCGACTCACTGGAAAAGACCCTGATGTTGGGAAACATTGAGGGGAGGAGGAGAAGAGGGCAACAGAGGATGAGATGGTTGGATGGCATCACCAACTCAGTGGACATGAGTTTGAGCAAACTCCAGGAGATAGTGAAGGACAGGGAAGCCTGGTGTGCACAGTACAAGGGGTTGCAAAAAGTCAGACACAACTTAGCAACTGAACAACAACTCCTGTCCCCATCCAGATCCAGTAGAACTCTCTGAAGAAAAGAGAGAGACCATGGTAGGGAGTATTTCAGAAAAACTCTGGAAGAGGCTGGTGGTCCAGGCTTAGATCAATAGATTATGCGTGCAGGCTCAGTCCTGTCCAACTCTTTGTGACCCTATGGACTGTAGCCTCCCAGGCTCCTCTGTCCATGGGGTTACCCAGGCAAGAATACTGGAGTGGGTTGTCCTTTCCTTCTCCAGGGGATCTTCCAGACCCAGGGATCAAACTGGGGTATCCTGTAACTCCTGCCTTCACAGGCAGATTCTCTTACCACTGAGCCATGTTGATGGATAGAGAGGATGGTAAAGGGGTTCCTTATTGGGTGGTTTAGCAACATGAGTGAGTAGACACTGTGGTGTGATAGTGACAGCTAAGTGAAACTAAATTTAAATTCTGCAATACATATGATGAGACTAAACAGAATGTCTTAATGTTGTTAATACACCAATACTCCTCCCAAATAGGGCCAGTAATGTAAGGAAATTTGATTAAAAATCCAAATAAGATTGAGTTAGCATGTAATAGAAATACAGTCTCTGCCCTTTTTCTTTCTATTATCTTTTATATTTATTCTGTCAGTTGTACAATATGCACAAGGTAGGTGCTGCTGCTCCAGATATCTCAGCCACATTTCATGCAGGATGAAAAAGGAAATGATGCCTACCAGATAAATGAGTCCCTCTTAATCAAGAAAACAATTTTTTTTTCTGAATGCCCCAGCAGGAAGACATCACTTGTATCTAATTGGTAAAAACCAGGTCACTTGCCACCCATGCTATGGGGGAGGGGAGTCTAAAAAGAAAAAAAAAATTAAAATTAAATAGGCAGCTAGCAATGAGAAGTTTTGAAACTCTGTTGAGTTTGTTAAATAATGCTAAATTTCATCTATGTATACAGAATAAGAAAAAAGTATAATATTCAGGTGAAAAAGTCCTGACAGATATTAAAAAATAGCATGAAGCTAAAATAATTAAAACAATTTAGTGTTGATGGGGGAAAACAGTCAAATCATTAGAACAGAATAGAAATTATAAAAATAATTCAAATATATATGGCTAATTAGTGCATGAGAATTATACATTTTAAATAAAGGTGGGATCTATCATTTAGGAAATCAATCATTAGGTTAGATTTCACCCTGGTGCCAATCATTGAATAAATTATAGGGGAACTAAAGAATTAAATATAAAAATAAAGCCTCAGAACTAGTTTCAGATACATAGATGGCTGTTTGTATAATATTGGAGTAGGGGGTATGTTTTTAAACATGATGTCAAATATGAAACCACAAAGGAAAAGAATAATAGACTCAACTATATTGAAAGTAAACATTCCTAAGTAGTGAAAACACAAAATCATAAGCAAAGTCAAAAGATAAACATAATTTAGGGAAATACTATGTTCATCAAACTTTTAATATCTTTCAATGTGTAAAATTTTTGAAAAGCAATTTTAAAAAGCAGAAGTAAATGCTTAGTTTATAAAAGAGCAAATTTAAAAAAAAAGAAAAGCTTAAATGCTTTAATTGTCAAGGGAATACAAATTAAAGCAACAGCGCTTTGTTATTTTTCACCTCTAATTCATACATCATTGTTAAATCAGTGATTTGGGAGGTGTCTTTATATTTTTATTGTCTATATGGTCTAACTTCCTGCGATATGAAAATAAGCCATTTTAAACAGTTGAAGAGGTGTACAGGATTCATCCTTGGGGGAGTGAGGATTCTATCCTTTGGAGTCAGAATTTGACTTCCTTTTCATCCAGCAGCTTTTGCTGTACACCTGCAATGTGCAAGGTGCACTGAGCAATCTGAGTGTGGTATAAAGATGCTCATTACTGAGACTGGGTGGCCATGCTCCCAGAGACTCTCACCTCTGCTCCAGTGGTCAGCATGACCCATCAGAATCAGGTGCCTTCCCATCTCACAGGTCATCTTGCCCACTGACAGCAAAGCCCCTCCACTTGCTCCTTTCCTTATTATCTGGTATCTTTGTTCATTCAAGATGAGTCACTCGGACCTCCCTTTATCCAGGAAGTTTTCCTGGCCATTCCCATGCCACAGACACCAGTGGGGACCCCACCCTTGTGTCTGTACAGCTCACAGTTAGCAGGGATGGAAGTGGGGGTGTACCTTTCCCATTCTGTACTTTCAGCATCTAACACAGAGTAGGTGCTCACTTGCCAAAGCGGAGGGAAGGAAAAATGTAGATGCCTGGAATCCAAAAAAAGTTCAACCCAGACAGGCCCTGGGAGCTCAGAAGAGTGAGAGTCCCAGTGTATGAGAAGGCAGGGGCTGCCAGGAGGACATGAGACCCCAGTTGGGTTTATAAACTGAGTGAACTCAGAGAGCAGAGGGGAGAGAGGTGGAGCATACTTGGGTGTGGTATGGGGCCAAGCGTGGGCAGGAGCCCTGATGCAGGAAGCAGAGAGGAGGCCAGGCACCCCCAAGGACTGGTTCTGGGCTGTCTCTGCTCAGGCTGAAGAGAGGAACCCACATAGTGACAACTCGGCAGCACACGGCATCCAAAGCTGCCCAGGTCAGGCAGATCCCACCCATCCCCTGCCAGACACTTGGCCAGGTTTTCTCCCAGGGCCTGTGAGAAGCATCCCCTCCTGCCACTGTGGAGAATGGAGCTCCCTGAGCTCCGCAGGAACCAGCTTTATGTGGAGAGGGGAGGGGGGTGCCTGGGCAGCAGCCTGCAGAGGTGTGATCCTGATTAACCTATTCAGGAGAGATTATGAGCTTTTACATGAATAGACATGCATTTGCTGAAGCTCTCAGACACTACAGGGAGCCAACCCATCGGTGTGCATGGCAAACACAGAGTCTCTCTGTGCAGGCCCCCAGCACTGAGCTAGAAGATGGGGTATAGGACAGAGAGCTTGTGACCCACACTAAGGACCTTAGGGCTGAGTCCTCAGGCCAGGCAGCTCCATCAGTCCTCAACTGGGCAGGTGCAGGTTTTGCCAATATCAACTGGAAGCCATGTCTAGAATGGATTGGGGACCTAGAAGCTGGTGGTGCAAGATGGCAAAGATCCTAGCCGAGCAGTACTAGCTGGTGTGGGAAATGCACAGATAGATGTTAGCACTGACAATAAAGTGTTTAGACAGAAGGGGTGCAGGGAGACAGAGCATACCCAGTACCCAACTCAAATGTCTAGGCAGTTCCCGAGCCTAGAAATGGACCTGAAAACCCAGGAGTAGGCCCCGGTCTGGGGGAGGCAGACTGCCAGACCCTACTCTTCCAAGATCACAGCAACTCCTGGGTACATGCTGTGCACTTGCAAAATGCCGTCCTGTATCCAAGGAAGCAGTGCCCTGGGGCTTCTCCAAGGCAAGAATGCCCCTCAAATGCTCTGGCCTGGGCTGGAAAATGTTTCTTTGGTCAAGAGCATGACTAGGATGACACTTCTTATGAGGAGAAGAAAAGGAAGTTTCAAGAGCATTTTCCAGGAAGCCAGTTGTGCTGGGAGAAGCTCACCCAGTCCACACACAGTGAAGAGAAGACTGGACTGGCCCTGTGTGTACTGCGTTCTGTCCTTCCATCCTCAGGCCTGGTCTGGGCATCAGCCCACTTTCAACTCTAGTTTCTCCTTCTCCAGTGGCTCACCCTTCTGGGTTAGAACCATAACCCCAGCTCTATCTGAGCACCCAACAGGGCCAAGCATGGATGTCAAAGGAGGTGAGGACAACCCGGATACTCCAGGCTGCATGCTTAGAGCAGGACCTCCGCTCATGAGCCTGGCAAGAGGTGCCATTATAAGCTCTGCCCCAGGAAAAGAGCCTAGTCCCCAGCAAGAAAGGGCAAGGGTCACCCACAAAGTGAGAGGTATGGCACTCTCCAGCTGGAACCCCTACCTCACTCAGAAACCTTCTGCACCAGATGCAATCAATAGAGCTGGTCCCTCATCTCCAGGGTCTCATCGATCATAAATTTTCTGAGATGGCAGAAAATTATATATTTTGGTCTCTCCACAGAATTCTTGGAATGGAACCCAAAACGCTTGTAATTTCCTAAATGTTGAGAATACTCGGAACACCTCTTGTTCTAATATTTGTCTGTGACACCAGCCCTTACTCAGGGCTCCTGAAACTCATGCAATTCCTCAGTAACAACAGCACTGGGAGCATCTTTTGTTCTAATGTGGTGACTCTGGGTGGGTTACTGGGTGGGGGCTTCTCAGAAAAACCAAGCCATGATTAGAAGCCTAGGATTTTCAGCCCCACCTGCCTCATCCTCCAGAGAAAAGGGAATATCAGGAAATGGAGATGATAATGGGTATTGGAGGAAGCCTCCATAAAATTTCATAATAAGAGGTTCAGAGTTTTCTGGACTGGTAAACACATGGAGGGCATGAAGCCCCTGTTGCTGCTGCTGCTGCTGCTAAGTCACTTCAGTCGTGTCTGACTCTGTGCGACCCCATAGACGGCAGCCCAACAGGCTCCCCCGTCCCTGGGATTCTCCAGGCAAGAATAGTGGAGTGGGTTGCCATTTCCTTCTCCAATGCATGAAAGTGAAAAGTGAAAGTGAAGTCGCTCAGTCGTGTCCGACTCTTAGCGACCCCACAGACTGCAGCCTACCAGGCTCCTCCATCCATGGGATTTTCCAGGCAAGAGTACTGGAGTGGGGTGCCATTGCCTTCTCCGTGAAGCCCCTGTACCCACATACAAACCTGGCACTGTGCATCTCTTCCTTATGGCCTTTATCATCATGCATGTGTGATAAGTTCTTTAGGTTGTATCCAACACTTTGTGACGCTATGGACTATAGCCCACCATGGGACTCTCCAGGCAAGAATCTTGGATGGGTTGCCATGCCCACCTCCAGAGGATCTTGCCGACCCAGGAATCAAACCATGCTTCTTTTATGTCTCATGCACTGGTTCAGTTCAGTTCAGTCACTCAGTCATGTCCAGCTCTGTGACCCCATGGACTGCAGCACCCTAGGCCTCGCTGTCCATCACCAATTAACAGTGTTTACTCAAACTTATGTCCATTGAGTTGGTGATGCCATCCAACTATCTCATCCTCTGTCTTCCCCTTCTCCTGGGAAAGACCTTCAATCTTTCCCAGCATCAGGGTCTTTTCAAATGAGTTAGTTCTTCGTATCAGGTGGTCAAAGTATTGGAGTTTCAGCTTCAACATCGGTCCTTCCAATGAACACCCAGCACTGATCTCCTTTAGGATGGACTGGTTGGATCTCCTTGCAGTCCAAGGGACCCTCAAGAGTCTTCTCCAACACCACAGTCCAACAGCATCAATTCTTTGGCACTCAGTTTGCTTTATAGTCCAACTCTCACATCCATACATGACCACTGCAAAAACCATAGCCTTGACTAGATGGATCTTTGTTGGCAAAGTAATGTCTCTTCTTTTTAATATACTCTCTAGGTTGGCCACAGCTTTCCTTCCAAGAAGTAAGCGTCTTTTAAATTCATGGCTGCAGTCACCATCTGCAGTGATTTTGCAGACCCAAAAATAAAGTCAGCCACTGTTTTCACTGTTTCCCCATCTGTTTGCCATAAAGTGATGGAAGCAGATGTCATGATCTTAGTTTTCTGAATGTTGAGTTTTAAGCCAACTTTTCACTCTCCTCTTTCACTTTCATTGAGAGGCTGTTTAGTTCTTCTTCACTTTCTGCCATAAGGGTAGTGTCATCTGCATATCTGAGGTTACTGATATTTCTCCTGGCAATCTTGATTCCAGCTTGTGCTTCATCCACCCCAGCGTTTCTCATGATGTACTTTCAGTTCAGTTCAGTTCAGTAGCTCAGTCATGTCCGACTCTTTACGACCCCATGAATTGCAGCACGTCAGGCCTTCCTGTCCATCACCAACTCCCAGAGTTCACTGAGACTCACGTCCATCGAGTCAGTGATGCCATCCAGCCATCTCATCCTCTGTCGTCCCCTTCTCCTCCTGCCCCCAATCCCTCCCAGCATCAGGGTCTTTTCCAATGAGTCAACTCTTCACATGAGGCGTCCAAAGTACTGGAGTTTCAGTTTTAGCATCATTCCTTCCAAAGAAATCCCAGGACTGATCTCCTTCAGAATGGACTGGTTGGATCTCCTTGCAGTCCAAGGGACTCTCAAGAGTCTTCTCCAACACCACAGTTCAAAAGCATCAATTCTTCGGCGCTCAGCCTTCTTCACAGTCCAACTCTCACATCCATACATGACCATAGGGAAAAAAATAGCCTTGACTAGCCGGACCTTTGTTGGCAAAGTAATGTCTCTGCTTCTGAATATGCTATCTAGGTTGGTCATAACTTTCCTTCCAAGGAGTAAGCGTCTTTTAATTTCATGGCTGCAGTCACCATCTGCAGTGATTTTGGAGTCCAAAAAAATAAAGTCAGCCACTGTTTCCACTGTTTCCCCATCTATTTCATATAAATTAAATAAGCAGCATGACAATATACAACCTTGATGTACTCCTTTACCAATTTGGAACCAGTCTGTTATTCCATGTCCAGTTCTAACTGTTGCTTCCTGACCTGCATATTTCTCAGGAGTCAGGTCAGGTGATCTGGTATTTCTACCTCTTTAAGAATTTTCCACAGTTTGTTGTGATCCACACAGTCAAAGGCTTTGGCATAGTCAATAAAGCAGAAGCAGATGTTTCTCTGGAACTCTCTTGCTTTTTCAATGATCCAACAGATGTTGGCAATTTGATCTCTGGTTCCTCTGCTTTTTCTAAATCCAGCTTGAACATCTGGAAGTTCAAGGTTCACGTATTGCTGAAGCCTGGCTTGGAGAATTTTGAGCATCTTCTAAGGGATTCCTGCCTGCAATAGCAGATATAATGGTCATCTGAGTTAAAGTCAACCATTCCAGTCCATTTTATTTAGCTGATTCCTAGAATGTTGATGCTCACTCTTGCCATCTCCTGTTTGACCACTTCCCATTTGCCTTGATTCATGGACCTAACATTCCAGGTTCCTATGCAATATTGCTCTTTACAGAATCGACTCTGGAAGTTATAGTCATGGCAATTAGGCATGAAGAGAAACTAAAAGCATCCAGATTGGAAAAAAAAAAAAAAGCTATTTCTATTTGTATATGAAATGATGTTTTATGTAGAAAAGCTAAGGAAGTCATACATATTAAAAAACTATGAGAACTAATAAATGAGTTAGTAATATGGTTGGTTACAGGATAAAAACATAACCACCAACTGCACTTCTATACACTACAATGAAGCAACTGAAAATGAAGTTGAAAAAAACTAAAACTAGAGCAAGCACATGACCCTGTAACCCTACTCCCAGATATATACCCAGAGAAAAACATGATTCAAAAGGATATAGACACCCTGATATTCACTGCAGAACTGTTTACATTAGCTAGAAGAGGATGTGTGGTGCTCCATCATGTCTGACTCTTCAGTTCAGTTCAGTCGCTCAGTCGTGTCCGACTCTTTACCACCCCATGAATCGCAGCATGCCCGGCCTCCCTGTCCATCACCAACTCCCGGAGTTCACTCAGACTCACGTCCATCGAGTCAGTGATGCCATCCAACCATCTCATCCTCTGTCGTCCCCTTCTCCTCCTGCCCCCAATCCCTCCCAGCATCAGAGTCTTTTCCAATGAGTCAACTCTTCACATGAGGTGGCCAAAGTACTGGAGTTTCAGTTTTAGCATCATTCTTCCCAAAGAAATCCCAGGGCTGATCTCCTTCAGAATGGACTGGTTGGATCTCCTTGCAGTCCAAGGGACTCTCAAGAGTCTTCTCCAACACTACAGTTCAAAAGCATCAATTCTTCCGCCCTCAGTCTTCTTCACAGTCCAACTCTCACATCCATACATGACCACAGGAAAAACCATAGCCTTGACTAGACAGACTTTGTTGGCAAAGTAATGTCTCTGCTTTTGAATATGCTATCTAGGTTGGTCATAACTTTCCTTCCAAGGAGTAAGCGTCTTTTAATTTCATGGCTTCAATCACCATCTGCAGTGATTTTGGAGTCCAAAAAAATAAAGTCAGCCACTGTTTCCACTGTTTCCCCATCTATTTCCCATGAAGTGATGGGACCAGATGCCATGATCTTCGTTTTCTGAATGTTGAGCTTTAAGCCAACATTTTCACTCTCCACTTTCACTTTCATCAAGAGGCTTTTTAGTTCCTCTTCACTTTCTGCCATAAGGGTGTTTTCATCTGCATATCTGAGGTTATTGATATGTCTCCCGGCATGCTAGTAAAGTAATGCTCAAAATTCTCCAAGCCAGGCTTCAGCAATATGTGAACCGTGAACTTCCAGATGTTCAAGCTGGATTTAGGAAAGGCAGAGGAACCAGAGATCAAATTGCCAACATCCTCTGGATCATGGAAAAAGCAAGAGAGTTCCAGAAAAACATCTATTTCTGCTTTATTGACTATGCCAAAGCCTTTGACTGTGTGGATCACAATAAACTGTGGAAAATTCTGAAAGAGATGGGAATACCAGAACACCTGACCTGCCTCTTGAGAAACCTGTATGCAGGTCAGGAAGCAACAGTTAGAACTGGACATGGAACAACAGAATGGTGCCAAATAGGAAAAGGAATACGTCAAGGCTGTATATTGTCACCCTGCTTATTTAACTTTTATGCAGAGTACATCATGAGAAACACTGGGCTGGAAGAAGTACAAGGTGGAATCAAGATTGCTGGGAGAATTAGCAACCCCTTGAACTTTAGACTGTCAGGCTCCTCTGTCCATGGGATTTCCCAGGCTAGAATACTCGAGTGGGTTTATATTTTCTCCTCCAGGGGATCTTCCCAACTCAGGGATCCAACTTGCTTCTTCTGTGTCTCCTGCACTGTCAGGCAGATTCTTTACCACTGACAGACAGAACATGGTAGCAATCTAAATGCCCATTAACCAATGAATAGAAAAAGAAGATATGGTGCATATACACTACTGAGTAATGGAATATTACTCAGCCATTAGAAAGAATGAAATAATGCCATTTGCAGCAACAAAGATGGACCTAGATATTATCATACTGAGTGAAGTTAGACAGAGAAGGAGAAATATCATATGATATTCCTTATATGTGAAATCTAAAAAGAAATGATACAAATGAACTTACAAAACAGAAAGAAACACATACTTAGAGAATGAATTTATAGTTGCTGGGGAAAGGAGAGGGGGAAGGGATACTTAGGGAGTTCATGATGCACATGTACATACTGCTGCATTTAAAATGGATAACCAACAAAGCCCTACTGTATAGCACATGGAACTCTGCTCAATATTATTATGGCACTCTGGATGAGAGGCGAGTTTGAGGGAGAATGGATATAGGTACATGTATGGCTGAGTCCCTCTGCTGTTCTCCTGAAACTATCATAACATTGTTAATTGGCTATACCCCAATAAAAAAAAATTAAAAGTTACTTAAATGAGAAAAAAGAGAAAATAATTGTATTTACAATAACATTAAAAAGAATAAAATATTTAAGAAAATTAACAGAAGTGCTTTCTATGACACGTCTTGTGACGGTGTTACTTCCCTGTGACACTGCCCGGGTAGCTCAGATAGTAAAGAATCTTTCCCACAGTGCAGGAAACATGTGTTCAATCCCTGGGTTGGGAAGATCCCCTGGAGGAGGGCATGGCAACCCACTCCAGTATTCTTGCCTGAAGAATCCCCATGGACAGAGGAGCCTGGTGGGCTGCAGTCCACGAGGTCACAAAGAGTCAGACATGACTGAGCAACTAAGCACAGCAACAGAAGTGCAAGACCTGTACATTAAAACTGCATACACAACATTGCTGAAAGGAATTAAATAAAATCTAAATAAAGACATTTAATGTTCATGGATTAAAAGACTTAATATTATTGAGGTGGCAACAGTCTTCCAACCAATCTACAGATTCAATGCACTCCTCATCAAACTCCCATGCTGATTTTTTGTAAAAATTTACAAATTGATCCTAAACTTACATGGATTGGAAGGAACTCAGAATAACCAAGACAATCTTGGTGAATAACTCATGTTTCCTAATTCCAAACTGACTACAAATCTACAATAATCAGTACAGTATAATACTGGAATAAGAATGAACATATAGGTTAATGGAATAAAATTAGGAGTGCAGAAATAAACCCTCATATTTACAGTCAATTGATTTTGCCAAAGGATCATGGAATGACAAAAGAATATTTTCTTCAATAAATAGTACTGGCACAACTGGATATCTTCACACCACACAAAAAAATTGACTCAAAACTGTATCATGCTGCATATTTGCCTTTACCAATGAAACACAAACCCACAAATTTATAGTTAATTAATCTACAACAAAGGGGACAAGAATATACAATAGAGTAAATACAGCTCTTCAATAAGTGCTGGGAAAGTTGGACAGCTTCATACAAAACAATGAGGCTAGAATATTTCCTCACATCATATACAAAAATAAACTCAAAATGGATTAAAGGCTTAAATGTAAGACCTTAAATCATAAAACTCCTAGAAGTAAACATAGGCAGAACATTCCTTGACGTAATTGTAGCAATATTTTGGGGGGTATCTCCTAAAGCAAAGGAAAAAAAAGCAAGAATAAATAAACGGGACCTAATTAATTTAAAAGCCTTTGCACAGCAAAGGAAATCATTGACAAATGAAAAACAACTTACTGAATGGGAGAAAATATTTGCAAATAGCATTACCCACACAACTCAACATCAAAAACCAAACAACCCAATTTTAAAATTAGATATAACAACTTAATTTTGAAAATGGCCAAAGACTTGAATAGACATTTTTCCAAATAAGACATATAGACTGCCAGGAGACACATGAGAAGGTGCTCAACATCATTAATCATCAGAGAAATGCAAATCAAAACCACAATGTAATCACCTTACACCTGTCAAAATGGCCATCAAAAATGGGCAAATGTTGATGATGAAGCGAAGAAAAGGGAACACTTGTACACTGTTAATGGGAATGTAAATTGGTGCAACCACCATATAAAACAGCATGGATGTTTCTCAAAAGACTAAAAAGAGAATTACCATATGATCCAATGATTCCACTCCTGGGTAGATAAAAAACACTAATTTGAAAAGACACACGCACCCCAATGTTTATAGTAGCACTATCTACAATAGCCAAGGTATGAAAGCAAGCTGAGTTCCCATCAATACAGTAATGCATAAAGAAGATGTTGTACATATACAATGGAACATTACTCAACCATATAAAATGAAATTTTGTCATTTGCAACAACATGGATGGACTTGGAGGGTATTGTGTTTAGCGAAATGTCAAAGACAAAAAGACAAATATTGTATAATATCACTTATATGTGGAATCTAAAGGAAAAAGAAACTAGTTAATATAACAAAATGGAACAGACTTACAGATATACAGAACAAACTAGTGATTACCAGTGGGGAAACAAGAGGGGTAGCAAGTAGAGGTGAGGATTAAAAGGTACAATTACTATGTATAAAATAAATAGAGTACAAGAACATATTGTACAGCAAACAGCACAGGAAATACAGCTAATATTTGGTAAAATTATAATAATAAGCTTTAAAAATTGTAAATCTATATGCTGTACACCTGAAACTTATACAGTACTGTAAGTCAACTATACCTCACTAAAAATATACTGAGTCATAGGCCTAAAGGTAAGAACTAAAATTATACAACTCTTTAGAAGAAAATACAGGAGTAAATATTCCTCACCTTAGACTTGGCAATGGTTGCTTAGATGCAACACCAACACAACATCAACACAAGCAAAAAAAAAAAACAAAAATACATTGGGCTTCACCAAATTTTTTTAAATTTTGAGCTTCAAAGAACAAGAAAGAAAAGGGCCACCCACAGAATGATAGAAAATATTTGAAAATCATATATCTGATAAGGAACTTATTAGCAGAATATGTAGGACTTCCCTGGTGGTCCAGTGATTAAGAACCTCTCTGCCAATGTAGGGCGCATGGGTTTGATCCCTGGTATGGAAAGATTCCACATGCTGTAGAGCGACTAAACCTATGCTCCACAACTACTGAGCCCAAGCTCCAGAGTCTGTGTGTTGCAACTACTGAGCCTAAGTGCCTAGAGCCTGTGCTCTGCTACAAGAGAAGCCACCACAATGAGAAGCCCATGTACTGCAAAGAAGAGTAGCCCCTGATCACCACACCCAGAGAAAACTTGCACACAGCAAGGAAGATCTACAGCAACCAAAATGCATACCTGTGGCGGATTCATTTTTATATTTGGCAAAACTAATACAATTATGTAAAGTTTAAAAATAAAATAAAATTTAAAAAAAAGAATAAAGAATTCTTACAACTCAACAATGGAAAAATAAATAATCCAATTAAAACAAGTAAAATATTTAAGTAAATATTTACCGAAGGAAGATACACAAATTATTACATTCACACAAAAATTCTCAAACATCATTATTTATTATGAGTATGCAAATCAAAACCATAGTGAGATATCACTTCATGCTCATTAGAGGCTAAAATAAAAAAGACTGACAATAGCAAGTGTTGGTGAGGATGCAAAGAAATTAGAACCTTCACATAGTACTAGTAGGAATGAAAACTGGTGAAGTCACTTTGGAAAACAATTTGGCAATTCCTGAAATTGTCAAACACAGAGTTACCATATAACTCAGCAATTTTATTCCTAAACATATATTCAAGAGAAATTAAAACATACGTCCATATAAACACTTGTATCAAATGCTCATAAAAGCATTATCCATAGTAGCAAAAAGTAGAAACACCTTAAATTTCCAACTGATGAATGGATAAAGAAATTGTGGTATATCCATACATTGGAATATTATGCAGTAATAAGTGAAATATTGATATCTGCTATAACATGAAGGAATCATGAAAACAGGCTAAGGGGGAGAAGCCAGGCACAAAGTGTCACATATTGCATGATTCCATGTGATTGAGTACATATATACTGCTGCTGCTAAGTCGTTTCAGTCGTGTCTGACTCTGTGCGACCCCATAGACGGCCGCCCACCAGGCTCCCCCGTCCCTGGGATTCTCCAGGCAAGAACACTGGAGTGGGTTGTCATTTCCTTCTCCAATGCATGAATGTGAAAAGTCAAAGTGAAGTCGCTCAGTCGTGTCCAACTCCTAGGGACCCCATGGACTACAACCCACCAGGCTCCTCCATCCATGGGATTTTCCAGGCAAGAGTACTGGAGTGGGGTGCCATTGCCTTCTCCAACATATATACTGAGTGGCTGCCATATGCCAAGCACTGTTCTTGGATGTGGGGATTAATGACCAAATGCCATAGACTTGATAGCTATCCTCCTGAGGCCTTCAATCTAGTGCAAAAGAAACTTGAGAAACATGATTGTGCACATAATTAATTAAATAGAATTACAATTGTGATGGGTGGTAATAGGCATCAGTGGTCACAGGACTAGAAAAGGCCAGTTTTCATCCCAATTACAAAGAAGGGAAGCAATAAAGAACATTCAAACCACTAGACAATTGCCCTCATCCCCCATGCTAATAAGATTATGCTGAAAATCCTTCAAGCTAGGCTTCAACAGTACCTGAACCAAGAATTTCCAAATGTACAAGTTGGATTTAGAAAAGGTAGAGGAACAAGGCAATGGCACCCCACTCCAGTACTGTTGCCCAGAAAATCCCATGGATGGAGGAGCCTGGTAGGCTGCAGTCCATGGGGTCGCTAGGAGTCGGACATGACTGAGCGACTTCACTTTCACTTTCCACTTTGATGCATTGGAGAAGGAAATGGCAACCCACTCCAGTGTTCTTGCCTGGAGAATCCCAGGGACGGGGAAGCTTGGTGGGCTGCAATCCATGGGGTTGCTAAGAGTCGGACACGACTGGAGCAACTTAGCAGTAGCAGCAGAGGAACAAGAGACCAAATTGTCAACATTTATTGGATCATAGAGAAAGCAAGGGAATTCAAAGAAACACATCTACTTTACTGACTACACTAAAGCCTTTGACTATGTGGATAACAACAAACTGTGGAAAATTCTTAGAGAGATGGGAATACCGGACCATCTAATCTGTCTCCTGATAAACCTGTATGCAGGTAAAAAAGCAACAGTTAGAACATTACACGGAACAAGTGACTGGTTCAAAATTAGGAAAGGAATATGACAAGGTTGTATATTGTCTCACCACCCTGTTTATTTAACTTATACACAGAGTACCTCATGTGAAATGCTGGGCTAGATGAATCACAAGTCAGAATCAAGATTGCTGGGAGAAAAGTAATGGAAATAAAAACAAAAATAAACAAATGGAACCTAATTAAACTTAAAGACTTCCCTAGTGGCTCAGATGGTAAAGCATCTGCCTACAATGCAGAAGACCTGGGTTCAATCCCTGGGTCAGGAAGACCTCCTGGAGAAGGAAATGGCAACCCACTCCAGTATTCTTGCTTGAAAAATCCCATGGATGGAGGAGCCTGGTAGGCTACAGTTGCAAAGAGTCGGACACGACTAAGTGACTTCACTTTCCTCCTCAAAGAAAGGAGTAGCTTGGCTCCTGATTTAAACTTAAAAGCTTTTGCACAACTAAGGAAACTGTAAGCAAGGTGAAAAGGCAGCCTTCCGAATGGGAAAAAATAATAGCAAATGAAAAATTAAACACCTGACAAAGAGTTAATCTCCAAAATATGCAAGCAACTCATGCAACTCAATACCAGAAAAACAACGCAATCAAAAAGTGAGCCAAAGAACTAAACAGACATTTCTCCAAAGAAGACATACAGGTGGCTAATAAACACATGAAAAGATGCTCAACATCACTCATTATCAGAGAAACACAGATCAAAACCACAATGAGGTACTGTCTCACACTGGTCAGAATGGCTGCCATCAAAAGTCTACAAACAATAAATGATGGAGAAGGTGTGGAGAAAAAGGAACCCTCTTACGCTGTTGGTGGGAATGTCAACAAGTACAGCCACTGTGGAAAATGGTGTAGAGATTCCTTAAAAAATTGAAAATAGAACTGCCATATGACCCAGCAATCCCACTGCTGGGCATACACATCGAGGAAACCAGAATTAAAAGAGATACATGTACACCAATATTCAGTGCAGCACTGTTTACAGTATCTAGGACATGGAAGCAACCTATATTCCATCGGCAGATGAATGGATAAGGAAGTTGTGGTACATATACACAATGGAATACTACTCAGCTATAAAAAAGAATGCATTTGAGTCAGTTCTAATGAGGTGGATGAAACTGGAGCCTATTACACAGACTGAAGTAAGTCAGAAAGAGGAACACCAATATAGTATATTAATGAATATATATGGAATTTAGAAAGATGGTAATGATGATCCTATATGCAAGGCAGAAAAAGAGACACAGATGTAAAGAACAGACTTTTGAGCTATGTGAGAAAAGGCGAGGGTGGGATGATTTGAGAGAATAGCATTGAAATATGTATATTACCATATGTAAAATAGATAACCAGTGCAAGTTCAATGCATGAAGCAGGGCACTCAAAGCTGGTGCTCTGGGACAACCCAGAGGGATGGGGTGGGAAGGGAGGTGGGAGGGGGTTCAGGACGGGGGGGGACACACATGCCTTAAAGATGATTCATGTTGAAATATGGCAAAAACCATCACAATATCATAAAGTAATTATCCTCCAATTAAAATCAATAAATTAATTTTTTTCCAAAAAAGAACATAGACACAATCCATCACTCTCATTTTGTTTGGAGGATAAAAAGATGACAGAGTCTGAGACCCCTGTGTGTTATCTCATGAAATGGATGGAACTAATGTTAATGCAAATAATCAATAAACAATCTATAATAAAAAAAATTTTTTTAAAAGATTGCTGGGAGAAATATCAACCACCTCCAATACATAGATGATACCACTCTAATGACAGAAAATGAAGAGGAACTAAAATGTCTCTTGATGAGGGTAAAAGAAGAGAGTGAAAAAGCTGGCTTAAAGCTCAACTCAAAAAACGAAGATCATGGTATCTGGTCCCATCACTTCATGGCAAATAAATGGGAAACAAATGAAAACAGTGGAAGACTTATTTTCTTGGGCTCCAAAATCACTGCAGACAGTGAGTGCAGCTGTGAAACTAAAAATCACTTGCTCCTTGGAAGAAAAGCTATGACCAACCTAGACAGCATATTAAAAAGCAGAGGCATCACTTTTCTGACAAAGATCCGTATAGTCAAAGCTACGGTTTTTTCAGTAGTCATGTGCGGATGTGAGAGTTGGACCATAAAGAAGGCTTAGTGCTAAAGAATTGATGCCTTTGAATTGTGATGCTGGAGAAGACTCTTGAGAGTGCCTTGGACAGCAAGGAGATCAAACCAGTTAAACCTAAAGGAAATCAACCCTGAATATTCATCAGAAGTATTGATGCTGAAGCTGAAACTCCAATACTTTGGCTACCTGATGGGGAGAGCCAACTCTTTGGAAAAGATCCTGATCCTGGGAAAGATTAAAGGCAAAACGAGAAGACAGTGACAGAGAATGAGATGGTTAGATAGCATCACTAAGTTAATGGACATGAATTTGAGCAAAGTCCAGGAGATAGTGAAAGACAGGGGAGCCTGGTAGCTGCAGTCCATGGAGTCACAAACAGTCAGACACATCTGAGCGACTGAACAACAACAGCAAGTAATAGGCAGAAGTGTAGAGGACAGTTCATAGTCTGGGAGTTCAGGGAAGGCTTCACTGAAGTAGTGATCCAATTGTGTTTCCTGTTCTTTTTTTACATCTCATTATATATAAGAATTTCTTCATAAATAAGAACTCTTTATATACATAGTTTCCATATCTTCATAATATCCCTTTTATGTTGTGTCTCACCATCCTCTGGACAATGGAAAGTTAATTGCTTTCCATTTTTTCCCATTCTACATATTGCTTCAAGAAGTGTCTTTATGTGATATCTTTGTCCAGATTCCTAATTAGAGTTTAAGGATAAATTTCAGCTAAAGTAATTGCTGAGCCAAAAGATAGGAGCTTTTTAAAGTTCTCCACATGTATCATCAAAATGTTTTTCATGAAAATTGTAGCTTTCACATACTTCATTCTCACTGCACTGCATAGTGTAAATTGGAAAATTCTCCTTTCTCTCTCTGAATTCAACACATGGATCTGCTGAGCCTCCTGACAGTCATTCCATCCTGTAGCAGAGGTCCAAAACGAATTTCCTCTTAAGTGTCATTAATGGGTCCAATTCTACCCCAGGGAGTGAGAAAAAATACATCTAATTGCCATTCCTCCTCCCAGCTCTCCATTGCAGAATAATTGGCACTCAATGCCAAATCTCAATATACCCATCCTTCTTCAGCACGATCCTTCTTGCCCCTTTTTTCACCTCTTTTTAATGCTGTTGCTGTTGTTCATTTATTATTCCTTTTATAAATCATGCAGTGACTGTTAAAATGTTTAAATACATAAAATTTGCTCAAGTTCTGGTAGAAGAGAGTTGAATCTAGACAAAAGAAGTAGATAGGTAATTTGGTTTCAGAACTGACAAAACTTTATTTTTCTAGCCTCAAAGACTGATCTCAGTCAGGCTGGCCTTCAACTCTCAGATCTTCTTAGTAGTGCAGATACCTTGGGCTCATCCATCTTAACCTCTCTGAGTTTCTGAAAATGTGGATAGTCCCTGTTGCAGCGGGGCAAGTGAAAATGAAATCAGAAAGCATATCCAAGGGCATTGTCTAACATGCTAATTCTCCTCTCCCACACTACTTTCTAGGCTCCTCCATCCATGGCATGGAGCACCCATGCATCCCCCATAGACAAGGCCTCTGGGGCTTGTACCCAGATTCACAGTGGCTGTCACAGAGTCTACAGTGAGCCTCCACTGAGTCCACTTGGCACAGTACCTATTGAACCTTTGTGAGTATGCCTAATGAATGCAGGCCATAGTCCTTGAGAGGGGAACATTTTCTGGCCTAACTGGGCACACATGAAATCCTAAACAAGTTCAGAAAGAGCCTTCAGAGATTTAGGGGTAGGGGTAGGGGTAGGGTTAAGTCTGGGGTTGGGGTTAGGGTTAGGAAAACACTCAAGAAACCTGTGGGGTGAGGATGGAAGTGACCCAGCCTGAAGGATTGGTTGGGTTTCTCCAGCAAAAGGAAAGAAATTGTTCTCTTTCCATTTTTCTGAAATATTTTCTCCTTGGGACTTATCATGTTGAAAAGCATAATACTTCCCACTAAGTGATCTTTGTTATTATCTGTCTCTCCCCAAAGAAGAAGAAGAGAAGGCACAGATTTTTGTCTATTTTTCTCTCTACTGTATACCCACAATATGTGGAACATGGGTGGAGTTTTGACTTTCAGTTAGTATTTGTTGAGTGAGTGAATGAATGAATGAGGCAGCTGAGTGAATGAATAAGGAGCAGGAATGAAGGCATGCATGTATGCATTTTCAGAGAGAAGAGGAAGTGCTCCTGCACCATAGCGCCTCAGGGAGCTGGCAGACCAGGGGCTTTCATGGAGCTACAATACCTCAGCTGTCCCAAGCCCCAATACAGGCACACACACACATAAATCACCACTTCCATCTCAACCACTCTTTAGTGGATAGCGCCTTCCTCCAGCCACAGGGTCTGAGCCACCTGCCCTTTCACAGAAAAGCGGTCAATCACAGCCACTGGGAAGAGGCTGTGCTTGTGAACACCTGCATTGTTGTTTACAAGTAATGGAGAATTCTTTGGGGGGAAAGGAGGCATGGTCAAAGCTGGTGACACTTCACCAGGTGCCAGAGAACTCATATGGAGGTGAGGGGTGTGTGCTGTGCCTGATTTAACTCCTTAGTGCAAGGTTCATTGTTCTGCCTTTACCACAGTAAGAATGGAAATTCATGGAGCAATAGAAAAATTTAGGTTGCTCTGCTTCCTCTCCTTGGTGCTGGAGTACTATTGCCGTGAATTTATGAACAAGCATTAGAACAGTCCCTTCACTGGGGCATTTCTCCTGGTTTGTTTTGTGCCTTTGCTGTACCTGCCTGAAGAAACCTGTGGCAAACGGCAGGAACTCTATTTTGGAACGCTTGCTAAAAGCTCCTATGGAGAAAAGATGCCTCACCTTCTGGGACTGATTGGAAAGTGACTGCCTTAGACATGGGAGGCCCCCAGGACCAGCAGCGGGTCCAGGTGTTGTTTAGTTACTAAGTTGTGTCCAAAGATAGTATGGCAGACCATAGGCAAGTCCAGCGAGCAGAGGAGAGGGGGTTGCTTTATAGAGGAAAGGAGGGAACTGGACTGGGGTTGTCTTCATCAACTGCTGGTGGTGGGCAGCTCATTGTTGTTGGGTAGGGAGGAAATCTTCCTTCCTGCTGGGGTTAGTAAACTGCAGCTGATGCAAGTGTGAGATTTTCCCTTCCAGGGCTTCCCAACTCCACTTTCAATGAGGTTCCTTTATCCATTTTCACAGACTCTTTTTTGCTCCATCTACCTGAATAGTTCAGCCCCCTCCCCTCCCCTGGGTGCCCTGCATACTTGGGAACAACCTACCTCATCTTCTGCTCTCCAGGCTGTGTTAAGCATCTTCCTAATGAGACCCCCTGATGGCCACACCTCCAGAGAAGCTCTGCCTTGAGAATATTGGGGATCTGCCTCACCCCAAAGCCTCCTGAGGCAGAATCCCCTTCCATCTGTTGATTTACAGAGAAGGTCTGCTGTCCTCATTCCAGTGGGGTGGTTTCAGCTGGCACAAGGTGGAAGGAAGGACCCTATCTCAGGTCAAGGACACCAACCTGTAAGCTCACTCCCTTCATACTGGGTTGGCCCAGGCTTGAGAGGCAGATTGGCAACATAAGAGTGAGGAATTGGGTTGTGGAAGAAGGAGGGAGCTCTGGGGTAGGCAAGAGAGAGAACCAGGCTTTCACATCTTTCCAGAGGGATTTGACCATGAGTTTTGGCGGCCAAAAGGAGTTATCCCACGTCCGAGGTCAGGGGCAGCGGCCGAGAGTGCCAGGCTGCAACGGCGCAGGAATGGCTGAGAGGAGCTACCTGGTGTCCGAGGGCAGGGGGGGCGGCCGACAGGAGCTATCCTGCGTCTGAGGTCAGGGGCGGCAGCTGGAAGGAGCTACCCCATGCCCCCACTCCCGAGGCCAGGGGCGGCGGCCGGGAGGACCAACCTCACGTCCAAGAAGCCGTGGCTGCGTGGGTGCAGGAGGGCCTGGAGGAGCTATCCCACGTTGAAGGTCAGGAAGGGAGGTGGTGAGAAGATATCCCTCGTCCAAGGTAAGGAGCAGGGGCTGTGCTTTGCTGGAGTAGCTGTGAAGAGATATTCCATGCCCAAGGTAAGAGAAACCCGAGAAAGACGGTAGGTGTTGCAAGAGGGCACCAGAGGGCAGACACACTGAAACCATAATCACAGAAAACTAGTCAATCTAATCACACTAGGACCACAGCCATGTCTAACTCAGTGAAACTAAACCATGCCTGTGGGGCAATCCAAGATGGGCGGGTCATGGTGGAGAGATCTGACAGAATGTGGTCCACTGGAGAAGGGAATGGCAAACCACTTCAGTATTCTTGCCTTGAGAACCCCATGAATAGTATGAAAAGGCAAAATGATAGGATATCGAAAGAGGAACTCCCCAGGTCAGTAGGTGCCCAATATGCTACTGTAGATCAGTAGAAAAATAACTCCAGAAAGAATGAAAGGATGGAGCCAAAACAAAAAGAATACCCAGCTGTGGATGTGACTGGTGATAGAAGCAAGGTCCAATGCTGTAAAGAGCAATATTGCATAGGAACCTGGAATGTCAGGGCCATGAATCAAGGCAAATTGGAAGTGGTCAAACAGGAGATGGCAAGAGTGAAGGTCGACATGCTACAAATCAGCGAACTAAAATGGACTGGAATGGGTGATTTTAACTCAGATGACCATTATATCTACCTGCGAGCAGGACTCCCACAGAAGAAATGGAGTAGCCATCATGGTCAACAAAAGAGTCCAAAATGCAGTACTTGGATGCAATCTCAAAAACGACAGAATGATCTCTGTTCTTTTCCAAGGCAAACCATTCAATATCACAGTAATCCAAGACTATGCCCCAACCAGTAATGCTGAAGAAGCTGAAGTTGAACGGTTCTATGAAGACCTACAAGACCTTTTAGAACTAATACCCAAAAAAGATGTCCTTTTCATTATAGGGACTGGAATGCAAAAGTAGGAAGTCAAGAAACACCTGGAGTAACAGGCAAATTTGGCCTTGGAATACGGAATGAAGCAGGGCAAAGACTAATAGAGTTTTGCCAAGGAAATGCACTGGTCATAACAAACACCCTCTTCCAACAACACAAGAGAAGACTCTACACATGGACATCACCAGATGGTCAACACCAAAATCAGATTGATCATATTCTTTGCAGCCAAAGATGGAGAAGCTCTATACAGTCAGCAAAAACAAGGCCAGGAGCTGACTGTAGCTCAGATCATGAACTCCTTATTGCCAAATTCAGACTGAAAGTGAAGAAAGTAGGGAAAACCACTAGACCATTCAGGTATGACCTAAATCAAATCCCTTATGATTATACAGTGGAAGTGAGAAATAGATTTAAGGGCCTAGATCTGATAGATAGAGTGCCTGATGAACTATGGAATGAGGTTCGTGACATTGTACAGGAGACAGGGATCAAGACCATCCCCATGGAAAAGAAATGCAAAAAAGCAAAATGGCTGTCTGGGGAGGCCTTACAAATAGCTGTGAAAAGAAGAGAAGCGAAAAGCAAAGGAGAAAAGGAGAGATATAAGCATCTGAATGCATAGTTCCAAAGAATAGCAAGAAGAGATAAGAAAGCCTTCTTCAGCAATCAATGCAAAGAAATAGAGGAAAACAACAAAATGGGAAAGACTACAGATCTCTTCAAGAAAATTAGAGATACCAAGGGAACATTTCATGCAAAGATGGGCTCAATAAAGGACAGAAATGGAATGGACCTAACAGAAGCAGAAGATATTAAGAAGAGATGGCAAGAATACACAGCAGAACTGTACAAAAAAGATCTTCATGACACAGATAATCATGATGGTGTGATCACTGACCTAGAACCAGACATCCTGGAATGTGAAATCAAGTGGGCCTTAGAAAACATCACTACGAACAAAGCTAGTGGAGGTGATGAAATTCCACTTGAGCTATTCCAAATCCTGAAAGATGATGCTGTGAAAGTGCTACACTCAATATGCCAGCAAATTTGGAAAACTCAGCAGTGGGCACAGGACTGGAAAAGGTCAGTTTTCATTTCAATCCCAAAGAAAGGCAACGCCAAAGAATGCTCAAACTACCGCACAATTGCACTCATCTCACATGCTAGTAAAGTAATGCTCAAAATTCTCCAAGCCAGGCTTCAGCAATATGTGAACCATGAACTTCCTGATGTTCAAGCTGGTTTTAGAAAAGGCAGAGGAACCAGAGATCAAATTGTCAACATCCGCTGGATCATGGAAAAAGCAAGAGAGTTCCAGAAAAACATGTATTTCTGCTTTATTCACTATGCCAAAGCCTTTGACTGTGTGGATCACAGTCAACTGTGGAAAATTCTGAGAGAGATGGGAATACCAGACCACCTGACCTGCCTCTTGAGAAACCTGTATGCAGGTCAGGAAGCAACAGTTAGAACTGGACATGGAGCAACAGAATGGTTCCAAATAGGAAAAGGAGTCCGTCAAGGCTGTATATTGTCACCCTGCTTATTTAACTTATATGCAGAGTACATCATGAGAAACGCTGGACTGGAAGAAACACAAGCTGGAATCAAGATTGCCAGGAGAAATATCAATAACCTCAGATATGCAGATGACACCACCCTTATGGCAGAAAGTGAAGGGGAACTAAAAAGCCTCTTGATGAAAGTGAAAGTGGAGAGTGAAAAAGTTGGCTTAAAGCTCAACATTCAGAAAACGAAGATCATGGCATCCGGTCCCATCACTTCATGGCAGATAGATGGGGAAACAGTGGAAACAGTGTCAGACTTTACTTTATGGGCTCAAAAATCACTGCAGATGGTGACTGCAGCCATGAAATTAAAAGTCGCTTACTCCTTGGAAGGAAAGTTATGACCAACCTAGATAGCATATTCAAAAGCAGAAAGTTTACTTTGCCAACAAAGGTTCCTCTAGTAAAGGCTATGGTTTTTCCTGTGGTCATGTATGGATGTGAGAGATGGGCTGTGAAGAAGGCTGAGCATCGAAGAATTGATGCTTTTGAACTGTGGTGTTGGAGAAGACTCTTGAGAGTCCCTTAGTCTGCAAGGAGATCCAACCAGTCCATTCTGAAGGAGATCAGCCTGGGATTTCTTTGGAAGGAATGATGCTAAAGCTGAAACTCCAGTACTTTGGCCACCTCATGTGAAGAGTTGACTCATTTGAAAAGACTCTGATGCTGGGAGGTATTGGGGGCAGGAGGAGAAGGGGACGACAGAGGATGAGATGGCTGGATGGCATCAGTGACTCAATGGACGTCTCAGTGAACTCCAGGAGTTGGTGATGGACAGGGAGGCCTGGCGTGCTGCGATTCATGGGGTCGCAAAGAGTCAGACACGACTGGGTGACTGAACTGAATTGAACTTTGTGGTCCTGGAGAAAGGGGTGCATATACTCTGCAACAAGGCAGTTCCAGTGGCCCCCAACAAAGCAGCTAGGCTGTCTGGGGAGACTCAGAGGGACTGGCAAACTGTTTAGGATTAATTCATGCAGAGATCTGAGAGGAATGCATTTCCCCTTCCTCCACCCAAGGACCCCAGGCTCTGGACCAGATTGATCTCAAGCATCCTGCCTGACCCCTTCAGCTGGAGCGTGCCTCCTATTGGGACAGGTCTACTCTCAGAGAGAAGGTCTAGTCTCATCATGGAAGCAGTTTTCAGCCTCCTAAAGTACCAGGAGCCTCCCTAGTGAACAAGGGTTTGTCTCTTTTCTGGTCCATCTCCCTATCAGAGTGGGTCATCCTTCAAGTCAGCAGTCCTGAGCATCAACCACAGGAAGCCTGGCCCTCAGCCAGTGAGGACCAGAGTGTTTCCTGGATGCATGACTATGACCAAGAAGTTCTGAAGGGGAGGCTCAGGTCATGGATTCTCACTCTTCAAATGAAGAAACAGGCAAAAAGAGTGAGGAGGCCTGTCTATCCATCCTTGAAGTCATGTGGCATATATTCACTATTGTATTATTAAAGATGAGCTTATGCTGTGACTTAGCAATTCAGTTTCTGGGTATGTCCCATAAAAAGAAAAAATTAGAAAAGTGGCAACTTTCAAAGCTCAAAACTATTCATTACAGAATTATTGTTGATGACCAAAAAATGAAAACAGTCTAAATATCCAAAAATAGGAAAGCAGTTGGATAAATGACAAAGCAACCATGAATGCAGTCAGTACAATGCCTTTTGCAGCAGAAGGCTATTGACATGTAGAGGTTCACAGCCCAGTGCCAAGTGTAAAGGGAAGCTACAAACTCCATCACTGCAGTTACATAAGTGGCTACAGAAGTGACTGAAACACAGGAACACAGGAGTGACAGGAAACACACACAACATCAAACAGAAATGATGGGCATATGGTGATGTTTCGTGTTTTTCAAAAATGTTTGCCTTTAGTTTGAGGGTATTGACTATGTAATTGGAAAAATGATCTACTTTTTAGAAAACCCAACCACAATGGAGGGATAGCCCAGCTTTTTCCATAAGATCTCACACTTGGTTAGTGGAAGAAACTAGACTGAAATTTAGGACATGACCTTTCTGTCCTATGCTTATTGTATTGGTCCTTGTGGGCCCAGTAAGGGTCTCAAAGCTTCCTTCTACCTCAGGCTGAAATATTTCTGTCCCTTGTCCCTCTTGCTAAACCCCTTCTTAGCTGATAGACAAGGGATTAATAACACTTTGGCATGTATGGTTACGTGTCTCAAGTAGATGGTTACATGTCTCGAGTAGATGTTTACATTTTAATATGGCTAATTCGTCAATCCCACTTGGAAAACAAGTTTAGGTTTTGCCAACCAGAATCTCATTCTAGACTGCTATAAGTATTCATTTATGCATCTCTAATTTTGTTACCGAACTCATGTATTTCACATGCCAAACTAATCAAAATGTTGGATCCTAAAGCAGAGAAAGGTTTATTGAAGGTCCATGCAAGGAAATGGGTGGTTCATGCCACCCCAAAACCCCTAACTCCTAAAAAGGTTTTAACAAAGCACTGTTAAAGTCAAGGCGAGGGAGGTGAGTGGTTGGTTGTTGCAAATGTCTTGGTGAAGGAATCCTTTGTTCTTGCAGCTGTCCACATAAGTCAGATAATGATGTAAACGTCCAAGACAAATGTTATTCTGTATTCTACAACTTTTTATCTCAAAATAAATGAATCTTAAAGGTCAGGGCTCTGAGAGTAAGCTATCCTGTATACTTCAGGCTAGAGGGAACATTGTTTTACAAAAGGTGCAGAGCCAGTATCACTGAGTACAGGCAACAGAGCGGAAGAGTAAAAGCTAAATTAATAGATCTAATGTGGAGTGAGGTTTGTACTTTCCTATTACAGTTTGATCATACAGGTTCTGCACATTTCTGGTTGACATCATTCCTGGGATCTACTCTTTCCCTGAATGGACACTGTTTCCCACTTTATTTCTTAACTGGTTTTGTTAGTATATAATAAACTTTGGTTAGTGGATATTGATTGTGTAAGTGGCCAATTTATGTGCCCTGTGTCTCTTGGCACCCAATCGGCTATGGTTTTCAAGTCCAGTTGCAATTCAGAATATCCTGGGAAGCTTGCCTGCACCTAACCATTGGAAAATCTGATTCAGCCAGTCTGAGGCAAAGCCCTAAGTATTTAGCAAGTGTGCTACATGATTCTGATGGACGCGAACACTTCCTAGGCAGGCATCAGGAGACAGCTAAGTGCTTTTAAATATTACTACTGTATCTTCTTTTCATAGGTAGTCTTTCCCCAGCTTGGTCCAGATATGCACTAAAATATATCTTGGTCTGGATCTCTTTCAATTGATTTTATTTGGCCCCTGGTGATATCTTTTGATCTCAGCCTTGATGTCTTTGCTCAGCTCAGGGAAAATGTTTCATTAGTTCTCAGTTAATACAGTCCAAATATCCTGAGGGTACCCAATGGGACTCTATTCTATCTCTTTATCTTCATCATCAACTTCCTCTCCTTTGTTTTAGGAGAATTTTAGTAATTTGTCTTATAATTCACTGGTTTGGTTTCATTTCCCATATCTAATTCACTGTCTAAAATCTATTTTCAATTAAATTCATTGTATTTTCATCTGAAAATAGTTGCATTTTCATAGTGCAGCAGTCTCTCAACTTAAGACTTCTGGCAATATCTCTGACTTTTTGTTTGTTTGAAGGAGGGGATAATGCCTTGGCATCTTAGAACATTTTCCTTAACTCTTCAAATTGAAACACATTTTGAATAATGGGGTTTTTCCTATTATCAATTTTTTTTTACATTTATTCACTCTTAGAGGGTCTTGGAGGCTCTATGTTTATCAAGTATTGGATATAGATATGGTCCTCTAAAAAATCTCTAGGTTGTTTCATATCATTTGGAGTCAGATGAAAAGAATGAAATGTCAATAAATGTTATGTTTCAGTGACAATCTTGGGGAAAATTCTAATTTTCCAGTTGTATGACTTTATACATGTAGCCTAACTTTTTTTCTTACATGTTATTGTCTCTTTCAAGGGGTAGACCTATGTGAAAAAATGCCTATTAACACATTACAAGGGAATAATTTCAAGAGGGCAGAAGAATAAGATGGGGAGTTCAACTTTCCCCTGATAAATACATCAAAACCTCATCTGCATGAGGAACAACTTCTACAGAACACTTTCTGAATGCTAGGACTCCAGACTCCCATAAAGGCAAACCAATCTCCTCAGAATGAGTGTGTAAGTTTTCTGGGTGTTCTTGGCTTCTGAGTGTTGCTTTCACCATTAGTATTGGGGTCTTGTTTTCTGTGCTATGTGGCCTGTGAAGTCTTGATGCTACAGTAATAGGTCGGGCCTGAACCCCCAAGGTGGGAGACCTGAGTCCTGGGCTTTGGACCATCAGAGAACTCCCAAACTGACAGAACATTAATTTTTTGATGAGAGTTCTCCCAAGGGCCTCAGTCTCAACACTAAGATCAAGCCCCCACAAAGGCCAGAAAGCTCCATGCCAGATTCCTCACACCATACTTTTAGTAAAACAGAAACACAACACTGTCCATTAGCAGAAAGGCTACCCAAAGCGATACCAAGCCCATAGACTCCCCAAAACACACTACTGTACAGAGCAGTGCCCTTCAGAGAGATATGATCCAGCTCCATCAACCAGAACACAGGCACAACTCCCCTCGACCAGGAAATCTTCACAAGTTACTGGTCCAAAGCCACACATGGGAAGCAGACTCCAGAATTAAGAGGAACTATGATCTTCCAGCCTGCAGACAGGAGACCCCAAACACAGTAAGTTAAATTAAAAGACAAAGAAATACACACCAGATGAAGGAACATGGTAAAAAACAAAACCCCATAAGACCAAACAAATGAAGAGGAAATAGCAGTTTGTTTGAAAAAGAATTCAAAGTAGTGATAGTAAAGATGATCCAAAACATGGAAACAAAATGGAGTCACAAATAAATAGACTGAAGGCAGAGGCTTAGAAGATACAAGAAGCATTTAACAAGGACATACAAGACTTAAGAATAGATAATCAGCAATGAACAAGATAACAAATGAGATTAAAAATTCATAAGGGACAACAAATAACAGAATAACTGAGGCAGAAGAACAGATAAGTGAGCTGGAAGACTGAATGGTGGAAATAACTGAAGCAGAGCAGAATAAGGAAAAAGAATAAAAAGTAATGAGGACAGTCTCAAAGATCTCTGGGACAACATTAAACACACCAACATTCAAATAATAGAGGTCCCTGAAGAAGTAGAAGAAGAAGCAGCGTATGAGAAAATATTTGAAGAGATTATAGTTGAAAACTTCCCTTACATTGGAAAGGAAATAGCCACCCAAACCCAGGAAGGCCAGAGAGTCTGATATAGGATAAACCCAAGGAGAAATATGCCAGTAAAAGTGAAAGTTGCTCAGTCATGTCCAACTCTTTGCGACCCCATGAACTATATAGTCCACGGAATTCTCCAGGCCAGAATACTGGAATGGGTAGCCTTTCCCTTCTCCAGGGGGTCTTCCCAGCCCAGGGATCAAACCCAGGTCTCCCCGCATTGCAGTCAGATTCTTTACCAGCTAAGACACAAGAGAAACCCTGGAATACTGGAGCCTATACCTTCTCCAGCAAAAATTAAACACAGAGAACAAACATTAAAAGCAGCAAGGGAAAAGCAACAAATAGCATACACAGGGGTCTCCATAAGGCCAACAGCTGATCTTTCAACAGAAACTCTTCAGACGATATACTTAAAGTGATGAAAGGAAAAAACTTACAACCAAAATTACTCTATCCAGCAAGGATCTCATTCAAATTTGAAGGAGAAATCAAAAGCTTTACAGACAGGCAAAAGTTAAGAGAATTCAGCATCATCAAGCCAGCTTTATAACAAATGGTAAAGGAACTTCTCTAGACAGGAAACACAAAAGAGAGAAAAGGCCTACAAAAGCAAACCCAAAACAATAAATGGAAACAGGATCATACATATCAGCAATTAGCTTAAATGTAACTGGACTAAATGCTCCAAGCAATATCTACAGTGCATTTCATCCACAAACAGTAGACTTCACTTTATTTTCAAGTGCACATGGAACATTCTCCAGGATAGATCACATCTTGGGTCACAAATCAAGTCTTGGTAAATTTTAAAAATCTGAAATCATTTCAGGCATCTTTTCTGATCACAAAGTTATAAGATTAGATATCGACTACAGGAAAAAACTTTAAAATCACAAATGCATGGAGGCTAAACAATATGTTTCTGAATAACCATGTGGTTACTTAAGAAATCAAAGAAGAAATTAAAAAAAAAAAACTTAGAAGCAAATGAGAATGAAAACATGACAACTCAAAATCCATATGTGGAAGTCATTCTTTGCAACCCCATGGGCTATACAGTCCACGGAATTCTCCAGGCCAGAATACTGGAGTGGGTAGCCTTTCCATTCTCAAAGGGATCTTCCAACCCAGGGATTGAACCCAGGTCTCCCACATTGCAGGTGGATTCTTTACCAGCTGAGCCATCAGGGAAGCCCATGTGGGGTGCAGTAAAAGCAGTGCTAAAGAGAAGTTGATAGCAACACAAGTCTACCTCAAGAAACAATAAAACCGTCAAACAAACAACCGAAGCTTACATCTAAAGCAACTAGGAAAAAAAAAAAAAAAACCTCAAAGTTAGTATAAGGAAAGAAATCATAAAGATCAGAGTAGAAATAAATGAAGGAGAAATTAAGGAAGCATTAGAAAGATCAATAAAACTAAACCTGGCTCTTTGAGAAGATAAAATTGATAAACAATTAGCCAGAGGCATCAAGGGAAAAGGGAAAAGACTCAGCAATAAAATTAGAAATGAAAAAGGAGATTTTACAAGGAATAACACAGAAATACAAAGGATCATAAGAGACTACTACTGTTACTGAATTTTCAAGTCCATGTGCCTGATGCACAGTGAGACCCATCAATACTAAAACATTAGAGTTTGGAACAGAAAAAGGTTTATTACAAATCCATATAAAGAGATGGATGGCTCATGCCCTAAGAACCCTAAAGTTACTGAAAACTTTCAGCAAGTCCCTTTAAAACCAAAAGGTGAGGGATGGTAATGGTTAGTTGTTGCAGAGTTCTCAGTGTCAGATCCTTTGTTCCTGAGGTCAGATCATGGTCAGATAATGATAATCCTGTAAATCTCTACCAGCTGAATGTTATTCTCTGTCTTGAAAAGAAAGGGAGAAGTCACAAAACAAAACTTTCACCCTCCAAGGTCCCAATCCAGGCTAAGAGATGGCAGATCTCAGTTGACAGCTCTTTCGGGGTCAGATTCCCACAACCTGCCCAGCTGTCATCCCTGAAGGAGCCAGGCACCCCACCCAACTGTCTCTCAGTCTCCTCAGGCTGCCCAAATGAGGAGAATAAGTTTCACAGACTGCAACCCACACAGACAGCCACTGCTATTGGGTCACAGAGACAGGGATGGGGACAGGTCCACCTTTGCCTCAAGGCTTGGACCACAGCTAGTGGAGGCCTTAGTGAGGGCTCTGAAGCCTTGTAGGACAGAGTCCCCAGTCTATTCCCCAGGGCCTTCCAGCTCATCCACTGGCCCAAGGCTGGGTAAGCTGGAGGGGCTCCAGAAGGCCTGAATCTGTCTCTTACCTCACTCTCCACCTGATGACCGCCACACCACCGACCCTTGACTGAATCACTTCCCAGTGGTTCCTCACTGACAGTTACCAGTGGGCAGGGCCCACTGCAGTGCTGACCAATTGCTGAGCAGGACAGCTAAGGATTGCTCATTGATAGTTGGTTGCTTATGGAAGGGGCCCACTGAGGCACCAAGCAATGGCTGAGCAAGACCTATTGCATAGGAAGGGTGCAGAGTAATAAAGCACAGCAATGGCTACCTGCTAAGGGCTCTGTTGATTTTGCTCTGTTAGACTATGAACAATTATATGCCAACAAAATGGACAGCCTAGAAGGAATGGATAAATTCTTAGAAAAGTATAACTTTCCAAAACTGAACCAGGAAGAAATAGAAAATATGACCAGACCAATAACAAGCATGAAATTCAAAATTGTAATTAAAAAAAAATCTTCCAACAAAAGCCCATGACCAGATAGATGGCTTCATAGGTGAACTGTAGCAAAAGTTTAGAGAAAAGATAACATCAATCCTGCTCAAACTCTTCCAGGAAATTGCAGAGGAAGAAAACTCCAAACTCATTCTACAAGACCAACATCATCCTGATACCAAAACCCAACAAAGATGCCACAAAAAAAGAAAACTACAGGTCAATATCACTGAACATAGATGCAAAAATCCTCAACAAAATTCTAGCAAACAGAAATCAACAACACAGTAAAATGATCATACCTCATGATCAAGTGGGCTTTATACCAGATGCAAGGATTCTTCAACATACACAAATCAGTCAATGTGATACATGATATTAACAAATTGAAAGATAAACACCATATGATTATTGCAATAGATGCAGAGAAAGCTTTTGACAAAATTCAACATATATTTTTGATAAAATCTCTCCAGAAAGTAGGCATAGAAGGAATACACTAATGACAAACCCTCAGCAAACATTATTCTCAAAGTGAAAAACTGAAAGCATTTCCTCTAAGATCAAGAACAAGACAAGGGTGCCCATTCTCACCACTATTACTCAACACAGATTTGGAAGTCCTAGCCAAAGCAATTAGAGAAGAAAAAGAAATAAAAGGAATCCAGATTGGAAAAGAAGTAAAACTCTAACTGTTTGCAGATGACATGATGTTATACATAGAAAACCCTAAACATGTCACCAGAAAATTACTAGAGCTAGTCAGTGAATATAGTAAAGTTTCAGGATATAAAATTAATACATAGAAATCCCTTGCATTCTTATACACTAACAATGAAAAATCAGAACAAGAAATAAGGGAAGCAATCCCATTCACTACTGCAACAAAAAGAATAAAATACCCAGTAATAAATGTACCTAAAGAGACAAAAGATTTATATGCAGAAAACTATAAGACATTGATGAAAGAAATCAAAGATGACAGAAAAACAGATGAAGAGATATACCATGTTCTTGGATTAGAAGAATTAATATTGTGAAAATATCTATACTACTGAAACTAATCTACAGATTCAATGCAATCCCTATCAAACTACCAATGGTATTCTTCACAGAACTAGAACAAAGAAATTGCAAATTTTGTACAGAAACACAAAAGACCACAAATCACCAGTGCAATCTTGAGAAAGCAGATCAAAGCTGGAGGAACCAACCTTCATGACTTCAGATTATTTTACAAAGCTATAGTCATCAAGACAGTATGGTACTAGCAAAAAACAGAAATATAGACCAATGGAACAAGACAGAAAGACCAGAGATATATCCATACATCTATGGGAACAATATATTTCACAAAGGAGGCAAGAATATACTATGAAGAAAATACAGCTTCTTCAATAAGTGGTACTGGGAAAATGGGACAGTTATATGTAAAAGAATGAAATCAGAACACATTTTAACACCATACACAAAGATAAACTCAAAATAGATTAAATGCCTTAATGTAAGACCAGAAACTATAAAACTCTTAGAGGAAAACATAGGCAGAATACATTTTGACATAAATAACAGCAACATCCTCTATGATCCACTTCCTAGAGTAATGGAAATAATTAAAAAAAAAAAAAATAGGACCTAATTAAACTTAAAAGCTTTTGAACACCAAAGGAAACTATAAACAAGGTGAAAAGACAACTCTCACAATGGGATAAAATAATAACAAATGAAACAACTGACTAAAGATTAATCTGAAAAATATACAAGCAGATCGTGCAGTTCAATGCCAGAAAAATTAACAACCCAATCAAAAAATGGGCAGAAGACCCAAACAGATATTTCTCCAAAGAAGACATACAGATGGCTAATAAACACATGAAAAGTTACTCAATAAGACTCATTACTAGAGAAATGCAAATCAAAACTACAGTGAGGTATCACCTTACACTGGTCACAATGACCATCATCAAAAAGTCTACAAACAATAAATGCTGAAGAGGGTGTGAAGGAAAAGGAACCCTCTTGCATTGTTGGTGGGAATGTAAATTGATACAGCTACTATGGAGAACATTATGCAGGTTCCTTAAAAACTAGAAATAAAAATACCATATGAGCCAACAATTCCCCTACTGCACACATACCCTGAGGAAACCATAACTGAAAAAAACATTATGTCCCACAATGTTCATCTCAGCACTATTTGCATAGGATATGGAAGCAAAGATAAAGAAGCTGTGGTACATAAATACAGTGGAATATTGCTTAGCCATAAAAAGGAACACATTTGAGTCAGTTCTAATGAGGTGGATGAACCTAGGGGCTATTACATAGAGCAAAGTAAGTCAGAAAGAGAAAAACAAATATTGTATATTAACCCATGTATATGGAGTCTAGACGGAGAAGGCAATGGCTCCCCACTCCAGTACTCTTGCCCGGAAAATCCCATGGACAGAAAGATGGTACTTACTGATGAACCTATTTGCAAGGCAGCAGTGGAAATGCAGACATAGAGAAAAGACTTGTGGACATAGTGAGGGAAGAAGAAGGTGGGACAAATTGAGAAAGCAATATGGAAACATATAAACTATTTTACAATACATATGTAAAATAGATAGCCAATGGGAATTTGCTATATGATGCAAGGAGCTGAAACCCAGTGCTCTGTGAAAATTTAGATGGGTAGGTTGAGTGGGAAGTGAGAGGGAGGTTCAAGAGGGAGGTAATATATGTATACCTATGGCTGATTCATGTTGATGAATGAGAGAAATGAATACAAGACTGTAAAACAATTATATGCAATTAAAATAAATAAATTAAAAAAAAAAACATATAAGATGGCTCCTGACTCCTGGTGGATAATTAAACATTGAGGTGGATTACCATGTAGTCATTGTGGATGCTGCTATTACTTGCTTTCTGTTTCAGTTAGGTATCTGATTATCTTGGGAGCTGCTCTGTGTACAGATAAAGATCAGACCAGAGAAGGAGCCTGAATTCTGTCCTGGGATTTTCTGCATCATCCCGTACTTCATAGATATGCATTTGGGAGAAGGGAGGGGTAGAGTGTTGGACTAGCCAGTAGCAACAACCACTTGTTATTACTACTTCAAATGAATTTCTGCTTCTCTACTACAGTCATTTTTCTTAAATTAGCAGCTAGCATTGATGACAAAAAGAAAATTCTTATAAACAGATGGTCCCTTTAACTACTCACTCACACAACCATTGTGTTCTGTTTGGGGTCTGATAATCCATCTAACAGAGTTTTATCAAGAAAACACACTGGTCATAACAAATACGCTTTACTAACAACACAAGAGATGATTCTACACATGGACATAACCAGACGGTCAATACCCAAATCAGATTGAATAGGTTATTTGTAGCTGAAGATGGAGAAGATCTATACAGTCAGCAAAAACAAGACCTGGAGCTGACTGCAACTCAGATCATCAGTGTCTTATTATAAAACTCAGGCTTAAATTGAAAAAAGTAGGGAAAATCACTAAGTCAAATCCCTTATGATTATACAGTGGGAGTGACAAATAGATTCAAGGAATTAGCTCTGGTAGGCAGAGTGCCTGAAGAACTATGGACAGAGGTTCATAGCATTGTACAGAAGACAGTGACAAAAACTATCCCAAAGATAAAGAAATGCAAGATGGCAAAGTAGTTGTCTGAAGAAGATTTACAAATACCTGAGGAAAGAAGAAAAATGAAAGGCAAGGAAGAAAGGGAAAGATATGCAGAGTTTCAGAGAATAGCAAGCAGAGATAAGAAAGACTCCTTAAATGAACATTGCAAAGAAATAGAAGAAAACAATAGAGAGGGAAAGACTAGAGATCTCTTCAAGAAAACTGAAGCTATCAAGGGAACATTTAATGCAAGGATGGGTGCAATAAAGGACAGAAACGGTGAGGACCTAACAGAAGCAAAAGAGATTAAAAAGAGGTGTCAAGAATGCAGAGAAAAATTATACAAAAAAAAGTGTTAATGACACAAATAACCATGATGGTGTTGTCACTCACTTATATCCAGAAATCCTGGAGTGTGAAGTCAAGTGGGCCATAGGAAGCATTACTGTAAACAAAGCTAGTCGAGGTGATGGAATTAAAGTTGAGCTATTTCAAATCCTAAAAGATGATGCTGTTAAAGTGTTACACTCAATATGTCAGCAAATTTGGAATACTCAGGAGTGGCCACAGGACTAGAAAAGACCAGGTTTCATCCTAATCCCAAGGAAGGGTAATGCCGAAAAATATTTGAACTACCATACAATTGGGCCAATTTAACATGCTAGCAAGGTAATGCTCAAAATTCTTCAAGCTAGGCCTCAGCAGGAGGAAAACTGAGAACTTCTAGATGTACAAGCTTGATTTAGAAAAGGCAGAGGAACCAGAGATCAAATTACCAACATTTGTTAGATCATAGAGAAAGGAAAGGAATTCCAGAAAAACATCTGCCTCATTGATGTACAAAAGCCTTTGACTGTATGCTATGGATGGAGATTCGTGACATTGTACAGGAGGCAGGGATCAAGATCATCCCCAAGAAAAAGAAATGCAAGAAGGTAAAATGGTTGTCGGCGGAGGCCTTACAAATAGCTGAGAAAAGAAGAGAAGCAAAAGGCAAAGAAGAAAAGGAAAGATATACCCATTTGAATGCAGAATTCCAAAGAATAACAAGGAGAGATAGGCAAGGCTTCTACAGTGATCAGTGCAAAGAAATACAGGAAAACAACTGAATGGGAAAGACTAGAGATCTCTTCAAGAAAACTAGAGATACCAGGAGAACATTTCACACAAAGATGGGCGCAATAAAGGACAGAAATGGTATGGACCTAACAGAAGCAGAAGATATTAAGAAGAAGGGGCAAGAATATACAGAAGAACTATACAAAAAAGGTCTTCATGATCCAGATAATCACGGTGGTGTGATCACTCACTTAGAGCCAGACATCCTGGAGTCTGGTGGGCCTTAGAAAGCATCACTATGAACAAAGCTAGAGGATGTGATGGAATTGCAGTTGAGCTATTTCAAATCCTCAAAGATGATGCTGTAAAAGTGCAGCACTCAGTATGCCAGCTAGTTTGGAAAACTCAACAGTGGTCATAGGACTGGAAAAGGTCAGTTTTCATTCCAATTACAAAGAAAGGCAATGCCAAAGAATGCTCAAACTACCACACAACTGCACTCATTTCACATGCTAGCAAAGTAATGCTCAAAATTCTCCAAGCCAGGCTTCAACAGTATGTACACTGTGAACTTCCAGACATTCAAGCTGGATTTAGGAATAGCAGAGGAATCAGAGATCAAATTGCCAACATCCATTGAATTATTGAAAAAGCAAGAGAGTTCCAGAAAAACATATGCTCCTCCTTACTGACTATGCCAAAGCCTTTGATTGTGTGGATCACAACAAACTATGGAAAATTCTGAAAGAGATGGGAATACTAGACCTGGCCTGCCTCTTGAGAAACCTATATGCAGGTCAGGAAGCAACAGTTAGAACTGGACGTGGAACAATAGACTGGTTCCAAAACGGGAAAGTAGTATGTCAAGGCTGTATATTGTCACCCTATTTATGTAACTTGTATGCACTTTACATCATGAGAAATGTTGGGCTGGATGAAGCACAAGCTGGAATTAAGACTGCTGAGAGAAATATCAATAACCTTGGATATTCAGATGACACCACCCTTATGGCAGAAAGTAAAGAAGAACTAAAGAGTCTCTTGATGAAAGTGAAAGAGGAGAGTGAAAATGTTGGCTTAAAACTCAACACTCAGAAAACTAAGATCGTGGCATCTGGTCCCATCACTTCATGGCAAATAGATGGGGAAGCAGTGGAAACAGTGACAGACTTTATTTAGGGGGCTCCAAAATCACTGCAGATGGTGACTGCAGCCATGAAATTAAAAGACACTTACTCCTTGGAAGAAAAGTTATGACCAACCTAGACAGCATATTAAAAATCACAGACATTACTTTGCCAACAAAGGTCCGTCTAGTCAAAGTTATGCTTTTTCCAGTAGTCATGTTTGGATGTGAGTTCTACTCTAAAGAAAGCTGAGCACCAAAGAATTTATGCTTTTGAACTGCAGTGTTGGAAATGACTCTTGAGAGTCCCTTGGACTGCACAGAAATCCAACCAGTCCATCCTAAGGAAATCAATCCTGAATATTCATTGAAAGGACTGATGTTGAAGCTGAAACCCCAATACTTTGGCCACCTGATTCAAAGAACTGACTCACTGGAAAAGACCCTGATGCTGGGAAAGATTGAAGGCAGGAAGAGAAGGGGATGACAGAGGATGAAATGGTTGGATGGCATCACTGACTCAATGAACATGAGTTTGAGTCAACTCTGGGAGTTGGCGATGGACAGGGAGGCCTGGAATGCTGCAGTCCATGGGGTCACAAAGAGTCAGACATAACTAAATGACTGAACTAAACTGATCTGTGTGCATTACAGCAACCTTGGAAAATTCTTAAAGAGATGAGAATACCAGATCACCTTTCCTGTTTCTTGAGAAACATATATGTGGGTCAAGAAGCAAAGTTAGACCTTGTATGAAGCAACTGACCTTCAAAATTGGAAAAGGAGTACAATAGAGTTAGATATTGTAACCCTGATTATTTAACTATATGCAGAATTGTTGTTGTTGTTGTTCAGTTGCCAAGTCGTGTTCGACTCTTTGTGACCCCATGTATTGCAACATGCCAGACTTCCCTGTTCCTCGTTATATCCCACAGTTTGACCAAGTTCATGTCCATTGAATCAAAGTTACCATCCAATCATTTCATCCTCTGTTGCCTTCTTCTCCTTCTGCCTTCAATCTTTCCCAGCATCAGGGTCTTTCCCAATGAGTCAGTTCTTCGCATCAGGTGGCCAAAGTATTGGAGTTTCAGGTTCAGCATCAGTCCTTCCAAAGAGTATTCAGGGTTGATTTCCTTTAAGATTGATTGGTTTGATCTCCATGCCGTCTAAGGGACTCTCAAGAGTCTTCTGCAGCAACACAGTTTGAAAATATCAGTTCTTTGGCACTCTGTCTTCTAACTGTCCAGCTCTCACATCCATACATGACTACTGGAAGGACCATAATGTTGACTATATGGACCTTTGTTGGCAAAGTGATGTTTTTTATTTTTAACACACTGTCTAGATTTGACACAGCTTTCCTGCCAAAAAGCAATTGTCTTTCTATTTCATGACTGCAGTCATAATCTGCAGTGATTTTAGAGCCTAAGAAGAGGAAATCTGTCACTGCTTCCACCTTTTCCCCTTCTATTTGCCATGAAGTGATGGGACCAGATGCCTTGATCTTAGTTGTTTTTTGTTTTTTGTTTTTTTTTCTCAAATTGAGTCTGAAGTGGGCTTTTTCACTCTCCTCCTTTACCTTCATCAAGGGTCTCATTAGTTCCTCTTTGCTTTCTGTCATTAGAGTGATATCCACAAGTCTGAGGTTGTTATTTCTCCCTGCAATCCTGATTCCAGCTTGTAACTCATCCAACTTGGCATGATGTGCTCTGCATATAAGTTAAATAAACAGGATGACTATAAACAGACTCGTTGTACTCCTTTCTTAATCCTGAATCAGTCAGTTGTTCTGTACAGGGTTGTAATTGCCGCTTCTTGACCCACATTCAGGTTTCTCAGGAGGCAGGTAAGATGGTCTAGTATTCCCATCACTTTAAGAGTTTTCCAAAGTTTATTATGATCCACACAGTTAAACAGACATGATTGAGTGACTAACACACACATAGTCAAAGGTTTTATCATGGTCAGTGAAACAGGGGTAATATCCTTCTACAATTCCCTTGCTTTCTCTAAGATCCAGCAAATGTTGGCACTTTGATCTTTGGTTCCTCTGCCTATTCTAAGCTCAGCTTTAACATCTGGAAATTCTAGGTTCACTTAATGCTGAAGCCTAGCTTTGAGGATTTTGAATATATATAACCTTACTGGCATGGGAGATGAATGCAATTGTCCAGTGGTTTGAACCGTATCTGACTTCCTACTTTTGCATTCCAGTTCCCTATGATGAATAGGACATCTTTTTTGGTGCTAGTTCTAGAAGGTTTTATAGGTCTTCATAGAGAAGGCAGTAGTACTGCCCTTTTTGGAAATTGGAATGATGACTGACCTTTTCTAGTCCTGTGGCCACTGCTGGGTTTTCCAAATTTGCTGACGTATTGAGTGCAGCAGTTTAATAGCCTCATCTTTTAGGACTTTTAAATAGCTTTTCTGGAATTCCACTAGCTTTATTGGCAGAAGTGCTTCCTAAGGCCCACTTGACCTCACATTCCAGAACATCTGGCCCTGAGTGAGAGACTACACCATTGTGGTTGTCTGTGTCATTAAGATCTAGTTTTTATATAGTTCTTCTCTGTATTCGTTCCATCTGTTCCTGATCTCTTCTGCTTCTATTAAATCTTTACTGTTTCTGTCCTTTATTTGCCCATCTTTGGATGAAATGTTCCTTTGATATTTCCACTTTTCTTGAGGAGGATTATAGTTTTACCCTTTCTGTAGTTTTCCTCTGTTTCTTTGCATTGTTCATTGAAGAATGCCTTCTTGTCTCCCCTTGCTATTCTCTGGAACTCTGATTAGTCAGGTTTACCTTTTGCTTTCTCCCTTGCTTTTCACTTCTCCTCTTTCCTCAGCTATTTGTAAAGCCTCCCCAGACAATCACTTTGCCTTCTTGCATTCCTTTTTTTCTTGGGATGGTTTTGTTTGCTGGTTCCTGTACAATATTACACACCTCTGTCCATAGTTTTTCAGGCACACTTTACTAGATCTAATCCCACGAATCCATTGGTCACCTCCACTGTATATTCATAGGGGATTTGATTAAAGTCATATCTGACTGGCCTATTGGTTTTCCCCACTTTCTTTATTTTAAGCCTGAATTTTGCTTTGAGGAGCTGATGATCTGGGCCACAGTCAGCTCCAGGTCTTGTTTTCACTGACTGTATACAGCTTCTCCATCTTCAGCTACAAAGAATGTAATCAATCTGATTTCACTATTGACAATTTGGTGATGTCCATGTGTAAAGTTATCTCTTGTGTTGTTGTAAAAGAGTGTTTTCTATGACCTGTTTGTTCTCTTGGAAGAATTCTGTTAGCCTTCACCTTGCTTCATTTTGCACTACAAGGCCAAACTTGCCCATTACTCCACGTATCTCTTGACTTCCTACTTTTGCATTCCAATCCCCTATGATGAATAGGACATCTTTTTTGGTGTTAGTTCTAGAATTTTTTATAGGTCTTCATAGAGCTAATGAACTTCAGCTTCTTTAGCATCAGTAGTTGGAGTGTAGACTTAGATTACTGTGATACTGAATAGTTTTCCTTGGAAATGAACCGAGATCATTCTGTTGTTTTTGAGGTTGCATTTCATACTCTTTTGTTGATTATGATGGTTACTCCATTTCTTGTATGGGATTCTTGCCCACAGTATTAGATATAATGGTCATGTGAATTAAATTCACCCATTCCCATCCATTTTAGTTCATTGATTCCTAAGATGATGATGTTTTTTCTTACCATTTCCTGCCTGACCACATCCAATTTACCTTGATTCATGGATCTAACATTTCATATTCTTATGCAATACACTTCTTTACAGCATTGGATTTTACTTTCATCACCAGACACATCCACAAATGAGTGTCGTTTCCGCTTTGGCCAGCTGCTTCATTCTTTCTGGAATATTAGTAGATGTCCTCCTCTCTTCCCCAGTAGCACACTGGCCACCTTCTGACTGGAGGGCTCATCTTCTGGTGTAATACCTTTTTGACTTTTTATACAGTTCATGGGGATCTCACAGCTAGTTTACTGTAGTGGTTTACCATTCCCTCCTCCAGTGGATCACATTTTGTCAGAACTCTCTACTGTGACCCATCCATCTTGGGTGGCCCTACACAGCATGGCTCATAGCTTCATTGAGTTATGCAAGCCCCTTTACCACTAGGCAGTAATCCATGAAGGGGATCATCATACAAAATGCTGGGATGAGTGAATCACAAGCTAGAATCAAGATTGCTGGGAGAATTATCAACAACCTCTGATATGTAGATAATACTTCTCTAATGGCAGAAAGTGAAGAGGAACTAAAGGGCCTCTTGATGAGGGTGAAAGAGGAGAGTGAAAATGCTGGCTTAAAACTCAACATTCAAGAAACTAAGATCAAGGCATCTGTTCCCATTACTTCATGGCAAGCAGAAGGGGAAAGAGTGGAAGCAGTGACAGACCTTATTTTCTTGGGCTCCAAAATCACTGTGGATGGTGACTGCAGCCTTGATATTAAAAGACACTAGCTCCTTGGAAGGAAAACTATGACAAGCCTAGACACCATATTAAAAAGCAGAGACATCACTTTGCTGACAAAGTTGTGTATTCAAATTGTGGTGTTGGAGAAGACTCTTGAGAGTCACTTGAACTGCTAGAAGATCTAGTCAGTTAATCCTAAAGGAACTCAACCTCTAATATTTATTGGAAGAGTTGATGCTGAAGCTGAAGCTCCAATATTTTGCCCACCTTATGTGAAGAGCTGACTCTTCAGAAAAGACTCTGATGCTGGGAAAGATTAGGGCAAAAAGAGAAGGGGGTGGCAAAGGATGAGATGGTTAGATAGCATCACCAACTCAATGGACAAGAGTTTGAGCAAACCAGGAGACAGTGAAGGACAGGAAAGCCTGCTGTGCAGAAATCCATGGGGGTCACAAAGAGTCAGACACAACTTAGTGACTGAACAACAAGAAAGCCATCTCTCCTCTGGCCCAGTCCTACAGCTGCTGCTGCTTCACAGTCTGTGCTGAATGAGGCTTGAGCCCAGCCTCCTCCTTTCAGTTGTCTCTCATGTTGTATATGTAGTGCATTTTCATATGATCAAAAGTGACCTTAACATCTTTCCTCCTTGTGTGGAATTTAATTTCTTAACTGCAGTTTTATACAGTGCAAAATGAAGATGTTGTGTCTCTGATCTTGCAAGAAAAAACCAGTTCCTCACCTGTGTGGGGAATGTGGGATTGATTGATATGTTAATGTAGGAGGATGCAGTCCTGAAAGGATGTCAGGTACTTCTAAATATACACTGTGTGCAGCCCAGTTCTGCCTGCTGCAGGCTTTGATGTCGAATAAAATGGGATAAGGGTGAGAGAGCGAAGCCATATCACAGATCTTCTTCCTTCTAACAGAAGGGCAAAGGTCAGCAAAATCCTAGTCAGCTACTTCCAAGCAAAGCAAAGGGTACCTCTTTTGATAGCTTGAAAAAGGAAAGTCACATTAAAATTTAGAGTTAAAATTCTCAGCAAGGCACTCTGCCTCACAACCAAAGGCCCCACTGGACAAAGAAGTTAAAGAAAATTTCAATAGTTCTCCTCATAGGCCCTACATATGATTATGGTGTAAGTAGGTGAACATGGAAAACACAAAGATCAACCATAGCAAAGAGAAGGTGGCCGACCTGGTTCTTTTTGGTTCTCAGAGAGAGAGGGAAGCACCCCAGGATTCCCTGTCACTGAGAGCTCCCAACTGAATAGCTTAAAAATATTTTGTCATGGAAATTGGATTAATAGTGCATAAAACACAATTCAGCCCTGGAACCAAGACCCTTTGAAATGAGACTCAGCTCTGATAATTAATATCAGCAAAGGAAAAAGAGCTGTCAAGGAAAATTTGCCGAATTATATTAGAGCAAATGGAATTAGGGGCAAGGCAGAGAGAAATGACACAGTAACTAACAGATGAACGTGTTTCAGGGGAAATTAAGGAAAGAGAAGATAGCTCATAGCAAAAGACTAATGAAGAAAATAAGTTGAGCAAATATAAAACCTGAAGACAAAAAAATGTTCCCATTAGTCCTTCACACCAGGGAAAGACAATACAGAAATGTGAATGAGTAAAAGATGAGACTAAAATGCAGAGAATAGGCCTAAAATAGAAGTTTTTTAAATTTAATATCAAAGAACATCATTAACAGAGCTAGTAAATTAACAGAAGTGGAAAGGGAAAAGGTAATTCATTGCTGACATAGAGAAAGACAGATTTGAGATGACAGCTATGAACGCCCAAGAAAAGACCTAGAGATTAAAACAATCATGAAAAAAGCAACAGAAATGAAGGACAGGCCAGGGAGACTAACTGGGGTCCCTGAAGTGTAAATATCCCAAAAGGGGAAGAAAATTTTCATGAGCTAAAGAACAAGGACTGAAACCAATCTAGAAGGTAAAAGCTACACCCCAGGAAACATTAATACATAATGAGTGCCATTGAAATAGTTTCTGCTTAAGTTAATAAACACTAAGGGTAAAGGCTTGTTTCAGGCATTTAGACATAGAGTGCAACAAAGAGAGCTGGCCAAGAACAGGCCAGACCATGCAGACAAATCTTAGGCTGCCCCCTTAGCAGCATTCAGAATTTTAAAGACAAAGACATGGAGAGAAAATTCTGAAAGCAATAACACATTAACCAAGAATGTTATACCCAGCCAAACTGGCTTCCAAGAATCATAGTCACAGGTAAAAATACCAAAAAACAGGCTCTTTTCATGAGACATTACAAGAAAAGTCAGCCCACTAACATGAACAGAGGAAGGTCTACCTAGACCTGGGCAACATTTAAAATCAGTGGACCAATGGTTAAAACTGTACATTTTATATTATGTATATTTTACCACATAATTTTAAAATATCAGGGAAAAGGAAAAAACAAAAACAATGGAGTACATGGAATGAAAAGTTAGGCTAAAAAGTTCTGAGGGAAAGGAAACATTGTTTATCCACCCAAGTTTTTCTTTGATTACAAAGGCCACAGATAATTTTGTACTAGCAAGAATTTCAGAATCCAACATCTATGAGACCTTGGGACTCCTCAATGATAAAATCCAGCCCAGCAAGCAGGTAAACCAAATAGAAACTCAGCCAGAAGAAGGAAAGCTATTAGAAGTAGGACCCCAAAGTATCAAATCCACTCAAATGTAGGTAGAAAAGGGCTAAACAACAATGGGAATGATTGTTATAGGATAGACTGAAACTCCTATTAACCTTGCAGATATCACCAACAAAAATCATGAGAAAATCATGTGAAAGTAGACAAATGTTTATTTCTTCATCTTTTATAATAGAACATAATTAAAATTTTCTGGAATTGAAACAGGGAGTCAAAAACATAAAAAAGGCAACCTTTCAATGCTTTTCACATTCTTGTTCTTGGTCTTAGAGGGCTCTTTTACAAAATAATATCTTTTTTGCCAAGGCAACGTTTATTTGAAGATCTGAAGTTCCTTTCATTTAAATATCACCCCGTTTTCTTCTCTTAAAGTAAAATTTAATAAAATACTTTTATATTGAACATAGTTCAGGTTCAGGTCAGTTGCTCAGTCATGTCCGACTCTTTGCGACCCCATGAATTGCAGCATGCCAGGCCTCTTTGTCCATCACCAACTCCAAAGTAGGTGTCACTAATTCCATTTTTATTGACAGGTCTTTTTTTTGTTTGTTTATCTGTACTTGCCCCTTTTATAGTTGATATGGGTACAGAGATGTCTAAGGTGAGGGCCACCTGAGGCTGATATGTCTGCTGCAGAGCAGCTGGATCTGAGGTCATTTTAAAACTTTCTCTTCCTGTATTTTTTACTATTCTTTATAATGAACAGCCTTCATTTCTACCACATCAAAACAACTTGAGATTTAAATGAATAAATTAGAGGAAATCAAAAGTTTGAAAATTAGGATTGTTTTCAAATTTTACTTGGAAAAACTTTAAAACCATCCTAGCAGATAAGGGAAGCATTTATTTCTGCTGTGTCTGGAGTAGGTGGGTGAGAAATGGCTAGGTGGCTCAGCTCCCCGTGCAGGGTCCAAGACTACCTACCAGACAGTTTTGGATGGCCTGGTTGGGGTGACCATAGACACTCTGCTCCGTGAGTCCCTTGTCCTTCAGGTGCCCCATCCCAGGCATGTTGTCAGGGCAGAGGCAGCAGTGCCAGGAGAGGAAAGCCAATCACACAAGTGCTTTTTCATGCTTTTACTTGCAACAAACCTGGTAACAGCCAAAGAAGTCAACCAGTTAAATTCGGAGTCAGATGGTAGATAAATAGACTCTGTTTAACATTGGGGAAAACTGCAAAGGTCATATGGTACAATTCATGTATACAGGGAGGAGTGAGGAGTTGGTTTCATTATAATATGGTTCAGGTAAGTTGTTTCTCGGAGAAGGCAATGGCACCCCACTCCAGTACTCTTGCCTGGCAAATCCCATGGACCAAGGAGCCTGGTAGGCTACAGTCCATTGGGTCACTAAGAGTCAGACATGACTGAGCGACTTCACTTTCACTTTTCACTTTCATGCATTGGAGAAGGAAATGGCAACCCACTCCAGTGTTCTTGCCTGGAGAATCCCAGGGACAGAGGAGCCTGGTGGACTGCCGTCTATGGGGTCGCACAGAGTTGGACACGACTGAAGCGACTTAGCAAGCTGTTTCTGCCTATTTTTGAACTGAAATTAACAAGCCAGTCAGTTTTATCCTAACATCTCTCTCCCAGTAAGATTGAAAGGGAATCCTAACGGCTCCCTAATCCATTTATTTAAGAATGAGAAAAAAAAAAAAAAAAACAGACATTTTTGCTTCAGAATGTTCAGCTAGGAGCTACCAGGTTTTTTTTTAACTTCAGGAAAATAGATTAGAGATCCATTGCCAGAAGCTTGGGCAAGGAAGAGCAAGCAAAAGATTCCAGAAGAAGATCTTGGCTTCAAATAACAAAATCCAGGGCAAACCCTATTATGGGTAAGGAGATAAGGTCCTTTGATGGCTGGTTGTGAAGACAGCATGCATCTGAGAACTTGGGGAAGGCAAGGACAGGTTTCCAGCTGAGACTGCAATTTTCAGAGAACAACACAGAACTTTCTGTTCCTGAACAACTTGATGGGTGCTTTGGAACTGTGCATGAGCAAACTGATGGGGGGAGATACAAGAGTGAGTTTTACTAATCTGTGAGATATTAGACAATGGTTAACTTCTTCAGGATGCACATATTGGGGACAGATTCTCTGAAGAGGTCTGACATTTCCTAGAGTTACACTTAAACTAGGTCCTGCAAAATGGAGAGGATTTCACATATGGGAGAATATTTCAGCATATTCCCACCACGTACATCCACTCATAGCTTTAGATTGAGTTTTACTCCTGACTTTGCTGTTTATGTGTCACAGGATCTTGGACTAGTCACATAACCTTTCTAAACTTCAGTTTCATCATCTGTAAAATGAGCATAACACAATAACCAAGTCTCAGGGTTATTCCAAAATTCAAAGGAGATGCTGTTTCTAAACTGGCATATGGTTAGCCCTCAACTGATGGCAGATACCATGATTACTAATAAGTGGATGTCAGGGGTGAGATGAAAGACATGGCAAAGATGGGAAGGGCAATGCATGCTGATGCTTCCGCATTTGAGATGCATTATTTGGAACTGTACTTAATTTTTTCAGTGCCTTTATGGGCTGGTTCTCAGGGAAGTAAAGGGAATCTGTCCCTGCCTTCTTCAACCTCTCCTATATTCTGAAGCATTTAACGGACAATTAAACTGTGGCAACTCACTGATGAATGACTGCTCTCTGCTAATCTTGTCACATTGGGCCCTGACTGGAGGCACAATTAATACAACATGGTTGAACAGCTTACACATTACTTATGTGCCCCAGTAAAGGTGACAGGGCTGGGAGACCTGCAGCATCTTAATTCCCCACCCTCAGGGACTTTCCCAGTGAAAGTGAAATTCCAGTGTTGGCACAAATCAACTTTGTCACACCAGAGCTCAGAGCCACATCAAGGGGGACTTCCTCCTCTGTACCCCACACCTTCTGTCTACAGACCCAGGTCCTGTAGCAGCTGGGTAGAACAGTGAGCCCTCCAAGGTAATGTGTTAGCGCTCAAGGTCAGTGAATTGAAGAGTGTGGCTTAATAATGTGCATTTTGAGCTTCACCCAAAACCTCAAAAGGAATTTGCAAAAATAAGGGGCTCTGCGATTGGTGCTTCACCGAGACTCACTCAGTCAAGCCTCAGAGCAGCCTGGGGGCTTCAAACAGCACACCAATCAGGAACCTGCTCCCTTTCCCCAGCCTCTGGGCTCCTCTCTGTCAGCCAGGCAGGATGCAACTTCAGACCCTTTTCTATGCAAACACATACCTATTTGTATGAGCATTTATCATTTTCAATGTCATTTTAAAATTTTTAAATAATAGAACTATTTACACATAGTTTTCATTTTCTCAATATTTCTTTTCTTGTCGGTCCACATCATTCTAATTAATGACTGCACCATACTCCAGAATAGATGTTGGTTGACTGAAAGAAAAACACACAACATGGGAGTTGTGACTGAAGTTTTATTCAGATTCTCGGAGAAGGCAATGGCACCCCACTCCAGTACTCTTGCCTGGAAAATTCCATGGGCGGAGGAGCCTGGTAGGCTGCAGTCCCTGGGGTTGCTAAGAGTCGGACACGACTGAGCGACTTCACTTTCACTTTCCACTTTCATGCATTGGAGAAGGAAATGGAAACCCACTCCAGTGTTCTTGCCTGGAGAATCCCAGGGACGGGGGAGCCTGGTGGGCTGCCGTCTATGGGGTCGCACAGAGTCGGACACGACTGAAGTGGCTTAGCAGTTACGAGGACAGTGACCTAAGAGAGTGCCTCTAAGATATCTCTGAGAAACTGCTTCAGAGAGGTCCTGGGGAGGCTAGTTTACACATGATTTTTGTTGTGGAATACATACAGTCAGTAAACATCTTGGTAAAAGATTACTGATGGTCACAGAGAACAGACATCTCAAATTAATGTTTACAGTAATTTTCTGTGTATGGGAAGATGCAAGAAAAGAAGTTCATGAAAATTCTTCCTGAAATGTATCCAACTATCTAAGAACCTGTTTGTGCAGAGAGCATGTGTGTGCACAGAGCCAGTCCAGACAACACATTTTACTCTTTCTCAGGGTTCCTTTTCCACAAACCTTCTACAACTTACTTTTTTAACCTCAGGTTTTGTCCTATGCTTCCCTTTTTCTTTCTCTCTTAACCTCTCTTTAGGACAAAATTATTTTCCCTTAACAGATTGCATTTCTATTCCTTATACTCTAAAATTTTCCTTGCCTACAAAGACACTTTCCTTATTAATTTTAGTAGTTTTATTTACATAATCTGAATTCTCAACCCTTAAAAACACCAGACTCTAGTGAAAACCAAGGAGAAAGAAATCATAAACCTTCACACCAGCATTTCCTGATTGGCAGACTTACATACATACTCCATAAGCTCTTTGTTGTTATTCAGTCACTAAGTTGTGTCCGACTTCTTGGGATCCCATGGTCTGCAGCATGTCAGACTCCTCTGTCCTCCACTATCTCCTGGAGTTTGCTCAAATTCATGTCCATTGGTTTGGTGATGCTATCCAATCATCTCATCCTCTGCCACCCCTTCTCCTTTTGCCTTAAATCTTTCCAGGCATCAGAGTCTTTCCAATGAGTCAGATCTTTGCATTAAGTGGACAAAGTATTGCAGCTTCAGTATCAGTCCTTCCAGTAAATATTCAGGGATGATTTCCCTTAGGATTGACTGGTTTGATCTCCTTGCAGTCCAAGGGACTCTCAAGAGTCTTCACCAGTACCACAACTCAAAGCATCAATTCTTTGGTTCTCAGCCTTCTTTATGGTCCAACCCTCACATCAGTACAGGATTACTGGGAAAACCATAGCTTTGACTAAACAAACCATTGTTGGAAAAATGCTGTCTCTGCTTTTTTATTTATATTTTGATAGTTTTTTGTTTTTTTTTACTGAAGCATTGTTGATGTACAATATTTCAGGTTTATAGCAAAGTAATTCAGTCATACACACACACACACACATATATATATATATATTCTTTCTCAGATTATTTTCTATTATAGGTTATTACAGGATATTAAAGATAGTTCCTCATGCTATACAATAGGTCACTGTTCTTTATTTAATTTATTTATTTTTAATTAGAGGATGATTGCTTCACAATATTGTGTTGGTTTCTGACATACATCAGCATGAATCAGGCATAGGTATACATATGTCCTCTCCCTCTTGAGCCTCCCTTCCACCCAACCCACCCTTCTGTTGTCACAGAGCACCAGGTTTAAGCTCCCTGCATCACATAGAAAATTCTTGCTGCTAAGTCACTTCAGTTGTGTCTGACTCTGTGCAACCCCATAGACGGCAGCCCACCAGGCTCCCCCGTCCCTGGGATTCTCCAGGCAAGAACACTGGAGTGGGTTTCCATTTCCTTCTCCAATGCATGAAAGTGGAAAGTGAAAGTGAAGTTGCTCAGTCGTGTCCGACTCTTCGCGACCCCATGGACTGCAGCCCACCAGGTTCCTCCATCCATGGGATTTTCCAGGCAAGAGTACTGGAGTGGGGTGCCATTGCCTTCTCCGAGAAAATTCTTACTGGCTATCTATTTTACATGTAGGAATGTGTATATGTTTATTCTACTCTCTCAATTCGTCCCACTCTCTCCTTTCCCCCACTGTGTCCACAAGTCTGTTCTTTGTATCTCCATCTCCACTGCTGCCCGGCAAATAGGTTCATCAGTACCATCTTTCTAGATTCCATATATATGTATTAATATACGATACTTGTTTTTCCCTTTCTGACTCACTTCACTTTGTATAATAGATTTTATGTTCATCCACCTCATTAGCGCTGACATGAATGCATTCCTTTTTATGGTTGAATAATATTTCATTGTACATATGTATCACAATTTCTTTATCCATTTATCTGTCAATGGGCATCTAGGTTGCTTCCATATCCTAGCTATTGTAAATAGTGCTGCAATGAGCATTGGGGTACATATATCTTTTTCAATTATGGTTCCCTCAGGGTATATGGCTTCCCGGTGGCTCAGAAGTTAAAGCATCTGCCTGCAATGCAGGAGACCTGGGTTCAATTCCTGGGTCAGGAAGATCCCCTAGAGAAGGAAATGACAACCCAATCCAGTATCTTGCCTGGAGAATCCCATGGACAGAGGATCCTGGTGGGCTGCAGTCCATGGGGTTGCAAAGAGTTGGAGACGACTGAGTGACTTCACTTTCACTTTCACTTTCAGGATATATACACAGTAGTGGGAGTGTTGGGTTATGTGGTAGTTTTATTCCTAATTTTTAAAGGAATCTCCAAACTGTTCTCCATAGTAGCTATATCAATTTACATTCCCACCAACAAGGGAAGTGGGTTCCCTTTTCTCCATACATTCTCCAACTTTTATTGTCTGCAGATTTTTTGATGATGTCTCTGCTTTTGAATATGCTGTCTAGGTTTGTCATAGCTTTTCTTTCAAGAAGCAATCATTTTTTATTTTCATGGCTGCAGTCACCCTCCACAGTGATTTTTGGAGCCCAGGAAAGTAAAATCTCTCACTGCTTCCACCTTTTCCCTTTCTATTCACCATGAAGTGATGAGACAAGATGCCCTGAGCTTAGCCTTTTAATGCTGAGTTTCAAGCCAGTTTTTTCACTCTCCTCTTTCACCCTCATCAAGAGGCTCTTTAGATCTTCTTCACTTTCTGCCGTTAGAGTGGTATCATCTGTATACCTGAGATTTTTTTATATTTCTCCCAGCAATCTTGATTCCAGCTTGTGATTCATCCAGCCTGGTATTTTGTATGATGCACTCTGCATCTAAGTTAAATAATCAGGGTAACAATATACAGTCTTGCCATACTCCTTTACCAATTCTGAATTGGTCAGTTATTCCATGTCCAGTTCTAATAGATGTTTCTTGACCCACACATAGGTTTCTCAGGAGACAAGTAAGGTGACCTAGCACTCCCATTTCTTTAAGAATTTTCTATAATTTGTTGTGATCCACATAGTCAAAGGCTTTAGCATAGTCAGTGAAGCAGAAGTAAATGTTTTCTGTAACTTCCTTGATTTCTCCAAGATTCAATAAATGTTGGATATGATCTATGGTTCCTCTGCCTCTTCAAAACCCAGTTTGTACCTCTGAAAGTTCTTGGTTCACTAAAAATGTTTGTGTTTACTGGACACATGTCTTGTATCACTTTGAGGAAAAAAATTGTGTTATGATAAAATGTATGCCCATAACCTCAACAAGACACATTTTATCACAACATGATTTCTTCCCTCAAAGTGGTGCAAGACATGTGTCCAATAAACACAAACATCTTTAATTTTTCTCTAATAGGAAGACAAAAGTAGGTAAACTAAGATTTTTTTAAGCGAGTAATATTTCTTACTTGGAAATAATATGGATATTCAATCAATTTTCCATCATTTAACTTAGCAAATCTCCAAAGTTTTATATTATAGTACCAAAGAAATTTTAAGAAATGATTTTTAAGTAGATATGCCATAGAACATAATTTTTAAAGAGTTCACCTAAAAACTCTTGCCCCATTTGCATTTTACTTCACTTACAAAAGTATCAAATTATATCAAGTTATTTTTCTTCCTGATAAATTTTGTAACAGACAACAGGATCTTATTTGACTTTCAGTACACTTAGGTACAATGAAAATTCTACATTTAATGTCATTAACTCTAAAGACAGTTTGGTTTATTTAATTAAACCAAAATACTTAAACTTATCTTTATTCACTAAAGATTTATCCCATGTAATATAATCTTAAAAGATATTTGAGCTAGTTTCTATTATACTCTTGAATTTATATAAGTGCTTAATTTTCTTTAATACAATTAGAGATATTTTACAAGTTAATTTTGATAATATCATCTGAAGGTAGAAATATATCATATCTATAATGTAGACACAAATAGACATGATCAGAGATCTCAAACCTTCATTCCGAGGATTAGTCATTCAAGTATTACAATACAAAACTCACTAGTCTACAATAGAAGCTGGAATAAATTGTCTACTCACTTGAGTTTTTAAAAAATCCTATTTTAACTTTCTTTCTTCCTCAGTCTCAGAAAATTGAAGGTGGTCTAGATAAGAGTTTCCTGAGAGTCCCTAGTAAGAAATTTATATCTCAAAGGCACAGGGCAATCATTGTAAGCTCTCCTAGAAAGACTTTAGTTTCCTTAGGGTCAGAAATTTGAAAAGGTGTTTTATCAAAACGGTGTTCTCTAACTGTTTATATAAAAATCAGTTTTAGAATGTCAGAAGAGCCCCATCTTGGCCATTTTCAGGGTGAGGTTTTCTTTAGATCTCAATAAAGTACTTGCAAGTATGAGCTTCATATGTATATAAACACAGCTGATGTCTCTTTATTCTGACTTGAAGGCTTTGTTTTCCATTTCAGGGTTGGTTGTTTGGTCAGGATAAAATTACTATTGAAAATTGTGTTATGCACCTGTGTGCTTTTTGTGGGCTTAACTCCCCTGGGTGTTATCCTAGAGCCAGTTCAGCTCTTTTACATGTCTCAGTTTCTCCCTCCTTCAGTCTAAAACCACCGTGGACACTCAGAGCACTGGATGGCCAACCTTTATATGTGCACATTCCAGAATAAGTGAGTTTTTAAATCAAGAGTGGGCTTCTGTGTGGAACCACTGGGAGGTATGAGAATTCAACTCTACAACTCTTGCAAACTTCCCAGTTCCCTGAGAAAGCCATACCTGGCCTGGAGGAGCTGTGTCTCCTATCTTTGGAGCTGAAAGCTCTCATATAGAATCTTTATTCTGACAAACTACTTGTGAAGGTAGTGAGTTCAAGGAGAGATGCCAAGCTAGCCCCACACCTAGTCACCCAACCCAAACCCTCTCAGTGTCTTTCAACTTAGCAAAGTCATCCAAGTGTCTTTCAACTGAGGAACCCAAGTACCTCTTCTTGAACCTAAATTCAAGGAAAACATATTCCTCATAGAAAAGAGCTCATAGCAAACAAAAACCATTCAATAGAACTCAGGAGTGTCAATCAAGAGGAGAGACTTGAGACAAGGGAAGACTCACCTAGTCATCTGGATTCATTGAGAAGATGATTTGGAACAACTGGCCCTTGTTAATACCAAGGCTCCAGATCCCCTGGCAAAGGAAAGAAATATGCTCTTCAGTTCAGTCACTCAGTCATGTCTGACTCTTTGTGACCCCATGGACTACAGCATGCCAGGCCTCCCTGTCCATCACCAACTCCTGGAGTTTACTCAAACTCATGCCATTAAGCCGATGATGTCATCTAACCATCTCATCTTCTGTTGTCCCCTTCTCCTCCTGCCTTCAATCTTTCCCAGCATCAGAGTCTTTTCAAATGAGTCAGTTCTTCGCATCAGGTGGCCAAAGTATTGGAGTTTCAGCTTCAACATCAGTCCTTCCAATAAATATTCAGGACTGATTTCCTTTGGGATGGACTAGTTGGATCTCCTTGCAGTCCAAGGGACTCTCAAGAGTCTTCTCCAACACCACAGTTTAAAAGAATCAATTCTTCGGTGCTTAGCTTTGTTTATAGTCCAACTCTCACATCTATACTTGACTACTAGAAAAACCATAGCTTTGACTAGACGGACCTTTGTTGGCAAATTAATGTCTCTGCTTTTTAATATGCTGTCTAGTTTGGTCATAACTTTTCTTCCAAGGACCAATCGTAACTTAATTTCATGGCTGCAATCACCATCTGCAGTGATTTTGGAGATGAAAAAAATAAAGTCTGTCACTGTTTCTATTGTTTCCCCATCTATTTGCCATAAAGTGATGGGGCCAGATGTGATGATCTTAGTTTTCTGAATGCTGAGTTTTAAGCCAACTTTTCCACTCTCCTCTTTCACTTTCATTAAGAGACTCTTTAGTTCTTCTTCACTTTCTGCCATAAAGGTGGTGTCATCTGCATATCTGAGATTATTGATATTTCTCCCGGCAATCTTGATCCCAGCTTGTGCTTCCTCCAACCCAGCGTTTCTCATGATGTACTCTGAATATAAGTTAAATAAGCAGGGTGACAATATACAGCCTTGACGTATTCCTTTTCCTATTTGGAACCGGTCTGTTGTTCCATGTCCGGTTCTAACTGTTGCTTCCTGACCTGCATACAGATTTCTCAAGAGGCAGGTCAAGTGGTCTGGTATTCCCATCTCTTTCAGAATTTTCCACAGTTTGTTGTGATCCACACAGTCAAAGGCTTTGGCATAGTCAATAAAGCAGAAGTAGAGGTTTTTCTGGAACTCTCCTGCATTTTCAATGATCCAATGGAAGTTGGCAATTTGATCTTTGGTTCCTTTGCCTTTTCTAAATCCAGTTTGAACATCTGGAAGTTCATGGTTCATGTACTGTTGAAGCCTGGCTTGGAGAATTTAGAGCATTACTTTGCTAGTGTGTCATGAGTGTTATTGTGCTATAGGTTAAGCATTCTTTGACATTGCCTTTCTTTGGGATTGGGATGAAAATTTACCTTTCCCAGTCCCTTTGTGATCACCAAAATTGCCAATTGAAAGAAAAATGCACAACCTGAGAACTGTGAGTTAAATTTTTTTCAGGATCTTCCTGAGAAAGATAGCCTAGAAGAGAGCCTCTCAGATAGCTCTGAGAAACTGCTCCAAAGTAGTAGGATGGAGGCTAGTTTAGATGTAATTTTTGTTATGGAGTACATGCAGTCACACTTACATCTTGGTAAAAGATTACTGCTAGTCACAAAGAACAGATATATTGATTTTCATGATTATAGTGCTTTCCTGTGTATGGGAAGATGCAAGAAGTATGATTCATCAAAATTCTTCCTGAAATGCATGCAACCCTTGAAGGACCTGTTTATCCAAAGCACAGGGCATCCTGTCAGTCTCCAATTTCTTCTGTCTGAAGCATAGAATGATTCATCCTATTTCCTTCATCTCTTTGTCTGAAGCACAAAGTACACTGTTGGTCAGAGGCTGCATGGGTTATAGTTCATGGGGGTGGCAGAGCCAGATAAAACTGAGCGACTGAGCACTCACACAGTGGGTTAATCTTTGTGGAGTTGGATAGTGAGCAAAATGTTCTTTGCTCTTCTTTTGTTTGCATGCTGTTATATTGCTTCACATTTTCTGTTTATAAAAAGTTCTAGAATAATCATCCTTTTGTCTATATCTTTATGTGCATGTAAAGGTTTTTTTTAAGACTTAAGTCCTAGAAGTGAGATTTCCTCATCAAAGTGTATATGCATTTTACATTTGAACACACTGGCAGCTTCGCTCCCAGGAAACTTCACAAACCTGCTCTTTCACCTGTTTCATACAAAAAGTCTTAGTTCTACGCATTCTTGCCATCAGCAGGTATTATTAGTCTTTTCGGTTTTTACAAACCTGAGAAACAAAACAAAGTATAGTACTATGGCTTAAATATATATACCCCTTTAAGTTGAACATCTTTTCATATGTTATTCTTAATATGTGAATTTCCTGTTAATAATCTTTGTCCATTTTTCTTTTCACTTATTTGGATTTTCATATTGATTTTTAGAAGCTCTTCATATATTTATGAATAGTAATCCCAAAACTTGAAAAATATTGCTTTCCAGAAGTTTTTAATTGGTCATTTAATTTACTCATGACTTTTCTGTCTTCTAGAAGTTATTCTTAGCTTTTGTTAAATTCTATGTATATGTTTTAGAAAAGGTATCTAGGTTATATGTGCTTCCCCAATTTTTTTATACATTTTCTTAAATTTTTTCTTAAAGATTATATCTTTTTTTAAAAAAAGGCTCTTAAATGCAGCTACTTTATTTTATGGCATGAGCTATGTTTGTCATTTTGTTTTACCAAATGCATAGTCAATTATTCCAGAAGTGTTAAAATGATTCCATGTTTCCCCCATTGATTTGAGATACTCCTTTAATCACAGATACAAGTAAGAGTACTACAAATCCTGAATCTATTATAAAAACTTACCATTCTGTTCAGTTAATCTGTTGAGCCTTGTGCATATAACATAAGGTTTCAACAGTGAACCTTATGGTCTTCTCACTGCTGCAGTGGTAAAGAAGCCATCTACCAATGCAGGAGACTCTGGGTCAGGAAGATCCCCTGGAGTAGGAAATGGCACTCACTCCAGTATTCTTGCCTGGAAAATTCCATGGACAAAAGTGCCTGGTGGGATACAGTCCACAGAGTCACAAAGAGTCAAACGTGACTGAGCGGCTGAGCACGTATGCGTGAACATTATAGTATTTATTAATCATCTATGTCAAATGTTCCCTGATTATTCTTACATATTTTCTGTTCCATTTGAATGTCCATGAAAACTCCAGCAGAAATTTTGTTTTGTTCTACAAGTTGGTGGGAAGAAAGATAACATCATTAAATATTGAGTTTTCCATCTACACACATCAGTTCAGTTCAGTTCAGTCAGTCATGTCCAACTCCTTGCAACCCCATGGACTGCAGCACTCCAGGCCTCCCTGTCCATCACCAACTCCCAGAGTTTACTCAAACTCATGTCCATTGAGTCAGCGATGCCATCCAACCATCTCATCTTCTATTGTCCCCTCTCCTCCCACCTTCAATCTTTCCCAGCATCAAGGTCTTTTCCAATGAATCAGTTCTTCACATCAAGTGACCAAAATATTGGAGTTTCAGCTTCAACATCAGTCCTTCCAATGAATATTCAGGACTGATTTCCTTTAGGATGGACTGATTGGATCTCCTTGCAGTCCAAAAGACTCTCAAGAATCTCCTCCAACACCACAGTTCAAAAGCATCAATTCTTCTGTGTTCAGCTTTCTTTATAGTCCAGCTCTCACATATAGACACAGAATGTCTGTTTATTACATCTCCCTTAATGACATAACTTTTTGTTTCATAATTTTGAAGTTTTCTTTCTATACATCTTGTATATGTCTTTTAAGGTTTATACCTAATGTTCTGTGTTTTGCGTTGCTAAATGCAGGGGATTTTTTTTTATTTCAAATTTCATTTCTAATCCTAATTTTGTAATTTCAGTTTCATTTCTAATCAGTTACTGTTACATGTATAAGAAAGCACTTCATTCTTATATATTTATTTATATTTTGCTGATTTATCAAAATTTTTAAATTTCTTTCTTTGGATATCCAGTATGTAGATATATGCAAATGTTGTCTCCTCTTCCCAATACTATAATTCATTAAAAAATTTTATTTGTTCTCTAGCCACTTTCAGTATAATGATAATAGTGGCATTCTTGTCCCAGTCCTGTCCTTAATAATAATACAATAACATTATATGTAATACTTATTCTATGTTACTGATAAATGTTCTTTACTGAAATTTTTACTCCTGTTCAAGCCTATTGAATTATGTTTTTAAAATCAGAAATGATAACTCAATTGGAGCCAACATTTAGGCAAATATAGAGATGGTCAAATGATTTGTTTTTCTAATAGTGGTTAATATGGTGAACTATCTAGAAATTACCCCGATATAGAACTGTTCATTCATAATTAGGATGCTAATACTTGACTTTAATTTATCACTTATTATGTACCAGGGACCACTATAAATACCATACATGTATCATCTTATTTCCCAGTTATGACATATTATATTTTTAATGCAGTTCTGGGTCTAGTTTGTTAACACATTATTGAGGACTTTTGCCTCTATGCTCTTAAGCGGTTGGATATTTTGTTGAAGTTGATTTTTTGTTTTGGGGGAAGGGTTTGGTTTGTTTTTTGTTTTTAATCACTTCTTATCTGGGGAGATTTCCAGCCTCATAGAATGGTGAATCTTTTTAATCATGTTCTATGCTCTGTGCTCTGGGATTTTAAATTAATATACAGTATGTCTTTTTAGTTACAAACCAGAATTAAGATAGGCAGGAGCAACACCAAAAACATCAGATATGTGGATGATACCACTCTAATGGCAGAAAGCAAAGAGGAACTAAAGAGCCTCTTGATGAGGATAAAGGAGGAGAGTGAAAGAGTCAGCTTAAGACTAAATACTGAAAAAAATATATAAGATCATGGCATCTAGCCCCATTACTTCATGGTAAATGGAAGGAGAAAAGGTGGAAGTAGTGACAGATTTCCTCTTCTTGGGCTCCAAAATCACTGTGAACAGTGACTGCACCATGAAATCAGAAATAGTCTTTTAAAATTAAAAACTTTCTTGCCAGGAAAGTGATGACAAACCTAGACAGTGTATTGAAAAGCAGAGACATCACTCTGCCGACAAAGGTCCATATAGTCAAGGCTAAGGTTTTTCCAGTAGTCATGTATGAATATGAGAGTTGGACTATAAATAAAGTTAAGTACCAAAGAATTGATGCTTTTTAACTGTGGTATTGGAGAAGACTCTTGAGAGTCCCTTGGACAGCAAGGAGATCAAATCAGTCAATCTTAAGGAATATCAACCCTGAATATTCATTGGAAGGACTGATGCTGAAGCTGAAGCTCCAAGATTTTGGTCATCTGATGTGAAGAGACAACTCATTGGAGTTTTATAGTTTTATACTTTATAAAACTCTAAGAGTTTTATAGTTTCTGGTCTTATGTTTAGATCTTTAATCCATTTTGAGTTTATTTTTGTGCATGGTGTTAGAAAGTGTTCTAGTTTCATTCTTTTACAAGTGGTTGACCAGTTTTCCCAGCACCACTTGTTAAAGACATTGTCTTTTCTCCACTGTATATCCTTGCCTCCTTTGTCAAAGATAAGGTGTCCATAGTTGCGTGGATTTATCTCTGGGCTTTCTATTTTGTTCCATTGATCTATATTTCTGTCTTTGTGCCAGTACCATACTGTCTTGATGACTGTGGCTTTGTAGTACAGCCTGAAGTCAGGCAGGTTGATTCCTCCAGTTCCATTCTTCTTTCTCAAGATTGCTTCAGCTATTCGAGGTTTTTTGTATTTCCATACAAATTGTGAAATTATTTGTTCTAGCTCTGTGAAAAATACCATTCGTAGCTTGATAGGGATTGCATTGAATCTATAGATTGCTTTGGGTAGTATACTCATTTTCACTATATTGATTCTTCCAATCCATGAACATGGTATATTTCTCCATCTGTTAGTGTACTCTTTGATTGCTTTCACCAGTGTTTTATAGTTTTCTATATACAGGTATGTAGTCTCTTGATTGCTTCTGTAGTTGCTCTCTTAGCAATTGTGGCAGCCGCAGCCTGGCTGACTGTCCCTATACCGGCTCTACCCTAGAGACAGCAGGGAGAGATACTTAGGCTTAGGAATTTGAATTCTTTTTGTCTGTAACTATTAACATTGTTACACTATCTTTACTTTTGTTAGTATTTCCCCACTTTAATTTCTCTAATTTTTTTATTTACAACTTTTGTTTTGTCGTTCCACTTTAGGTATCTTTCTCACGAACTTCAATTTCTATTCACAAGAAATGCTCAAATGCAACCGTTTTGACAGTCTTATCTTTTGATAGGGAATTTACCTTATTCCTATTAATAATGGTAGTCCATATGTTTAGATTTATTCTTGCCATCTTATGCTTTTTTTAACAAATTTTTCTTATTTATTTTTTCTTTCTCACTGTTGTTGGGTAAATCTCATTTTCTCTATCAATTTTTTCTTTTTCTTCAGAATTTATTTGCCATTTTCCTGTGGTCACACTTAAATTTTTAACAGTATTCTAAAGAAAAACAACTTATTTTAAATTCTATATGTGAAACTATTTGACAGAGTTTTTTATACTCAACTCAAGTTTTAATAGTTTCTTTATTTACCATTTTTTTCTTAATTGTTAGATCTTTTCCTAAGACATTGAAACTATTGTTTTCTTTATTCTCCTCACAATGCTTATGATATCAAAAGTTGGGTTTTCACACCAAGAAATTCTACATTTCTCAGCAGACACCAATTAGATATCCCTCAAATTAACTCCATTCTGATACTGCCATGCTAGATCATATCAGTCAGGTCCGACTCTGCATGACCCTATGGGGTGTAGTCTGCCAGGCTCCCCAGTCCTTTTGATTCTCCAGGCAGGAATACTGGAGTGGGTTGCCGTTCCCTTTTCCAGGGGATCTTCCCTACCCAGGGATCGAACCCACATCTCTTAAGTCTCCTGCATTAGCAGACGGGTTCTTTATCACTAGTGCTACCCAGGAAGCCCAATTCTCATGCTTTCTTCAACCATTCACTGTAATGCTTTTCTCTCCTGCTTCTTGTGTCTATTATGTTTGAAATTAGCATATTTCTAATAGTTCTTCCACTGTCACTGTATAATTGTAAGGGCTTAGATTTAGGACATACCTGAATGGTCTAGTGGTTTTCACTACTTTCTTCAGTTTAAGGATGAATTTGGCAATAAGGAGTTCATGATCTGAACAGTGGAAGTGAGAAATAGATTCAAGGGATTAGATCTGATAGACAAAGTGACTGAAGAACTATGGAGGGAGGTTCGTGACACTGTACACGAAAAAGTAATGCAAAAAGGCAAATAGCTGACTGAGGAGACCTTACAAATAGCTGTGAAAAGAAGAGAAGTGAAAGGCAAAGAAGAAAAGGAAAGATAAACCCATTTGAATGCAGAGGTCCAAAGAATAGCAAGGAGAGATAAGAAAGCCTTCCTCGGTGATCAGTGCAAAGAAATAGAGGAAAACAAAAGAATAGGAAAGACTAAAGATCTCTTCAAGAAAATTAGATATACCAAGGGAAATTTTCATGCAAAGATGGGCACAATAAAGGACAGAAATGGTATGGACCTAACAGAAGCAGAAGATATTAAGAAGAGGTAGTAAGAATACACAGAAGAACTATATAAAAAAGATCTTCATGACCAAGATAACCACAATGGTGTGATCACTCACTAGAGCCAGACATCCTGGAATGCAAAGTCAAGTGGGTCTTAGGAAGCATTACTACCAACAAAGCTAGTGGTGGTGATGGAATTCCAGTTGAGCTATTTCAAATCCTAAAAGATGGTGTGAAAGTGCTGCACTCAATATGCAAATTTGGAAGACTCAACAGTGGCCACAGGACCAGAAAAGGTCAGTTTTCATTCCAACCCCAAAGAATGGCAAGGCCAAAGAATGCTCTAACTACTGCACAATTGCACTTATCTTACACGCTAACAAAGTAATGTTGAAAATTCTCCAAGCCAGGCTTCAACAGTACAAGAACCATGAACTTCCAGATGTTCAAGCTGGTTTTCGAAAAGGCAAAGGAACCAGAGATTGAATTGCCACATCCACTGGATCATCAAAAAAGCAAGAGAGTTCCAGAAAAATATCTACTTCTGCTTTATTGACTATGCCAAAGCCTTTGACTGTGTGGATCACAACAAACTGTGGAAAATTCTGAAAGAGATGGGAATACCAGACCACCTGACCTCCCTCTTGAGAAATCTGTATGCAAGTCAGGAAGTAATGGTTAGAACTGGAAATGGAACAACAGATTGGTTCAAAATTGGGAAAGGAGTATGTAAAGGCAATATATTGTCACCCTGTTTATTTAATCTATATGCAGAGTACATCATGAGAAATGCTGAGCTGGATGAAGCACAAGCTGGAGTCAAGATTGCTGGGAGAAATATCGGTAACCTTGGATATGCAGATGACACCACCCTTATGGCAGAAAGCAAAAAAGAACTAAAGAGCCTCTTGATGGAAGTGAAAGAGGAGAGTGAAAAAGTTGGCTTAAAACCCAACATTCAGAAAACTAAGATCATGGCATCTGGTCCAATCACTTCATGGCAAATAGATGGGGAAGCAGTGGAGACAATGACAGACTTTATTTTGGGGGGCTCCAAAATCACTGCAGATGGTGACTGCAGCCATGAATTTAAAAGACACTTACTCCTTGGAAAGAAAGTTATGACTAACCTAGACAGCATATTAAAAAGCAGAGGCATTACTTTGCCAACAAAGGTCCATCTAGTCAAGGCTATGGTTTTTCCAGTGGTCATGTATGGATGTGAGAGTTGGACTATAAAGAAAGTTGAGTGCAGATAAACTGATGCTTTTGAACTGTGGTGTTGGAGAAAACTCTTGAGAGTCCCTTGGACTGCAAGGAGATCCAACCAATCCATCCTAAAGGAGATCAGTCCTGGGTGTTCATTGGAAGGACTATTGCTGAGGCTTAAACTCCAATAGTTTGACCACCTCATGCCAAGAGCTGACTCATTTGAAAAGACCCTGATGCTGGGAAAGATTGAAGGTAGCAGAAGGTGATGACAGAGGATGAGATAGTTGGATGGCATCACCGACTCAATGGACATTAGTTTGAGTAAACTCTGGGAGTTGGTGATGGACAGGTAGGCCTGGCATGCTGCGGTTCATGTGGTTGCAAAGAGTCGGACAAGACTGAGCAGCTGAACTAAACTAAACTGAACTGAGATATGTGAACAAGATTCATTCCTGCACCACAGAGTTTCTAGACAATCTCAGTGACACACATCTAGAGAAAAATGACCCCCTTTAGAATAATCTCTTCGATAAGCACCTCAGACCCGTTACCACAAGCCCTTTAAAACCAGACCCATTAGAGGTAACACAAGGCAGATCAAGGCAGCTTTCCTTATGGTTGATTGTGTCGGGAAATTTTCAATTTTCTAGTGGGTTATTAAGCTTTTTGCTTAAGCTGATAGCTAATCTCACCTACCTTGTCAATAAGGCTGCTTTCCTAGCTTCAAATCCTCTGACTTCTGGGGCCGGCCTCAGATATTTCATCTCAGAATCCCTCGATCCCTTCACCAAGCCATGCATAATCTCCCCAGGCTTTTATTAGTCAGCTCAATGTCATACTTGTCCATGAAGTCTGCTGGGACCAACACAGCACACACTCACTTGCCTGAATTCCTGCAATATTCACATAATAAAAACACCTACGATATGTTCACTTGCTATAAATCTCTGCCATTAAAGGCTGGGCTCCTTGAAAGAAAGGACCCTGTCAGCCAGCACTAAGCATGGCCCCTGGTGAAGAGTAAGCTTCAGAGAATGTAATCTGGGGCTCTCGGTGCCCTGATGCTGAGCACACATGAGAGCTGCACAGTCATGGGGAAGGTGGGGCTGATATCAAGGTTAGCTGCCAAAGTCAAGTCAATGCTGAAATCAAAACTGGGAGCTACAGTGCTCAGAAACAAGTGAGTCCAGCAGACAAAGAGCACAGCAGTCTGGGAAAATCCCTAAGTGTTCCCTCATCTCACCACCCCCTAAGTTCTCTAACATTCTTAGAGAACCCACAAAAAGTGCCTTGAAACCCCTTGCTGGCTTGTTCTGCCACTGCCAAAGCTCCTGTGCCTATTTGATTCACCCCTGTGTATTTAGTCGTTACATGAGCAAACACTGTTGACATGACGCCCTATCATAGTTCATACTGGCTTAACAGATGCATACAACTGGCCTGTTCTCTTGGTTCCTGCAACTCCATCCCCAAAGCTGGTCATATTCTCAAGGAAACACTACCACAGCACACTGCACTTCCTCATACCAAGTGCTAGTGGTGTTGGAGAAGACTCTTGAGAGTCCCTTGGACTGCAAGGAGATCCAACCAGTCCATTCTGAAGGAGATCAGCCCTGGGTGTTCTTTGGAAGGAATGATGCTAAAGCTGAAACTCCAGTACTTTGGCCACCTCATGCGAAGAGTTGATTCATTGGAAAAGACCCTGATGCTAGGAGGGATTGGGGGCAGGAGGAGAAGGGGACGACAGAGGATGAGATAGCTGGATGGCATCACCAACTTGATGGACGTGAGTCTCAGTGAACTCCGGGAGTTGGTGATGGACAGGGAGGCCTGGTGTGCTGCGATTCATGGGGTCACAAAGAGTCAGACACGACAGAGCGACTGATCTGATCTGATCTGATCTGATTCACATTGCTCATTTCCCTTCAGTTTGTGAGCAATGCAAGACATTGAATGTGTCTTTTTCATCTTTGCACCTCAAGAGCCTGGCATGAAAGTGTTAAGCCTGATGCTTAGGAAAGTGTCTGGCACATATTGCTTTTTTCCTGAGGTTACTACTAATAGATAATTTTTTAAATCTTTTTTTATTTTATATTGGAATATAGCCAATTAACAGTGTTATGATAGTTTCAGGTGGACAAGAAAGGGACTCAGTTCAGTTCAGTCACTCAGTTGTGTCCAACTCATTGTGACCCCATGGACTGCAGCATGCCAGGCTTCCCTGTCTATCACCAGCTCCTGCAGTTTACTCAAACTCATGTCCATTGAGTCAGTGATGCCATCCAACCATTTCATCTCTGTCATCCCCTTCTCTTCCTGTCTTCAATCTTTCCTAGCATCAGAATCTTTTCCAGTGAGTCAATTCTTCACATCAGGTGGTCCAAGTATTGGACTTTCAGCTTCAGCATCAGTCCTTCCAATGAATACCCAGGACTGGTTTCCTTTAGGATGGATTGGTTGGATCTCCTTGCAGTCCAAGGGACTCTCAAGAGTCTTCTCCAACACCACAGTTCAAAAACATCAATTCTTTGGCACTCAGCCTTCTATATAGTCCAACTCTCACATCCATAAATGACTGCTGGAAAAACCATAGCTTTGACTAGACTTTTTGGCAAAATAATGCCTCTGCTTTTTAATATGCTGTCTAGGTTGGTCATAACTTTTCTTCCAAGGAACAAGCGTCTTTTAATTTCATGGCTGCAGTCACCATCTGCAGTGATTTTGGAGCCCCCAAAAATAAAGTCTGTCATTGTTTCCACTGCTTCCCCATCTATTTGCCATGAAGTGATGGGACCAGATGCCATGATCTTAGTTTTCTGAATGTTGGGTTTTAAGCCAACTTTTTCACTCTCCTCTTTCACTTCCATCAAGAGGCTCTTTAGTTCTTTTTTGCTTTCTGCCATAAGGGTGATGTCATCTGCATATCTGAGGTTATTGATATTTCTCCCAGCAATCTTGACTCCAGCTTGTGCTTCATCCAGCCCAGTGTTTCTCATGATGTACTCTGAATATAGATTAAATAAACAGGGTGACAATATACAGCCTTGATGTACTCCTTTTCCTATTTGGAACCAGTCTGTTGCTCCATGTCCAGTTTTAACTGTAGCTTCCTGACCTGCATACAGATATCTCGAGAGGCAAATCAGGTGGTCTGGTATTCCCATCTCTTTCAGAATTTTCTACAGTTTGTCCTGATCCACCCAGTCAATGGCTTTGGCATAGTCAATGAAGCAGAAATAGATGTTTTTCTGGAACTCTCTTGCTTTTACGATGGGACTCAGCCATATATATACATTTATCCATTCTCCCCCAAGCCTGTTTGATGGAAAAGTACAATCTTGTACAACAGTTATCCTTGAAATAAATTTTGAATCTCCTAGTTAATTTTCATGTCCAGAACTGTTTTCAATAATGCCTTTACCTGGACCCACCACCCCCCCCCACCCCACCAATGTTCAGGGCTCACCAACTTTCTCCTTTCAGGCCTTCTTGCCCAAACTGGCTATGAATTCATGGGGAGAAAATCTGTCTAAAGACATCTAGGGGAACAGTCTCCGGGATAGAGCTAGCAAGGGAGTGACAGGAGGAGCCAGAGACCAGAGAACATGGGATTCTGGTGTGCAAGCAGGAGAGGACTGCGTGGAAGACAGGTGAGCATCAGCCAGTGTAGGAGGGACAATGGATTGGGAATAGGAGACTCACTGACATTCTTTGAAAAACAGTTTTGGTACAAACTGAAGCCAAGCCCTGCATGCAAAGGAATGAGCTGTGACTGGCTGGTGAAAAAGTAGAGCATGGGAATGAGATATTCAAGAGCTGAGATAAAGGTAAAGAGAGAATTATGGTACCACCCTTAAGAGGAAACAGGATATGTAATGGAATGAGATGGCAACTCTACCCTCAATACTACCGGTGTACATTGACCTGGAATGCTGTCCTATACTGATGTGATTGCTATATATCATATGGAAGAGATGGGCTTCCCAAAAGGAGACAAGATCCATTAGGAGGATCCAGGAATAACTTTATTAGAAGTAAAAACAGATTGCTTGGGGCCAATCAGCTGAATGGTGCCCAAAGAGATGTTTAGCTGACACAGTAATTTTTAAAATATGAATACCTTTTAGGTAAAAATAAGAACAGTTTGGGGGGGAAGAGGTCTCACTACTATCTATTTTATCAAATTGTCTGCACACTTTATATACATATGTTATTTGCTTGACCGACCTTGAAGGCTGAGATGGTTGGATGGCATCACCACTTCAATGGACAAGAACTTGGGCAAACTCTGAGGTGATGAGGGATAGGGAGGTCTGGTGTGCTACAGTCCATGGGGTCACAAAGAGTCAGATACAACTTAGCAACTGAACAACAACAACAACTTTGAAGGCATCTGAGCTTCTGGCACTTACCTTACAGTGTCCAGGGAAGTGAAATGGAAGTATTGATTAGGTGCCTGAAGGTATCCAATACCTGGGAGCTTAGGCTAGGGGAGAAGACAAAACATATGGAAGACATATTCATTCTCAGAGAAGAGGAAATGTTTGGGCCTGAGAAGAAGTAGAAGAGTCTTCTCTCTGGTCCTGTTCTGGGGAGCAGATTTGGCAAAGTGACTGGTCTTTAAGCAGCATGCCTTCCAGCCATCCTTAGGGCATGGGAAGCTCTAAAGAAGGGGTTCCCAAGTTTGCCTGAAGGACAGAGATTACTTCCAGTATTACAACATTGTGTCCATATGAAAAAACGGAGCATCACTGGGGTTTATATGGTGGGGGATTTTACATGCTTTTCAACTACAGCCTTTCTTTCTAGAAACTCAAACATGAGCAGCTGGCTACCCAAGTACCACTGAAGGGGTTCAGTTGGAGGGCACACTCTACATCTTGACCGTGACCTTCTTTGCCCAACACCTCTGAATCTTTTCATATCCTAATTGGGAACACCCTGTAAAGAATGACTGGTTAAAAAAACATTTTAAGGCCCTCTCAGTTATTGATGTTTAGAAGGTTGATGCAATCAGGAGTGATTAGCACTACTAAAGCTTCAAGGAGCCTTTCCACTCTCAGACTCCAGTGAATAGCAGAGCTATGGTCAGCCACATCTCTGCCACTAAAAATATCTGGTCTGCCACCCAGCAAACTTGAGCCTAGAGTAGCATAAGTCAGGAGTTTCTGGGGAGTCTCAGGGTTAGAAGTTGTTCATTGTTGTTCAGTCTCTAAGCTGTGTCCAGCTATTTTTGACCCCATGGACTGCAGCACACCAGGCTTCCCTGTCCTTCACTATCACCCAGAGTTTGCTCAAACTCATGTCCTTTGAGTCAATAATGCCATCCAACCATCTCATCCTCTGTCATCCCCTTTGCTTCCTGCCCTCAATCTTTCCCAGCAACAGAGTCTTTTCCAATAAGTCAGCTCTTTGCATCAGGTGGCCAAAGTATTGGAACTTCAGCTTCAGCATCAGTCCTTCAAATGAATATTCAGGACTGATCTCTTTTAGGATTGACTGGTTTGACCTCCTTGAAGTTCAAGGGACTCTCAAGAGTCTTCTCCAGTGCCATAGTTTGAAAGTATCAGTTCTTCAGTGCTAAGCCTTCTTTGGGCTTCCCTGGTGGCTCAGCAGTAAAGAATCTACACACAGTGAGGGAGCCACAGTAGACAGGCATTCAATCCCTGGGTCAGGAAGATCCCCTGGAGAAGGGCATAGCAACATGTGCCCTGGAGAATCCCATGGACAGAGGAACCTGACAGGCTACAGTCCATAGGGTCGCAAAGAGTCAGACATGACTGGTGACTTAGAAGACTTAGAAGGCACAGCAAGCCTTCTTTATTGTCCAACGTGATGTAGCAGCAGCAGCAGCACATCAGTTCAGGACTACTGGAAAAACCATAGCTTTGACTAGACGGACATCCATCAGCAAGGTGATGGCTCTACTTTTTTATAAACTATCTAGGTTATTTCATGGCTGTGGTCACCATCCACAGTGATTTTGGAGCCAAAAAAATAAAAAATAAAGTCTGTCACTGTTTCCATTTTTTCTCCATCTATTTGCCATGAAGTGATGGGACCAGATGCCATGATTTTTGTTTTTTTTAATGCTGAATTTTTAGCCAGCTTTTTCACTCTCTTCTTTCACCTTCACCAAGAGGGTTAGAAGTAGTTGAACTTAAAGTCACAGAAGCAAAAAACCTGATGCAGAGAAGAAGAGTCCATCTTCTTGGGGTCCTGGGTTCTGCTGCAGTAATGCTCAGGCAGTGCTTTCAAAGGGACATTCCATGCATGTCACTTTTGCTCTACAAAGATGCCCAAGTCCTCCACCAATCTCTCTGGTGAGGAACTTTCGAGTTTTACAGTTTTGCAGACTAGAGAGTGCTGACATGGTATGGTCCAACAGATGGAACAAATGAGGGGCTGTGAAGCATCTGATACAACAAGCAAGGTACTGGAAAGGGCAATTCTGGTTCTGGTATGCACCCCAGACTTTTTCTAGAGGCAGAATGTCAACGTGCACATGGAATGCATGCACACCAAAACCACCCAAGAAATGAACCCAAACATTAGAGTGTTTAGAAATCATAATATACTGGGTAATAGATTCCAGGAAATTCACTCTGAGGTCGGTGGAGGAATGTGCAGCCTGTTATGGGTAGATGAGCTGGCACTCAGAAGGTGGTGTGTGATTCCCACACTTTACTACTCCACAGGACTAAGCATCTTTAAGTTCCAGGTTCATGGGTCATAAAATACAGAATGTGCCAATTGATGTTGAAGGGTCCAGAAGTTAGGGACATGGGAAGGAAACAAATGTCTGCTGAACAACTATTTGTGAGGCCCAGAGCCAGGCATTTTATCTTCATATCTATTACATTTTATTTAATTACTTTCCTCATTTAGCAGATGAGGAAACTGAGGCTCAGAATACTGAAGATTATCTTGTTTTCACCAGCTCTGAAGGGTCAGAGGCAGGAACAGCAGAAAGCTTGATGCTCTGTGCATCCTCATAGGAGTGCCCTTGCCTTGAGGGTGGCATGAGCAGAGAGGCAGACATCCAACTGTTCACATTCTTCAGAGCAAAAGGGACACTAAGGATTGTGTGGGCTTGGAAAGATTGCAGTTTCAAATCAAGTTCTGAGTTAATGGAAAACTTATTAGAGAAATCTTGACTTTCAATAATGAAATTAAAAGTTCATACAAGTACCGCAAGTGATTGTCCTCAGAATGAATCATAATTTACATTTAATTACAAAAGCAGAGCTCAGGTTGGGAGCCAGTTAAGTTACCTGTTTTTCATCTGCTATATTTTAGGATTTTGCAGCTGCACAGGATTGGTTTTTGAAAAATGTACATCATCATGGTGCATTTCAACAGCATCCAGTTTTTGTTTTTAGTTAATGATTAAACACCTACAAGAAACCCTTGACTGCCTCCTTCCAGAACTCTACCACTTTTCTGCAGAGAAATCACAATGACAGTTATAACTGTTACATCCTGGGTACCTGGCACTGATAAATGAATACTTAGGAGTGGAGGTCTCAGCCAGGGCTGGCATTTTCAGAGAGGATCTATGGAAGGCTTGGGACTTGAGATTAACAGGGTGATTTATTTAAAATCTGAATCCAAGTATGATCCTGCCCCTGGTTAAAATATCTCCAATAATTCCATTCCTCCTAGGTTTGGGCATGACCTTCTCAGCATTGGGCTCAAAACTCTCTGTGTACTGAGCACTCTATCTGGACCCATATTTCATCTCTGTTCACTGTCAGGCATTATGTACCAGCAATACCAAACTATTCAAGTTTTTTGTCCATACAAATCTTTCCTCATTTTGTCCCTCTCTATGCCCCTCCCCTTTGCTCCTGACTCAAGCCTGGCCATCCTTCACCCCTCAGGAAAGGGTATCAGTACTTGACCGCTTGCATGTTGCTCCACTCACTGCTGCATCACACATGTCATCCATGCCTCCTCTCACCCAGAAACACCCTTAACAGGAGGATGTGGCTAAGACATGTCTCTTTAACACCCACTTTGGATCTAGGCTTTCAAAGAGTCCTATAAGTCTGCCCATACACTGAGACTTGGTCTCCCAGGGAAGCTCTGCATGGCCACGTGAAGTCTAGTATATGGGGGCCACTTCTGAAAGAAGCCCACATGCCTCAGCTCAGCACATTGCAGTCAGTAACCAGCCCTGCTCATGCAGAGCCTGCATCCAGGGCCTGTGGGCTCTGGTGCCTAGGACACTGCCTGGACGACTAGAAAGAAGTTGGCCATATAGACACCTTGGGTTGGATGCTGTTCCTACCAGTTACTGGCTGAGTCACCTGGGCCACACCTCTGGGTCAGTCTCAGTCTGCCTTTCTATAAAATGGAACGAGGAGAATTAACTACCTTATCTCAAAGACATAAGCTAAGCCCCAGGTCTCAGACTACACTTAGAAAAATGACAGCTCTTATTCTGTCAGGCCAAAGCACCCTGGGTGAACACTGCTGGCTGGCCAGAGTCTGTAACCACAGCTATGACCAGGGCCATCTCCGATTGACCCTGTCAGGCCTCAGTTCAGTTCAGTCACCCAGTCGTGTCCGTCTCTTTGTGACCCCATGGACTGCATGGACTGCAACACACCAGGCTTCCCTGTCCATCAGCAGCTCCCAGAGCTTGCTCAAATTTATGTCCATTGCCAGGCCTGGGTAGAAGCAATATAATTCCTCAAGCCCATTTCCCTGGTACCATCTTGAGGCAGAGAGGAATTGCAGGCCCATTTCCAGAGCTTGTTAACTCTCTGGCGCAGGACTTGTGAGGAGGATGCGGGTAGGGCACTTCTGGAGCTGCCACCAGACAGACGGTTTTGGATTTTAATTGAGGTTAAACTTGGCCATAGGCTTCTATGATTACAAAGAGTATAGGCTTTGCCACACAAGGGCATGTTTCTAAGTCACCCATGGCTGTGGGCTCAGGGAATTCCTGAGAACCCAGTTGCCAGGGAGGGGGTACTGCTAGCATTCCAGGCTCTATCTACATTTTGACTTAAAATGCAGGAGGAACAAGCAATCTCCACCATGGTTTTCCTCCTGTCTGTCCAAACCAGGCACTCTAAGGGTAACTTGCATCCTTTCTTTGCTAGTGCATTGCTCCAAGGTCTACAGTGCCCATAGAATGGCTTTGTGAACACACATGCGATCTGGGCCAGCAAGCCATGGCCCAGGACAGAGAGACTATCAAGACGGAGATGCAGAGAGATGGCAAGTGGGGAGACAGAGCCCGAAGCTGGATCCCTGGCTTGGTGCCTCCCTTTAAATCTAGGCTCCCAGATCCAACCTCTGATGGCATCTCAACCTGTGTGACCAGAAGCTGATGTGTTCAGCTGACCTCGCCAGTGGCCCAGACCCAGGCTCCTCCAGGACACCCAGTTCAGCACATGGCACACCTAGGAAAGGCAGCCCGAGCCAGCCCTGGAGCCCCAGGAGCTAAGCCTGAACAACTGGCACACAGAGTTGACCATGCTTTTCCTTAATTCCAGAAGTGTGAGCTGGTTCAGGGTGACATTGCATCCAAATAAAGATTTTTGTTTGGTCACCAGATGCTGTTTACACAAAAGCTCTGGGAAGTTTCTCCTATAATCAAAGGAAAAGCTAGACTGGAAGGAGCCTACTCTTTTCTGCCTGGCTTCCAGTCTAACAAGCCCAAGCCCTAAAAAGTCAGGGTCATTTGGTACACCCTACCCTGGGGAAAAGGAGTACAACAAGGCTGTATATTGTCACCCTATTTATTTAACTTATATGCAGAGTACATCATGTGAAATGCCAGACTAGATGAATCATAAGCTGAAATTTCAACATTGCAAGGAAAAATATCAACAACCTCAGAAATGTAGATAATATCACTCTAATGGCAAAAGTGAAGAGGAAGGAAAGAGCCTCTTGATGAAGGTGAAAGAGAAGAGTGAAAAAGCTGGCTTAAAACTCAACATTCAACAAACTAAGATCATGGCATCTGGTCCTATCACTTCATTGCAAATGGAAGGGGAAAAAGTGGAAACAGTGACAGATTTTTTCTTGGACTCCAAAATCTCTGTGGATGGTGACTGCAGCCAGGAAATTAAAGATGCTTGCTCCCTGGAAGGAAAGCTATGACAAACCTAGACAGCATATTAAAAAGCAAAGACATCACTTTGCTGACAAAGTTCCATATAGTCAAGGCTATGGTTTTTCCAGTAGTCATGTATAGGTATAAGAGTTGGATCTTAAAGAAGGCTGAGTGCCCAAGAATTGATGCTTTTGAATTGTGGTACTAGAGAAGACTTGAAAATCCCTTGGAAAGCAAGGGAATCAAATCAGTCAATCCTAAAGGAAATAAACCCTGAATATGCCAAAGCCTTTGACTCTGTAGATCACAATAAACTGTGGAAAATTCTGAAAGAGATGGGAATACCAGACCACCTGACCTGCCTCTTGAGAAATCTGTGTGCAGATCAGGAAGCAACAGTTAGAACTGGACATGGAACAACAGACTGGTTCCAAATAGGAAAAGGAATACATCTAGGCTGCATATTGTCACCCTGCTTATTTAACTTATATGCAGAGTACATCATGAGAAAAGCTGGACTGGATGAAGCATAAGCTGGAATCAAGATTGCTGGAAGAAATATCAATAACCTCAGATATGCAGAGGACACCACCCTTATAGCAGAAAGTGAAGAAGAACTAAAGAGCTTCTTGATGAAACTGAAAGAGGAGAGTGAGAAAGTTGGCTTAAAGCTCAACATTCAGAAAATTAAGATCATGGCATCTGGTCCCATCACTTCATGGCAAATAGATGGGGAAACAGTGGCTGACTTTATTTTGGGGGGCTCCAAAATCACTGTGGATGGTGATTGCAGCCATGAAATTAATAGACGCTTACTCCTTGGAATGAAAATTATGACCAACCTAGACAGCATATTAAAAAGCAGTGACATTACTTTGCCAACAAAGGTCCATCTAGTCAAGCCTACGGTTTTTCCAGTAGTCATGTATATGGACTACTTTGGACTATAAAGAAAGCTGAGCACCGAAGAATTGATGCTTTTGAACTGTGGTATTAGAGAAGACTCTTGAGAGTCCCTTGGACTGCAAGGAGACCCAATCAGTCCATCCTAAAGGATATCAGTCCTGGGTGTTCTTTGGAAGGACTGATGTTCAAGCTGAAACTCCAATACTTGGGCCACCTGACGCAAAGAACTCACTCACTGGAAAAGACTCTGATGCTAGGAAAGATTGAGGGCTGGAGGAGAAGGGGATGACAGAGGATGAGATGGTTGGATGGCATCAACAACTCAATGGACATGAGTTTGGGTGAACTCCTGGAGTTGGTGATGGACAGGGAAGCCTGGCGTGCTGCAGTCCATGGGGTCAGAAAGAGTTGGACACAACTGGGAGACTGAACTGAACTGAACTGAATTCATTGGAAGGACTGATGCTGAAGTTGAAGCTCCAGTACTTTGACTACCTGGTGTGAAGAGCTGACTCATTGGAAAACATCCTGATGCTGGGAAAGATTGAAGGCAGGAGAAGGCGGAGACAGAGGATGAGATGGTTGGATGGCATCACCAACTCGATGGACATGAGTTTGAGCAAACTCCGGGAGATAGTAAAGAACAGGGAAGCCTGGCATGCTGTAGTCTATGGGGTCACAAAGAGTAGGAGGGCATGACTTAGCAACTGAACAACAACCCCAGGGGGCAGCCAGCAGGAGGTGCGGGCCTCTGTGTGGAGGCCATGGAGCAGGAAGATGTGAAAACCGCCTTCCCAGGTGGAGCCACCATCCCAGCCTGGCTCCCCACCTGAAGGCCTCCCTACAATGAACGCACACCAGACTCCAATCCTATACTGTGGGAGCAGAGTGCACTCCCAATGATGGGGGGACCCTTCTAATCCTCCTTGTCCACTCTCCTTGTGGCTAATTCCAACGCTCCCCATCCTCTTCTCTCATCTCACGTACAGTGATCACAATTCAGCCATCTCCTAACCACACTTGAGTCTTCCCCCAGCTGCATGACACTAGAAATATCTCATAGACACTAACATCAATAGTTAGCAGAGCTTAGATCTGGGTCCAGAGGGTCCCAGACCAGACCCACTGTATTCTCACTTCTTTGCAGGTGTCCACTTTACCAGCAAGCCACGTGTCATGTGGGAGAATAAATGAGCAAGGGACGAAGAGGAGAGCACTAACTATCCTTGGGTATCCATCCTTCCCCTGATTTTTTCAGGAACAGACCCATCCAATAGCCATCAGTCACAAACCAGGGTCCTATCTGTATTTTCAGCGATGTGTGGCCACATGACCCATGTGACACCACGGAGTGTAAGCAGGGTGCACGTGCACAACTTCCAGAGCAGTCCCTTGAAAGGAAGTCGCTTGGCCTCTGTTCATCTTCCCCTTCTCTTTAGGGCAGGAATGAAAAGGGGGCAGAGCTTAGGCCCTGATGATGAAGATGGGCTGCAAGGGAACAGAAGCAACAGGAGAGCAAGGACCTGGGTGACTTCTCAGAGTGGCGACATCCACCCACCTGATCACCTACCAGTGTCTACTTTAACAGAAGAAAAACACAGCCTCTCTTTCTCACTTAAGCCACCAGTGTTTGGCTTCTGTTAAAGCTTCTGACAAGGGGCTTTGAATCTACTTGGAGAAATAGGATTTACAGATGAGGATTCATTCACTGTGCTGAGTTTCCTCCATTTTCCCCTCCCAAGCAGCTCTCCATCATCTTCCCCTGGGATCTGGTCCCTAGGATCTGGAGGGTGACCCAGACAGCTGCACCAACTGGCTTCCAGTTTGGCTCATGGATGGTGGGGTGGTGGGTCGGGGTAAAAGGAGTGCAGCAGAAGATCAGAAGGCAGAGGTCCTCCCTGCCTGCAGGCCAAAGTTTATTTCCCAAAGTTTACAGCTCTTAGGGAGGCCCTCTGCAGATTCAGCTGCCAGTGAGGAGCATGCTCCTTGCTCAACACTAAGGTATAACTGATTAGGCATTACCGTATGTGATACATCTCAGAGTATTTTGCATTTTATAATAAAATGGGTAGAAATTACTGCCTTAGCCACATGCAACTGTCTTAACTGAGAACCTTTATAGATGCTGACCCCTTAGCTGGATTCATACTTTTCTTTTAAATATTGGAAGCATAATATTATATTATATGGACAGACTTGTACACTCCCAAAATTCATATGTTGAAGCTTTAACCCTCAGTGTGATTGTATGTGGAGACAGGGCCCTTAGGAGGTAATTAAGATTAGATGAGGTCGTAAACTGTAAGGGCCTAATAGAGTAAGATTCAGTTCAGTTCAGTCGCTCAGTCATGTCCGACTCTTTGTGATCCCATGAACTGCAGCACGCCAGGCCTCCCTGTCCATCACCAACTCCCGGAGTCCACCCAAACCCATGTCCATTATGTCGGTGATGCCATCCAACCATCTCATCCTCTGTCGTCCCCTTCTTCTCCTGCGTTCAATCTTTCCCAGCATCAGGGTCTTTTCAAATGAGTCAGCTCTCCACATCAGGTGGCCAAAGTATTGGAGTTTCAGCTTGAACATCAGTCCCTCCTATGAACACCCAGGACTGATCTCCTTTAGGATGGACTGGTTAGATCTCCTTGCAGTCCAAGGGACTCTCAAGAGTCTTCTCCAATACCACAGTTCATCAGTGCTAGCTTTCTTTATAGTCCAGCTGTCACATCCATACATGACTCCTGGAAAAACCATAGCCTTGACTAGACGGACCTTTGTTGGCAAAGTAATGTCACTGCTTTTTAATAGGCTATCTAGGTTGGTCATAACTTTCCTTTCAAGAAGTAAGTGTCTATTAATTTCATGGCTGCAATCACCATCTGCAGTGATTTGGGAGCCCAGAAAAATAAAGTCAGCCACTGTTTCCACTGTTTCTCCATCTATTTGCCATGAAGTGATGGGACCGAATGCCATGATCTTCGTTTTCTGAATGTTGAGTTTTAAGCCAACTTTTTCATTCTCCTCTTTCACTTTCATCAAGAGGCTATTTAGTTCTTCTTCACTTTCTGCTATAAGGGTGGTGTCATCTGCATAGCGGAGGTTATTGATATTTCTCCTGGAAATCTTGATTCCAGCTTGTGCTTCATCCAGCCCAGTGTTTCTCATGATGTACTCTGCATGTAAGTTAAATAAGCAGGGTGACAATATACAGCCTAGATATACTCCTTTTCCTATTTGGAACCAGTCTGTTGTTCCATGTCCAGTTCTAACTGTTGCTTCCTGACCATGTTACATACAGGATACCATGGAGACAGTCATGTTGTGTTCCACACCAGCACAATAAAATGAGTCATATGGATTTTTTGTTTTCTCAGTGTGTATAAAAGTTATGTTTACACTATGAAAGTGAAATTAAAAGATGCTTGCTCCTTGGAAGAAAAGTTATGACCAACCTAGACAGCCTGTTAAAAAGCAGAGACATTGCTTTGCCAACAAATGTCTGTCTAGTCAAGGCTATGGTTTTCCCAGTAGTCAGGTATGGATGTGAGAGTTGGACCATAAAGAAAGCTGAGTGCCAAAGAATTGATACTTTTGAACTGTAGTGTTGGAGAAGACTCTTGAAAGTCCCTTGGACTGCAAGGAGATCCAACCAGTCCATCCTAAAGGAAATCAGTTCTGAGTGTTCATCAGAAGAACTGATGTTGAAGCTGAAACTCCAATACTTTGGCCACCTGATGCAAAGAACTGACTCACTGGAAAAGACTCTGATGCTGGGAAAGACTGAAAGTGGGAGAAGGGAATGACAAAGGATGAGATGGTTGGATCGCATCACCAACTCAATGGACATGAGTTTGAGTAAACTCTGGGAGTTGGTGATGGACAGGGAGGCCTGGCTTGCTTCAGTCTATGGAGTCACAAAGAGTTGGACATGACTGAGCAACTGAACTGACTGACAAAAGTGAAAGTGTTTGTCATTCAATCGTGTCCAGCTGTTTGTGACCCCATGGACTGTAGCCCACCAGGCTCCTCTGTCCATAGGCAAGAATACCAGAGTGGGTTGTCATTCCCTTCTCCAAGGGATTTTCACAACCCATGGATTGAACCCCAGTCTCCTACATTGAAGGCAGATTCTTTACTGTCTGAGCCACCAGGGAAGCCCCTTGTTTACACTGTACTGCAGTCTATTATGTATGTAATAGCATTATGTGTTAAAACACAATGTACATATCTTAATTTTAAAAGATTATTTCAGGATTGGAGTGAAGATGGCAGAGTAAGACTACCCTGAGTTCACTTCTTCCCACAGGCACACCAAAATTACAACTACTTACAGAGCAACTAATGATGAGAAAGACCGGAGTGTAGCAGAAAATATCTTCTGCAACCAAAGGTGTAAAGAAGAAACCACAATGAGATGGGTAAGAGGGGCAGAGATGCAGTATAGTCAAGACCTGTATCCCAAGGTGGTTGACTCACAAATGGGAGGATAATTAAAATTGCAGAGGTTCTCCCCAAGGAGCAATGGGTCTGAGACCCATATCAGACTTCCCAGCCTGGGATCCTGCACCTAGAAGATGAGCCCCCAGAACATTTGGCTTTGAAGGCTAGTAAAGTTTATTAGGAGACTCAAAGGGTTGGGGGAAAGGGTTTAAGGACTCCACTCTTAAAGGGTGCACACAAAATCTCACACAATCATGGACAGAAGCAGTGATTAGAAAGGAGCCTGGGTCAGACCTGCCTGCTGATCTTGGAAGGCCTCCTGGGAGCAGGAGGCAACTGCAGCTCAGGAGACACAGACAGTGGTGGCCGCCGTCTTGGGAGCCTGTTCTACCACGTGGACACTGGCGCTGGCAAGTGCCGTGTGGAATCCTCTGTCTAGCTTAGTTGCACCAGAGCTTATCCCTGCCCACCAGCCTGTTGACAGCAGTACAAAGTTATGCAGGCTGAGCAATGAGCTGGACAGGGACACAGCCTCACCCACCAGCAGGCCTGCTGCCTTAAAGCTCCCAGAGCACATAAACTCCTTAGGATACAGGCTTGTCCATCAAAGAGCTCAGGACTCTGCCCCCCACACAAGTGCACAGACATTAGCCCCAGGACCCCCAGGCCCTGCAGCCAGAGATCCTGGGAGCTGACTCCACCCACCATCAGAACACCACCACCTTGGACTCCTTGGTCTCCACAGCCAGCTGCCTGGGGATCCAGCTCCTCTCACCAACAGGCCAGCACCAGCTTTATAGGATACACTGGAACCTGCAACCAACCATGTCAGCAACCAATCCTCCTCACCAGCAGGCCAACACTAGATCCTGGAAACCTGGCCCTGTAACCAGCCAACCCACAGACCAGTTCTGTAAACCAGCAGGCCAGCACTAGATCTAGGACCACCTGGGATTCCACAGCCAGTTGTGACCTGGCCCCACCAACCAGAGCTGGAAGCCTCCACACAGGCAAGGACTGGCAACCAAGTGGATAAGGAAAGCCATACCTGCCAGACCATCCACAGCAGTCAATCTGCCACAATGGAAGGACCCACACAGCCCACTGAGGGGGCACTCCTAGAAAATAGGATGTCTCCTACAAAAGGCTACTTCTCTGACATCAGGAAACATAACCAAACTACTATATCACAGAACTAAAAACAACAAATTAGGCAAAATGAAGTGATAGAGTAATGTGTTTCAAATGAAGGAACTAGATAAAACTCCAGAGGAAGAACTAAGTGAAGTGAAGAGGGAGACAACCCACCCAACAAAGAGTTCAAGGTAATGATTGTAAAAATCAAAGAACTTGGGAGAAGAATGGGTGAACTGAGTGAGAAGCTATAAGCTTTTTAAAAAGAGGAAACATAAAGAAGAAGCAGAGATGAAGAATACAGTAACAAAAAAATTTAAATGCACTTTGTTGTTGTTCAGTCACTAAGTTGTGTCCAACTCTTTGCGACCCCATGGACTGTAGCCCCCCAGTCTCCTCTGTCCATGGAATCCTCCAGGCAAGAATACTGGAGTGGGTAGCTAGTCCCTTCTCCAGGGGATCGTCCTGACCCAGGGACCAAATCCAGGTCTCCTGTATTACAGGTAGATTTTTTTTTTTAACCATCTGAGCCACTAGGGAAGTCCATAGATTAAATGATACAGAGAACCATAATCAAGACAGAGTAATGGAAATCACTGGAACTGAATGGGGGAAAAAAAAAATGAGGACAGTTTAAGAGACTGCCAGGACATCATCAAGTTATAGGGGTCCCAGAAGCAGAGGAGAGACAGAAAGGGGCAGTAAACATAATTAAAGGTATAATAGCTGAAAACTTTCCTAACTTGGGGAAGGAAACAAACATCCATGTTCAAGAATCACACAGAGATCCAAACAGGATAAACTAAAAGAGAAAACACCAAGACATACTGTAATTAGAATTGCAAAATTTAAAGGTAAGGGGGGAATATTAAAAGCAGCAAAGGAAAAGCAACACATTACATATAAGGGAGTGCGCATGAGACTATCAGGTGACTTTTCAGCAGAAATCTATTGTCATCTTTTGGAAACCTTCCACTGCTCAGATTTACAATGGTGGTTTTATGATCCTACTGATAATCAGTGGCTGAGCCCTCATTTGTCTTGCTCTGAGCCTTGTTTAGATTGAGTCTCCTTCCTCTTAACCATGCTGTTTCCACTTCCCATTTTGTACACTTTGCTTTTTGAACAAAAGCATGGCAGTAAAATAGGACTTGAGACATTTTGCTTTCTCTCCTTCACCTTCTAATATTATTCCATATACCATCAACAGTTGGACTCTGTCTACAAAACTTTTTAAATCCTTTTTTAAAATATTCATAACATATTTTTAATTTATGAAATTCTTCTGATCTTTCACCTTCCTTAGAATCTTATTCCAGATTTGTGCCATGCTTTGGCATTTATTATAGTAATTCCTCTTTAGCATGGATGAATCAAATCTCAGAATAGCCTCCTTCTGCAGCTCCTTCTACATCTCCTTTCTTGGCTTTTCTTCCTCATCCAGGCCCCTGAGCTAAGAGTGCCCCAGGGCTTAAACCTTGAACCTTATTCTTTCTTTGTCTACATCATCTCCCTGAAGTGTTTGCATCCACTGTGACTTTTAATATCAGATATATTCTGACAACTCTACGATTTATTGATCTGTTCATGATCTCACTCTTCACCAAAAAATCTATATCAAACTGCATACTTGCCCTCTCCGTCTGGATTCTAACAAACATCCCAATTCCTTCCCGCAATAGTACCTGGCCTCCCTGTCTTCCATTTCATTTTAGTAAATGATACCCACAATCAACTGGGCTTCCCTGATAGCTCAACTGGTAAAGAATCAGCCTGCAATGTGAGAGACCTGGGTTCAATCCCTGGTTTGGGAAGATCCCCTGGAGGAAGGCATGGCAACCCACTCCAGTATTCTTGCCTGGAGAATCCCCAAGGACAGAGGAGCCTGGAGGGTTACAGTCCATGGGATTGCAAAGAATCGGACACGACTGAGAGACTAAGCATAGCACAGCACCCATAATCAATCAGTAGCTCAAGACAAAATCCTGGAGTCAATCTTATGACCACTTCCCCTTGTGCTGCACACTGAATTCCCCTAATCCTGTTACCTTCACCTTCAAAAAGGTATCCAAAAAAAAAAAAAAAAATCCAACATTCTTTTCATCTTATATCTTACCTTGACAAATGTGATGTAACCCTACATGGCCTCCCTACTTCCATTTCTGCCATATTATCCGTTCTCTCCACAGGAAGAGTTTTTCCAGATTCTTTTTCAGATCCCAATTGGACCTTCCTAGTCGACACTCCATCTCAAGGAACTCTTCCAGTCATAGTGGGATGCTTTGCACTCTGCCTGAAATATTCTTTCCAATATAATTCATCTTCCCACTTCATTCAAATTTCAGCCCAAAAGTCAAGTCGTCAGCGACAGCTAAAATCACAACCTATCTATGCCCTTATTTCTTCATAGTGCTTATCATTACCTCATATATAATTATATATCATTTGGTTACCTGCTTATGTCTCTCTCCCACCATTAGAAAGTAAGCTACCTGGGGGCAGGGGCTCTGCCGTTTTCAGGTCTTCATGTTGCAGAGTCCAGAGAAGTACCTGCATGGAGTATATCTTTCTTAAACATTTATTGATTCAGCAGATGACTTCAACACACCTCCTAAATCTCTCCACTGCAGACTTTGCAGAAAGCTGGATATGCAATTGGACAGGAAAGGAAAAGACTTTGGTCAGGATACTGGCCCACCTGCTGAGTGGATCCTGAGCATCTTTGAGAGCTGAGTGTACTTGGGCCTTGAAAGTGATGGGGATGGAAAATAAAAACAGAACCACGAAATCAAACTCAGTGGGTGTTTGGGCATGAACATGTCTAGCTGATTTCAAGGGATATCCAAGGCAATACTGCCCACCTAGGAATGTTGCCTGGTTAGAAAAATCCTAGATCTACAAATCATTAATACAGTCAGGTGTATGCCCTATAAGGAGAATATGGCTCCCTGTTCAATGGTCCCCATATGAAGAAATATTTGGTTTAATCCTTACTTGTGCTTCTTATGGGCTTTCCAGGTGCCTCAGTGGTAAAGATTCTGCCTGTCAATGTAGGAGACACAGGAGATACTGTTTCAATCCTTGGGTTGGGAAGATCCCCTGGTGGGGGAAATGGCAACCCACTCCAGTATTCTTGCCTGGATAATCCCATGAACAGAAGAGCCTGGCAGGCTACAGTCCATGGGGTTGCAAAGAGTCAAATATGACTGAGCACACATGCACAGTGCTTCTTATGTGAGAACTGACTAGAAAACCACTACCTCAGAAACATGTTTAGAGACACCTGAGTGGCATCTTCCTTAGCAAACTTGCATATTCAATCTGAAAACTTATTAGCAACCTTATGGTGACAGATCAAAGTGTCACATGGCTCTCAGAGCTTGGGAAATACTTGATGATTGGGCCAGACCATTTCTATTATAGGAAATTTACCTTTGACAAGTCTTCAAAGCACAGTGTGACTTCTGCTCTATATAGGGCCAGACCCAGGGATGGAAACTCTGGTATTTAAAAAACACTGCTTGTGGTGTATGAGACCGATGGCAACTATGCAAATGATGGGTCGAAAAGAAAACCAAAATCAATCTGCCATCTCAGTTTTCCAAATGGTCAAGAATCCTACATGATACTATGGAAGAAACATAGAACTTTAGATTGGTGGTAACTTTGGAAGTAACAGCAAGTATGGGAGACCTCTCTAATCAACATCCTCAGGGAAGATCACTTACAACCTCTTAAAGTGTTAACTTCAAGATCGACTTCCAATGAAGAAAGTTTGCAAGCTTTCCATACATGAGCTATATATTAGTACCTGCCATACTTTCCCACATTGCTGAGAGATAAGAGCTGGGGAGTCAGATATCTTGGGGGTGGACTGTCATCAACAACCCACAAGTTCTGGATGAACCCTACTGTGCAGATCCCTTTTCCATCCCCACTTCTGTGCTGCCCAGCATGGTCCTCCCTACCCTCTCATACAGATGACTGCAGTGACCTCTGTTCTCTGATCCCTCTGCCTCTACTCCCTTACTACTAACCCACTGTTCAGCCTAGCACTCTTTGCTTTTTGTTCTTTAACTGAATTTTAATTTTAGTCAAGATTACGCATACAGAAGGTTTAAAAAGTACCACAATAAACCTCTTCACTCCCCTTATTTTCCTGATCTAGTAGGAAATGAAAGCAAATCCCTAAGGTGAAAGGCCCTAAAATCAGGTGAATGTGGTTATAACAGGATTGGCAATTGACTTTCTGACCTCCAAATCCCAGGCTGACTGGCTGCACAGAACAGGGTAGGATATTTCATTAACCTTTCAGCAATGCAACCCCTCCCACTTCACAGGACTGATTTTTTTTTTCTTTAGACACAGCTTATTGTATATATGAATAACTGAATCACTGTGCTATATAGCTGAGACTGAAAGTGAAAGTGAAGTCGCTCAGCCGTGTCCGACTCTTTGCGACCCTATGGACTGTAGCCTACCAGGCTCCTCTGTCCATGGGATTTTCCAGGCAATAGTACTGGAGTGGATTGCCATTTCCTTCTCCAGGGGATCTTCCCGACCCAGGGATCGAGCCCGGGTCTCCCGCATTATAGACAGACACTTTACCATCTGAGCCACCAGGTAAGTCCTAAGACTAACATATTATAAATCAACTATACTTCAATTTCCTCCCACCTTGGTGTCTCAGATGGTAAAGTGTCTGCCTGCACTGTGGGAAAGCCGGATTTGATACAGTGAAAGTGAGAAATAGATCAAGGGATAAGATCTGATAGACAGAGTGCTTGAAGAACTATGGACAGAGGTTCATGACATTGTACAGGAGGCAGTGACCAAGACCATCCCCAAGAAAAAGAAATGCAAAAAAGCAAAATGGTTATCTGAGGAGGCCTTACAAAGAGCTGTGAAAAGAAGAGAAGTGAAAGACAAAGGAAAAAAGGAAAGATATACCCATTTGAGCAGAGTTCCAAAGAATAGCATGGAGAGATAAGAAAGCCTTCCTCAGTGATCAGTACAACAAAATAGAGAAAAACAATAGAATGGGAAAGAATAGAGATCTCTTCAAGAAAATTGGAGATACCAAAGGAACATTTCATGCAAAGATGGGCACAATAAAGAACAGAAAAGATATTGACCTAACAGAACCAGAAGATATTCAGAAGAGGTGGCAAGAATACACAGAAGAACTGTACAAAAAAGATCTTCACAACCCAGATAATCACCATGGTAGTATGATCACTCACCTAGAGCCAGACATCCTGGAATGTGAAGTCAAGTTGGCCTTAGGAAGCATCACTACCAACAAAGCTAGTGGAGGTGATGGAATTCTGGTTGAGCTATTTCAAATCCTAAAAGATGATGCTGTGAAAGTGCTACAGTCAATATGCCAGCAAATTTGGAAAACTCAGCAGTGGTCATAGGACTGGAAAAGGTCAATTTTCATTACAATCCCAAAGAAAGGCAATGCCAAAGAATGCTCAACCTACAGCACAATTGCACTCATCTCACACGCTAGCAAAGTAATACTCAAAACTCTCCAAGCCAGGCTTCAACAGTACATGAACCATGAACTTCCAGATGTTCAAGCTGGATTTAGAAAAGGCAGAGGAAACAAAGATCAAATTGCCAATATCTGTTGGATCATAGAAAAACCAAGCGAGTTCCAGAAAAATATCTACTTCTGCTTTATTGACTATACCAAAGCCTTTGATTGTGTGGATCACAACAAACTGTGGAAAATTCTTCAAGAGATGGGAAATACCAGACCACCTGACCTGCCTCCTGAGAAATCTGTATGCAGGTCAGGGAACAACAGTTAGAACTGGACATGGAACAACAGACTGGTTCCAAATAGGAAAAGGAGTACGTCAAGGCTGCATATTGTCACCCTGCTTATTTAACTTACATGCAGAGTACATCATGAGAAATGCTGGGCTGGATGAAGCACAAGCTGGAATCAGATTGCTGGGAGAAATATTGATAACCTCACATACGCAGAGGACACCACCCTTATGGCAGAAACTGAATAAGAACTAAAGAGCCTCTTGATGAAAGTGAAAGAGGAGAGAGAAAAAGTTGGCTTAAAACTCAACATTCAGAAAACTTAAGATCATGGTATCTGGTCCCATCACTTCATGGCAAATAGATGAGGAAGCAGTGGAAACAGTGACAGACTTTATTTTTGGGGGCTCCAAAATCACTGCAGATGGTGATTGCAGCCATGAAATTAAAAGACACTTACTCCTTGGAAGGAAAGTTATGACCAACTTAGCATATTAAAAATCAGAGACATTACCCTGCCAACAAAGGTCCTTCTAGTCAAGGCTATGGTTTTTCCAGTAGTCATGTATGGATGTGAGAGTTGGACTACAACTCAGTGCTCAGAAGCTAAGCACTGAAGAACTGAAGCTTTGGAACCTGAGAGTCTCTTGGACTGCAAGGAGATCCAACTAGTCCATCCTAAAGGAAATCAGTCCTGAATATTCATCGGAAGGACTGATGCTGAAGCTTAAACTCCAATACTTTGGCCACCTGATGCAACGAATTGACTCATTGGAAAAGACCCTGATGCTGGGAAATATTGAAGGTGGAAGGAGACGGGGACTACAGAGGATGAGATGGTTGGATGGCATCACCAACTCAATGGACATGAGTTTGAATAAGCTCCAGGATTTGGTGATGGACAGGGAAGCCTGGCATGCTGCAGTCCATGGGGTTGCAAAGAGTCGGACATGACTAAGCAACTGAACTGAACTGATACTTCAATTAAAAAAAAAAAAGAATCACCTGCACAGATCTCATTAACTAGGATTCAGGTCCCACCCCAGGTCTATTGAATCTGATTATCTAAGAAAGGGGCTCCAAGGCCCATGTTTTTAAAAGCTCACCAGGTGATCACTTAAGCCAGGGAGAGTTAGGAATCATGGTCCTACTTCTGCACTTGAAGAGGTACACAGTGTTAGGGTGCCCCGTCTTTAGTGGTGCTAAGTCTTAGTGAATTCAGGTGTTGTCACCCTGATCCCTCCATTATAAAAATGATGTTCATCATAAGATCAATGTCTATCATTAGATTTGACAAAGCAGTGGTTTTGAAAATCTATCATTCCTTTTGCATTGGAGTTCTATAAAGAATTATTCCTTTTTAATTATAAAATTACCCTAAATGCAGTTCATACAAATGCTGGCTTCTTTCCTCATCTGTTTTCAAAGTGATGGATTGAACGCCATCAACACCAAACACAAAAGGTCACCATGAGTGTTTTTCTAAGGGTGATTATGAGCTCATAGATTTTAATCTATGTGATATGATTCAATACTCTGCATTTTTTTTTTTTTTTGGTATTCTAACTGTCCCAGTTTTGATTAGAAGACCTTCAAGTTGCCTCCTGTGTCATTTTGATGTGACCACACATGAACCACATATGCTCCATGGAGTTCTAGTTTCTTCAAGTGGAATGTGGTATTCAGAAGCCACAATCTGGGCATCAAGTTTGCTCACTGCTACTGAGTTGTTAACTCCTCTAGACCTACTCAGTGGACAAAGCAAGCAAACATTTTTCAGGAAGAGAAATCATGAGCCCAAACTCGTATTTCTGATTTTAATTTAAGACTACAGAGTTTTGAGTCAACTACTTTGATTCCATATTTCTCTTACATCTTGATTCTTATCTACACTGGCATATTTATATATTTGTTTTTCATGTAATACACTTTTAATTGTTTTACAGTCTGTGTCCCCTATGTCTGTATGTTAAAGCCATAACCTCCAATGTGGCTGTATTTGGAGACAAAAGGGTGAAGTGTTAATCCAATCAGATTGCTATCCTTAAAGAGGGGGAAGAGACATCACAGAGAAGAGACCAGCCATGTGAAGTAGAGTGAGCTGGGAAGCCAGCTAGGAAGAGTTCCTCACCAGAAACCAACCCTAATGGCGTCCTGATATTGGGTTTCCAGCTTCAAGAATTGTAAGAAAATAAATTTCTGTTGTTTTAGCCACCCATCCCATGGTATTCTGTTATGATAGCCTGGGAAGTCTAATACAATTAGTTTCAAAAAAATCATACATTATTAAGAGTCTACTGAATTGCTGTTTAATATTTCTCTGTTGTTCGATTATCCTTAAAATATATGCCGTTAAGGATGTGGAGTCAACATACTGTGATTTAAAATAAATTGAAGAAATTAGTTTTTTTCTGTGCTTGTGTCACAAACTTGAGGAGACAGATTCAGTAGGTTTTTCAGTTTCTGCTGGGACGTGCTCCCATGTGAACTGGTTGTTGTCAACACCTGCTGTGCAGTTGTAATTCTAGGCTCTCTCTTAACTTTATTCTGGGGATCCCTGTCTCCTGGATTAACATAATCTTTCTGGGTAAGGTTCTTTCTTCATTTTGCTAGTATATGTCTTTAAATAGCTTCCTGAGAGAGGATGCAAGGATATAATATTGTAATTTATCTTTTCTATCCTCATATTTGATTGAGGCTTAGCTAGGTGTAAACTTTCAGGTTAGAAACCATTTTCCTTAGAATTTTAAAATCATGTTCCATTGACTTCTGGTTTCTAGTATGATGTGGAGATGCCTGATGCATTCTATATCTTGATTCTCTGCATGAAAACTGATTTTCTTTCCTTTTTATAAGCTCTTATATCTTTGCCCCCAGAGTTTTGCTCTATTATGAGTTTCTGCTTTTAGTTTTCATGCAGGTCTTTTCAATTTGGACACTCATGCCACTCGACTCTAGAAAAATTTATTGCATTATTTCATTATTTCCTCCCCACTATTTTTTCTGTGCTTTCTGATAATTCTGTTCTTAACTTGTACTTCCCAGATTCATCCTCTAATTTGCTTATCTTTTTTAGAATAATGTCCAGGTTTCTTCTTTTCTCTGTACTTTCCTTTTAAAAAGTAGTCTCCTGTTCCCTCATGGTTTCAATTCTTACCTCTCTAGTAATATTGATATATGTTTTTCTATATATAAAGTCTGTTTCCTTCAAAGTGAGCTTGTTTTATTTTGTTTTTTTCTCTCTTTCACTTTGTTTATCTTGACTCTGCCTTTCACATTGTCTTTTAAATATCTTGAGAGCCTTGATAAATAGTGAAGTAGAGGAAATGGGTGGGTACTCTCTGTGTCAGAGTCTTGTTGACTGTCTTCCCTACAAAGCATCTTACTTAAACACACCCTACAGGAAACCTTATTATCAGTATCTTTAGGTTTTTATTTCTCTTTGGCTGATCAAATTCTTCAGAGAATGCTGTTCTGCCTGGAGAGTGAAAGCCAGTCGTAGGAACTCAGGTACAAAGACATATAAACATCTCTCGGTTCCCTGTTGTCCAGATCACACCTCTACCCAGCCCAGAGACCCTCTCCAAAGACTAAACATCAGTGTTCTTAAAGGAACACAGGGACTTGGGGAGGAGATCTGATTCTCAAATGGATTTGCAATCATTTTTCCTGGTTTTATAAATTTCCAGAAGTGCCTTATGCTGCAAATTCTTTGGTCTCTTGGGGATTCTACTATGTAAGCCAGGTTGCTTTTTGGTTTTTACTTATGCCAATGAAAAATTCCATTTTCTCAGCTGAGCTACATCACTTACCACTCACCATCTGCTTTCCAGTTCCCCAAATTTTGTTACTTCTGTCCTTATGAGTTTATGCCTTTTTAAAATGTTTCTTACTGAAGTATAATATAAAAACAGAAAGTTGCATATATCCTAAGAGTAGATCTCAATGTGTTCAAAAACAGAATATAATCACATAACCATACCTGCATCACAAGACAGAACATGACCAGAATCCCAGAGGTCCCCTGGAGGCTGCCTTTCAGCTTTAGTCTCCCTCCTCTCAATGATATCCACTTTGCTGACTTTTAACAGCACAGATGAGTGTTTCCTATTCTTTAACTTTGTGTAAATGGAATTACACAGTATGTATTCTTTTCTGTCTGGTTTCTTTCACTCAGCATTTTGTTTGTGACATTAATCCATAATGTAAAATGTCTACGGTTCATTCTCACTGCTGTATTTATGGTTTACTTTTCCACCATATCACAATTTATTTATCCACTTTGATCAACACTTAGGTTCCAATTTGGGAGCTATTCTTGATGTAAATATTCTTACACATGTTTTTTTGGTAAACACGTGTGTGCGTGTCTGTTAGGTCTGTGCCTAGGAGCGGAACTGTTATGTCACAGAACATGCATATATCCAGTTTTCTCAGACATCATCATATTGTTTGCCAAGTTGTTTCTATTCATTTACATTCCTATAAGCTGAACATGAGATTCTGATGGTTCTGTTTCATTATCAACATCTTTTTTCACTGTAAACTTTATAGTGGATATTTGTGCATTTATAATTTTTAATAAATATTTATTTATTTGGCTGTGCTGGTCTTGGTTGTGGCATGTGGGATCTAGTTCTCTGGCCAGGAATTGAACCTAGGCCCCCTGCATTGGGAGCTCAGAGTCTTAAACATTGGACCACCAAGGAAGTCCCTATTTGTGTATTAAAAAATTCTTTTCCTGCTGTTTTCATGAGTATAGAAAAGGAAGTAGACTTTGGTATTGTCTATGTGTGCTGCCATATTTATTAGGAAACTACCCAAGGTTTTGGTTTTCCTAAAACACCAATTTGATCATGTCTCTCTTCTTCGCTAAAATCTTTCAGTAGTTCTCAGGATAAATTTCAAACTTCTTTCCTTAATCCTCAAGGCCCACCTTGAACTGTCCCTGGATAGCTCTAGCATATCTCTTCCATCTACATGGTTAAAACCTGGTAGAATATCTTATAATTTACCAATATGCAGTGCTCTCTTTTAAGCATCTATGCAATTACACTAACCATGGCTTATTCTTAAATTGATTTCTCCAGCCTTCTCTACCTAACTTACTCCTCTGCCACCATCAAGAACCAGTACTGAAGCACACTTTCCTTGAGTGCCCCCAAGACGCCCTCTTCTGTAGTCCTCTGTCACCCTTTGATTGCTTCCATCAAGGTTTTTAATGGAATGATCACTTGTCTCTCTTTTCCCAGTTCCTGGGGAACCCACTGAGAGGAAGAATCTTTTCTTGAACATCCCTTGGACAGCAAGGAGATCAAACCAGTCAATCCTAAAGGACATCAACCCTCAATATTCATTGGAAGGACTGATGCTGAAGCTGAAGCTCCAATACTTTGGCCACCTGATGCGAAGAACTGACTCATTGGAAAAGACCCTGATGCTGGGAAAGATTGAAGGCAGGAGGAGAAGGGGACGACAGAGGATGAGATGGTTGGATGGCATCATTGACTCAGTGGACATGAGTTTGTGCAAACTCCAGGAGTTGGTGATGGACAGGTAAGCCTGGTATGCTGCAGTCCATGGGGTTGAAAAGAGTTAGACACAACTGAGCAACTGAACAAGAACAAAAACTCCATGAGGGCATGATTTATTTCTGTTTTCACGGTTCAACTCCCTTTTCCCAGATAATAGTGCCTGACAAATAGTAGGTGCTCAATGCATTTGCTAAATGGGTGAATAAATTGTTAAATAGGTGAGTTGCTAAATAATTGCTAAATAAATGAGTTCATTGTAGGAAAATTAGAAATTGGAAAATTTTTTTAAAGTAAAATGTAGCATTCACTTATACAAGCCACAACTGCACTCCTTGTGATTCACCCAAGAAAAACAAAAACATGTCCACTAAACGACTTTTATGTGAATGGTCATAGCACTCATAATAGGAAAAAACTGCAAGCACTCTAAATAGCCATCAATAGGAAAATGGTAAACAATGTGGTATACCCAACAAGGAAACACCACCCAGCATGAAAAAAGGAGGAAACTACTGAGTAAAGCACCCAGAGGCACTTTTGATTGCCTGCAAGGGACACAAGCTCTTAGAATGCTGAGATGAACTGTATCTTGCCTGTGGTTATGAATACGAGGTGTGCACATCTGTCAAAGTTCCTGAACTATACTTTTAAAATGGAAACAAGACCTGGAGCTGACTGTGGCTCAGATCACAAGCTCCTTATTGCAAAAATCAGACTTAGAGTAAAGAAAGTAGGGAAAGCTACTAGGCCATGCATAAAAGATCTAAATCAAATCCTTTGCAATTATACAGTGGAGGTGATGAATAGATTCAAGTATTAGATCTGGTAGACAGAGTGCCGGAAGACCTATGGAGTCAGATGTGCTACCCTTGTGCCACAAGATGACCTGAAGAACAATGGATGGAGGTTCGTAACATTGTACAGGAGATAGTGACCAAAACCATCTCCAAGAAAAAGAAATGCAACAAGGCAAAGTGGTTGTCTGAGAGGCATTACAAAGAGCTGAGAAAAGAAGAGAAGCAAAAGGCAAAGGAGAAAGGGAAACATATGCTCAATGGAATGCAGACTTCCAAAGAATAGCAAGGAGAGATAAGAAAGGCTTCTTAGTGAACATTGCAGAGATAGAGGAAAACAGTAGGATGGGAAAGACTAGAGATCTCTTCAAGAAAATTAGAGATACCAAGGGAATATTTTATGCAAAGATGGGCACAATAAATGGCAGAAATGATATGGACCTAACAGAAGCAGAAGGTATTAAGAAGAGGTGGCAAGAATACACAGAAGAACTATACAAAAAAGATCTTCATGACCCAGATAATCACCATAGTATGCTCACTCACCTAGAGCCAGACATCCTGGAATGTGAAGTCAAGTAGGCCTTAGAAAGTATCACTATGAACAAAGCTAGTGGAGGTGATAGAATTGCAGCTGAGCTATTTCAAATCCTAAAAGATGATGCTGTTAAAGTTCTGCACTCAATATTGAAATATTTGGAAAGTTCAACAGAGGCCACAGGACTGGAAAAGGTCAGTTTTCATTCCAACCCCAAAGAAATGCAATGCCAAAGAATGGTCAAACTACCATACAATTGCACTCATTTCACATGCTAGCAATGTAATGCTCAAAATCCTTCAAGCTAGACTTCAGCAGTACATAAATCGAGAATTTCCAGATGTAAAAGCTGAATTAAGAAAACGCAGAGGAACCAGAGATCAAATTTCCAATATTCAGTGGACTATAGAGAAGGCAAAGGAGTTCCAGAAAAATGTCTATTTCTGCTTCACTGACTATGATTAATTAATTAAAAGATGCTTGCTCCTTGGAAGAAAAGCTATGACAAACCTAGACGGCATATTAGAAAGCAGAGATACAACTTTTCCAATAAAGGTGCGTATGGTCAAAGCTATGGTTTATCCAGCAGTCATGTACAGATGTGAGAGTTGGCCTTAAAGAAGGCCATAAGCATGTCAATGTATAACAAAACCACAAGAATACTATAAAGTAATTAGCCTCCAATTAAAATAAATAAATTTAAAAAAAAATAAAGAAGGCTGAGCACTGAAAAATTGATGCTTTAAAACTGGTGCTGTGGAAGACTCTTGAGAATCCCTTGGACAGCAAAGAAGTCAAACCAGTCAACCCTAAGGGAGATCAGTCCTCAATATTCATTGGAAGAACTGATGCTAAAACTGAAGCTCCAATACTTTGGCCACCTGATGAGAAGAGCTAACTCACTGGAAAAGACGCTGATGCTGGGAAAGATCGAAGGCAGGAGGAGAAGGGGCAACAGAGGATGAGATGGTTGGATGGCATCACTGACTCAGTGGACATAAGTTTTAGCAAACTCCGGGAGATAGTGAAGGACAGGGAGGCCTGGCATGCTGCAGTCCATGGGGTCCCCAAGAGTCAAAAACACAACTTAGTGACTGAACACTTTTTAGTAATGTACAAGTTACTTCAAAAATTAATTTAAAATTATTTTGAAAGGAAAATTTGAGAATGAGAGTACTGCTCACCTTCACTGTCACCTCTAGCCTTGCCTAAGACTGCAGCCTTGACTAGCCCTTGTTGTCCTGAGAAGCCACTCCACACCTCATGCAGGCCTGTGCTACTGTCTTCCCCACAAGCAGTAGGAGTCGTATTTTCACTGTCAGATTCACCATCAGGTTCCTGTCTTATCAGACTCCCAAGGTCCAATCTATCAATGGATTAAAGTCCTAGTAGGGCACACCTAAGCCTCACAGCTAACTCTGCCAGCCTTCCCAGGGCCGACAATGACTATCCTTTGTAACTCTGCCCTGTAAGCTGCCCTGTGACCCTGGCAGATGATCTAAAGCCTGACTCCTTGGAGTGTAATCCCCAGACCAGCAGCATCTGCATTGGTCAGAGACGGAAAGTCCAGCCCTGGCTCAGAACTTCCAACTCAGAATCTGCCTTGTGACATGACCCTGGGTCACTTGGATGGACACTACGTTTTGAGAGACACTGAACTAATCTTTCTGAGCTTCAGATTTCTCTGTTAATAGTAACAACCACGCTTGCCTTTCCAGTTTCCAGGGGGACTGAGTGAATCACACTATAGGCCACCTGCTCAGTGGCTGTCACTTAGTAAGGTTATTCATGAACGTCCCTCTCCTGACTCCTGGCCCTGCTCCCCAGTCATTCCTGACAAACCTCAGGCATGGTCAGTAAAAAGGTTTGCCGGCAAATCTGAACAGCCATCCTGGATGGCTGGATGACTGACTTCACAGAGTTGGAGATGTCACTGGAACCTCCAGAGCATGCAACATGGCCCGGAGAGAAGGCTGAGCTTGCCGTCTGTCAGCATCTCAAGGCCCACTCCTAGCCCCCTCCCCGATCCTTGTGCTAATAATGGCAAATATAACGAATTCTGTGATGACATAGAGGGGTGGGATGCAGGGGTGGGAGGGACGTTTAAGAGGGAGGGTTCATATATTTATGGTTAAGACTGACGCACTGCCGCACAGCAGAAACCAACACAACATTGTGAAGCAATTAAAATAATAATGACAAATACATCCCCACATTCATTTCAATATGGCATTTCCAGCTGGGTCATCATCCCCAGTGTGTCACCTTGCTCGGAGGATAAAATGTAGATCTTTGTCTCCGAAATTTACCATTAATTCATCTGTCTGCCAACACTAAAAGAGATGAGACACAAAGAGGCCTTCTATACGGAAAACATTTGCACTTCCTCCTCTCCCTGTCTTCCCAATTTTTCTTTCCCTTCTCCTGTCACCCTTTTTATCTTCCTCTGGAGAGATGATTTTCCCTCCAGGCAGTTGTCATTAGCTCCCAGGCAGTTGTGAAGATCAGCGGGCTACTGGTCTGTGAACTGGCTGATCCACAGAAGAAGCAGGGCTTCCTCCTAGCTCCCATAGGCCTCCCAAGCCTCCTCTCTGGACCTGGTTATCACTGAAGCCCACAGACAGACAGACAACAGTAGTAATTCCCCAAATGCCTGCCACTGCACCCCACCCCCACTACACACACAGACACCACTTCCTTTGTGCCAGCTAATCCATTAGACACTCTGTGCAGTCTCCTGTAATCCTCTAAACCACTCTAGGGCCAGGAGAAAAGATCCCACCGGACCCCCTTCCACAGGTGAGACCCCAGGGAAGAGACTTGGTCTTTCAGAGAAGGCAGAGTAAGGATGTTGCTCCTGAGAGCTGGGCCTTTGGCAGGGGTGCTTATGCCTCCAATATCTCCCTCCCCTCACAAGGACCTTGGGATCTGCCTGGGATGTCAAATCGATGTGTAGCATGACCCAGGCTCTCCGGATTTCCAAAGAGCCCTCCCCTGGCCTCCCTCAAGGAGAAAGCACTGCCTCTTGTGTAAGAGAGAGTCAGGGTTAACAAAAGACAGTGGCAGCTCTCCTCTGGAGCCAGATGGAGTCCCTAAGAGTGAGCTAAGAGTTAATACAAAACAACGGCAGCTCTCCTCAAGAAGATGGAGCCAGATGGAACCCCTAAAAGCAAGTTACTGCTTAAAAATCCAGTGTCAAATGACAGTGTAGCCAGCACTCTGAGCAGTAATTGGCATTAAGAGAGGCTTGGAACTGCAAACCAGTGATTTTCAGTTGATATAAAAAAAGGTAATTGACATTAAGTGCTGTTTGGAGCAGCAAACTAGTGATTTGCAAATGACATTCAGTAAGAAATCATTTACGTCTATTGACATTAAATAGCCGTGAGCTCACAGCGGTTGGGCAAAGGAGCAGGGGCTAGAAGGGGCTGGGAGACCATTAGGATCACAGAGGCTTCACCCTCATCACCCCTTCCTGAGTAGTTGCTCTGCTCCAGGAAGGGTCTATCGGGGACCAGACGATGCTCCCCACCTTACAACCCCTTCCCTCCTCACCCATCTCTTCTCAGATGAATTCTGTCACTTTCCCCAGGAGAAAATGTCTTCCCCACCAGGCGCCAGCCCCCACCCCACCGCTGCTCCCTCGGCTTGGAGGCTCCCGCGTGTCACGCGGAGCCGCCCGCCCCAGGAAGCCTCGGGCTGCAGGACCTCCCCCGCGCTCCACCACATCACCCCCTTCAGCTGCCTGGCGACCCTCCAAATGGAGACCCGAGGCCAGCGCACGCTGCAGTGTGATGAGCCAGCGTGTCTGCTGTTCTGATTAAGGGAGTTCATAAAAGAAAGGGAACAAACGCGCTGCAGATGATCTGAGAACGGAAGGACTTGTCCAGCAGCAGCCTACCCGCCTCCCTCCCACCCCCAACCCGACCCCGACCCCGACCCCTGAGGGCTGATGTTGGTGCTGACCTTCTGCACTGGCAGAGCAGGAGGCACCACAGCTGTGATTGCTGGCTGTGGCTGAAGCTGCAGGGAGGAAGCCCCCCTGCCGCCCCACCCCCAGCACTGCCTGGGGAAGGCTCCCTTGCTGGTGAGCTCTTCCTGATCTGTTCTGTAATAGATGAGAGTGAGCTTCATAGCTCCCAAAGCTCGATTCTCAGGACATCTGCCAGTGCTGGAGCATACATGGCTTTTGCAGTGCCTACAACTACACCCTGGATGCATATTAACAGTCACATTATAGATGGGGTCTTACATGGCTAGATGGAGTACACCTTAAGTGAAAGAAGCACAGAAGAAATGAAGCCTGGCTCCCTCTGTACCTGCAAACCAGCACACTTTATACTTCAGAACAGCCTCTGTTAAACTTGAGACCCCTGGACCGTCCTGTAAACTGAGTTCTCAGCCCCTTCCTGGGAACCTCTGGAGCCTTTCCCACCAGGCACCTGCCTGAGCAGGTTTTGGATGGAAGGGCGAAGAGGTAGACGGCTTTTTCTGGCTGCACCACTAAGAAGAGAGAGGGGAAAGCACTGAGCCGGATCTTGTCTCCAGAATCAGTGTGTAATAAAACATGACCCCTTTTCAAGAAAAAGAAACATGTCACCAGGGAATGCGCTCCTTCTTCTTGGGAACTTGAGTTTCCCAAACAGTGCTCTTTTGGAATCTGTTGAAATCACAGGAAAGGAAAATCAAAATCCCCTTGGTCCAGGGCAAAAATGGAAAAGAAACCTAGGTAGAGTAAACTATAACCATAACCCTTATCTCCCTTTCTTTCTTCCTAGGGGCACATGTTACCTGGGCCCAGGGCACCTGGTGACCCACCACCGGCTCAGGTCCTCTTCCAGGCTAGAGACCTAGAAACCAGAAGGAGGCCCTAGCAGTGACCAACAAAGAGGTAAAGGGCAGGACCACAGGAGGGCCAGGGCGTGCCGAAGGTCCCGCATCAGGGGCATTGTAGAGGTCAGAGTTGGAAATGAAATAAGGGAGAAAGATGAAAAATTAAGAAAAAAGGTGAAAAAATAAAAAGGAAAACAGTCATCTTCCTCAAAAAAAAATATGAGTTAAGATCAGGAAGAGCAGACTATTAAAACCTCTTCTAAAAGTACCAAGTAATTCAACTGGAATAGTAATAAAGTGAGAGGCACAGTCTTGGAGTGAAAAGAAGCAGAATGATCACTGCTGGCAAACAATATGCTTTTATGCATGGAAGATCAAAGAGAATTGACGGGAAACCACAGACTCAGTAAAAGACTTGAATTAAGTGGCTGGTTAAATGATAAATATACACAATTGCTTATAAATTGAGTGTTCTTTTAAACAATAGTAAAATTAGAAATGGAGTAAAACATATGAAAAACAGAAGCCATGCACAACAGCAAACCAACCCATAGCATGTCTGCTGCTGCTGCTGCTAAGTCGCTTCCGTCCTGTCCAACTCTGTGCGACCCCATAGACGGCAACCCACCAGGCTCCCCCGTCCCTGGGATGCTCCAGGCAAGAACACTGGAGTGGGTTGCCATTTCCTTCTCCAGTGCATGAAAGTGAAAAGTGAAAGTGAAGTCGCTCAGTCGCGTCCGACTCTTAGCTGTCTAGAGATACTTTAAAAATAATGTGTCAGCCTGTCTGAATAATGCCACGCATGCATGCGTGCTAAGTCACTTCAGTGATCTCCAACTATTCACAACATTATGGACCATAACCCACCAGGCTCCTCTGTCCATGGGATTCTCCAAGCAAGAATACTGGAGTGGATTGCTGTGCCCTCCTCCAGGGAATCTTCCCAGCCCAGATATCAAACCTGAGTCTCTTACACGTCTCCTGTATTGGCAGGCAGGTTCTTTACCACTAGCACTACCTGGGAAGCCACTAAGAATGCCCTAACACCCTGCTAAGGACAGAAATGCTTTGAGTAGGTGTCCAAACCCACCTTGATCCAGGACTGTAAAACTGAATACTGTAAACATGTCAATTTTCCTTAAATTAGCAAGTTAAAGTCAAATTAAAACTTACATGGGTATTTTAAAAATTGATTTTCTTGAGCTAGACAAAGTAATTCACTTGGATAATTAAAATTAAAGAAAATATGAAGAATAAAGAAGGATTTGCCTAATTAAAATTTCTTATAAAATTAAAGTAATGATATAATTGTTATTATTTTAGGAGAAAAATTTTATTATTTTTGAGAAGAATAATATGTATTATCAGGTTGAAGAAGAACTTTATAAACATATCACTATAACAAAATAAAGAAAACAAAAATATAGGAGAATTTATTAAATAATGGCTTTATCACTTCATATGAGGAGCTAAAGATAGACCATTTAATACACAATGTTGCAAGTGAAGTGAAAGTCACTCAATTGTGTCCTACTCTTTGCAACCTCATGGACTACATAGTCCATGGAATTCTCCAAGCCAGAGCACTGAAGTGGGTAGCCTTTCCCTTCTCCAGGGGATCTTTCCAACCCAGGGATTGGACCCAGGTCTCCCGCATTGCAGGAGGATTCTTTACCAACCGAGCTATGTTAGGAGCATCAAAAACCATTTTTTAAAATGTAAAGTTGGAACTTTCCTCCAGTTACTTGTTACAACAATACTAATCACAGATTTACAATGAAAATAAAAATAGAGGGAGGCTTGGTGAGAGAAGAGAAAAAGACACTAGATACAGTGTTTCAGGTTTAAAAATAAAATAAAATTAAAAAAAAAAGACACTAGATATACTAAAACTATCTGAGCTTTAGTTTAAAATATTGGAGTTGGGAAGATCTTCTTTAAAATAACATCTTTAAAATAACATCTAGGTATCACCTTGCACAGGACCAAGTCCCAGAAGATACTTGATAGAGATTGGACTCAACTCCAGCCTAGTATCCCTTACATCCCTGGATGGGTCTCTGGAATGCCTCAATTTCAGATCAACAGTGTATCTAGAGATTTGGGCAGATTTGATAGGCCTCGAATGCCATTCTGAAGAGTCTTGTATCTAGTGTGAGAGCCCAGGCCAGGGAGCTGGGACTTTGAAAGGACATGGGCAGTCCAGATGCAGATTATTCTGATGGCCACAGTCAGGGGGGACTCTGTGTGTGTGTGTGTGTGTGTGTGTGTGTGTGATATAAATGGAGAGAGATTGACAGATTTCTCCAGGTTAGAGTTAGGGCAGAGAATGGCAGGTCCTGAAAATACTCAAATCTATAGATGTGATAGTCCTCTGTGGATAGTATCATATGATGCCCTAAAGCCCTCAACAAAAACTCCCTGTACTTTACGTAGCCGGAAAGCAGAGAACCACCATATGCAGGGGGCTCTTAAGTGTGGTCAAAGGGCATATCACTGGTAACCACATAGGTGGAGGAATGGGGAGTTTTCCTGACCATACTACATAACCTGGGTGTATAGAGCCCCAAGAAAGACTGAGGTTGAATTTCCTACCTTCCTGGCAGAGACTGAGTAGATCTGAATTTGATTAAAGCAAATAAAGAAATGTGACATCTCTTTGTGCATCCGAGACTGGGAGTAAGATCCTTAGCGGATATAGATGTATCACAATTTATTTGACCACTTTACCATTGATATCTTTAGCTGTCTCATTTTTCTCCATCAGAAATAATTATTTTACAATTTTATTCATAAAGCCTTTCATTTCTGATTAATTATTTAATCCAAATTCCTAGAGGTATAATTACTAGATCAAAGGCATAAAGTTCTGAGGTCATAAGTGTGGGTCTCTGAAGCTATAGAATTAATGTGCTTCTAAGAGGAGACAGGGGTTTCCCTTGTGGATCAGCTGGTAACGAATCTGCCTGCAGTGCTAGAGACCTGGGTTTGATCCTGAAGATTTCCTGGAGAAGAGAAAGGCTGCCCACTCCAGTATTCCCTGATAACTCAGTTGGTAAAGAATCTGCCTGCAATGCAGGAGACCCCGGTTTGATTCCTGGATTGGGAAGATCCGATAGAAAAGGGAAAGGCTACCCACTCCAGTATTCTGGCCTGGAGACTTCCATGGACTTATATAGTCCATGGTGTCACAAAGAGTCAGACATGACTGAGTGACTTTCACTTTCAGGAGGAGACAGAAGAGAGCTCAACCTTCCCCCATCTCCACCTCCAACAAGGTCTCATCAAAAGGCCATGTGTGAACATTGTAAGAGGTGACCATCTTTAAAACTTATTACAAAGATAATCAGACTCTGGTATTGGCCTAAGATTAGACATATAGATCAGTAGGAAAAAATTTAGAGTCCAGAAAAAAGCCCTTACATTTACTGTCAATTGAATTTTGTCAAGGATGCCAAGACATTTCAATGGGGAACCAATAATCTTTTCAACAAATGATGCTGCATCTGCTGGATATGCAAAAGAATGAAGTTGGACTTCCTCCTCATAGCATACACAAAATCTAACTCTAATGCATCATTTACTTAAGGATAAGAGCTAAAACTATAAAACTCTTAAAAGAAAACATAGGAGCAAATCTTCATGACCTTGAGTTAAGCAAAGCATTCTTAGATGACACCAAAAGCACAAGTAACAAAAGAAGGAAAGTAGATAAGTTGAACTTCATCAAAATTTTAAACTTTTTGTGATTTAAAAGATAATACCAAGAAAGTAAAAAGATAATTCCTCCACAGAATAAGAGGGATATTTTGCAAATAATTGATGTGATGATAAGTGACCCAATTAAAATATGGGATAAGGACCATACTTTATAATATATAAAAGGACAATTCTCCAAAAATGTTCAAATGACCAATAGCACACAAAAACATGTTCCAAAGCACAAACTATCAGGGAAATGCAAATCAAAACTAAAATTTGATACCATTTTATTCACACCAGGATGGCTATAGTGATAGTTTTCTTAAAAGAAAAAATAACTGTTGAAAAGGATGTGGAGAAATTGGAATTCTCATATAGCATTGATGAGAAGGTATGGAAAACAGTGTGGCAGTTCCTAAAAATGCTGAACATAGAAATTCCATTCCTGGCTATATACCCAGATCCAAATAGGTCCACACAAAACTTGTATACCAATGTTCATAACAGCATTATCATAATTGCCAAAGTGTGGAAACAACCTAAATGCCTAGCAAATGATGAATGGATAAATAAAATATGATATATCCATACAGTGGAATGGTATTTGATAATTAAAAAGGAGTGAAATATTGATACATGCTACAACATTCACTTCAGCTCAGTTCAGTTATGTCTGACTCTTTGAAGCCGGGCTTTCCTGTCCATCACCAACTCCCAGAGCTTGCTCAAACTCATGTCCATTGAGTCAGTGATGCCATCTAACCATCTCATCTTCAGTCATCCCCTTCTCCTCCCCCTTCAATCTTTCCCAGCATCAGGGTCTTTTCCAATGAGTCAATTCTTCACATCAGGTGGCCAAAGTATTGGAGCTTCACCTTCAGCATAAGTCCTTCCAATGAATATTCAAAACTGATTTCCTTTAGGATTGACTGGTTTGATGTTCCTGCAGTCCAAGGGACTCTCAAGAGTCTTCTTCAACACCACAGTTCAAAAGCATCAATTCTTTGGCGCTCAGTTTTCTTTATAGTTCAACTTTCACATCCATACATGACTACTGGAAAAACCATAGCTTTAACTAGATGGCCTTTGTTGGCAAAGTAATGTCTCTGCTTTTTAATATGCTGTCTAGTTTGGTTCCCTGGTAGCTCAGACGATAAAGCATCTGCCTACAATGCGAGAGACCCAGATTCGATCCCTGGGTCGGGAAGATCCCCTGGAGAAGAAAATGGCAACCCACTCCAGTACTCTTGCCTGGAAAATCCCATGGACTGAGGAGCCTGGTATGCTACAGTCCATGGGGTCCCAAAGAGTTGGACACGACTGAGCAACTTCACTTCATACTTCATACTTCTAGGTTGGTCATAACTTTTCTTCCAAGGAGAAACTATCTTTTAATTTCATGGCTGCAGTCACCATCTGCAGTGATTTTGAAACCCAAGAAAATAAATCTGTCACTGTTTCCATTGTTTCCCCATCTATTTGCTATGAAGTGATGGGACTGGATACCACAATCTTTGTTTTTTGAATGTTGGGTTTTAAGCCAGATTTTTCACTCTTCTCTTCCCCCTACATCAACAGACTCTTTAGTTCTTCTTCACTTTCTGTCATAAGGGTAATGTCATCTGCATATCTGAGATTATTGATTTTCTCCTGGCAATCTTGATTCCAGCTTATGCTTCATCCAGCCTGGCATTTTCCATGATGTACTCTGCATATGGAGAAGGAAATGGCAACCAACTCCAGTATTCTTGCTTGGAGAATTCCATGGACAGAGGAGCCAGGTGGGCTATACTCCATGGAGTCACAAAGAGTCAGCCACGACTTAGCAACTGAGCACACAAACTCTGCATTTAAGTTAAATAAGCAGGGTGACAGTATATAGCCTTGATACACTCCTTTGCCAATTTGGAACCATTCCATTGTTCCATGTCTGGTTCTAAGTGTTGCTTCTTGACCTGCATACAGATTTCTCAAGAGGCAGCTAAGGTTGTCTGGTATTCCCATCTCTGTAAGAATTTTCCACAGTTTTTTGTGATATCCACAAAGGTTTTAGTATATCAATGAAACAGAAGTAGATGTTTTTCTGGAATTCTCTTGCTTTTTCTATGATCCAATGGATGTCCGCAATTTGATATCTTGTTCTTCTGCTACAACACTGATGAATCTTTAAATGAAAGAAACCAGGAACAAGCAACCATGTATTATATAATTTTGTTTATATAAAACATCCTAAAGAGATTAATCTATAAAGACAAAATGTAGGTTATTGTTTGCCTGGGACTCAGGGCAGAAGGAAATGGGGAATAAATCCTAATGGGTATGAAATTTCTCTTTGAGCTGATAAAAATGTTTTAATATGGTTTTGATGATAGTTACCCAGCTGTGTGAATGTACCAAAACTATTGAATTGTACTTTTATGTGCACAAATTGTATGGTGTATGAATTATATATCAATAAGGCTGTTATTTTTTTAATGAGATAGGCATGCAATGGCCAGCTATTCAATTCTTCACCCATGCACAAATAGGACTTTTTTTTCCTACTGTGCAATAAATATTTTTTATTTACATTATGTCAGTGAACTAATTTGTCTTAATATGTTTGAAATTATTCAGATATAACATATATAAAGGCAACAATTAAGCTGTAAAAGCAAGGACTGTACAGTCTATATAATTTAAAACAAAATAAACAACAACAAAACTCACTGACTTCATTGTATTTCACCAGAATGAGTAACTTTTTCATTGTTGTTGTCTAAACCACTGTCATTTTACTATTTAAAAAAATAATAACTTGTTTTTTTAATTTTTTCTGTTATTTTTTAGTAGTGAACTAAAACATTTCTGCCATGTCTATTAATAGATTATTTAAATGTCTTTTTTCCAGTTTGAAATGCTGCCACTGTAGATGTTTTCTCATTTCTTTGTATTAATAGCTTCGCCCTTATCATATTTTTAATTTTGCTTCTTGTTTCTAAAATCTTAATAATATATCATAAAGGCTATTATTGTATGTAACTTCAAGTAAACTTAACTTTAACAGCTACGTGATAGCCTTTTAGTGTCTGTAAAGTAATTCACTGATTTCCTTGATGCTGAAAATTTAGATTATTTCTTTGCTTTCTCATACATTGACTCACATACATGCACACACAACGGCAACACCAATAAAACTTTTGGTGTGAAACCATGTCAAAATTTAGGTTATTTATGTGGAAAAATGTCTAGAAATAGAAATGCTGTTTGCTAAAATGTGAGCCATCTCTTGGTACTTGACAAAACTTTACAGTCTTTATGAAGGACTTATATTAATCTACATTCATTCCTCCATTTCTCCAGAACTTTGAGTGCTTTTGTGTTCAGTTCAGTTCAGTTCAGTTGCTCAGTCATGCCCAACTCTTTGCAACCCCATGGACAGCAGCACGCCAGGCCTCCCCGTCCATCACCATGTCCACCATGTCCAACCAAACCCATGTCCATTGAGTTGGTGGTGCCATCCAACCATCTCATCCTCTGTCATCCCCTTCTCCTCCTGCCTGCAATCTTTCCCAGCATCAGGGTCTTTTCAAATGAGTCAGCTCTTCGCATCAGGTGACGAAAGCATTGGAGTTTCAGCTTCAACATCAGTCCTTCCAATGAACACTCAGGACTGATCTCCTTTAGGATGGACTGGTTGGATCTCCTTGCAGTCCAAGGGACTCTCAAGAGTCTTCTCCAGCACCACAGTTCAGAAGCATCAATTCTTTGGTGCTCAGCTTTCTTTACAGTCCAACTTTCACATCCATACATGACCACTGGAAAAACCATAGCTTTGACTAGATGGACCTTTGTTGGCAAAGCAATGTCTCTGCTTTTTAATATGCTGTCTAAGTTGGTCATAACTTTCCTTCCAAGGAGTAAGCGTCTTTTAATTTCATGGCTGCAGTCACCATCTGCAGTGATTTTGGAGCCCAGAAAAATAAAGTCAGCCACTGTTTCCACTGTTTCCCCATCTATTTCCCATGGAGTGATGGGACCAGATGCCATGATCTTCGTTTTCTGAATGTTGAGCTTTAAGCCAACTTTTTCACTCTACTCTTTCACTTTCATCAAGAGGCTCTTTAGTTCTTCTTCACTTTCTGCTAGGGTGGTGTTATCTGCATATCTGAGGTTACTGATATTTCTCCTGGCAATCTTGATTCTAGCTTGTGCTTCCTCCAGCCCAGAATTTCTCATGATGTACACTGCATATAATTGCTTTTGTGTTTTATCTGCTAAAAGGAAAAACCCATGCCTACTTTTAATGCTCAAGAAAACTAGCTACTCTGAAAATTTTTTCTGCTAAAGAGGCTGCACCACTCTGCTCAGCATGACCCCTGGATGGCTTGTGTTTTCACACCATGTCTTTGGTTGATGTAGGATCCGCTCACATGCTGTTCACACTGCAGTGCCTTGACCCCAAATTTAACCGCATGGTATCTGGAAACCACCAGTCCAAGGATACAGTGTGCTGCCTTGTGGGCTGCTGTTTCTGGACACCCACAGCAGGTATTCTAAACAGGAGTATATATTCCCAATGGTACTTTGGGCTGGATGCAGAATATGTCCTGGTATTACCAGTTCCTGAACTGCATGTATTATACAAACTGAAAGTTAGAGACAAGGGATCTTCTTCCAGATTATTCTTAAATCTGTACTTGGCGTTTTCTGCCACATCCCCCACTGTGATCTTCACATGTCAAGGAACAGGAAGAGAAAGAAAAATTCAACCACACATTTCACTGCAGGACACCCTTGTAGGAGCCCTGGAGACTGGGTCAAAGCAATGTCAGTCAAAAGGAAACAGCCTGTTTCCCAGAAAGTGTCCTAGGGGAGAGCTGTTCACCCTATTTTCTGCAAATTAGAGTGATGTTGCCTACAAATGTGCTAGAGAGCATCTTCAAATGAAAGAGCAGCATGGCTGAGCACCATGCACAGCTTAATTGAAAGAGTATTTTGGGAAGAGAGCACCATATGCTTTATATTTGCATCTAGACTATAAATATCCCAGTAACAACTTGAGTCCATAAATACTACATTCAGAATGCTTGGCTGGAAACATCTTTCACTACTCACAGTCATCTGTTTACCAGTGTGAATGTTCATTGCCCTCCCCATTGTGCAGAATTATCCTCATGATCAGGGTCATGTTGGGAAACAAGTGGGTGCCCACAGATCCAGGAATGGCTCGGTGGCCTATCCTCTGCACCCTGTGCTCTGAACCTGGCTTTCAGGCCATTCAAGCCTGAAAGGGACAGATGGCACTTCTTTAGCTAAATCTTGGGAAGAAAGACATGGAATCTTTAACAAAACTTTAAAAAGACTGCAGTAAAAGAAGAGCCCTGTGCATTTGCAAAATTAACCTTTATCCAGTGTGTTCCATGTGACAAGAACAGTAATAAGAACTTTTTATTTCTCATTTTCACTACAAATTTCTGTTGCTGGTATTATCTGTGTTCCACCAATAGGAAAGCCAAGGCTTAGCAAAGTTAAGAAGCTCACCGTGTGATCAGTCAGGGTTCTAACCTGAAGTTTACTAACACCAAGCCTTGCTATAACTAGGGAAAAACAGACAACTCCAAAGCACTACCATCTCTATGAGCCAAAGGATTAGAAATGACCACTTTAGCTTTCTGAAAGCTGAGCAAGCACATTTACAGAGTGAGTTAACATGCACACTCTTATTTTCTACTTAGCATTCTCCAAAAAAATATTTAGAAAAAGTATTAGTGTCTCCATTTGCCAGACAAGAAAAGTGATGCTCAGAAAGGGAAAGTGAGGGGACAGGGGCAAATGAGTTGCATGAACTGAATTTGCTTTCCCAATATCATGCTGTCCTATCCTAAGACACAGTGGGATAGCAGTGGGATAGCTCTCCCCTATAGCTGAGCATCTTAGGACCGGGCCCACTGTCCTCAACATTCTCTCTTGCCCTGCCTGACTACTCTGTAACAATCTCAGCAGGGAGTTACTCTGATAGAGAGCCTCTCTCTTCTAATGTCCCAACCCAACCACTCCTCAGAGTCCAAAATGTCCCAGGATAGTTAAAATGGCAAATCTGGGAAGCTAACATCAGGAAGCTTGAAAGACGCTGATTGACATCAGCCAAAATCAAGGGAGAATGGATAGATATCCTTAGGAAATTTTAGGAAGCAAAAATGTCGGGATGGTTGATAATATGTACCTGTTGAGAATGAAAGCCCACCATGCGCCTGGCAATCCTGCAGTCTTACCAAGAGTACTTGGCTGCCTGGCAGGTCAGCCTGGATGATGAGAGATTTCTGAGGCACCTAAGCATGTCAAAGTGACCATGGAATGACCTATCATGCAACTACTGTTTGCTGCAACATCTGCTATTTGCTCAGAAAGTCACGGGCTTTTGGCCAGGGTTCCTCAGCTGCAACACAAACTCAGTATGTGTGTGGCATGGATCTGTGCCCATTACAGCCTCTGTGTGCTTGGGAACAAAGAACATAGCATAACTATGTTTACACAATGGCTGCTGCTATTACTGTAATATTCTTTCATCTCTGGTCCGAGTGTCTGGTTTTCCTGTTAGTGTTCATGTAACTAACCTGTTAGCTTGTAAGTGAGACAGAACCTCAGACCTTCACAAGGAGCAACCCTCCCAACTACACTCTATGTCTTTTGAAAGAGCCCAGAGGACATTCCTATCACCAAGGCTATTTGGAGAGGAGAGTATTAGAGTCCTTGGAAGGCTCTGTCTTGGTTCTTCTCTGCAGAACAGGAACAGGTAGGGGGGTGGGGGGTGGCAAGGAGTAGGTCCCTGATTTAAATGGAGTTGGTAAGATGCAAGTATGGCAGGGCCCACAGATATGTCAGAGGCAAGGAAGGCATGAGACTGTAACAAGCATCAGTTACAGATGCCTTAGGGGCATCAGGAAGGTCTGCCTCTAAGTTAATCAATGTTAGGGATCCAAGGATCCAACTAGATCCATTAGCCAATAAGGTTATATAAAACTTATTTATAAGTTTTAATGCCCTCCAGATTCATTTAAAAGGAGTCACAATTGAGCCCCAAATCAAAGTTATAGCTCTTAACTCAAATCTCAGACCTGAGCCCACTTCTCACCCACTCTCAGATGTGAGTTGGTAACCCATCCCTAGTCCTGAGTCTCCTCACCCACCTCTGCAGTCCTGAGTATGTCACCCAACTCCAGACCTGAGTCTGTCACCCACGCCTAGACCCAAGTCTGTTACCTACATGCCAAAATCAGTTTACTGCTCATCCATGTCCCAGAACTGAGTCTTCTAAATGGACATTTAGAAAACAGTGTGTTTGTCACCAGGAGGCAAGGTCAATATGAACTGTACGCCAGTCTCTTCTCTTATTCATCTTTATAGTGTCACTGTGCTGGTACATGTCCATTCATTCATTCTGTCTCTATGTGCAGAATGTTCTTGCAGTTCCTGGAAATACAGAGGCAAACAAATCATCCTTTGTCCTACAGGACTCATAATTCTAGTGGGAAATTAAAAATTAGAATTATCAGAATTATGGTAGGGATAATTACCCTTACCATAGGCCCTGTAACCTGCTAAAGACTGCAGATTCTAGGACTGGGCCACATCAGGCCAAATTACAAGGAAGGAGCATAGACCCAACTGTCAGCAGAAAATTGGAATAAAATTTACTAATCATGGAAGTGCCCACCAAAGCAAGACCCAGTTTTCCTACAGGCAGTATTTCCCATTGAGGAGCTTGCAAAAGCCTCTTATGCTTATCCATTAGAGGGCAGACAGAATGAAAACCACAATCACAGAAAACTAACCAAAATGATCACATGGATCATAGCCTTCTATAATTCAGTGAAACTAGGAGCCACGCCATGTAAGTTCACAAAAAATGGACGGGTCATGGAAAAGAGTTTTCACAAAACAGGGTCCACTGGAGAAGAGAATGGCAAACCACTTCAGGATTTTTGCCTTGAGAACCCCATAAGCAGTATGAAAAAGCAAAAAGATACGACACTGAAAGATGAATCCTCCAGGTTATTAGGTATCAAATATGCTACTGGGGAAGAGGAGAGAAATAGCTCCAGAAGGAATGATAAGACTGAGCCAAAGTGGAAATGATGCCCAGTTGTGCATCTGTCTGGTGATGAAAGTAAAGTCTGACACTGTAAAAAACAATATTGCATAGGAACCTGGAATGTTAGGTCCATGAATCAAGGTAAATTAGAAGCGGTCAACAGGAGATGGCAAGAGTGAACATTGACATTTTAGGAATCAGTGAACTAAAGTGGATGGGGATGGGCAATTTTAATTCAAATGACCATTACATCTATTACTGTGGGCAAGAATCCCATAGAAAAATGGAGTAGCCTTCATAATCAACAAAAGAGTCCAAAATATAATACTTGGGTGCAACCTCAAAAATGACAGAATGACCTCATTTCATTTCCAAGTCAAACCATTCAACATCACAGTAATCCAAGTCTATGCTCCAACCACTAATGCCAAAGAAGATGAAGCTGAATGGTTTTATGTATAAGACCTTCTAGAACACCAAAAGAAAATGTCCTTTTCATCATAGAGGACTGGACTGCAATGGCAGGAAGTTAAGAGATACCTGGAGTAACAGGCAAGTTTGGTCTTGGAGTACAAAATGAAGCAGGGCAAAGGCTAACAGAGCTTTGCCAAGAGAATGCAAAGATCATAGTGAACACCCTCTTTCAACAACACAAGAAATGATTCTACACATGGACATCACCAGATGACCAACACTGAAATCATATTGATAACATTCTTTGTAGCTAAAGATGAAGAAACTCTATACAGTCAGCAAAAACAAGACCGGGAGCTGACTGTGGCTCAGCTCATGACCTCCTTATTGCAAAATTCAGACTTAAATTGAAGAAAGTAGGGAAAAGCATTAGGCCATTTAGGTATGACCTAAATCCCTTATGATTATACAGTGGAAGTGACAAAGAGATTCAAGGGATTAGATCTGATAGAGTGCCTAAAGAACTAGGGACAGAGGTTTGTAACATTGTACAGGAGGCAGTGATCAAAAGCACCCCCAAGAAACAGAAATGCAACAAAGCAAAATGGTTGTCTGAAGAGGCCTTACAAATATCTGAGAAAAGAGTGAAAGGCAAAGGAGAAAAGGAAATATATACCTATCTGAATGCAGAGCTCCAAAGGACAGCAAGGAGAGATAAGAAAGCCTTCCTAAGTAAACAATGCAAAGAAACAGAGGAAAACACTAGAACATGAAAGACTAGAGATCTCTTCAAGAAAATTAGAGATACCAAGGGAACATTTCATGAAAAGATGGGCACAATAAAGGAGAGAAACAGTATGGACCTAACAGAAGCAGAAGATATTAAGAAGAGGTGGCAAGAATACACAGAAGAATTGTACAAAAAAGATCTTAATGACTTGGATAACCATTATGGTGTGATCACTCACCTAGAGCTAGACATCCTGGAGTGAAGTCAAGTGGGTCTTAGGAAGCCTGACTATAAACAAAGTTAGTGGAGGTGATAGAATTCTGGTTGAGCTATTTCAAATCCTAAAAGATGATGCTGTGAAAGTGCTGCACACAACTTGCCAGAAATTTTGGAAAACTCAGCAGTGGCCACAGGACTGGAAAAGGTCAGTTTTCATTCCAATCCCAAAGAAAGGCGATGCCAAAGAATGCTCATACTGCTCAAATGGGTTCATTTCACATGCTAGCTCAAAATCCTCCAAGCTCAGCTTCAACATTCTGTGAACCAAATGTACCAGCTGGATTTAGAAAAGGCAGAGGAACCAGAGATCAAATTGCCAACATCCATTTGATCATAGAAAAAGCAAAGGAATTCCAGAAAAACATCTGTTTCATTGACTTCACTAAAACCTTTGACTGTGTGGATCACAAACCATGGAATATTCTTAATGAGATGGGAATACCAGACCACTTGCCTTCTGAGAAATCTGTATGCAGGTCAAGAAGCAATAGCTAGAACCAGACATGAAACAATGGACTAGATCAAAATTAGAAAAGGAGTACGTCAAGGCTGTACATTGTCACCCTGTTTATTTAACTTCTGTGCAGAGGACATCAGGCAAAATGCCAGGCTAGATGAAGCACAAACTGGAATCCAGATTGCTCAGAGAAATATCAATAACCTCACATATGCAGATGATACCACCTTTATCGCAGGAAGTGAAGAGGAATGAAAGAGCATCTTGATGAAGGTGAAAAAGGAGAGTGAAAAATATGGCTTAAAACTCAACATTCAAAAAACAAAGATCATGGCATCCAGTTCCATCACTTCATGGCAAATAGATGGGGAAACAATGGAAACAGTGATAGACTTTTTATTTTTCTTGGGCTCCAAAATCACTGCAGTTTGTGAGTGCAGCCTCGAAATTTAAAGACACTTGTTCCTTGGAAGAAAAGCTATGACAAACCTAGAGAGCACATTAGAAACCAGAGACATTACTTTGCTGACAAAGGTCTGCCTAGTCAAAGCTATGGTTTTTCCAGTAGTCATTTGTGGGTGTCAGAGTTGGATCATAAAAAAGGCTGAGCACTGAAGAACTGATCCTTTCAAACTGTGGTGCTGGAGAAGACTCTTTAGAGTTCACTGGACAGCAAGGAGATCAAATCAGTTAATCCTAAAGAAAATCAACCCTGAATATTCATTGGAAGGTTTGATGCTGAAGCTGAAGCTGAAGCTGCAGTACTTTGGCCACCTGATGTGAAGAGTTGACTTATTGAAAAGAACCTGATGCTGGGAAAGATTGAGGGCAGGAGGAGAAGGGGATGACAGAGGATGAGATGGTTGGATAGCATCATCAAGTCAATGGTCATGTGTTTGAGCAAACTCCAGAACAGTAAAGGACAGGGAAGACTGGTGTGCAGTCCATGGGTCACGAAGAGTCAGGAACTGAACAGCAACAGAAAATTAGAATTATTTGCCATGGGATTTGCCTTGGCATTTCAGAATTTTGGCAAAAGCTTCAAGTTGAGAGCAATGGGTGATAAGTATTCCTATATTCCAGTTATATGTTAGGTACTACTGATCCTGGTCCTTTTGACTCATCACTCATCTCTAACTTGAAAGAGTCCATGTTGGCAGACTTCTTTGAAGATTATAGAAAGAGAGGATTTTGTGGCCTGCTTCTACCTCAAGCCAGGTCAAATGAGAGCCCCTCTTTCAAAGAATTATTTCAGTGTTTGGGGCTTCCCATTACAGGAACACTGCACTCAGAATGAGGCCTGAGATCAAATCTTGTGCATCCCACACTATCTTAGGAGAGAGCCCCCAATAGTCCTTGGGAGAAGGTGTCAGTTCTCCCCTGGACTGTGGGAGAGTACACAGCTGGAATAAAGGCAGGAGGCAGGGACTGGGCACTTCTATTAGGGTCAAGTGGGAAAAGAATGCAGGAATTTTCTTGGCCTCATCCTTGGTGAGGTTGGTGAGGCTCTGAGTGGTCTGAGTTCCACCTATGTTAACCACCCCATGCCAAGAGGGTTGCAGCCTAAGGTGAGAAGATTCTGGCGCTCCCTCCTAAAGCAGATGGGGTTCTGCTTTAGGGCATGGGAAGTGCAGAGACTTGCCGGGGTCCAGCCCCAGCTGATCCAGGGTATTCGAAGGAGAGACGGCATAGGCGAGGGTCAGGAAACAACTGCTTAATTACACTTTAATTAAGGATACAAAGAGTAATAGAATGAGGATAGCTCAGTAGGAAAATTCAGTGGAGAAAAGAGGCTGAGTAGCTTGGTTTACGTGGGAGACCAATAAAACTTCAAGACAAGAAGTTTGCACCACTTACGTAGGCCGCAGGCGTCCTTCCGTTCTCCCGAAGGAGAGGAAACACTGAGGCCTCCCCGGTCGGATCTTAGAAGCCCAGTCATAATTAGCAAGCATGGTGGGTTCTGCGCTCCAGATGGAGACTCAGCCAGAATTTGGGAGAGACAGCGACATGAGGAGACCAAGTTTTGGTGAACAAGGCCCGCACTTTATTTTCCAAAGTAGTTTTTATACCTTAAGTTGTGCATAGAGGATAATGGGGGAAGGGGTGGAGTCATGCAAGGACAGCAGTTCCTGGTCCAAATCAAAGCCAGGCTTTCAAACTTATCATATGCAAAAGTTCAGGTGAATTACATCATCTTCTGGCCCAGAGGCCTGTTAACATTTTAAGAAACTTATTTTTCTCTAAAGGTGATTATTCCAAAGTCAGGCACCAGCCTCCCAAAAAGCATTGGACAAAGCTGCATTTTACATTTCTATACACCCATTATATCAATCAATACACTGCCAAGGACACAGTAGGTAAGGAGTATGGAGACTTAGCAGCAAACATTGGCCCAACAAGTGAAAAACCCTTCACCAATACAATTCCTAATCAATCTTTTAACTATTCAAAGGAATCTGTGTTTAGACAGTTTAGAACATCTCCTGCCTCTCACAGTTGGGAGGCTCTGGACAATCACATGTGGCCGGAAAAACCTATTCAGGCAGGCTAGAGGATTTCCAAAGGAGTTTGTAGGTTAAACACTGTCACACCCAGGAATTATTAACTGGAGCTGTAAGCTAATTCTTTTTTCAGAGAGAGGTAGTGGGGGACAGCCCCCCGTAAAGTCAGAGGTGTAGGTGAAAGCACAAAGCAGAAAGTAGGCAGACTCTGGTTTTGGGGGTAGATGTTCGAGAATTTCCAGGGGGACTCCTGAGGCTCGATCCCGCCTTTGCGTATGCCGAGCCTCCTTCCTCATGACCTTGGTCATGGGCGGAGTGCCTCACGCTGGCTCCCGGCAGTGATAGAATTCCAGTTGAGCTATTACACATCCTCACTCAATATGCAATATGCCGGCTCCCGGCAAAGACTCTGACAGTAGTTTTGAAAGAACCTATTTATTCGTGAGCCCCAGGAAGGACCTAAGATGCTTCCTGAGACCAAGGGCTTTGACAAGAAAGAACTCCACAGAGAGCCAACCAAGTCAAAAGCCTTTCATTTCTTTACTTCTGATCCCTCTGAGCTGCTGCCAACCCTAAAGGAGCTATAAAGAGGTGAGGGCAAGCAGAAAGTAAAGACAAAGAATTAGACAGATGGCACATTAACTGTGCACTGCTAAACCCCACCCCAGGTCAGCCTAGAAGAATGAGGTGTGAGGCTTTAAGTTTGTTGTGTGATCACAATTTCAACTTAAGCTCAACCAAATGGCTTCCTTCCTGAAAGTCATCAGAAATTTATAGAATGTGAAATGCCATGAGTGGTAAGGAAGGATGGAGTGATGTGTTTGAGGGCCAGTAGGAGAGAATGAAACTCTTTCTTAGTTGCCATCTAGCAAATATAGTCCATTGAGTAAACCAGTGTTGCAGAAAATATGTCATGTAATATGAAATGACTAAGATGGCATAATGCCAGATAGTATCTAGTGCTTTGAACCAATCAAAAACAGGATTAGGGAGAGTGGAGCATGGTGGGGAAGTGGAGGAGGGAGCACCAGGCAGAGACTCTCTGCAGACCTGAATGAGGGAGCCTGCCATCAGGAAGACCAAGAGAAGAGTTCTCCATGCTAAGCATCTTTTGAATCCACTCACTCTCCAGAACCACTCTCATTTAAGTCACCTTCATTGCCAACCTGGACAACAGTCAGGACTTCCCAATTGGCTTCCCTGTTTACCATCTTACAATCCATCCTCTACCCTGCTGTGATCCTTCAGAAACAGCTTGTGCATGCACACCTCTACTTAAACCCTTCAGAAGCCTCCATTCAACCTTAGAATAAAATCTCTAAATCACTGGTGAGGTGTCAGTGGTCCCTAAGTATTCTCACCTGGACTGACTTCCTCTTGACTTCCTTCTTACTTCTTCTCTGTGCCTGCTCTGGTCAAATATCTTTCAGCTTCTTGAAAAGTCCAAGCTCTCTTTTACTTTCAAGACTTTTCTCATCCTTCATTTATGTATAGGACAATTTTTCCACCATCTTCACAAAGCCAACTGTTTCTCATCCTCCAGAACTTGTCTGAAGACATCAATACATCAGAGAAGTCTTCCTGGGCCCCTGGACAAAGGTATTTGTTCCTATGGCATCATGCAAAGCTTTCTCACTCTTTATTGCCATTGTGTCTCTAGGACCGGAGCCCCTGGCACCACTGGTTCCTCAGGCTAGGGGGCAGTGTCTACCTGGTCACCTGCTCATCTTCTGGTGGCCAACATACAGCAACACTTAAAGAATATTTGTTGAACAAATGACTGAGTAAAGAGATGGATGTAAACCATCAGAGACAGGGACACACCCAGGTGAAGGCTCCAGATAAGAAGGTTTACAGGCTGAGGAGAGAGTCTTTACTTGGTGGGCAGGAAAAGAGCCCCCACTTCCTTGTGGTTACCACAGTCAGTGGGGGGTCAGGGCCTCTACCACATGGCCTCTTTGAGTTCTGCTTCATCATGACATGGAGGGTGAATGTCAGTCCCCATCTCTCCTCAGAAAGGTCCAGGACAGAGCCTTAGTGACAGAGACAGGCACCCTTGGAGCTCTGCCTGGGCCAAGATGAGGGGTGACTGGCAGGAGGGCTGCTGAGGGGCCTGGATTTAAAGTAGAGGTACACAGATTGAGACTTTTCCTGGGCTGGGCCTCTTTGGCAATTTTTGAGCTTGTTTGAGCATTAATTTTTAGGATTAAAGAACCTAGGTATCTTAAGTCATGTAATCAATGTATAAGAAATTGAAGCCAGACTGTCAAGTATCAAAAGTAAGCTCTTAACCTGGTGTAAAGGTGAACAGAACTAGTCCTTGGTCTTATAGTGCTGACTTTCTGACTCCCAGCTGCAATTCCCAACTTCACCCTCAATTTTGCCAATGAAAATGCACCAAGTTCTACAAGACCCCAAGAAGTTCAGGAAGGATGAGTGACTTTTGGTTTTTGTTCCAACATGTAGAGTCTGGAGATCATCACTCTTGTCCTTAAAACAAATGAAAGCTAGGCAAAGTGAAAATTAACAACTTTTTAAAGAATCATCACAGAGCCAAGGTTGCAAGACTGTCACTCCAAAATATGTGGGGACAGGTACATCCAGGAAGAAAGAATGGAGATCATCTTATCCAAATGGGGCAAAAGCTACTGGAGTCATAAAGTGGTAGGAACACCAAAAGGGTAATTTTGATGAATTACTGGAGGCTGGGTGTGGACTAGCATGAAAGGGAGAAATTTCTAGGGGCCACAGTCTTAAAGATGACCCTATTTACTTTTGGCCTTTATATTTGGAGACCCTACTATATTCTCATGGTGAAGATCCTAAAAGACTCATCTCCTAACTTTGGCAGGGGGAAGCAAAGAGTAACTATAAAAAAATATGCCCAGGACCTTCTTCATAACAAAGGTCTACTATCCAGGAGACCACATTAGATAAGACGATATCTTTATCTCACATGGGAAAAGGAAATTCCTACCGCTTAACCTTCTCTGGCCTCTTGCATCATCTAAGGAAGGGTGAGGAACATAGCCCACAGGACTAAGGGTTTCAAGAATATAAATTGTAAACACTGTCTCCAATGAAAAGACAAGGGTGAAGGTGGGGAGAAAGGGGTAAAATGTGTACCAAAGCAATAACTAATTACTTCAAAGAGACAGGTTCACACAAGAAAAATAGATGACTTGAATACCTATCTATCAAAATTTAAATCAACTATTTAAAACCTTCCAAAAAAAAAAAAAAAAGTAGCAAGTCCAGGTGTATTCACTGATGAATTCTGAAAATATTTAGGAAGAAATGATACTAATTCCACACACTATCTTCCAGATAGAGAAGCATAAAAAATACTTGATCATCTATGAGACTCAGTACAGTTCAGTCACTTAGCCATGTCCAACCCTTCGCGACCCATGGACTGTAGCACGCCAGGCTTCCCTGTCCATCACCAACTTGCGGAGCTTGCTCAAACTCATGTCCATCAAATCGGTAATGCCATCCAAACATTTCATCCTCTGTAGTCCCCTTCTCCTGCCTTCAGTCTTTCCCAGCATCAGGGTCTTTTCCAATGAAGCAGTCCTTCACATCAGGTGGCCAAATATTGGAGCTTCAGCTTCAGCATCAGTCCTTCCAATGAATATTCAGGACTGATTTCCTTTAAGATTGACTGGTTCAATCTCCTTGCAGTCCAACAGACTCTCAAGAGTCTTCTCCAGCACCACAGTTCAAAAGCATCAATACTTTGGTACTCAGCTTTCTTTATGGCCCAACTCTCACATTCATACATGACTACTGGAGAAATGATAGCTTTGACTAGATGGATCTTTGTTGGCAAAGTAATGTCTCTACTTTTTAATTTGCTATCTAGGTTTGTTATAGTTTTTCTTCCAAGGAGCAAGTGTCTTTTAATTTCATTGCCGCAGTCACCATCTGCAGTGATTTTGGATCCCAAGAAAATAAAGTCTTTCACTGTTTCTATTGTTTCCCCATCTATTTCCCATGGGGTAATGGGACTGAAAGCCAAGATCTTCATTTTTTTAATGTTGAGTTGTAAACCAGCTTTTTCACTCTGGCTTTTTAGTTCCTCTTCACTTTCTGCCATAAGGGTGGTATCATCTGCATATCTGAGGTTATTGATATTTCTCCCAGCAATCTGATTCCAGCTTGTGCTTCATCCAGCCCAGCATTTCTCACGATGTACTCTGCATATAAGTTAAATAAGTAGGGTGACAATATGCAGGCTTGACGTACTCCTTTTCCTATTTGGAACCAGTCTGTTGTTTCATGTCCAGTTTTAACTGTTGCTTCCTGACCTGCATACAGATTTTCAGGAGGCAGGTCAGGTGGTCTGGTATTTCCCATCTCTTTCAGAATTTTCCACAGTTTGTTGTGATCCACACAAAGCTTTGGCATAGTCAATAAAGCAGAAGTAGATGTTTTTCTGGAACTCTCTTGCTTTCTTTATGATCCAATGGATATTGGCAATTTGATCTCTGGTTCCTCTGCCTTTTCTAAATCCAGCTTGAACATCTGGAAGTTCTCAGTTCACGTACTGTTGAAGCCTTGCTTGGAAAATTTTGAGCATTACCTTGCTAGCGTGTGAAATGAGTGCAATAGTGCGGTAGTTTGAACATTCTTTGGCATTGCTTTTATTTGAGATTAGAATAAAAACCTGACCTTTTCCAGTACTGTGGCCACTGCTGAGTTTTCCTAATTTACTGGCATATTGACTGCAGCACTTTCACAGCATTATCTTTTAGGATTTGAAATAGCTGAACAAGAATTTCATGACCTCCACTAGTTTTATTCGTACAGATGCTTCCTAAGGCATCACATTCCAGGATGTCTAGCTCTAGGTGAGTGATCACACTATTGTGGTTACCTGGTTCATTAAGATCTTTTTGTATAGTTCTTCTGTGTATTCTTGCCACCTCTTCTTAATAGCTTCTGCTTCTGTTAGGTCCGTAACGTCTGTCTTTTATTGTGCCCATTTTTCCATGAAATGTTCTCTTGGTATCTCTAATTTTCTTGAAGAGATCTCTACTCTTTTCCATTCTGTTGTTTCCCTCTATTTCTTTGCATTAATCACTGAGGAAGGCTGTCTTATCTGTTCTTGCTATTCTTTGGAACTCTGCATTCAGATGAGTGTATCTTTCCTTTTCTCCTTTGCCTTCTGCTTCTCTTCTTTTCTCAGCCATTTGTAAGGCCTCCTCAGACAACCATTTTTCCTTTTTGTATTTCTCTTTCTTGGGGATGGTCTATCTCCTATACAATGTCACGAACCTCCACCCATAGCTCTCCAGGCACTCTATCAGTTCTAATCCTTTGAATCTATTTATCATTTCCATTATGTAATCATAAAAGATTTGATTTAGGTCATACCTGAATGGTCCAGTGGTTTTCCTTACTTTCTTCAATTTAAGTTTGAATTTGGCAATAAGGAGTTCATGATCTGAGCCACAGTCAGCTCCCAGTCTTGTTTTGGCTGACTGTGTAGAGCTTCCCCATCTTCGGCCTAAAGAATATAATCAGTATGGTTTTGGTATTGACCATCTGGTGATGTCCATGTTTAGAGTCATCTCTTGTGTTGTTGAAAGAGGGTATTTGCTATGACCAGTGTGTTCTCTTGGCAAAACTCTGTTAGCCTTTGCTCTGCCTCATTTTTTACTCCAAGACCAGACTTGCCTGTTACTCCTGGTGTCTCTTGACTTCCTACTTTTGCATTCCTGTCCCTTTATGATGAAAAGGACATCTTTCTTTGGTGTTAGTTCTAGAAGGTCCTTTAGATCATCATAGAACTGTTCAACTTGAACTTCTTTGGCATTAATGGTTGGGGCATAGACTTGGATTACTGTGATTTTGAATGGTTTGCCTTGGAAACAAACAGAAATCATTCTGTCATTTTTGAGATTGCACCCTAGTACTGAATTTTGGACTGTTTTGTTGACCATGAGGGCTACTCCATTTCTTCTAAGGGATTTTTGCCCACACTAGTAGATATAATGGTCATCTGAATTAAACTTGTCCATTCCCATCCATTTTGTCACCCTGCTTATTTAACTTATATGCAGAGTACATCATGAGAAATGCTAGGTTGGATGAAGCACAAGCTGGAATCAAGATTGCTGGGAGAAATATCAATATCAGATATGCAGATGACACCAATCTTATGGCAGAAAGTGAAGAAGAACTAAAAAGCCTCTTGATGAAAGTGAAAGAGGAGATTTAAAAAGTTGGCTTAAAGCTCAACATTCAGAAAACTAAGATCATAACATCCAGTCCCATCACTTCACGGCAAATAGATGGAGAAACAGTGGAAACAGTGGCTGACTTTATTTTGAGGGGAGGGGGGGTGGGCTCCAAAATCACTGCAGATGGAAATTGCAGCCATGAAATTAAAAGAGGCTTACTCCTTGGGAGAAAAGCCATGACCAACCTAGACAGCATATTAAAAAGCAGATATATTAGTTTGCCAACAAATGTCTGTCTAGTCAAGGCTATGGTTTTTCCAGTAGTCATGTATGGATGTGAGAGTTGGACTATAAAGAAAGCTGAGCACTGAAGAATTGATGCTTTTGAACTGTGGTGTTGGAGAAGACTCTTGAGAGTCCCTTGGACTGCAAGGAGATCCAACCAGTCCATCCTAAAGGAGATCAGTCCTGGGTGTTCATTGGAAGGATTGATGTTGAAGCTGAAACTCCAATACTTTGGCCACCTGATGTGAAGAACTGACTCATTGGGGAAGACCCTGATGCTGGGAAAGATTGAAAGCAGGAGGAGAAGGGGACAACAGAGGATGAGATGGTTGGATGACATCACCAACTCAATGGACATGAATTTGAGTAAACTCCGGGAGTTGGTGATGGACAGGGAGGCCTGGTGTGCTGTCGTCCATGGGGTGGCAGAGTCAAACAGGACTGAGTGACTGAGCTGAACTGAACTGAATCCCTTTTAATTCACTGATTCCTAAAATGTCAGTGTTCACTCTTTGCATCTCCTGTTTGACCACTTCCATGTTAGATTCATGGACTTAACATTTCAGGTTTCTATGGAATATTGTTCTTTACAGCATTGGGTTTTATCTCCATCACCAGTCACATCCACAACTGGGAGTTGTTTTCGCTTTGGCTCCATCTCTTCATTCTTTCTGGAGTTATTTCTCCACTCTTCTCCAGTAGCATTTTGGGCACCTACCAACCTGGGGGATTCATCTTTCAGTGTCATATCTTTTTGTTTTTTTCATACTATTTATGGGGTTCCAAAGGCAAGAATATTGAAATGGCTTGCCATTCCCTTCTCCAGTGGACCACGTTTTGTCAGAACTCCACCATGACCCATCCATCTTGGGTGGCCCTATTCGGCATGGCTCATTGTTTCATTGAGTTAGACAAGGCTGTAATCCATGTTATCATTTTGGTTAATTCTCTGTGATTGTGGTTTTCATTCTGTCTGCCCTCTGATGGATAAATATAAGAGGTTTATGGAAGGTTCCTGATGGGAGATACTGACTTGGGGGAATCTGGGTCTTGTTCTGATGGGCAGGGCCATGCTCATAAATCTTTAATCCAATTGTCTGTTAATGGGTGGGCTGTGAGGCTAGCACTATCTTAATATGAAAAGCAGAAAATGACAACAGGAAAAGAAAATTAAAATCCCATCTCTCATTTATTTACAAATAAACGTAAACATCCTCCACAAAATATTAGCAAATAAAATGCAATCATGAATAAAGTTTGAAAACCATAACCAAGTGAGATTTATTTTAGGTTTGCAAAGCTGGTTCAACGTTCAAAAGTTCGTTAATGTAATTTACCATATCCCTGTCTAAAGGAGAAAAGTAATACAATCATTTAATGACAGCAATAGACAAAAGTCGACATGTATGATTAAAAAAATTAAGAACCCTGTGGAGAAAACCAAGATGGCAGAGGATTAGATGGACATAGAGTACATCCCTCTCCAACGATGCATTAGAAATATATCTATAGATACATCAGTTCTCACAGAACACTGACTGAATACTTGTAGGGGTCCTTGACTCCAAATCCAGGGAAATTGGTTGGAACAGAAGAGAAGCATTTGAGGCTGTTGGAGAAGGGTGAAGCAGATGCTCTGTGACAGTCTGAATAGAGTGAGAAGCATACAGACAATCTGTACCATGACAGTACGTGCTCCAGACTGGGACACAAGTCCACTGGTGTGCACAGGGCTGGGAGCTGAAGCATGGAGACTGGAGAGTAATCCTGGGTTGAGGACTGCTGTTGACTTCAGGGAGATGGCCTGAAGGGAAGAAGGAAAGAAATCTGAAACACAGAATGCCTTTGGAGAGAAACCAGGTGGCAATGGAAGCAGGGTGCTACTGCTGAGTCATGCGCAGTGGGTGGAACCACCACTATAGACCCTTTTTCCCCTCATGCTGGCTCTGACAATTGTGTAATAGAGAAGGACCAGCCAGGGCTGCCCTTTGAGTGCCTGTTGTGCCAAGCAATAGAGAAGGACCAGTCAGGGAGACCCTTTAAGTGCCAGCTGCCAAAGCCTTAAAAAAATATTTAATAGAGCCATATCTTCTGCACCCATGGATGCTGGCTTCCCTGAATACCTGGCACTGCTGGGGTCTCTGTGATACAAGCAACCATGCCAACTCCATGCCCAGTCCTCACCAGGAATGTCCCAAGTCCTCCAGGGCAACCCCTGGAGCAGACTTCTGTGGGTAGTCCAAACTCAGGTTGGAATAAAACCACCTTGAGCTCCAGAGTCAGAGAAACTAAAGAACAGCAACTCAGAAAAATTTCCACAAGCTGCACAACCTGCAGATTAAATCTACACAATCAACTAGGTATAATCTATGTCTGTGGAATATATATATATATATATATATATATATATTTATATATATACATATATAAAACAGTGTTTCCACAAAAGGAAATGCTCTAGCTCTGGCAGAGCTAGACATTGGAGGCAAGCACACATGGGAGCAGGGCCAGATTAGAGCCTGAGCTGTCTCTACAGCAGGTTCAGACCAGCCTTCCTCAGTATAGGAGGGCCTCCTAGGGATTTAGAGGTGGGTTCACAGCTGTGTGAAGGATGCTAACAGTTGAGATGCTAGGAAAATGTTTTTTATTATTTTTCTGTTCTGCTGTTGGATTTGCTGTTGCTTTTTTTCTTTCTTTTTTCTTTGTTATTGTAGTTGTTGCTTTTATTATTATTAAGCATTGGTATTTTTAAAATCATACTTTTAATTTCTTTTGTATATGTCTACTTCTATCTTGACTTTATGCTGTTCTGTTTCTTTTTGTTTATTTGTTTTGTTGTTTTAATTTATATATACAGATCTTTTTTCATGTTTCTGTTTAAACTTAGATTTTCTTTTTTTTTTTATTTACTATTTCTGTCTGTCTTGTTTCCCATGCTTTATTCCCCAGTTGGCACTCTGCTTGGTTTTGTTTTCTGTTTTGTGCTTTAGTTAGCTTTGTTTTTAATTGGTTAGGTTCATTTTTGGTTTCTTTTGTTCATCAGGTTATTCTCTTGTAATTTCTTTTTTTTTTCAGTCTGTATTGGTTTCTCCTGGGTGTGTGTGTGTTCTTTATTTTTTATTTTTATTTTTTTTAATTTGTTTCCACTTATCTGATATTTCTTTTATCATCTGTCTGGGTTTGATTTTTTGCTTTTGTTTTGGGAGGGTTTTATTGTTATGGCAGTAAAGTCTAAGGTTAACAGCTGACCTTTCAGTGGAAACTCTGCAGGCTGGAAGGGAATGGCAGGATATACTTAAAGTAATGAAAAGGAAAAACCTACAACCAAGATTACTCTACCCAGCAAGGACCTCATTCAGAATCAATGGAGGGGATAGAAAGAGACATCTGATACAAGTAAAAAATCAAAACAAAGTCAAAGTTGTAAATCTCATATTAGGCAAAACAGACTTTAAGGACTACTGCAAGAGACAAGGTAAGAGACTATATAATGATCAAGAGATCAATCCAAGAAGATATACCAATAGTAAATATTTATGCACCAGACATAGGTGCATCTCAATACATAAAGCTAATGCAAATAGACATAAAAGGGGAAACTAACAGTGACACAATAACAGCAGGGGACTTTAACACCCCTTTATACCAATGGATAGATCATCCAGACAGAAAATTAACAGGGAAATGAAAGTCTTAAATGACACATGGAACAGATGGACCTGCTGCTGCTAAGTCACTTCAGTTGTGTCCAACTCTGTGCGACCCCATATACAGCAGCCCACTAGGCTCCTCTGTCCCTGGGATTCTCCAAGCAAGAATAATGGAGTAGGTCACCATTTCCTTCTCCAATACATGAAAGTGAAAAGTGAAAGTGAAGTGGCTCAGTCGAGCCCGACTCTTAGCGACCCCATGGACTTCAGCCTACCAGGCTCCTCCATCCATGGGATTTTCCAGGCAAGAGTACTGGAGTGGGGTGCCATTGCCTCTCCATGTATCAACAGATGGACCTAGTTGATATTTAAAGTCCATTTCATCCAAAAGCAACAGAATACACCTTCTCCTCAAATACGTGTAGAACATTTTCAGGATAGATCACATCTTGGGTCAAAAATCAAGCCTTGGTAAGTTTAAGAAAATTTAAACTGCAACAATGCTGAGATTAGATAACATTTACAGTGGGAAAAAAACCTAAAAATCACAAACGTATGGAGGCTAAACAATACTGTTCTAAAAAACCAAATTATTACTGAAGAAATCAAAGAGGAAATTAAAAAATACCAAGAAACAAATGATAATAATAACACAGCAACCCAAAACCTATGGGATGGACTGAAAGTATTCTAAGATGGAATTTTATAGCAATACAATCCTAGCTCAAGAAATGAGAAAAACATCAAATATATAATCTAATCTTATACCTAAAGCAGCTAGAAAAAGAACAAAAACATCCAAGGTTAGTAAAAGGAAAGAAATCATTAAAGTTAAAACAGAAATAAATGAAAAAGAAATGAAGGAAATGATAGCAAAGATCAATAAAAGTAAAAGTTGATTCTTTGAGAAGATTAACAATATTGATAAACCATTAGCCGTACTCATCATGGAAAAAAGGAAGAAGATGAAAACCAGTAAAGTTAGAAATGAAAAAAGAAAAGTTATACCAGATAATGCAGAATAACAGGATCATAAGAGACTATTACAAGTAACTATATGCCAATTAAATGGTCAACCTGGAGAAATGAACTAATTCTTAGAAAAATACAATCTTCCAAATCCAAACCAAAAAGAAATAGAAAATATGAAGAAAAAAATCACAAGCACTAAAATAAAAACTGTGAATAAAAATTTTACAAAAAATAAAACCACATGGCCAGATGATTTCATTCAGTTCAGTCAATCAGTTGTGTCCGACTCTTTGCAACCCCATGAATCGCAGCACGCCAGGCCTCCCTGTCCATCACTACCTCCCAGAGTTCACTCATACTCACATCCATCGAGTCAGTGATTCCATCCAGCCATCTCATCCTCTGTCGTCCCCTTCTCCTCCTGCCTCCAATCCTTCCCAGCATCGGAGTCTTTTCCAATGAGTCAACTCTTCACATCTGATGGCCAAAGTATTGGAGTTTCAGCTTTAGCATCATTCCTTCCAAAGAAATCCCAGGGCTGATCTCCTTCAGAATGGGCTGGTTGGATCTCCTTTCAGTCCAAGGGACTCTCAAGAGTCTTCTCCAACACCACGGTTCAGAAGCATCAATTCTTCAGCGCTCAGCCTTCTTCACAGTCCAACTCTCACATCCATACATGAACACTGGAAAAGCCATAGCCTTGACTAGACAGACCTTTGTTGGCAAAGTAATGTCTCTGCTTTTCAATATGCTATCTAGGTTAGTCATAACTTTTCTTCCAAGGAGTAAGCATCTTTTAATTTCATGGCAGCAGTCACTATCTGCAGTGATTTTGGAGCCCAAAAAAATAAAGTCTGACACTGTTTCCACTGTTTCCCCATCTATTTCCCATGAAGTGATGGGACCAGATGCCATGATCTTCATTTTCTGAGTACTGAGCTTTAAGCCAACTTTTTCACTCTCCTCTTTCACTTTTATCAAGAGGCTTTTTCATTCCTCTTCACTTTCTGCCCTAAGGGTGGTGTCATCTGGTTTCTCCCAGATGGTTTCATAGGCAAATTCTATTAAATGTTTAGAGAAGAACTAATATCTCAAATTCTTTCAAGAAAATTCAGAGGAAGGAAGACTCCAAAACTCATTCTATGAGGCCACCATCTCCTTGATACCAAAACCAGACAAAGATACCACAAAAAAAAAAAAAGAAGAAGAAGAAAGAAAAGAAAATATAAGCCAATATCACTGATGAACTTAGAGGCAAAAATCCTGAATAAAATACTAGCACACAGAATCCAACAACACATTAAAAGGATTATATATCATGATAAGTGGAATTTATCCCAGGGATACAAAGATTCTTCAGTATACAAAGATTCTTCAATATACACAGATTGAAAAATATGCTACACCATAATAACAAACAAAAAGATAAAAGCCATATGATTATCTCAATAGATGCATAAAAACCTTTTGACAAAATTTACAATAAAAACTGTACAGAAACTGCACATAGAAGGAAACTATCTCGACATAATAACAAATCCATGAGAAACCCATGGCAAAAATTATTCTCAAAGGTGAAAAACTGAAAGCTTTCCTCTAAGATCAAGAACAAGACAAGGGTGTCCATTCTCACCATTATTATTTAATATAGTTCTGAAAGTCTTAGCCATGGCTATTAGAGAAGAAAAAGAAATAAAAGAAATCAAGGTTGGAAAAGAAGACATAAAATTCTCACTGTTTGCAGATCATATGATACTATATACACAGAAAAACCTACAGACGCCACCAGAAAATTACCAGAGCTAATCAATAAATTTAGTAAAGCCACAGAATACAAAATCAATACACAAAAATTCCTTTCATTCTTACACATTAACAATGAAAAAACAGAAAGAGAAATTAAAGAAATAATCTCATTCACCATTGCAACAAAAAGAATAAAATACCTAGGAGTAAACCTATCTAAGGAGACAAAAGACATATATGCAGAAAACTATAAGACACTGATAAAAGAAATCAAAGACAACACCAACAGATGGAGAGATATCATGTTCTTGCATTGGAAGAATCAGTACTGTGAAAATGACTATACTAGCCAAAGCAATCTACAGATTCAATACCATCCTTATCAAATTATCAATGACCTTTATCACAGAACTAGAGCAAAGATATTTACAATTCGTATAGACGCAAAAGGACCTCCAATAGCCAAAGCAATCTTCAAAAAGAAAAACAAAGCTTTGGGAATCAGACTTCCTGACTTTAGACTATACTACAAAGCTATAGTTTCAAGACAGTATGGTACTAGCACAAAAAAAAGACATAAGGATCAATGGGAAAAAGGTAGAAAGTCCAGAGATAGACCCATGCATCTATGGGCACCTTATCTTTGACAAAGGAGGCAAGAATATACAATGGAGAAAAAAACAGCCTCTTCAATGAATGGTGCTGGTAAACCTTGACAACCAGAAGTAAAAAAATGAAATTAGAACACTTCCTAAAGCCACACACAAAGCTAAATTCAAAATGGATGAAAGACCTAAACTATAGGCCAGATATTATAAAACTCTTAAGGAAAAACACAGGCAGAACACTCTTTGGTATAAATCACAGCAAGATCCTCTTTGACCCACCTCCTGGACCAATGGAAATAAAAACAAAAATAAATAATTGAGAGCTAATTAAACTTAAAAGCTTTTTACACAGCAAAAGAAACTATAAACAAGGTAAAAAGACAACTTTCAGATTGGGAGAATATAACTGCAAATGAAGCAACTGACAAAGGACTAACCTCTAAAATACACAAGCAGTTCATCTAACTATTAAAATATCACAAAAACAAACCAACCAATCAAAAAGAAAAAAATGGGCAGAAGATCAAAACAGACATTTCTCCAAAGATATACAGATGGCCAACAAACACATGAAAAGATACTCAACATTGTTGATTATTAGAGAAATGCAAATCACAACAACAATGAGGTATCACCTCACGCCAATCCAAATATCCATCATCAAAATATCTACAGGCAATAAATGCTGGAAAGGATGTGGAGAAAAGCGAATCCTCTAGGAGGACAAAGGTCTGTATAGTCAAAGCTATGGTTTTTCTAGTAGTCATGTACAGATGTGAGAGTTGGACCATAAAGAGGTCTGAGCACCAAAGAACTGATGCTTTAGATTTGTGGTGCTGGAGAAGACTCTTGAGAGTCCCTTGGACAGCAAAGACATCAAACCAGTCAATCCTAAAGGAAATCAACCTTGAATATTCATTGGAAGGACTGATGTTGAAACTGAAGATCCAATCCTTTGGCCACCTGATGTGGACAGCAGGCTCATTGAAAAAGACCCTGATGCTGGAAAAGATTGAGGGCAAGAGGAGAAAGGGATGACAGAGGATGAAATGGTTAGATAGCATCACTGACTCAATGGACATGAATTTGAGCAAACTCCTGGAGATGGTAAAGAACAGGGAAGACTGGTGTGCTGCAGTCCATGGGGTTGTAAAGAGTCAGACACAACTTAGCGATTGAACAGTAATAACAACTTGCAAAGTTGGTGGGAATGTAAACTGATACAGCCACTATTGATAACAGTATGGAGATTCTGTAAAAAACTAGGAGCAAATCTACCATATGACCCAGTAATTCCACTACTGCATATACCCTGAGAAAGTTCATTTCAGTTCAGTTCAGTCACTCAGTCATGTCACATTGACCACAATTCAGAAAGACATATGTACCCCATTCATTGCAGCACTACTTACAATACCAGGATATGGAAGCAACCTAAGTGTTCATCAGCAGGTAAATGAACAAGGAAGTCGTGGTACATATATACAATGGAATATTACTCAGCTATTAAAAAGGAATGGATTTTTGCCAGTTGAAGTGAGTTGGATAAACTTAGAGCCTATTATACAGACCGAAGTAAGTCAGAAAGAGAAAAACAAATATTGTATATTAACACATATATATGTAATCTAAAAAAAATTATCCTTATGAACCTATTCACATGGCAGGAATAGAAATACAGACATAAAGAACAGACTTGTGGTCATAGCAAGGGAATAAAAGCATGATACAAATTAAGAGAGTAGCATTTTGCCATGTGTAAAAAAGATAGCTAGCAGGACATGATTGAAGTGACTTAGCAGCAGCAGCAGCAGCAGAAAGTAGCTCTATAGCACAGGAAACTCAGCTTAGTGTTCTGTGGTGACCTAGAGGTATGGGATGGGGGTAGGGGGAGGGAGGTTCAATAAAGAGGGGATAATATGTATATTCATAACTGATTCATGTCATTGTATAGCAGAAATTAACACAACATTGTAAAGCAATTATCCTCCAATTAGAAATTAATTTTAAGAATTAAAATTTTAAAAACCATAAGAAAGCTAGTAATAGAAGGAAACTCATTGACATGATAAATAACATCCACCAAAAAAGAACTATGGCCAACATCATATGTAACAGCACTCTTAGATTAAGAACAAATCTCACCAATCTTATTCAACATCACACAGAAAATCCTAGCTAGTGCAATAAGACTAAAGAAAAGAAGGAGGATGAAGAGGAGGAGAAGGAAATAGTAAGAAAGAAGAAAAGGGAAAAAGGGAAGGAGAAGAGGTATATTGATTAAAGGAAAAGATAAAAACATCTTTATTCACAAATGACATTACTATCAACATAGAAATTCCCAAAGAATCTACAAAAATATTACTGAAACTAGTAAGTCAGTATAGCAAAGTCACAAAATACAAAGTTAATATACAAAACCAATTGCTTTCCTTTGAATAATCAATGAATAATTGAAGTTTGAAAATTTTTTAAATGCCATTTAAAATAACACCTAAAAGCAAGATATTTAGATATAAATATGCAAAGATTCAGGCTTCCCTGGGAGCTCAGCTGGTAAAGAATCCACCTGCAATGAGAAGACTCCAGTTCAATTCCTAGGTTGGGAAGATCCCCTGGAGAAGGGATAAACTACCCACTCCAGTATTCTTGGGCTTCCCCGGTGGCTCAGACAGTTAAGAATCCACCTGCAAAGCAGGAGACCTGGGTTTGATCCCTGGTCCTGGATTGGGAAGATCCCCTGGAGGAAGGCATGGCAACCCACTCCAGTAGTCTTGCCTGGAGAATCCCCATGGACAGAGGAACCTGGCAGGCTACAATCCATAGGATCACAAAGAGTCAGACACAACTGCACGACTAAGCATAGCACATGCCCAGACTCTATATGGGGAAAACTATAAACACTGATGAAAGAAGTATAAAATATATAAATAAATGGATATTTCATATTCATGGATTTTAAGACTCAATGCTGACATCAGGTCTTCCCAACTTCATATATTGATTCCATATAATCCCATTAGATATTTTTAGATATCCACAAACTAATTCTAAAACTTATATAGAAATCCAAAAGGCCTGGAATATACATCATAATATGAAGAAGATTAGATTGGAGAATTTTTACTACCTGGTTTCAAGATATACAATAAAGGTAAGGTAATCAAGACAATGTATTATTGGTGAAAGAAATACTTAGATCAATGGGATAGAATTAGGAGCCCAAAAAAGACCCATAAAAATGTAGTCAACTGATTATTTACAAAGGCACAAAGGTCATTGAGAGAAGACAATCTTTTCAAAAATACTACTCAAAAATTTAGATGTCCATATGCAAAAAAAAAAAAAAAAAGAACCTTGACAAAGACCTTACACTTCCACAAAGAGTAACTAAAAATGGATCATAGAAATAAATATAAATGAAAACTTATAAAACACAAGAGAGAAACAACATGACATTGGGTTTAGAGATAAGTTTTTGATATAACATCCTACGTGATCCACGAAAAAAAGAAAATGATAAGCTGGGCTTCATTAAAATTAAAAACTATACAAAAATTTTAAATTTCTGTTTTATTAATACACTTAAGAGAGGAAAATACAAGTCACAGACTGGGAGAAATTTTTGCAAAGCACATATAATGAAGGATTTATATTTACAATGTTCAATGAACTCTTAAAGTTTAACAATAGGAAAGCAAATACCCAATTAATAAATAGACAAAATACCTAAGCAGACATTTCATAAAGAAGGTGTACAGATGACAAATAAGTATGTAAAAAGGTGCTCAAAGTCATTTATCATAAGCAAAATCCACATCAAAACAACAATGAGGTATCATTACATGCCTACTAGGATGGCCAAAGGCAAAACACTATTAATACCAATTGCTTGTGAAGATGTAGAGCAACAGGAACTCTCATTTCATTGCTGCTGAAAATGCAAAATGGCCCAGTTACTTTAGAAGACAGTTTGTCACTTTCTTACAAACTGTACATAATCTTTCATATGGTCCAGCAATCTCACTTCTAGATCTTTACCCAACTGATTTGAAAACTTATGTCCACACAAAAACCTACATGGGCTATTACAAGAGATTTTCATAATTGCAAAAAACTTGCAGAAACCAAAATATCCTTCAATAAAATGAGTGGGAAAAATGAGTGAGTACATTTGTATACTGCAAAATTATTGAGCACTAAAAGAGCATTAACTGTCAAGCCACATAAAGCCGTGAGTGAATCTTAAATGATTATCACAAAGTAAAAACAGGCAATCTGAAAATGGCACATTCTGTATGGTTCAATTTATATAACATCATGGAAAAGGTAAAACTGTATATACAAAATTATAAACAGATAAGTGTTTGCTAGGAGTTCAGCAGCGGTAGAGCAGAGGATCGAATGGGTAAAGCATAACAGATTTGGAGGGTGGTAAAGCTATTCTGCTTGATGTGATAGTAGATACATGATATTATGCATTCATAGAAATCCATGGAATTTTTCAATATGAACAGTAAACTTTAATGACTGCAAAATTTTTAATAATTGTTTAGGTCAGTGGACACAAATTAACGCATTATGTGATGAAAGAATCCAGTTGTAGTACAAATGTATGACACCACCTCATGAAAGTGGTTTCCTCCTCATTAAGGTAAAAAAGGTATTGATCTAAGTAACTTTGGAAATGAGAATGGTCTGTGAGATTAAAGGCAGAAAGAACTGTACAAAACACTGTACTAGATGATGATGCTGTTTTCTTAAAAACTAAGTATCAGTAAATGGATAGTGTATGGTGGGAACCAGGTTTCTCACCTCTGGAGCTGGAAGGTATGGAGTAGCAAGGGGAGAGGGCTAGAATGATTTATATAATAATGTATTAAAGATAGAGACATTAATATTATCTCATATCTATTTTAACATACAGATATATATCAAAAATATATAGATGTGTATATATACAAAAGTGTGGTGTATATGAGAATGCTCTACACTATTTTTGTGACTTATCTGTAGATCTAAAACTGTTATTAAGGTAAATAATTTAGTGAGAGAAAAAAGGACTAAAATCCCACCCCCAGAGCATCCCCTCTCAGTTATTTTTCAGTATTAAACAAAGTTTCCTAGTATTAACAGCAGCAGGACAGAACTGCTAATGCATATCAGTTCAGGAATGTTCATCTAGGAAATGAGATTTCATGGAGCCAAGAACCTGGTGTCCAGACTCACTCCATCTCCCAACCCTGCTGTTGCCCACCATAAAAGGCTTACTTTTCCTTTGGCTTAAAGCTGAGTCTGCTATTACAGGGCTCCTAACACAAAAATCTCAAGCTGCTGGAGAAGACCACAGACGACAGGGTGAGGCAGAAAGGCTCTTGGCGTGAGTGACTGTGGTCCCCTAGAAGGGTTTGAAATCTCCGAGAAGCTGCCTCACTTCTTTGAGGGTTATTTGCTCATCTGAGAACCAATGAAAAAGAGACTTAAATTGCTGTGTAGTTGTGATGATGAAATGAAAGAACAAGCATAAAAGTAACCAGCACAACGTAGATACTGAACACTGTCGTTATCATCCAGAAACTCATCAAAGCTCATGCTGAGGGGCCAGGATACACACTCAGTGTTGTTGTACGATGGAGGCTATCGTGTATGATCTTTGTGCTCCATGGCCAATGTCATAGTGAAGAAGGATCCTTCCTCTGTGCTGTCTTCTGTCCTTTGGGATCTAGTGGGTGGGGATTGGCTATGGGACCATGTAAGAGCGGAGAAATGACCTTGTAAAACAGGGGTTTAGGGCCAGTATCAGCCTATCTGAAGTTTCCACTTTGTAGTACTCAGAGTCCTCAAAAGAGAGAGAGAGATTTTAAGGAGTTGATGTATAGGATTGTGGAGGCTGGCAAGTCCAAAAACTGCTCGGGTAGGCAGGCAGGCTGGAGACCAGGTGAACAGTTGATGTTGTAGTTTAATTCTAAAGGCAGTGAGCCAAAAGAACTCTTTCTTACTCAAGGAAGGTCTCACTATTTGCCCTTAAGGCCTTCAACTGATTGGACGAGGTCCACCACATTCAAAGAGTCATTTGCTTTGCGCAAAGTCCACCAACCGAAATGTTAATATCATCTAAAAAACACCCTCACAGCAACATCTAGACACATTAGACCAAATGTTTGGCTGTCATGGCACACCCAAGCAGATATAAAGTTAACCATGACACAGTGGCCAGGTTAGCTCCCCCACTGACTATCCAGAAGGAAAAGGGATGAGCCAGCAGGCCGGCAGCTGTGTCCTCCTCTGGGGGGCTTAGTTTACTGACTCAGAATGCATAAAAATAAGTTTAAAATAAGAGCTATAAAATAAGTTTGAATTATTATTAAAGATGTCACCTTTGAGCTCCAAAGAAAGTCACTAGGGATGGAAGGGAGAGGGTCCCAGGCCCCTGGGAATCATGTCACAGCCTGTGTAGAGCTTGGGTCTATAGATGCCTGCCCAGGGCAAGCATCCTGCCTGCTGTAGTGGACAGATCTGAGCAGAGTAAGCATCTTTGGGATTTCTCCTCTCAGACTTCAAGGGTGCATCTGTCTTAATAATATGAAAATCTTCTAGGCAGGCAGTAAAAAAAACACCAGATGACTGGAAGGAGAAACATGCAGAAAAGTGAACTTAAAAAGGAGCCTTGGGAATCCCAGTAAAATGGGGACTGAAGCTGAAATCCACTCTCCATGCTTCTATACCCATCACTTGCTTCAAACACATAGAAATGATAAACAAAGGTTGGCACACTTGAACAAGTTTAAACTTGGCTCACGAATGGGTATGAAGTACAGCATCAATGCTGAACCTGCATCAAAGTGACCTGCGCACAGGAATGCAAGGCCATTTCTTAGAGTGGAGTTCTAACACCCTTGCAAGGTAGGAAGCATCACACCTGGCATAGAGCTGGGCCTGAGTTTCTAGGATACATCTGGCCACAAGGAGAGGGAAACAGGAGCTGCGGGGCCCCAGGACACATATACATTCATGAGGTAATTGATGCCTTACCCTATGACCTGTGGTGCTCCTCTCTGGGTTGGTGGAGGGTAGGATTTAGTCTATGAATCAGAGACCAAATTCTTATAATCTTCGACCTTCTAAAGAGAGTAAAAGAAGTTCTAGGCAGAAGGAGAGACATGGGGGTGGGATGGGGGTGTGGGGCAAAGGCCTTGAAGAGTTGGAGATATGCAAGGTAGGAATATGCAAACAGAATCTACTCTCTCAGGAGGCAGCCTGGGCAGAACATAGACCCCAAGGTGTGTGATGGGGATGTTACCAACACCCACAGTGGAGGCTGAATTTCTTCTGGAAATAAAAAAGGCTTTCTTATTGCTCATCATTTATTTTTAACATCCTCAGAGGCTAGAATGTTGCTGCCTGGAATATAGTAGGCATTCAGTATTTGTGAAATAGAAGGAAATAAGGAAGGAAGGAATGAACAAACAAATGAACAAATGAATGAAGTGAGAGAGAGGGGAAAAAAGGAAGAAAGGAAAGAGGGAGAGAGAGAGAAGGAAGGAGGGGCTGATTTGAGTTCCTGCTGGAAGCTTCCTGGACTCCATCAGCTATTCCCACTTCACTCACCTCCTAAAGCATGTGGCACATTTGACTGTGAGGGAACTTAGACAGTGGTTACAGGCTCCAGCCCTGGTGTGCTGGCTCCCCACACCCAGTTGAATGGACAAGTCACTCAATCTCCCTGCACCTTAGTTTCTTCACCAAGAATTTGAGAAAATGACAGTTGCCAGAAAGTAAAATAAGATAATATGTGGCTTTAAAAAGGGCTTAAAAGTTAATGATTATGAATCCCCTTCTGCCCTCCATGAAATCACGAGTATCTTATGATGAGTGCCCAAGTTCTACACAGATCTGAGAATCTCAGACCTGACCCAGAGGAGAACATAGATGTAGCAGATGTTTGATGAATGAATATCTGAAGGTGCAGCTGACTAGAGGAGGGTCTCTACAGCTGATTAACTGACTCTTGCTTGCACACATGAGGAAACCCAGAGACCACACACCCCCTCCCACAGGAGGTTCCAGAGATACAATTTTATGTAGAGACAGTCAATAAGTCAGCTGTATCCAAGAATTCCAGACAGAACCAAGGAAGCCAGGCTGTTAGATACAGCCTCTTCCCTCCCTGCAGAGAGGTTGCTGCCTTGCATGTGGGCCACTGAGGCCTGGCATGTGCCTGGGGATGCTTGGTGTGGATCTGGGGCACATCCAGCTTAGCAACCTTAAACAGAATCTCTCAGAGACTTAACTAGCTGTGGGGGGCTAGTGTGGTCAGAGAACACTCCCTCCATCATGGTCAGCACCACTTATTAATAAACACACTCAGGGACACAGTTCAGGAGGGAGCAATCCCTGGAGGACTTTTTTACCCTAAGACCAAACAAAAGACCTAAAACAATGCAAGGATGAGTTGGGAGTGATAGTAGGCTTACTCTGGAACTGAAACAGGAGGGAAGCAAAGAGGGCACAATCTTAAAAGAGTAACACAGCCATAAGGATACGACATAAACTAGTTAGAACCTACTAGGTCCAAGATGGCAGAAGTTTCAACTTCCAGTTGAGTTTCCAAACTGGAAATTTCTTAAACAGATGGGAATACCAGACCACTTGACCTGCCTCCTGAGAAATCTGTATGCAGATCAAGAGGCAACAGTTAGAACTGGACATGGAACAACAGACTGGCTCCAAATTGGAAAAGGAATACGTCAAGGCTATATATTGTCACCCTGATTATTTAACTTATATGTAGAGTACATCATGAGAAATGCTGGACTGGACGAAGCACAAGCTGGAATCAAGATTGCCTGAAGAAATATCAATAACCTCAGATATGCAGATGACACCACCCTTATGGCAGAAAGTGAAGAGGAACTAAAGAGCCTCTTGATGAAAGTGAAAGAGGAGAGTGAAAAATTTGGCTTAAAACTCAACATTCAGAAAATTAAGATTATGGCATCTGGTCCCATTTCTTCATGGCAAATAGATGGGGAAACAATAGAAACAGTAACAGACTATTTTGGGGGGCTCCAAAATCATTGCACATGGTGAGTGCAGCCATGAAATTAAAAGACGCTTGCTCCTTGGAAGAAAAGCTATGTCCAACCTAGACAGCATATTAAAAAGCAGAGACATTACTTTGCTAACAAAGGTCCATCTAAACAGCTATGGTTTTTCTAGTAGTCATGCATGGATGTGAGAATTGGACTATAAAGAAAGCTGAGTGTCAAAGAATTGATGTTTTTGAACTGTGGTGTTGGAGAAGACTCTTGAGAGTCCTTTGGACTGCAAGGAGATCCAACCAGTCCATCCTAAAGGAAATCAGTCCTGAATATTCATTGGAAGGACTGATGTTGAAGCTGAAGCTCCAATAATTTGGCCACCTGATTGAAAGTACTAACTCATTGGACCTGATGCTGGGAAAGATTGAAGGAGGGAGGAGAAGGGGATAACAGAGGATGAGACAGTTGGATGGCATCACAGACTCTATGACATGACTTTGAGTAAGCTCCGGGAGTTGGTCATGGACAGGGAAGCCTGCCATGCTGCAGTCCATGGGGTTACAAAGAGCCGGACACAACTGAGTGACTGAACTGAATTGAACTGGTACGTTCATGGTAATACATCAGCTAAATGACACACCCACAGGCACCAAGACAGTTCTGAGGCCAATCATAAAAAGCCAAAACGTGGGGGGTGGCCTAGTTCCTGGAAATTTCCACCTCTTCCATGAAATAATTGGAATAACCTTCCCACTCATTAGCCTATGCATATGAACTTATCCAGTGCATAAAAGCTAGCAACATCATACTTCCGCACACTCTGAGGAGTTTGTTTCCCCCAAGGCCTCTGTCACCTTTTTAGATAGACCATATTCTGTCTATGGAATGTGTATCTTTCTAAATAAATCTACTTCTTAACCACAACTTTTTGCCTCTCACTGAATCTTTCTGTGCTGAGCCGTAAAGAATCCTCTGAGCTTCAGTAACTCCTAAGACCAGGTGTGTGATATCAATTAAAAGACTGGATTCAAGTTCCAAACTGGGTTGTGTAGTTTCCGCATGAGTGCTATATTGGGTTCATATGCATTTATTCTCCTCATTAAGCACTGTGAGAGCCATTAGCCAGTGAGACCAAGGGGTCTGTCGCTGTCTGTCACAGTCAGGATGTGCCCCTTGTGTGATCTGATTCCCATGGATCCCAGTTGTGCTCAGTCATGTCCGACTCTGCGCGACCCCATGAACTGTAGCCTGCCAAGCTCTTCTGTCCATGGAATTCTCCAGGCAAGAATGCTTGAGTGGGTAGCCATTCCCTTCTCCAGGGCATCTTTCAAACCCAGGAATCGAACCCAGGTCTCCTGCATTGCAGGCAGATTCTTTACCACCTGAGCCACCAGGGAAGCCCCAGGACAAGTTTAAGGAGTCCACAAAAGAGCCCAGCAGTGAAGATACTAGCTTTTCACAGTGTCCAGACAAAGAAACCACAGAGGGATGACAGATTCCCCTGATGTCTGATATCCCCAAAAAGCCCCCTGCCCTGTCCTGGCTCGACTCGACTCTAGTCACTGAATTCAAGAGACCCTGGGGCCACAGCAGCAGCTTCGGGACAAGAAATATCAGGGCCACAAGACTCTGTCAATCCCACCCAGTCCCCTTGAAGGAGCAGAGATGCCTGGGGGCCTGATAGAGATGGTTGTGGTGGGGAAGGGATGGACAGGGAGGCTTCTGCTCATGCAGAACAGCATCGGGCAGCTATATTCAGTTCAAGGAAGCTGAGTACACATCTGTGGGCAGTGGTTACAACATTCTATTGCCATTTAATACTAATTCTAACCACTACCACTTGCTTTATTTTCTTTTCTTTTTCCTCCCTTGTGCTTAGACATTTTTTCTTTCTAGTCACTAAACTTATCTAATTATAGCAAACGGGAAACAAACCACATCCCACATTTGGAGATGCATTTTGTTCATAATTAATTAGAACTAATTGATTAGATACCTTTCCTAATGTGCGGTTTTATGGTCAGGTTGATATATAACCCCAATCCACCCTAGCACAACTCCCTGCATCCAGAGGAGATGCTGCTCACAGCGAACCATGAACAAGGGTGTCGGGCAGCCTTGCCACAGCAGCCAGGACTGCGCAGTGACCCTTGCCTCACCCGGTTTGACCCTTTCCTGCCTGCCCCACTCTGACAAAGGGACCCAAGGCTGCAGCTCCCACTTCTATTCCTTCATTCAGTGAACCCTATCTGCCTCTGGCATTGGCATTCTGAAGCAGACAACATGCCCTCCTCAGGGTCAGGGTCTGATTAAGGAGACGACAAAGTCAGCAAATAAACATAAAGGTGTGCTGAGTGCAGGGGGTACTCCAGCCAAATCCCTGAACCTCCAGGGCCATCCCCTCCAGCACTGCCCAGATTGTCCAACCTCTCCTGTGGCTGATTCTGTTGTCCTGTCTTCATAGACAGCACATAGCTGGACAGGCGTCTAACCATTCCCCTTAAGTTGCTTCTGCAGAAGAGAAAACAGCTGCCACCAGAGGTGGGCTTGGCCTCTGGAGATGAAGCCCAAGGAAGCCCTTGACCTGTTTGCAGCACAGGGAACAGTCTGTACAGCTTTGGCTTTCAAAATCCGAATAGGTTGGATTGGTTTGTTTTTCACCAAAGGAGACTGCTCTTTCACATCATATTTGTCCTTTTTTTTTTTTTTTTTTTTTTTCAACTTCCTCTTAGAAATGAGGAAACAGAGGCAGACAGGATTTGGCCCTCACTAGTTGCCCCAGAACAAACTGCGTCACCTCCTGGATCTATGCTTGCTGACCCCAGTCCACTGCTACCGCCAGTCGTTGTGGGAGTGACTTTCCTTATGGTTTCCCTCTAGAGGGCTGGAGAGGGTTCTGGAGAAGTCAGCCCCAGCCCCCGCTCTTCCACATCCTTCTTGAAGTCACAAGGCCAGCAAAAGTTTCCTTTTTCTCTCTGTAAATGTCAGGCCAATCTTGTACTCAAATACTGTAGAAGTGATTGTAGACCCAAAATAAATGAGTATTTATATCAGTTTCAGTTGAGAAACTGGCGGAAACAATAGAGGATTCATAGTCTTTTGTAATGCAAAGGTCTATGGGAAGAGGACGTTTCCCCTCCTCTCTGTTTCTCAGCTCTCTCCCTCACCTCCCCCAGCCCCCTGTGCTGGCTGTGTGCCCAGGCTGGCTTTCTTCCTGGTCATAAGAGAGTCAGCAGCGCATTGGGCCTAGAAGAGCCTTCCCTCCACCACCAAACTCAAGTCCTGATGCTGACCCTGCCCGTTCAGGCCGGTGGGCAAGGGCGTGCCTTGTGAGGATGACTTGGGCCTGGGAAAGTAGACACGTGGCCAGGATGGGGAGGGGTGGGGTTACAGGAAGAAAGCCACCACATCCACTACACCACTACCTTGGCTGATTTTCTGTGATCTTATAAAGGCTTACTTATTTTCCTGATTATGCCAGCATGCATGCTAAGTCACTTTAGTCCTGCCTGACGCTGCAACCCTATGGAACGTAGGCCGCCAGGCTCCTCCTTGGAGAATACATGGGATTCTCCAAGCAAGAATATTGGAGTGGGTTGCCATGCCCTCCTCCAGCAGATCCTCCCAACCAAGGATCAAACCTGTGCTTCTTACATCTCCTGCATTGGCGGGCAGGTTCTTTACCACTAGTACCACCTGGGCCAACGAACCCCTCACATCAAGAGGTTACTGCCATAAATACTTGTGTATTTTCTCCCTTTCTTTTCAGGTAAAAATTTGATCCCCAGGATTCTTTCTCCCTTTTCCAAGAGTAGTCCCAATTTTTAGCAGGAGGTGTCCCTCCTCCCGGCTTCCCTAGTGATTCTGTGGTAAAGAATCTGCTTGCCAGTGCAGGAGACACAGGTTGGATCCCTGGGTTGGGAAGACTCCCTGGACTAGGAAATGGCAACCCACTCCAGGACTTTTGCCTGTAAAATTCCATGGACAGAGGAGCCTAGCAGGCTACCATTCACGGGTTCGCAAAAAGTCAGACATGACTGAGCCAATGAGTACCAACACACATCCCTCCCTCATTGGGTCCATGTGTGGCTGGGGCTCACCCAGGCACAGGCAAAAGCCACAGGCCCAGCTCAGGGGCAGGGGGCAGCCTTCTCAAGGGTGGTCATGTGACCCCTGCCCCATCCAATCAGAGAGAGCTTCTAAGGGGCCTTTCCTTGCTGAAGGAAGTCAGGAAGATTTTCACTGTTTGCTTCTCTGTGAACCCTGGGAACTACTTTCAACTGGAGTCCTACCTTGGATCAGAATCAAAACAGAAGTAACACTGAGGGATGTAAACATAGAAACAGATTCTAATCACTTTGTGGGGGCCCTGTACAAAGCTGCTCCTGAGCACAGGGCACACCCAAAGGCGCGAGCCCAGAGTCTCCTTGCCTCTGCTAATTGGGCTGTATTTTCCACCAGGTGCATAAATTCTAGCATATCTTTTCAACATGTAGATGTTGGGTCGTATATTATTAAGGTAAATCTGCCCTCATCCCTAATTATTTCCTTAGGCTATTTTCCCAGGCTTGAAACCATTAAGCCATATGCTTTATTTTCAAGGCTTTTGTATACATATTGTCAAACTGCCCTCCAGAAGTGTTGGACTATTTATTCACTCACACAGTGTGCGAGTGACTTTCTCACCACTTAATCAATAGATAACGATGATGTTTTGAAAGGCTTTTTACTTTGGTAAGTGAGGTAATCTTACATTCAAATATATGTATCATGTCTACTTTACAATCATAGCCCTGGGGCACACTGCAAGGCTCCTTCCTACCCAGGTGTCCAGTGGTGGTGTGGGCCTTGGGAGCCACACCCATCTGGCTCCTCCCTGTGCCTACTGCAGACCTTCCTAAAGTGCTCAGGGTAAATCAATGATCCTTTGATCTCCAGTTCTGCACCTGGAGTGCACTCAGTCACTCAACCGGTCTAGTAAGTGGGGTTTAGCTACTGCTGAGCGTCCTCAAATGGCACATTTCCACTTTAGGAAGGTCTGCAGTGACCACAGGCCAATCTCATGGGGGATCCAGAGTTCGCAGCAGCACTCAGCTTCTGGAGAGAGTGGGGTTCCTCATGGGGCTCAGGACCCACATGGGCAAGCCATGGCATACAGATGAAGGGGCAGCAGCCACACCGCAGAGGACCTGCTGCTCCACTGTGGGCCCTGCTGTGGAGCTGATGCCCAGCCTCCCTCATTCCAGCCCATGTGCCAGACCGGGTTCTCCAGTCCTCCTGGTGATTCTGTGAGTTCCCCAGATTTTTCAAATAAATCCCTTTCCTAATTAAACAACCAGCCTATTTCTTTTGCCTACGATCAAGAGCCCTGGCTGGTATGGTTACAGAATCTCTCAAAATGTAGGTTTCCAAATCTTAAAGTGGGCAAGCCACAACCCATCTGAGGACAAGCCTGATGGCAGGTCCTGCTGAATAGACAGAGCCTGGGGAGGGAAAGAAGGAGGAAAAAAGGAGGGACTGACAGACTGTGAGAGGGTAGTGAAAGTCCCCTCCTTCCAGCTTCTGCATCAGTTTCACTCACTCATGCAAGGCTTCAGGACTCCAACTGATCCAAGCTCCAGTTTTTTCCCTTGATAACAACTTCAAAATTTGAATTTAACTAGAGGTTTCTCAATTATTCAAAAGTAGAATGTTCCTATGAAATCTTTCATAAGCTGAAATGGCGAAAAGCGAAGAAGCAATTACCTTAGGACACATCTTGCTAACAAAATAAATCGAGATAAACACAGATGCTCACAGACACAGTCCTAGGCTGTGGGTGCTCGATGCTGAGATGCTGAGTGTAGTTCCAGGGAAGGAGTTCGGGGGAGTCACTCTTGCTGCTCCTTGGGGGGTACTGCCTGTATGAAGTTGCCTGCAAAGCCAGTACTGTTCTTCGCTTTTGCCTTTTATTTTTGTAAAAGGGAACATCCTCTTCAGACTTTGTTTTGGTTAACAAAAATAGGTACTGATGTGATGGATTTTTCACAAAAGTGAAGTGGCATAAATTGATCTTTTGAAAAGTGGGGATACCTGTATTTACTTTGTTAAAATATTTGTTCTATGTCTGGTCCCCACAAGGGTGACATGTCAGGGATGGTAATAATCAGGTTCACTCCTGATAATAACATCAGATAATAACATCCATTCACTCTTATTTTGCAGTATCTGGAGCCGTGCTCAGTGAAGGTATGTTAATGAATATTGTAATGCAGATTCCTGATTCCTTCAAAAAGAGTTTGTTGTCACTTTGAGTCTCTTTTGTCATCACCCACCTCTTGTTACTTGAAAAGTGAATTTTGTTCTGTTCCCCCCATATCTCACTACTTTGAATTTCATTGTATGAAATGACCTTTCTCTTGATCTCAAGTGGCCTCAGCCTGCTGAGGCTTGAAGCAGGGTTTCAGTTCCCAGTCAGAGACTGAGGTCAGGTTGTGGCAGTGAGAGTGCTGAATCCTAGCTGCTAGGCCAGCAGTCAGTGACATGGCCCTGGCCCTTCGGCTTTGCAGAAAAGATAAAGACAAAAGTAGTGAAACAAGTATTAATTAGGAGGCAAAATAGTACATTACGTGTGGATAAATACACAGGCAGACTAAGAGAGTCAATCACACTGTCATAGCAGTTTGAATCACTTTTATGGAGCCTTTGTTCCGTGTTTCGTTTGGCCTGTCCTTTTGATTTGCCTGGTTCTGAGTCCATATTTATTTTATCTCAAGGTCTTCCTCCTGTGTGCACATGCACCCCTCAGCCAAGATGGATTCCAGTGAAGAGGGCAGTGGGTAGATTTGACATCACTCCCATTTGACCTCCAAGGAACTTTCTAGTCAAGAAGGTCTCCTTGACATCAAGAATGAGAAATGCGTGGTCTCTTATCTTCTATTTGGGCAGGGCTCAGCCTCCTCTCTAGATTGTCCTGCTATTGCTATGTCGGAGCTTCTCTTCACAGGGAATGAACTCCAGGGCTCACCCTCAGAGGGGTGGCATCTATCTCCTGCTCACTCACTTTGAGCAATCTAGTTCTTCCATTGTCCCTCCCATTCCTTTAATTACTGTGGTTAAAATAATAGATCAGGCCCCAATGCTTTAGTTACATAACTGATGTTCTCTCTGTTCACAGCCTGCAGGAGACTGACCGCCTCTGCATCACATATGAAACATGCCAGAGCTCCAGGGCACATTCGCATAACCTTGGGAATGCATCTGTTTCTTCATAACGAACCACTCCAAAGACAATAATGCCCTTTCATTTGGCCACAGGGACATTTGTCTCTGTTACCCCCTAGTGTAAGCCATCAGTTGGTGGGGACTCAGAGGCTGGGCTGGAACCCCTGAAGTCCTGCTGTGTCCCTTATGTGGTCCCTTATGTGGTCAGAGCAGCCCACATGGGTCTGGAGCTGGAGCCTGGAAAGTGGCCGCCCGCATGGCTCCTTAGCTTCCTCACAGTGTGGCAACTGGGTCCTTGGTGAGCTGCCCAAGCTGAAGACTGTCCTATATCACCTCATAGGACCAAGCCAAGGAAATCCAATAGCATCACTGTGGCCATAGGCCCTCCAGGTCCAAGAGGAAGGGGATCTATGTCAGTGTAGGAAGCACCTGTGGGGGGAGGGGAAACACATCAAGGATCTATAGGATACACCTACTACCTGCCACACAGGTTGTCACCCGAGGATGGGAAGGGCTAGGAGACAGCAGTAGGTGCACAGGTAGAACTGGACAGACATGATTCTGGTCATAATAGATTGCATTTGGCCACCTGACCTTAGATGTACTTTTCAGGTGCATTACATAAAAGTCTTAAGATCTCTGTTGGTGTCCAGAGACACCAATTCTCTGCATGGAGAATTATACCAAAACTTAATGACTTGAAACAACATACAGTTATTATCTCATGGCTCCCATGGGTGAATAATCTGGGCACAGCCCAGCTGAGTACCTCAGGGTCTGTCACAGGCTACACTCAGGGGCTTCAGTCCCATCCCAAGGTTGGACGGGGAGGACTGCTTCTAAAACCACTCACCTCACTTGGTTCTCACTGGCTATAGAGCTGATGGCCTCACTGTCTTGCTGGCTGCTGGACAGAGGCCACCCTCAGCTTCTTCCACACAGACCTTGCCAGGAGAGCAACTTGCTTCATAAAGTGTAAAAGCCTAGAGGCATAGAGAGAACAGCATCCTGGTCAGAGATATGCCCTCTTTTCTCCATATGCTAAGGGTTAGAATGGAGTCTGGGTCCAGTCCACTCACTAGGGAGAGTGGGGCCTTATCAGACACTGACCACCACAGGGTCCCAGGAAGCCTTTCCCATCCCTGACCAGGTATCCTCACTGCATATTTCAATGGATGATGAAATAGATGTGAATAAATTATAGGAACACTTCAAACACTCTTTGGATTGAATTATGATGGTGGGCCAAGAGTCTGGATGAATGAATTATGTTAAATTTTACACAGTTTAGTTTGTGGAGCTCTTTAAAAACCTGATACACTGTCATTACCCTCATTTCAGTTGAATTTTAATCCTAATCTCTTCCAATTCAATATTTTAAAATTTACCAACCATATTAAGACATGCACAGAATAGAAATGTGAGTACCAAACATGTTCATGACTGCAAGTCTTATTTTAAGACTTTAGAAATCTCTATTTACATATTGCATTAGATGTATTTCTTAGACATCACATCTTTCTATGAGATTATTTCTATTCCTTAGATATGCATCACCCCTTTCCTCCTTTGCTTGGTGATTCTGCAGACCTCTTTTGTGTAACGTTTGTTCTCCAAAGGCTAAAAGCAGCATTCTAAGCATAGTTTCTTGTCCAGAGCTTTCTTGAATTGGGCCTGACCTGCCCCTTGGTTCCGTTTCATAGGGGAGGGCTCAGGGATGTGAACAAGGGGTTCCTCACACCACGGTAGTGTCAGGGCCTAGGGAACAGGAAGTGCTCTCAGGCTAGAGGACCAGCCCACTCTGGCCAGCAGCTCCCTGGAAGTATCCCAGCTGAAGCACCAGTTTCTCCCTGCTGCCCTGGCTTCCCTGCATCCTCCCTGTGGCCCTGTGTATTCTTACGCCCAGTGCAAGCCCAGGTTCTCCTTATCTCTAAAGAATGGGCCTTCTGATCTCACCCTTCTCTCCTCCCCCTCCTCCACTGTTTTCCTGACTCACACTTACTCATGGTTGGACATCCTTAGGCCTATGTTTATATCATGCTTTCAAATTTTGAAAACACTTCCAATTTAAAAAAACAACAACTGATAATTGTGAGCTCCTTTGTATCCAGATTTCTATAGCCTCAGCACTGTGTTGGAGAGAAATTCCAGTTGTCTTACTCAGTCCTTATTTTCTTTTCTTTTCTTTTTTTTTTCAACTTTTGATGTTTAAAATAATCACAGATATTTAGGAAGTTGCAAAACCAGAATGGAGAAGATTTTCAAGAGGGCAGAGGAGTAAGATGCGGATATCATCTTTATCCCCACAAATACATCAAAAATACATCTGCATGTGGAACAACTCCTACAGAACACCTACTTAACTCTGGCAGAAGACCTCAGACTTCCAAAAAGGCAAGCTAATCTCCACATAATGGGAGATTAGAAATTAGATTAGGGAAAAAGAAATAAGTAAAAGAAAAAAGGGAAAGGAATTGAGACGGGAGCTGTGAAGGAGTAAAAGTTTCTGCACACGTGGAAACCCCTTCACAGGCAAGGCAGGAGGAGCTTTGAAATTTCAAAAAGGTGTGGAGCAACACGTGCACAGAGGCAAAGTAGAGAGAATTCAGCACAGAGATCAGTGCCATCCAGCACTTTCCAGCCTGAGACATTTGTCTGCATGCCCACAGCAGATCCAGAGACCTTTGTAGAAATACTGGAGGTCACCCTTGAGAAGGCAAATTGCCTGAAGCTCATTGAGTAGCAAGGACACTGACAGCTCAGGCCACAGGAAAATATTCTTACAACCACTCGCCCTCTCTATATTTTTTGGTCTTTTTTTCTTTTTAATTTTGTTCTATGATTATTATTTTCTATTAATAATTTCATTTTTTGTATTTTTACTTCTTTTTCAATGCTTTTATTTTTAAATATATTTCTTTTATTTTTTCCTATTTCTACAGTACTTTTTCATTATCTTACATTTTTCCCATGTTTTTGGTTTTGTGTTGTTGTTAGTCTAGTTTTTAGTGTTTGTTTTCATTTTTGGAGGACTTCCCTGGTGGCTCAGACAGTAAAGCATCTGTCTACAATGCGAGAGACCTGGGTTCAATCCCTGGGTTGGGAAGATCCCCTGAAGAAGGAGATGGCAATCCACTCCAGTACTATTGCCTTAAAAATCCCATGGACAGAGAAGCCTGGTAGGCTACATTCCATGGGGTCGCAAAGTGTCGGACACGACTGAGCAAATTCACTTCACTTCACTTCACTTCGCTTCACTTCATTTATGGGCTTTTGTATTAGTTTTATTGCTCTCTTCTTTTTGGTTTCTCTTTTATTTTTCATTTTTTCTCTTTTCTCTTCATTTTGTGAGTGTGAGTGTATGGGTTTCTTTGTCTGTTCTTGTCTCTTTAGTGTTGCTTTTACTATTTGCCTTGGGGTTTTATCTGTCCTTTTTTTGTTAGTATGCTAATATTTAATATATGCTTTATATTACTTTATTTTTCTCTTCTGTGCTCTGTGGCTTGTGGAGTCTGGTGTTCCAGCGAGGTGTCAGGCCTGAATATCTGAGGTAGAAGACCCAAATCCAGGACATTGGACCACTAGAGAACATGTGATTCTGTGGAATACTAATTGGCAAGAACTCTCCCAAAGGCATCCATCTAAACACTAAGACCCATGCAAAGGCCAGCAAGCTCGTGTTGAACACCTCAAGCCAGCAACTAACAAAGTTAGTAAGTTAGTCACTCAGTCATGTCCAACTCTATGTGAAACATGAACTATAGCCCACTAGGCTCCTCTGTCCATGGAATTGTGCAGGCAAGAATACTCGAGTGGGTAGCCATTCCATTCTTCAGAGCATCTTCCCAACCCAGGGATTGAATCTGGGTCTCCTGCATTGCAGGCAGATTCTTTACCATCTGAACTACCAGAGAAGACCAACAACTAACAAAACAACTTAGCAGACAGGCTGCCCTGCTCAAAGATATACCAAGCTCACAGATAACCAACACAGTACTAGACATGGCAGTGCCCTTCAGAGAGACAAGATCCAACTTCACCTATTAGAACACAGGCACCAGTCCCCCCGCCCCAGCAAAAAACCTTCAGAAGACACTGGTCCAACCTCAGCCATTGGAGACAGACTTCAAAAGTAAGAGGAACTATAATCTTTCAGCCTACAAAAGGGAGACCCCCAAACATAGTAAATTAAACAAAATGAAAAGACAGAGAAACATGCAGATGAAGGAGCATGGTAAAAACCCACAAGACCAAATAAATGAAGAGAAAATGGGCAGTCTACCTGAAAAAGAATTCAGAGTAATGATAGTAAAGATGATCCAAAATCTTGGAAATAAAGTGGAGCACAGATAAACAGACTGGAGGCATGGAACAAGAAAATACAAGCCATGTTTAACAAGAACCTAGAAGAAATAAAAAACAGACAATCATCAATAAGCAACACAATAGCTGAAATAAACAAAACAACTGACAAAGAATGAATCTCCAAAACATACAAGCAGCTCATGAAGCTCAATACCAGAAAAACAAACTACCCAAACAAAAACTGGGCCAAAGGACTGAACAGACATTTCTCCAAAGAAGAGATACAGATGGCTAGCAAACACATGAAAAGATGCTCAACATCACTCATTATCAGAGAAATGCAAATCAAAACCACAATGAGGCATCATCTCACACCAGTCAGAATGGCTGCCCTCAAAAAGTCTACAAACGATAAATGCTGGAGAGGATGTGGAGAAAAGGGAACCCTCTTACACTGTTGGTTGGAATGCAAGCTGGTACAGCCAGTATGGAGAACAGTGTGGAGATTCCTTAAAAAACTGGAAATAAAGCTGCCACATGACCAAGCAATCTGCTGCTGGGCACGCACACCAAGGAAACAAGAATTGAAAGAGATACATGTACTCCAGTGTTCATTGCAGCACTGTTTACAATAGCCAGGACATGGAAGCCACCTAGAAGTCCATCAGCAGATGAATAGATAAGGAAGTTATGGTACATATACACAATGGAATGTTACTCAGCTGTAATAAGGAATGCATTTGAGTCAGTTCTAATGAGGTGGATGAAACTGGAGCCTATTATACAGAGTGAAGTAAGTCAGAAAGAGAAACACCAATTCTGTATATTAACATATATTTATGGAATTTAGAAAGACTGTAACAAGCCTATGTTCAAGGCAGCAAAAGAGAAACAGATGCAAAGAACAGACTTTTGGACTCTCTGGGAGAAAGTGAGGGTGGGACAATTTGAGAGAGTAGCATTGAAACATGTATGTTACCATATGTAAAATAGATGACCAGTGCAAGTTCGATGAATGAAACAGGGAATTCAAAGCGGTGCTCTGGGACAACCCAGAGAGATGGATGAGGAGGGAGGTGGGTAGGGGGGTCAGGGTAGGGGGACACATGTGTACCTATGGCTGATTTATGCTGATATATAGCAAAAACCATCACAATGTTGTGAAGTAATTATCCTCCAACTAAAATTAATTAATTAAAAAATGCACTAGAGGGAACCAATAGCAGAAAAACTGAGGCAGAAGAATGGGAAAGTGGGCTGGAAGACAGAAGGGTGGAAATAACTGAAGTAGAGAAAAATAAAGAAAAAGAATGAAAAGAAATGAGGACAAACTCAGAGACCTCTGGGACAACATTAAGTGCAACAACATTTGAATTATAGGGGTCCCAGAAGAAAAAGAGTAAAAAAAAAAAAAAAAAAAAAAGAGTATGAGAAAATATTTGAGGACATTATAGTTGAAAACTTCCCTAACATGAAAAAAGAAAAAGCCACTCAAGTCCAGGAAGCCCAGAGAGTCCCATATAGGATAACCCAAAGAGAAACATGCTAAGATATATATTAATCAAACTAACAAAAAATAAACACAAGTGAAAAATATTAAAAGCAGCAAGGGAAAAGCAACAAATATCATAAAAGGGAATCCCCGTAAGGCAAACAGCTGATCTTTCAACAGAAACTCTTCAAGCCAAAAGGGAATGGCAGGATATATTTAAAAAGATGAAAGGAAAAACTTACAGCCAAGATTACTCTACCCAGCAAGAATCTCATTCATCTTCAACAGAGAAATCAAAAGTTTTGCATATAAGCAAAAGTTAAGCAAATTCAGCAGCAACAAAGCAATTTTACAACAAATGCTAAAGGAACTTCTCTAGACAGGAAACACAGGAGAAAGAAAAGACCTTAAAAAAAAAAAAAAAAAACACAAAACATTAAAGTAAATGGTAATAGGATCATAAATATCAATAATTACCTTAAAGGTAAATGGATTAAATGCACCAACTAAAAGACAAAGACTAGCTGAATGGATACAAAAACAAGACCAATATATGTGCTATCTGCAAGAGATCCACCTCAGAACTAGGGACACATATAAACTGAAAGTGAGGGAATGGAAAAGATATTCCATGCAAATGGAAATCAAAAGAAACTAGGAGTCATAATTCTCATAACTGATAAAGTAGACTTTAAAATAAAGGCCATTACAAGAGACAAAGAGAGACACTACATAATGATTGAGGGATCAATCCAAGAAGAAGGCATAACAAAGATAAATATATGCACCCAACATAGGAGCACCTCAATACATAAGCAAATGCTAGCAAGTATGAAAGAGGAAATCAACAGTAACACAATAATAGTGGGGGACATTAACACCCTGCTCACACAAATGGAAGATCATCCAGAAAGAAAATTAATAAGAAAACACAATCATCCAATGACAGGTGGATCAGATGGACCCAAGTGGTACCTACAGGACATTCCATCCAATAACAATAAACAACAGTTTTTTCTCAAAGGCACATGGAACATTCTCTGGGATAGATCACATCTTCGGTCACAAATCAAGTCTTGGTAAATTTAAGAAAGCCAGAATTGTATCAAGCATTTTTTTTCCTACCACAACACTACAATATTAGGTATTAATTACAGGAAAAAACTGTAAAATCACAAACATATGCAGACTAAACAATGCACTTCTAAATGACAAAGAAGTCACTGAAGAAATCAGAGGAAATTTTTTAAAATACCTAGAAATGAATGATAATAATAACATTACAATGCTAAACTTATGGGATGTAGTAAAAGCAGTTCTAATGGGGAAGTTTCTGGCAATAAAAGCCTACCTGAAGATATGAGAAAAACACCAAATAAACAACCTAAACTTACACCTAAAGCAACTAGAAAAAGAACAACAACAAAAAAAAAAAAAAATCCAAACTGAGCAGAAGAAATCATAAAGATCAAAGCCAAAATAAAATGAAAGAGAAATGAAAGAAAAATAGCAAATATCAATAAAAACTAAAAGCTGCTTCTTTGAAAAGGTTAAAAAAAAAAAAAAACACTTACAAAACATTAGCCAGACTAACAAAGAAAAAGAGAGAGAGGATCTGAATCAAAAAAATTAGAAATGAAAAAGAAGTTGCAGCAGACAACACAGAAAAACAAAGGACTGTAAAAGACTAATTTAAATAACTATAAGCCAATAAAATGGACAGCCTGGAAAAAAATAAAAAAATTTTTAGAGAAGCACAATCTTCCAAGACTGAACCAGGAAGAAGCAGAAAATATGAATGGATCAATCACAAGCACTGAAATTGAAACTGTATTTAAAATCTTACAAAACAAAAAAGCACAGAGCCAGATGGCTTCACAGGTGAATTCTATCAAACATTTAGAGGAAAACTGACAAGGGGACGACAGAGGATGAGATGGCTGGATGGCATCACCAACTCGATGGACGTGAGTCTGAGTGAACTCTGGAAGTTGGTGATGGACAAGGAGACCTGGCGTGCTGCAATTCATGGGGTCGCAGAGTCGGACACGACTGAGCAACTGAACTGAACTGAACTTAATTGAAGACCTATCTTGCTCAATTCTTCCAAAAAAAAAAAAAACAAATGCAAAACAGGGAAAACTTCCAAACTCATTCTAGGAGACCAGCAAAACCTTAATACAAAAAACCAGAAGTTCAGTTCAGTTCAGTCATTCAATTGTGTTCAACTCTTTGCGACCCCATGGACTGCACCATGCCAGTCTTCCCTGTCCATCACCAACTCCCAGAGCTTACTCAAACTCATGTCCATTGAGTAGGTGATGTCATCCAACCAACTCAACCTCTGTCACCCCCTTCTCCTCCTGCCTTCAATCTTTCCAGCATCAGGATTTTTTCCAATGAGTCAGTTCTTCCAATCATGTGGCCAAAGTTTTGGAGTTTCAGCTTTAGCATCCGTCCTTCTAATGAAGATTTAGGACTTATTTCCCTTAGGATCTGCAAGATGGGATCTCCTTGCAGTCCAAGAGACTCTCAAGGGTCTTCTCCAACACCACAGTCCAAAAGCATCAGTTCTTCGGTGCTCAGCCTACTTTATAGTCTAACTCTCACATCCATACATAACTACTGGAAAAACCGTAGCTTTGACTAGACAAACCTTTCTTGGCAAAGTAACATCGATACTTTTAAACATCTCTATGCTATCTACACTGGTCATAGCTTTTCCTTCAAGGAGCAAGTGGCTTCTAATTTCATGGCTGCAGTCACCACCTACAGTGATTTTAGAGGCAAAAAAAAAATAAAATAAAATCTATCACTGTTTCCATTTTTTCCCCATCTATTTGCCATGAAGTGATGGGACTGGATGCCATGATCTTAGTTTTCTGAATGTTGAGTTTTAAGCCAACTTTTCACTCTCCTCTTTCAATTTCATCAAGAGGCTCTTTAGTTCCTCTTCACTTTCTGCCATAAGGGTGGTGTCATCTGCATATCCGAGGTTATTGATATTTCTCTTAGAAATCTTGACTCCAGCTTGTGCTTCATCCAGCCCAACATTTCTCATGATGAACTCTGCGTATAAGTTAAATAATCAGGGTGACATTATACAGACTTCACATACTCCTTTCCCAACTTGGAGTCAGTCTGCTGTGCCATGTCGAGTTCTAACTGTTGCTTCTTGACCTGCATACAGATTTCTCAGGAGGCAGGTAAGGTGGTATTCCCATTTCTTTAAGAATTTTCCACAGTTTGTTGTGATCCACAAGTCAAAGGCTTTGGCATAGTCAATAAAGCAAAAGTAGATGTTTCTCTGAAACTCGATTGCTTTTTCAATGGTCCAACAGATGCTCACAATTTGATCTCTGGTTCCTCTGCTTTTTCTAAATCCAGCTTGAAGATCTGGAAGTACAAAGTTCACACACTGTTGAAGCCTGGCTTGGAGAATTTTGAGCATTAATTTCCTAGTGTGTGAGATGAGTGCAATTGTGCAGTAGGTTGAGCATTCTTTGGCATTGCCTTTCTTTGGGATTGTGATGAAAATTGACCTTTTCCAGTCCTGTGGCCACTGTTGAGTTTTCCAAATTTGCTGGCATATTGAGCACAGTACTTTCAAAGCATCATCTTTTAGGATTTAAAAAGCTCAACTGGAATTCCATCACCTCCACTAGTTTTGTTCATAGTGATGCTTCCTAATGCCCATTTGACTTCACATTCCAGGATGTGTGGCTCTAGGTGAGTGATCACACCATGGTGGTTATCTGGGTCATTGAGATTTTTTTTCTGTGTAGTTCTGTGTACTCTTGCCACCTCTTCTTAATATCTTCTGCTTCTGTTAGATCCATATCATTTCTGTCCATTATTGTGCCCATTTTTGCATGAAATGTTCCCTTGGTATCTCTAATTTTCTTGAAGAGATCTCTATTCTTTCCCATTTTATTGTTTTCCTCTATTTCTTTGCATTGATCGCTGAAGAAGGCTTTCTTATCTCTCCTTGCTAGTCCTTGGAACTCTGCATTCAAATTGGTATATATTTCCTTTTCTCCTTTGCCTTTAGCTTCTCTTCTTTTCTCAGCTACTTGTAAGGCCTCCTCAGACAACCATTTTGGCTTTTTGCATTTCTTTTCCTTGGGGATGGTCTTGATCACTGCATCCTGTACAATGTCATGAACCTCCATCCATAGTTCTTCAGGCACTCTGTCTATCAGATCTAATCCCTTGAATCTATTTCTCATATAATCATAAGGGATTTGATTTAGGCCATACCTGAATGATCTAGTGGTTTCCCCTATTTTCTTCCATTTAAATCTGAATTTGGCAATAAGGAATTCATGATATGAGCCATAGTCAGCTCCTGGCCTTGTTTTTGCTTACTTTATAGAGCTTCTCCATCTTTGGCTGCAAAAAAAATATAATCAATCTGATTTCAGTATTGACCATCTGGTGATGTCCATGTGTAGAGTCTTCTCTTGTGTTGTTGGAAGAGGGTGTTTGCTATGACCAGTGCATTCTCTTGGCAAAACTCTGTTAGCCTTTGCCTGCTTCATTCTGTACTCCAAGGTCAAATTTGCCTCTTACTCCTGGTATCTGTTGACTTCCTACTTTTGCATTCCAGTCCCCTATAATGAAAAAGACATCTTTTATGGGGTGTTAGTTCTAGAAAGTCTTGTAGGTCTTCTTAGAACCATTCAACTTCCTCTTCTTCAGCATTACTGTTTGGGGCATAGACTTGGATTACTGTGATATTGAATGGTTTGCCTTGGAAACAGAGATTATTCTGTTGTTTTTGAGATTGCATCCATGTACTGCATTTTGGACTCTTTTGTTGACTATGATGGCTACTCCATTTCTTCTAAGGGATTCTTGCCCACAGTAGATATAATGGTCACCTGAGTTAAATTTACCCATTTCAGTCCGTTTTAGTTTGCTGATTCCTAAAATGTTGATGCTCACTCTTGCCATCTACTGTTTGACCACTTTCGATTTGCCTTGATTTATGAACCTAGCATTCCAGGTTCCTATGCAATATTCCTCTTTACAGCATCGGACTTTACTTCCATCACCAGTCACATCCACAACTGGATGTTGTTTGTGCTTTGGCTCTGTCTCTTCATTCTTTCTGGAGTTATTTTTCCACTGATCTTGAGTAGCATATTGGGCACCTACTGACTTGGGGAGTTCACCTTTCAGTGTCCTATCTTTTCTTATTTTCATACTGTTCATGGGGTTCTCAAGGCAAGAATACTGAAGTGGTTTGGCATTCCCTTCTCCAGTGGACTACATTTTGTCAGAATTCTCTACCATGGGTCTGTCTTGGGTAGTCTTACACAGCATGGCTCATAGTTTCCTTGAGTTAGACAAGGCTGTGGTCCATGTGATCAGATTGGTTAGTTTTCTGTGATTGTGGTTTTCAGTCTGTCTGACCTCTGATGGAGAAGGATAAGAGGCTTTTTGAAGCTTCCTGATGGGAGAGACTGATTGAAGGGGAAACTGGGTCTTGTTCTGATGGGCAGGGCCATGCTCAGTAAATCTTTAATCCAAAATTCTGTTGATGGGCAGGGGTGTGTTCCCTCCCTGTTATTTGATCTGAGGCCAAACTATGGTGGAGGTAATGAAGATAATGGTGACCTCTTTCAAAAGGTCCCATGTACACACTGCTACACTCAGTGCCCTCAACCCTGCAGCAGACCACTGCTGACCTACATCTCTGCAGGAGACTCCTGGACACTCACAGGCAAGTCTGGGTCAGTCTCTTGCGGGGTCACTGCTCCTTTCTCCTGGGTCCTGGTGTGCACAAGGTTTTGTTTGTGCCCTCCAAGAGTCTGTTTCCCCAGTCCTGTGTAAGTTCTGGTGACTCTACTGTGGGGTTAACAGCGACTTTCTCCAAGAGGATTTATGCCATACCCAGGTCTCCTGCACCCAGAGCCCCTGCCCCGGCCGCAGTCCACTGCTGACCTGTACCTCCACAGGAGACACTCAAACACAGTTCTGTCTCAGTCTCTGTGGGGTCTCTGGGTCCTGGTGTGCACAAGGTATCTTTGAGCCCTCCTAGCATCTCTGGAGGGTATGGGGTTTGATTCTAAACATGATTTCGCCCCTTCTACTGTCTTGCTGGGACTTCTCCTTTGCCCTTGGATGTCAGGTTCCTCCTCAAAATCACTCCAGTGCCACATAGCCGCTGCTCCAGCACCACACAGCCACCTCTCCAGTGCCACCAGCCACCTCTCCAGCACCACACAGCCACCGCTCCAGTGCCACCAGCCACCTCTCCAGCACTGCACAGCCACCTCTCCAGTGCCACCGGCCACCTCTCCAGCACCACACAGCCACCGCTCCAGCATCTACCATCTTGTTGGGGCTTCTCTGCCCTTTGGATGTGGGGTATCTCCTCACAGTCGCTCCAGCACCATGCAGCCACCACTCCATCACTGTGGGACTTCTTAGTCCCCATAATTGCATTAATCATTCTCCCATAATAAATCTCTATCTATCTATCTATCTCTCCTATTGATTCTATTTGACTGTAGAACCTCAACTAATACAAGGAAAAACCCAAATAAACTCATGCCAAGATACATTATAATCAACTCCTGAAAACTAAAGATGAAGAAAAGAATATGTAAAACAGTAAGAAAGAAAGAACTCTTCATTTAAAGTAGGGGAAAAACAGAAAGATGGTAGATTTCTCATCAGAAACTATGTAGATCATAAGGAATTGGTACATCTTTTACATGCAAAAAGAACTGCCAACCCCACATCTTGTTACCAGTAAAAATCACCAATAGAAATGAAGGGGAAGTCAAGACATTCTCAGATGAGGAAAAGCAAAGAGATTCTGCCACAAGCAAACCTACCCTAAAAGAATGACCAAAGAGAGTTATCTAAACAGAAATAAAAATATATAATACAAAATCTGGAACGTTGGGAAAAAAGAAAGAACAACTAAAAGAGAAAAAATGTAAGTAAATAAAGTAGACTTTTCAGATTCTAAATTTGATGATTGAAGCAAAATTAAAACATTCCCTGATATCATTCTTAAAGTATGTAGAGAAAATATTTAATATAATTATAAATGGGAGAAGATAAAAGGATTAAGTGAGGGTAAAGTTTTTATATTTCATCCAAACTGGTAAAATATTGACACCATTAGACTGTGACAAGTTATTTATGTATAATTTAATTCAACATGTAGTTATATATAAAGTATTTAATAATTAAATATAATTTAGTAATTAAGTGAGCAACCATAAAATATCTATCCAAATATAGACACTCAAAGTACTTCACTGATATATCAAGACGGAATTTTAAAGAAAGCACAAACAACTCACAAGAAAGTAGGATAAAGGAAATAAAGAAGGAAATAAACAGAAAATGAAGATTAAAATAACACACTTTAGTGCTAACATTTAACAACTATATTAAATGTAATTGGTATAAATATACCAATTAGGTGACAGAGATTGACAAAGTGGACTTAAAAATGATCTAAATATGCCATTTACAAGAAATTCATTTCAAATACAATGATACAGGAAGGTAGAAAGCAAAGACTGGAAAAAGATATACCATGTAAACTTTCATCAAATGAAAATATACATAAGATTAATAAGCTATAAGAATATATAGTACAACACAGAATATAGTCAACATTTTATAATCAGTATATTGTATACCTGAAACTTATATAATATAGTACATCAACTATAGCTCAACAAAAAAGTATGAATGACTATATTTATATCAGATAAAGTAACTGCGAGCAAAAGAAATTACTAGAGACAAAGACAGACATCACATATTGATATACAGATCAATCCATCAAAAAGATATAGCAAACCTAAATGTGTAATGTATCAAACAACAAAGCTAAGAAATATGTGAAGCAAAAATTATAGATTTGAGGAAAGAAATACAAATCCTTGACTATGGTTGGAGACTGCAGTACTCTTCTTTCAAAAATGGATAGTATATGAAGACAGAAAAGTAAGTACATAGAATATTTCAGCAACACCATCAGTCAATAGCATCTAACTGGCAGTTATAAGATATTTCATTCACTAACAGAAGAATGCACATTCTCCTCAAGCATTCATGGAACATTTACAGACTATTCCATATCTAGGGCCAAATAAACTTTAATGAATTTAAAGTATTATCATCATACAGTGTACATTATCTGGCCACAGGGGAGCCAAACTAGAAATGAGTAACAGAAAAGTTACAGGAAAATAAACACTTGGAAACTAAGCAAGACAATTTAAAATAGATCACTGATCAAAGGCAAATAAAAAATACATCAAACTGCATGAAGTAGAAATACAGCACATCAAAATTCATGGGACAAAGTGAAAAGAGAGCTGAGAGGAAAAACTTAGAACATTAAACATTTGAATTAGAAGAAAGGAAATAGTTTAGTACCCTAAGTTTTCACCTTATAAAGCATAGGAAAAATGAGCTATATAAATCAAAGAAAGTATAAAGAAGGAAACAATAGAGATAAGAGCAACAATCAATGTAAGTGAAAACAGAAAAAAAAAGTGGGGGGAGGGAATTAAAGCAACAAAAAGCTGGCTTTATGAAAAGTTCAATAAAATTTACAAAGTCTAACAAGACTCTATCATTCTGCTTATTTAACTTACATGCAGAGTACATCATGCAAAATGCCAGGCTGGATGAAGCACAAGCTAGAATCAAGATTTACAGGAGAAATATCAATAACCTCAGATATGCAGATGACACCACACTTATGGCAGAAAGCAAAAAAGAACTAAAGAGCTGCTTGATGAAAGTGAAAGAGGAGAGTGAAAAACTTAGCTTAAAACTCAACATTCAAAAAACTAAGATCACAGCATCTAGTTCCATCACTTCATGGCAAATAGATGGGAAACAATGGAAACAGTGACAGACTTTGTTTTCTTGGACTCCAAAATCACTGTAGATGGTGACTGCAGCCATGAAATTAAAATATGCTTTCTCCTTGGAAGAAAATATATGACCAACCTAGACAGCATATTAAAAAGCAGAGACATTTCTTTGCCAATGAAGGTCTGTCTAGTCAAAGCTATGGTTTTTCCAACAGTCATATATGGATGTGAGAGTTGGACTCACACAGCTGAGCGCCAAAGAATTGATGTTTTTGAACTGTGGTGTTGGAGAAGACCCTCGAGAACCCGTTGAACTGCAAGGAGATCCAACCCGTCCATCATAAAGGAAATCAGTCCTGAATAATCACTGGAAGGACTGATGTTGAAGCTGAAACTCCAATATTTTGACCACCTGATGTGAAGAACTGACTCATTTGAAAAGACCTGGATGCTGGGAAAGATTGAAGCCAGGAGGAGAAGGGGATGACAGAGGATGAGATGGTTGGATGGCATCACTGACTCAATGGACATGAGTTTGAGTAAACTCTGGGAGTTGGTGATTGACAGGGAGGCCTGGAATGCTGCAGTCCACGGGGTTGCAAACAGTTGGACACGACTGAGTGACTGAACTGAACTGAACTGACTGAAAACACTTTAAAAAAAAAAAAAAAAGAAAGTAGGGAGAGTCAGTCAATTTGATTTTAAGATTTTTATGCTATGGTAATCAAGACAACATGTTATCGGTCCAAGGATGAACACAGATCAATAAAACAGAATAAAGAACCCATAAACAGCTCCACACAAGTATAGCAAGTTGATTTTGACAAAGGCACACAAAATGTTCAATGAAAGAAGATAATTTTTTCAATAAATAGTGCTAGAGAAATTATCATAGCAAAAAAAAAAAGGAACTTAATGACAAAATTAGTTCTTAATGGATCCTAGAAATAAATGTAAAATGTGAAACTATCACACTCATAGTAAAAGATCTTTGGGACTTTGACTTTAGTGAGAAGTTTTCAAACATGAAGAATCAATAACTCAGGCTCTATCAAAATTAAAAGCTTTTTCTCTGTGACTAATCATGTCAAGGAGGATGAAATGACAAGCTATAGAATGGGGGGCGGGGGGGGGGGGGGGAGGCTTGCAAGCCACAAAGCTGACAAATGATTTGTGTCCAGAATACCTAAAGAATTTCCAAAACTTGACATTAAAAAAGCACACAATCCAATTAGAAAATGGGCAAAAAAAAAAAAAAAAAAAACATGTAGAGACAATTGACTGAAGAGCATATATAGAGGGCAAATAAGCACAAGAAAAAATGTTTAGCATCACTGCACACTAAGGAAATGCAACTTAAGACCACATCATGATGAGATCTAATTCCTCTTCTGTGTCCTGCTACTGAAACAGATGAAATAATTTTTTAAATAATAATAATAACAATACCAAATGCTGGTAAAGATGTGAGGATTCTGCATCTCTTATAACTGCTGTGAGCATGTAAAAAGATTCAGCTACTCTGGAAAAGAATTTGGCAGTTTTTTTAAGATAACTGTGGCTAACTTACACAGTAATCATTTGGGGGCATTTGTCCCAGACGAAAAATCACACACTCCCAGTGAAACAAAGACACTCCTGTTGGGTATGGCAGAAACGACCTCCCAGAATCCAGGGCAAATGCCAGGCATCTCTTTAAGCCAAAGAAGGAGAAACTCTATGCAGTCAGCAAAAACAAAATCTAGAGCTGACTGTGGCTCAGATCATCAGCTCCCTATTGCAAAATTCAGGCTTAAATTGAAGAAGCTAAGGAAAATCACTAGGCCATTTGACCTAAATCAAATCCCTTATGATTATACAGGAGAGGTGATGAATCAGTTCAAGGAATAGGTCTGGTAGAGAGTGTGTCTGAAGAATTACAGACAGAGGCTCATAACATATAGGAGGCAATGACCAAAACCATTCCAAAGGCGGGGGGGAGGGGAGGCAGAATGAAAGAAGGCAAAGTGGTTGTCTGAGGAGGGTTACAAATAGATGAGGGAAGGAGAGAAGTGAAAGGCAAAGGAGAAAGGGAAAGATATACCCAACTGAATGCAGAGTTCCAGAGAATAGCAAGGAGAGATAAGATGGCCTTCTTCAACAAACACTGCAAAGAAATAGAGGAAATAATAGAATAGGAAAGATTAGCGATCTCTTCAAGAAAATTAGAGATACCAAGGGAACATTTCATGCAAAGATGGGCTCAATAAAGGACAGAAATGGTATGGACCTAAGAGAAGCAGAAGATATTAAGAAGAGGAGGCAAGAATACACAGAAAAACTATACAAAACAGATCTTAATGACCCAAATAATCACTGTGGTGTGATCACTCACCTAGAGTCAGACATCTTGGAGTGCAAAGTCAGGTGGGCCTTAGGGAGCTAGTGAGGTGATGGAATTCCAGCTGAGCTATTTTAAATCCTAAAAGATGATGCCATTAAAGTGCTACAATAAGTTCAGTTCAGTCACTCAGTCATGTCCAATTCTTTGTGGCCCCATGGACTGCAGCACACCAAGTTTGGAAGCGTGACATTTGAGCTGAGCTCTAAAGACGGGGGAGGGTTTAGATGAGTGGACTTAAAGAGCAAGGCAGTTCTAGACAGGCTGTGGGGTTGAGCAAGAGCTGCACCTGGAGTAGATCGGCATTGGTCTGCTAGGGAGGCAGAGCAATGTATCTGCTGACCCAGCACTGCCACTTTGTGCTGTGCAGTCTTAAGCAAGTCACCTAATCTCTCTGATTCCCAGAGAGAGCCTTTCTCCTGAATAGGAACAATTTTAATAAAAATATATTTCTCAATGTATTTTTGGAAGAACTCCATGAGATTCTGAATGTAGAAGCATTTAGTGCAGTGTCTAAAAAGTTTCCCAAAAGGTCTAGATGCCTAAGTAGGCCTTTGAAGAATGAATAGTTTTTGAGATGGACAAAGGATAGGAAGATATCTCAGAACATGGGGAAAAGAAAAAATATAGAGGCATGAAGCAGCCCTGGATGGCTGCTTACTAACCGAAACAGTGAGTTACACCACCAGGAAAAAGCTCACCAAGATGTATTTCCATCAAGCTAAGACCAAGAAGTGTGTAGGCCAGAAAGGTTTTGGTGAAGACAATGGTGGTGGTGATGATGACAACAGAAGAAGAAAGGGAGGAGGAGAGCTCAAGAAGCAGAAAGAGAAGGAGAAGCAATGGAAAGAGAATTAAAGGAAAAGGAAATAATAGTTTCTCTGCCAGGTCTGCTCCCACCCCAAAACCTTCACACATGCCATTTCCCCTGCCAGCTGGGCTGTTTCTGCAGGTAGCCGTGTGAATTCTTCATGAAGTTCCCCAGGCTTCTATGAAATGTCTTCTGACCAGTCTTTTGCCCAATGGATCCAAAATAGCATCATCCCTATATTTGTAGCTTTCTTCTCTGTCATTTTTTTCCCTAAAGTCCCTAGCCACATCTGACATATTCCAACAACACAAGAGAAGACTCTACACATGGACATCACCAGATGGTCAACACCAAAATCAGATTGATCATATTCTTTGCAGCCAAAGATGGAAAAACTCTATACAGTCAACAAAAACAAGACCAGGAGCTGACTGTGGCTCAGATCATGAACTCCTTATTGGCAAATTCAGACTTAAATTGAAGAAAGTAGGGAAAACCACTAGACCATTCAGGTATGACCTAAATCAAATCCCTTATGGTTATACAGTGGAAGTGAGAAATAGATTTAAGGGACTTGATCTGATAGATAGAGTGCCTGATGAACTATGGAATGAGGTTCGTGTCATTGTACAGGAGACAGGGATCAAGACCATCCCCATGGAAAAGAAATGCAAAAAAGCAAAATGGCTGTCTGGGGAGGCCTTACAAATAGCTGTGAAAAGAAGAGAAGTGAAAAGCAAAGGAGAAAAGGAAAGATATAAGCATCTGAATGCAGAGTTCCAAAGAATAGCAAGAAGAGATAAGAAAGCCTTCCTCAGCGATCAATGCAAAGAAATAGAGGAAAACAACAGAATGGGAAAGACTAGAGATCTCTTCAAGAAAATTAGAGATACAAACGGGACATTTCATGCAAAGATGGGCTCGATAAAGGTCAGAAATAGTATGGACCTAACAGAAGCAGAAGATAGTAAGAAGAGGTGGCAAGAATACACAGAAGAACTGTACAAAAAAGATCTTCACGACCCAAATAATCACGATGATATGATCACTCATCTAGAGCCAGACATCCTGGAATGTGAAATCAAGTGGGCCTTAGAAAGCATCACTACGAACAAAGCTAGTGGAGGTAATGGAATTTCAATTGAGCTCTTTCAAATCCTGAAAGATGATGCTGTGAAAGTGCTGCACTCAATATGCCAGCAAATTTGGAAAACTCAGCAGTGGCCACAGGACTGGAAAAGGTCAGTTTTCATTCCAATCCCAAAGAAAGGCAATGCCAAAGAATGCTCAAACTACCGCACAATTGCACTCATCTCACACGCTAGTAAAGTAATGCTCAAAATTCTCCAAGCCAGGCTTCAGCAATATGTGAACCGTGAACTTCCTGATGTTCAAGCTGGTTTTAGAAAAGGCAGAGGAACCAGAGATCAAATTGCCAACATCCGCTGGATCATGGAAAAAGCAAGAGAGTTCCAGAAAAACATCTATTTCTGCTTTATTCACTATGCCAAAGCTTTTGACTGTGTGGATCACAGTAAACTTTGGAAAATTCTGAAAGAGTTGGGAATACCAGAACACCTGACCTGCCTCTTGAGAAATCTGTATGCAGGTCAGGAAGCAACAGTTAGAACTGGACATGGAACAACAGACTGGTTCCAAATAGGAAAAGGAGTCCGTCAAGGCTGTATATTATCACCCTGCTTATTTAACTTATATGCAGAGTACATCATGAGAAATGCTGGACTGGAAGAAACACAAGCTGGAATCAAGATTGCCGGGAGAAATATCAATAACCTCAGATATACAGATGACACCACCCTTATGGCAGAAAGTGAAGAGGAACTCAAAAGCCTCTTGATGAAAGTGAAAGTGGAGAGTGAAAAAGTTGGCTTAAAGCTCAACATTCAGAAAACGAAGATCATGGCATCCGGTCCCATCACTTCATGGCAGATAGATGGGGAAACAGTGGAAACAGTGTCAGACTTTACTTTATGGGCTCAAAAATCACTGCAGATGGTGACTGCAGCCATGAAACTAAAAGACACTTACTCCTTGGAAGGAAAGTTATGACCAACCTAGATAGCATATTCAAAAGCAAAGACATTACTTTGCCAACAAAGGTCCATCTAGGAAAGGCTATGGTTTTTCCTGTGGTCATGTCTGAATGTGAGAGTTGGACCGTGAAGAAGGCTGAGTGCCGAAAAATTGATGCTTTTGAACTGTGGTGTTGGGAAAGACTCTTGAGAGTCCCTTGGACAGCAAGGACATCCAACCAGTCCATTCTGAAGGAGATCAGCCCTGGGATTTCTTTGGAGAGAATGATGCTGAAGCTGAAACTCCAGTACTTTGGCCACCTCATGCAAAGAGTTGACTCATTGGAAAAGACTCTGATGCTGGGAGGGATTGGGGGCAGGAGGAGAAGGGGATGACAGAGGATGAGATGGCTGGATGGCATCACTGACTCGATGGACGTGAGTCTCAGTGAACTCCGGGAGTTGGTGATGGACAGGGAGGCCTGGCGTGCTGCGATTCATGGGGTCGTGAAGAGTCGGACACGACTGAGCGACTGAACTGAACTGATTCATTTATTTAGTTGTATCAATCTCACTCCCCCAGAATATGAGCTCCATGAAGTCAGCATGTGTACTATTTTATTCACAAGGGTCTTTATAAGCAAGGGTCTTAGTCTGCCATGAAGAGCTTTCTTAATAATTTGCTCCACAAATGGAAGAAGATAGAGAAAGAAGAGACAGGATGGAGGACTTAATAGAAGTTTGAGGGGGAGAAAGAGGAAGAGGAGGAGGAAGAACCACTGCATCACTTTCATCCAGCAGCCAGGTTGTGAAAATGTGGTGAAGTGAAGTGAAGTGAAAGTCGCTCAGTCATGTTTTGCAACTCCATGGTCTATACTGTCCATGGAATTCTCTAGGCCAAAATACTGGAGTGGGTAGCCTTTCCCTTCCCCAGGGGCTCTTCCCAACCCAGGGATCAAACCCAGGTCTCCGGCACTCATACATGAGTGATGGCAAAAAAGCAAACAAACAAAAAACCACACATAGGATAATGCAGGGTGCTAAACCTCTGAGAATGGCTCTCAATTTCAGCTGAACACCAGATTCACTAGGAGTGTCTGTGTAAACCAGTGCAGGGCCCCACCCCAATCAGCTGTGTTTACGCTCTCAGGGGTGGGAAATGAATCTATTCTGCCAAGCTTCCCAGGGATCTTGTTGGGCAACCAAATTCAAAACATGGACCCAGGAAGGGAGGGGACATGCAGAGAGAGAAAAGGGCAGGAGGACAAGCTGCCCTTGCAGGGCTGCCCCAGGGAATGGGAGACACATTCCTGCCTCTCTGCCCTTGAGCCTCTCTTCCCTTCTTCACAGGATAGAGACCTCTACTGTCCATACACTTTTCCATTAGGGAGGAAAGGAGCTTGTCCAGGGACTGGTGAAATTATGTCCCTTTGCCCCCCTATCAGCACCACAGGACCATCATCTGGGTCATGGTTAATGTGTCATCTTGACTGGGCTATTGTTGTTCAGTCACTCAGTCATGTCTGATTCTTTGTGACCCCATGGACTGCAGTACACCAGGCTTCCCTGTCCTTCACTGTCTTGCAGAGCTTGCTCAAACTCATGTCCATTGAGTTGGTGATGCCATCCAACTATTTAATCCTCCATCGTCCCCTTCTGCTCCTGCCGTCACTCCTTCCCAGCATCAGGGTCTTTTCCAGAGTCAGCACTTGCCCTCAGGTGGCCAAAGTATTGGAGCTTCAGCTTCAGAATCAGCATCAGTTCTTTCAATGAATATTCAGGATTGATTTCCTTTAGGATTGACTGGTTTGATCTCTGTACAGTCCAAGGGAGTCTCAAGAATCTTCTCCAGCACCACAGTTTGAAAGCATCAATTCTTCAGTGCTCAGTCTTCTTTATGGACCAATTCTCACATCCGTACGTGACTACTGGAAAAACCATAATAACTTTGATTATATGGACCTTGTAGGCAAAGTAACGTCTCTGCTTTTTAATATGCTAAGTTTTTCATAGCTTTTCTTACAAAGAGCAAGCATCTTTTAATTTCATGGCTGCAGTCACCATCTGCAGTGATTTTGAAGCCAAAAGAATAAAGTCTGTCACTGTTTCCATTGTTTTCCTCTATTTTCCATGAAGTGATGGGACCAGAGGCCATGATCTTCATTTTGTGAATGTTGAGTTTTAAGCCAGCTTTTTCACTCTCTTCTTTGACCTTCATCAAGGGGCTCTTTTGTTCTTCACTTTCTGCCATAAAGATGGTGTCATCTGCACATTTGAGGTTATTGATATTTCTCCCAGCAATCTTGATTCCAGATTGTTCCATGTGTGATTCAAACTGTTTCTTCTTGACCTGCATAGAGGTTTCCCAGGAAGCAGGTAATGTGGTCTGTTGTTCCCATCTCTTTAAAAATTTTTTACAGTTTGTTGTGATCCACACAAAAGCTTTAGTGTAGTCAATGAAACAGAAGCAGATGTCTATCTGGAGTTCTCTTGCTTTTTTCATGATTAACAAATGTTGGCAATTTGTTGATCTCTGGTTCCTCTGCCTTTTCTAAATCCAGGTTGTATATCTGAAAGTTCTCATTTCACATGCTGTTGAAGCCTAGCTTGAAGGGTTTTGAACATGACCTTGCTAGCATGTGAAATGAGTGCAATTTTGTGGTAGTTTGAACACTCTTTGACACTACCCTTCTTTGGGATTGGAATGAAAACTGACCTTTTCCAGTCCTGTGGCCACTGCTGAGTTTTCCAAATTTGCTGGCATATTGCATGCAGCACTTTCACAGAAACATTTTCTAGGATTTGAAATAGATCAGCTGAAATTCCATCACCTACACTGCTTTGTTCGTAACGATGCTTCCTAAGGCTCACTTGTTTTTGCACTCTAGGATGTCTGGCTATAAGTGAGTGATCACATCATCATGATTATCTGGGTCATTAAGATCTTTTTTTTTTTTTTTAATCATTCTTCTGTGTGTTCTTGCCTCCTCTTCTTAATATCTTCTGCTTCTGTTAGGTCCATACCATTTCTGTCCTTTATCAAGCCCATCTTTGCATAAAATGTTCCCTTAATATTTCTAATTTTCTTGAAGAGATCTCTAGTCTTTCCCATTCTGTTGTTTTCCTCTATTTCTTTGCATTGATCACTGAAGAAGGCTTTCTTATCTCTCCTTGCTATTCTTTGGAACTCTGCATTCAGATGCTTATATCTTTCCTTTTCTCCTTTGCTTTTCGCTTCTTTTCTTTTCACAGCTATTTGTAAGGCCTCCCCAGACAGCCATTTTGCTTTTTTGCATTTCTTTTCCATGGGGATGGTCTTGATCCCTGTCTCCTGTACAATGACACGAACCTCATTCCATAGTTCATCAGGCACTCTATCTATCAGATCAAGTCCCTTAAATCTATTTCTCACTTCCACTGTATAACCATAAGGGATTTGATTTAGGTCATACCTGAATGGTCTAGTGGTTTTCCCTACTTTCTTCAATTTAAGTCTGAATTTGCCAATAAGGAGTTCATGATCTGAGCCACAGTCAGATGTTGTTTTTGCTGATCTTGTTTTTGCTGAGTGTATAGAGCTTCTCCATCTTTGGCTGCAAAGAATATGATCAATCTGATTTTGGTGTTGACCATCTGGTGATGTCCATGTGTAGACTCTTCTCTTGTGTTGTTGGAAGAGGGTGTTTGCTATGACCAGTGCATTCTCTTGGCAAAACTCTATTAGCCTTTGCCCTGCTTCATTCTGTATTCCAAGGGCAAATTTGCCTGTTATTCCAGGTGTTTCTTGACTTCATACTTTTGCATTCCAGTCCCTTATAATGAAAAGGACATCTTTTGGGGGTGTTAGTTCTAAACGGTCTTGTAGGTCTTCATAGAACCATTCAACTTCAGCTTCTTCAGCATTCCTAGTTGGGGCATAGGCTTGGATTACTGTGATATTGAATGGTTTGCCTTGGAAACGAACAGAGATCATTCTGTAGTTTTTGAGATTGCACCCAAGTACTGCATTTCGGACTCTTTTGTTGACCATGATGGCTACTCCATTTCTTCTGAGGGATTCCTGTCTGCAGTAGTAGATATAATGGTCATCTGAGTTAAATTCACCCATTCCAGTCCATTTTAGTTTGCTGATTCCTAGACTGTGGACATTCACTCTTGCCATCTCCTGTTTGACCACTTCCAATTTGCCTTGATTCATGGACCTGACATTCCAGGTTCCTATGCAATATTTCTCTTTACAGCATCAGACCTTGCTTCTATCACCAGTCATATCCACAACTGGGTATTGTTTTTGCTTTGGCTCCATCCCTTCATTCTTTCTGGAGTTATTTCTCCACTGATCTCCAGTAGCATATTGGGTCCCTACTGACCTGGGGATTTCCTCTTTCAGTATCCTAGCATTTTGCCTTTTCATACTGTTCATGGGGCTCTCAAGGCAAGAATACTGAAGTGGTTTGCCATTTCCTTCTCCAGTGGACCACATTCTGTCAGACCTCTCCACCATGACCTGCCCATCTAGGAAGGCCCCACAGGGCATGGCTTAGTTTTGTTGAGTTAGACAAGGCTGTGGTCCATGTGATCAGATTGGCTAGTTTTCTGTGATTATGATTTCAGTGTGTCTGCCTCTGATGCCCTCTAGCAACACCTACTGTCTTACTTGGGTTTCTCTTACCTTGGACGTGGGGTATCTCTTCACGGCTACTCCAGCAAAGCGCAGCCACTGCTCCTTACCGTGGACAAGGGGCATTTCCTCGTGGCCACCCCTCCTGACCTTGAACATGGACTAGCTCTGCTTGTCCCTCCTGCGCCTGCACATCCACTGCTCCTTGGATGTGGGGCTCCTCCTCTCGGCCGCCACCCCTGACCTTGGGCATGGGGTAGCTCCTCTAGGCCGCTCCTGTGCCATCATAGCCTGGCACTCTCAGTCGCCACCCCTGACGTTGGGTGAGGGGTAGCTCCTCTTGGCCACGCTTCTGCACGGTCCGTGTCAGCCAGTGTGCTTCTGCCCACCAAATAGAAGGTGTTTGCATTCTTCATACCAGAGGATTGCCTCTTGAGACAAGAGTAAAGGAGTGCAGGCCCTACATACACCCTGATCCTTATCAGTAAGGATCTTGAACTTGCCGTTGAACTATTACTATAAAACTCCTCACCAAATCTTTCCACATTGGGACACACAGCTTTTGAGGGACAAGAGCTCACTGTGTGCCTGGCAAAACAATAAAGTTATCCTTTTCTACTCTACACAAAACTGTCTCTGATATTCAATTCAGCACTGGTGCCCAGAGGCTCTTTTCAGCATCACAGGTGCACCTGCTGGTATTCAGAGCAGAAGCACCCTCTCTCAGTCTGTTGGTACCTTCCCAGCTGCCCTCCCCTGAGAAAAGGAGAAGCAGGGGCTGTTTTTCTTGGCCTTGTCTGCCTCATTATAGTAGAAAATGAGGAATGAGCATGGCTCGGCCTGGGTGGGGCACAGAGGCTCAGGAAATAGCTGAAGAAAAAGAACAGTGTGGGCCCCAGTAGTTCAGGAGGGCTTTCCAAGGGAGGTGACCCATTCACTATGATTAGAAAGGGCAGGGAGTGTGACTCCCTGCCTGTAATGCATCCTTGAATTGAGCCTAACTCATGCCTAATACGAGCTACTCCTTGATCTCCCTCCCACGGGTGAGTGAAGAAAGAGGAGGAGCCTCCTCTGTTGGTGAGCAGAGCTCTTCCTTGCTGCCCACCTTCGGGGTACACCCTTGTCTATGATGGGGGTGGGGCCCTGCCCACATTAGCTCTTACCTTGCTATTTCCATGGCACTGCCCTTGCGAAGTGTAGACAGATTCCAGCTGGTGGAGGTTCTCCTTGTCAGAGATCAATGGCCCACCTGCCAACAGCCATGATCCACTTTCTGCCTGACATAAGTTTGTCAGGATGGTTTGATGTGTTTTTTAAAAAGTAAATGAAAAGTTTTCTTCTTTTCTTTTTTTTTAAACAAAAAAGCTTTACCTTGGCCCCTTCATGTACATGAGTGGCCTGAATTCCTGTGCAAAGAGAGAAGATGAGAAGTCTCAGGAATTTCCTGCTCATCCGAACCGTGTGGCAGCGCTGCAGGCTGCCCGCTTCAGGTGGGCTGAACCTAGAGATGGATTTTGAGGGCAGATTCTGAAGGCCCTCTCTTAAAGCCCACCTAGAGCTCTACCTGCAAAATGGAGTATTTTCTGACATATTACTAAACAAGGATGTTGCAGCCATCAGGGATGCCAGCCCTCCAAATGTGAATTTCTCAGCCCAGGCAGAACAATGCCTGGTATCCAACAAGTTGCTTCCACTCCCTACAGTGAGCAAGGAATTAAGGATGTGAATAATCAAATCACAGCATGCTGGCCCCAGACAGTTGAGATACATATGAAAGGAATGATTTCAGAAACCCCATACTCTTACATCTTCCCATATATAGAAAAATGTTAAATTCCTTAGCTTGAAATATCTGGTTTTTATTAGTTAACAATTTTTGATGTTCAGACTACCCACCCCTTGCTGCAAGTTTCTATATAACTCCTCCCTCTCCTTGAATCAATTTTCTCAGAGTCACTTGAGATGCTGTCTCCTGGGAGCTTGAAGTCCTAAAAATTCCCACCAAATAAAACATAGCTCTCAAGTCCTAGGTCGTGACTACTTTTTTAAGCCAACAGTTTTGGCAACCACCACGAAGGGACTCGGAGCAGATTCCTCTCCTCTGCCTGAACTCTGTGAGGATACAGGGTCTTGGTACCAGCAAAGGCCCCATGCTTGTTCTCAGTTTATCTCCTCCAGGTCAGACGCTTCGTTCTAAAACAAAAACATTTTAGTTAGAGATAGTAATGTACTCAGCTGAAAATAACATCCCAACCTGTAGGGATGGTGCTTTCTCAACAGCCAGTAAGAGGTAGGCAAAAGTCCTGAGGTAGTCACCCTTCCTCAATTAAACATCAATAGCAACAACAATGTAACCTTCTCTCTCTTTTGAAACATGTGAAGCCTAGAGGAGCAGCAGCTACCTTGTGATCATGAGGCAACGTTTGCGGTCACAAACCACATGCAGAGGACAAAGATCAAAAGGAGAGAGTGAGCCTGCTTCCCAGGGCATGGCTGAGCCAAGCACCGGTCATGGACTCCCTGTTGTTGGACCTTTTGCTGCTTGAGACAAGCAAACTCTTCCCTAGTCCTGCCACTCTCATCATTTCCCTGAAACTTGCAATCTGATATGGATCACTGACATGCTTCTCTGCCACACTGGTGAGCCTTAAGGCTCTTTTTCTCCCTGGTGCTCTTTCCTTCTAGCAGCTTCACAGACCTTTCTCATTCTTCCTGTCACTCTTCTCCCTCATTTGCCCTTTAAATCATTGTTCCATCAAAAATGTCTTGTTCTTTCCTGCCTCAGGGCCTTTGAATAAGCTGTTCCCTCTGTCTGAACTTCTACCCTTTCTTGTCTAGGTTAAGCTCTGATTTGTTTTTAGGATTTGAGAGAAGCTTCAAGAGGCCCCCAATTAGGTCAACACCCATCATATAATCCCATGATGAATGCAACTTTCCTTGGCAACATCGCCATGCTCACAGTTCAATGCTGCTTCCCAAGGGATCAGAAGTCCTTGGACAAAGGGACCAGGCTTTTGTGTCCCATGCTATGTCCCAGCATCAAGCACAGGTCCCAGCACATAGCAGATGCTCAATAAACTACTGTTGAGACTTCCCTGATAGTCCAAGTGTTAAGAATCTGCCTTCCAATGCAAGGGACATAGGTTCAATCCCTGGTAGGGGAACCAAAATCCCACATGCCTTGGAGCAACTAAGCCCTCACACTGCAACCAGAGAGACCGCATCTCACAACTACTGAGCCCACACACTCTAAAGCCCATGCTCCACAGGAGAAGCCTGTGTACCACAGCTAGAGAAACCCTCACCTGCCACATTTATAAGAAGCCTTTACACCACAACAAATAGCCTCCAGACTGCAACAAAGACTCAGAAGAGCCAAAAAGAATTTTTTAATGGCATTAGAAAAAATTAATTAAAAAATAAATTACTGTTGAATGAATCAACAACCATGCCATCACACACTGTGATGAAAACATGTCACACTGTGAGAGCCCCTATCATGCTCACCTGCAGGGGAGGCTCAGCCTGGAGGGAAGGTGGGCTCTGAGAGGCAACAGGCTTGAAGGCAGAAAAAGACTGTTAGGTCAAGAGAAAGACACAGAACACCCAAAGGCCATGCAAGGAGGGTGGTTTGGTTGACAACAGCAAATGAGTGGAATGTGGTATGGATCAGGCAGTAAGACCAGGCTACACAGGCCTTGGGGACCTGGCCAGCCAGCTAGTGGTTCTGGAGATAGTGGAGAGCAGCTTCTAGTGTGTTATGCTGATTCAGTGACCTCAGCATGTCTGTGTTTTCAAAGCTTCCCTCTGCCCTCAGGGTGGGAATGTTAAAGAATTGTGAGGGGACATACAGACCCCCAGGCGGTCCCCTACAGTAACCCAAGTGTAAGCATGGGAGACACCTCCGCTCTGTTCCAAGAGTTTTGCATGTATCAGGTCATCTCACCACCAACAATCTTGGGGTGGAGGAAATGGAGGCATGGGCAGTTTAGAACCCATTCAGGTCATATGGCTGGACAGTGGGCGAGCCTGGATTGAACTGTGCCTCAGGGTGGCTGCGACACAGGGTCCCGGTCTCTATGGCAGGGGCAAGGGCACGATAGAGAATATTACAGAGGAAGTGAATTAGATGGGACTGTGAGAGAGGAGCATCTTAAAAGCAAATCTGAACCAAATAAGGAACAATGGTAAGATTTACTAAAACTGGATATCACCGTTACACGTTTTCCATGCCTGAAACTGTGTGTGTGTGTGTGTGTGAAGGTGTGTACGGACACACAGCATTGTTGCTCCCTGGAGGTTGTCAGGAGATCTTGGAAACAATTGTTTCTGTGTCTTGCTGGGACCAGAGACCAGGTGAGAGCAGGTTGAGGAATGTGTGGGACTGAGAGTATGGAGACAGCAAGTCTAGACTATTCTTTGGAGAAATTTAACTCTAAAGGGGAGGAGAGAGAAAGGTCAGTAGCTAGTGATATGCAGAGTGGAGATTTTCTTTTAATTTTAAGGAATTAGACACTGCAGTCAGACTTGAGTCTCCTGTGAACCTCTCCTCAACCGCCTCCTCATCCTCAAAGGTGTCGCTGTCTGGAACTTGCTGTTTGTCACTGTCGTGCATACAGGTGTAGGGGAAGTAACGTTCACAGCAAGTTCAAGAATCCCAAAACTGAAGTCTGATGACAGAATATCAATGGATGAAATGAGGAAAACAGAATCCTTCAGTTGCTACTTTACTTTTTTCTTGTCATTCTAGGAAAATGGTCTCAGGAGTAAAGGAGTAGAAAGCCAGACAGAAACAGGAGGCAGATGTGGGGCAGCTGTGACTAGTCTCTTCTTTAATGGGTAGCTCATGAAGATGGCCTGGGGAGGTCCCTCAAGTGTGCCTCTAGGCTCTATCCTTTACCTTGTCTTCACAGCCACTGAGTCTTTGATGACTTGTGTGAAGTCATGTGAAAACTGCTTTCAGGTAGTGTGCAGAGTAGGATGTGGGACATGAGCTGAGGCTTGAGTCTGAGTAGGTAAGCACAAAGGGAAGAGGAGTTATAAGACTAGAACGTGGGCCTTGGAGGAAAGATGAACTTCAGAGCACTACAAGTCAGCTGGACTGGTCCAGGGCTCCATGAAGACAACCGGGGGAAGTCTTCGTGGCAAGTCCCCTTTGACAAAGCCCCTGAATCCCTGTGGAAGTGGACAATCCAAGGAGAAAACCAGAAAAGGACAATCTAGGAGTTGTTGGGGAGATAATAGGAATGAGAGGGGGGTGAATTGTCAGGAGTGTGAACTAAAGAGCTGTCCAGGTGTGAGCATGGCACGCCAGCCAAGAGCTGGGGTCAGGGCAGGCTTCCACAGACACTGATGTTTTGAAGAGAGTGGTACAGGGGTGATTGGAAAAACCCAAGCTAGATCCTCTAGATCTGATATTCGTTAACACCCACAGATGTACAGAAGCTACAGGGAGGAAAGCATATGATAGAAGACAACTCAAGTTGCAACATGGTGTGCTGGCGAAATAGACTAGATCCAGTTAGCACAGCGGTTCATAAGGATAAGCATCAGGGGTCCTTGGGGCTAAAATCTATCATCTGAGTAGAAGATGGGGAAGATACTGCTTAGCATGTTTGACAAGTTGGGCTTTTATTCATATAGTCAGCAAATATACTGATTCTGCAAAGGCTTTTCCAAACCTGGGCTACACTCTCCAAGGTTAGTATGTGGCACAGTTAGGTCTTTGTAGACTCGGCACAGATAAGCCCACACCTGGGGAATGAGCCTCAATTCATGGAGTCCCACTTGTAGAAGAATTTGAACAGACACCTGGTGGCAAGGACAACTTGTCAGGTTAAAAAAACATGAAAATACTGGGGAGATTTCACCTGAGACAAGAAAACTCAGAAAGGATTTAAGACCTGTGTGTGTGTGTGTGTGTGTGTGTGTGCTCAGTTGTATCACTCTTTTCGACCTCATGCACTGTAGCCCACCAGGTTTCTCTGTCCATGGAATTTTCCAGGCAAGAATACTGGAGTGGGTTGTCATTTCCTACTCCAAGGGATCTTCCCGACCCAGAGATTGAAACTACGTCTCTTGTGTCTTCTGCATTGGCAAGCTAATTTTTTACCACCACTCCACTTGGGAAGCCTAATCTTCACATAAATGAAGGCAATAAGGATTCAGACTAACCAGTCCTAATCCGAGAACTAGCATTAGGACCAAAGGGCGGGAGTCAGAGGACAGACCCTTCAGGTCTAAGAAAGAAACCCCTAGGACCACTCAAAGTTGCTTGAAAGGGAAAAACTGTCTCAGTGTACATTGTATTCCCTGGCAAAGGACAATCTTGCAGCAGATGAGGCAGAGGGAAAAAGATGGAGCTAAACCAGAGGAATGACCAATTAACCTCAAACTCCAAAAGCAGATTTCGTTTCTGAAAAATTCTCTCCAAATATTTAAAGATGATATTAATTCCCTGATGACAACGGACAAATGAGGCTACACTGTTTATACTGATGAATTAACACAAATGTCATTTAAAAGAATTTTCATTTATCCATTTAAATATGTGTCAAAAAACAAAAGAGAAATAAAATATGCTGTTTCATATCAGGTGCTGTGGCTATATGTATTTTTTACCTTTATCTTTATTTTTTTATTTATTTTAATTGGAGGCTAATTACTTTACAATATTGTATTGGTTTTGCCATACATCAACATGAATCCACCACGGTATACACGTGTTCCCAATCCTGAACCCCTCTCCCACGTCCCTCCCCATACCATCCCTCTGGGTCATCCCAGTGCACCAGCCCCAAGCATCCTATATCCTGCATCAAACCTGGACTGGCAATTCGTTTCTTATATGATATTATACATGTTTCAATGCCATTCTCCCAAATCATCCCACCCTCTCCCTCTCCCACAGAGTCCAAAAGACTGTTCTATACATCTGTATCTTTTTTGCTGTCTCGCATACAGGGTTATCATTACCATCTTTCTAAATTCCATATATATGCATTAGGATACTGTATTGATGTTTTTCTTTCTGGCTTACTTCACTCTGTATAATAGGCTCCAGTTTCATCCACCTCATTAGAACTGATTCAAATGTATTCTTTTTAATGGCTGAGTAATACTCCATTGTGTATGTGTACCACTGCTTTCTTATCCTTTCATCTGCTCATGGACATCTAGGTTGCTTCCATGTCCTGGCTATTATAAACTGTGCTGCAATGAACATTGGGGTACACATGTCTCTTTCAGTTCTGGTTTCCTCGGTGTGTATGCCCAGCAGTGGGATTGCTGGGTCATATGGCAGGTCTATTTCCAGTTTTTTAAGGAATCTCCACACTGTTCTCCATAGTGGCTGTACTAGTTTGCATTCCAACCAACAGTGTAAGAGTGTTCCCTTTTCTCCACACCCTCTCCAGCATTTATTGCTTGTACACTTTTGGATCGCAGCCATTCTGACTGGTGTGAAATTGTACCTCATTGTGGTTTTGATTTGCATTTCTCTGATAATGAGTGATGTTGAGCATCTTTTCATGTGTTTGTTAGCCATCTGTATGTCTTCTTTGGAGAAATGTCTGTTTAGTTCTTTGGCCCATTTTTTGATTGGGTGGTTTATCTTTCTGGAATCAAGCTGCAGGAGTTGCTTGTATATTTTTGAGATTAGTCCTTTGTCAGTTGCTTCATTTGCTATTATTTTCTCCCATTCTGAAGGCTGTGTTTTCACCTTGTTTATAGTTTCTTTTGTTGTGCAGAAGCTTTTAATTTTAATTAGATCCCATTTGTTTATTTTTGCTTTTATTTCCAATATTCTGGGAGGTGGGTCATAGAGGATCCTGCTGTGATGTATGTCAGAGAGTGTTTTGCCTATGTTCTCCCCTAAGAGTTTTATAGTTTCTGGTCTTACATTTAGATCTTTAATCCATTTTGAGTTTATTTTTGTGCATGGTATTAGAAAGTGTTCTAGTTTCATTCTTTCATAGATGCAAAAATACTTAACAAAATTCTAGCAATCAGAATCCAACAACACATTAAAAAGATCATACACCATGACCAAGTGGGCTTTATCCCAAGGATGCAAGGAGTCTTCAATATCTGCAAATCAATGTAATACACCACATTAACAAATTGAAAAATAAAAGCCATATGATTATCTCAATAGATGCAGAGAAAGCCTTTGACAAAATGCAACATCCATTTGTGATAAAAACTCTCCAGAAAGCAGGAATAGAAGGAACATACCTCAACATAATAAAAGCTATATGTGACAAACCCACAGCAAACATTATCCTCAATGGTGAAAAATTGAAAGCATTTCCCCTAAAGTCAGGAACAAAACAAGGGTGCCCACTTTCACCACTACTATTCAACATAGTTTTGGAAGTTTTGGCCACAGCAATCAGAGAAGAAAAAGAAATAAAAGGAATCCAAATTGGAAAAGAAGAAGTAAAACTCTCACTGTTTGCAGAAGACATGATCCTCTACATAGAAAACCCTAAAGACTCCACCAGAAAATTACTAGACCTAATCAATGAATATAGTAACGTCACAGGATACAAAATCAACACACAGAAATCCCTTGCATTCCTATACACTAATAATGAGAAAATATTTTTATCTTTAATCCTAAACATGTGTCCCCCATCCCTGTTTCATGATCTGTTTCACATATGGTAATATACATGTTTCAATGCTATTCTCTCAAATCATCCCACCCTCACCTTCTCCCACAGAGTCCAAAAGTCTGTTCTTTATATCTTTGTCTCTTTTGCTGTCTCTCATATAGACACATGTACGCCCGTGGCTGATTGGCAATGTATGGCAAAAACCACCACAATATTGTAAAATAACTAGTCTTCAATTAAAATAAATAAATTAACCTTAAAAATTAATCCTAAACAACCCTATGAAATAAATATTTCTATTTGCCTTTAATAGATCAGAGAACTGTGGCTCATAGAGATTATACACTTTGAAATGAGATTGGACAGACCATAATTGAGAAATCAAAAACTTAAAATGAACTTCATGGGAATTCAAGCTTCTGATTAGGATATGAAGAAACTGGAAAAAGCATTGCTCTCACTTTACAACCAAAAAATTCTGGATGATTTGCAAAAATCACGATTTTTCTTGAATAAGTAAGAGGTCTGAGATTGGAACAAAACAATTAACCCAAAATCTAAGGGAAAGCAAGCACCTCCAGTGAGAGATAGGGCACAAGCACTTATTTGCATCAGACAATGGACACAATATAAAATGCTAAGATCTCATCTAAAAATTTTAACGAATATCTAAAGGTTTGTATATGTACTTAATCGTGTCTGACTCACTGTGGCCCCATGACTGTAGCCCGTCAGGCTCCTCTGCCTATGGAATTTTCCAGGCAAGTAAATATCAAAGTGAGGTGCCATTTCCTTCTCCAGGGGATCTTCCTGACCCAGGGATTGAACCTGTATCTCTTGTAAAGACTGTGCATTCCCAATACAAGGGGGCCCAGGTTCAATCCCTGGTCAGGGAACTAGATCCCACATGCCAGGACTAAGAGTTCACACGCTGCCACTAAAAGATTCCACGTGCCACAGCTAAGACCTGGTGCAGCCAAATCAATAGATACACGTTGTTTAAAACCTTGATGGAAACTAGAGGGTAGGGAAAACACTACATACAGAGGAACAAATAAAAGAATTATAGAAAACGTTTCACCAGAAACTATATGAGCCAGAAGGCAATAGAGTGACATATTTAAAGGGCTGAAAGAAAAAAAAAAAAAAGTCAATTATAAATCCAATAAAATATCTTTTTAAAACAAAGGAGAAATAAAAACATATTCATCAAACAAAACAAAAAATATATTGCCAGTACAACTACTCTAGAAGAAAATTCCTCAGATAGAAAAAATGTGATACAACAACCTAGATCTACACAAAGAAATCAAAGTGCTGGGAATATCATTAATAAAATGTTACATACATTGTACTGCTCTAAAAACTAGCTTATATATGACCCAAAGTCAGTACAATTTCTCTGTAAAGGCTCGAATAGTAAATGTGTTGTACTTTATGAATCACACATGGTCCCTTTCATGCATTCTTTATTTTTTGCTCTTGTTTTTGTTTATTAGGTTTTGTTATTTTTTTCTAGAGCACTTTAATACGTACAAACCATTGTTAACTTGCAGACCATACAAACAGAGCTTTCAGGGAAGATGAAATAAACAAATGCCTCTCTATTCTCCAAATAATTCTTAGCTAAGTACACTAAAACCCCTGGATGCTATTGTATGAAACAAATAGCAGAAGACTCTGAAAGGTGAGGAGAAGAAAAAAGATGAGCTGAGTGTGTCCTATCAGGTAGATTTGGATTCAGTAGAATATGTCCACCAGGAAATTGCTAAAGCCAATTCTTAAAAGAGTTTAGGTCCCTCCAAAAAACACTGGGAGAGGCTACTACAGCCCCAGACACCAAAATGGGTATGAATGCTTTTTTGACAAAATAGTGGCCCTATAGTGCCAGTCCTAATTCTCAGCAAAAGGAGATCAGGAACAGGAAAGAAACAATGCCTCATTTTTGTAAAATGTAGTTTTTGACATGTGCATTGGTTTTATTTTTTATTGAAGTATAGTTGATGTAAAGTAATGCTCAAAATTCTCCAAGCCAGGCTTCAGCAATATGTGTACCATGAACTTCCTGATGTTCAAGCTGGTTTTCGAAAAGGCAGAGGAACTAGAGATCAAATTGCCAACATCCGCTGGGTCATCGAAAAAGCAAGAGAGTTCCAGAAAAACATCTATTTCTGCTTTATTCACTATGCCAAAGCCTTTGACTGTGTGGATCACAATAAACTGTGGAAAATTCTGAAAGAGATGGCAATACCAGAACACCTGACCTGCCTCTTGAGAAATCTATTTGCAGGTCAGGAAGCAACAGTTAGAACTGGACATGGAACAACAGACTGGTTCCAAATAGGAAAAGGAGTCCGTCAAGGCTGTATATTGTCACCCTGTTTATTTAACTTACATGCAGAGTACATCATGAGAAATGCTGGACTGGAAGAAAAACAAGCTGGAATCAAGATTGCTGGGAGAAATATCAATAACCTCAGACATGCAGATGACACCACCCTTATGGCAGAAAGTGAAGAGGAACTAAAAAGCCTCTTGATGAAAGTGAAAGTGGAGAGTGAAAAGGTTGGCTTAAAGTTCAACATTCAGAAAATGAAGATCATGGCATCCGGTCCCATCACTTCATGGGAAATAGAAGGGAAAACAGTGGAAACAGTGTCAGACTTTATTTTTCTGGGCTCCAAAATCACTTCAGATGGTGACTGCAGCCATGAAATTAAAAGACGCTTACTTCTTGGAAGGAAAGTTATGACCAACCTAGATAGCATATTCAAAAGCAGAGACATTACTTTGCCAACAAAGGTTCATCTAGTCAAGGCTATGGTTTTTCCTGTGGTCATATCTGGATGTGAGAGTTAGACTGTGAAGAAGGCTGAGCACTGAAAAATTGATGCTTTTGAACTGTGATGTTGGAGAAGACTCTTGAGAGTCCCTTGGACTGCAAGGAGATCCAACCAGTCCATTCTGAAGGAGATCAGCCCTGGGATTTCTTTGGAAGGAATGATGCTAAAGCTGAAACTCCAGTACTTTGGCCACCTCATGCGAAGAGTTGACTCATTGGAAAAGACTGATGCTGGGAGGGATTGGGGGCAGGAGGAGAAGGGGACGACAGAGGATGAGATGGCTGGATGGCATCACTGACTCGATGGACATGAGTCTGAGTGAACTCCGGGAGTTGGTGATGGACAGGGAGGCCTGGCGTGCTGCGATTCATGGGGTCACGAAGAGTTGGACACGACTGAGCGACTGATCTGGTCTGATCTGATAGTTTATGTACAATGTTCTATAGATATTCAATGCAGTGATTCACCATCTTTAAACGTTATGATCCGTTTATATATATAAAGTATTGGCCATATTCCTTATGTTGTACAATATATCCTTGCAGCTTATTTCACACTTGATAGTTTGCACCTCTCAGCCCTCTACCTCTACATTGCCCCTTCTCCCTTCTCTGTCTCCTCTTGTAACCACTAGTTTGTTCTCTATATCTGTGAGTCTGTTTCTTTTTGTTTTATTTACTAGTTGTTATATTTTTTTGGATTTCACATATAGGTGATATCATAGCATATTTGTCTTTCTCTGACTTGTTTCACTAAACAGACTTGTGAATTCATTGTAAATTCCAGGATGGCTTTTGCACTCTGTTGAGTTGCTCTGGAAATCAGAAAAGCAAATCCTCCCCTGAAAGGGAATATGTAGTCTGTCATGCCTGGAATGATGGTGCAGGAGCTCACTCCTCAGTGCCCATTCAGCCCATGGAGCCTCAGAAATACAGGCTAGGGTGGCTTCAAGGGTCTTGGGGTCCAGGGTCACTCACTCAGCTGACCAGTGGGGAAGTATGAGCACACTGTTGCTCAGAGTGTGCATCTGAGCATCTCCTCATAAACTCTCTTCTTTTCTCCTTGCTGGGTGTCACACTGGACTACTCCAGCCCCAAGAGATGCCTTAAGTTGGGGATATACCAGGCCCTGTAGGGGACTCCCAGGTAGCTCTGCTGGCAAAGAATCTACCTGCAATGCAGGAGACCCCAGTTCAATTCCTGGGTAGGGAAGTTCTCCTGGAGAAGGGATAGGCTACCCACTCCAGTATTCTTGGGCTTCCCTTTTGGCTCAAACTATTAAAGAATCCACCCTCAATGAGGGGGATTGGGTTCGATCCCTGGGTTGGGAAGATTCCCTGGAGAAGGGAATGGCAAGCCACTCCAGCATTCTTGCCTGGAGAAGCTCCATGGCCAGAGGAGCCTGGCAGGCTGCAGTCCATGGGGTCACAAAGAGTCGGACATGACTGAGCAACTAAGCACAGCACAGCATAGGCCCTGGAGGAGGCAGAGAGGAAGAAGTAAGCTGGCGCCCCATTCTCACAAAGCCAGCCTCTGAGATGGAGACAGGGGCTCCAAACATGACAGAGAAAACCACGTACAGTTATCTTCCTGCAGTAGAATCGGTGCTGGAGCTGACCCTGGACCACAGGGGCTCCAGGAAACCAGGCCGGTGGAGCCCACAGTGACAGCTGCACGGGAGTGGTGGGTTTACTCGGGGACGGTCAATCAGTGTTTTGTGGGCAGACTGAATTCCAGCACCATCACTCAATAGCTGGTGATGCTAACCACAAATTTCTTCCTATTGCCTCAGTGTCCTCATCTGTAAATCAGGTATCGCTGTGGGAAACTCAACATGGCATTAACCACATCAGAACCATACAATGAGTACAAAGGCACACAGAGTGAGTCAGAAAGCCCAGCCCCTCACCAGGCCTGACATACCCCTATCAGCCTCATTCCTTAAGGGCCTATGGGAGTCACAGGCATTTAATTCCAAGAATTGGGATCCCCTGAGAAGAGGGCTCCTACATTTGATGAATCAGCCCACGGTTCCCTGAGGACACTGCTCAAATCAAACCTTAGATGGGATGTCTGGCCTCCACAGAGACCAAGGAGGGTCAGAGAGGACTCCTGTGGGTCAAGCAGTCAGGCTCAGATTGGCCCAGCTCCAAGACTGGCAGAAGAGCCAAGGCCTGCAAGCTTGGTGGCTTTGAGAGGAGAGGCAGGAGAAGAGGGGTCCACCCACTCCTTCCAACTCTCCTGCAAACAGTTACTGAGAGCAGGATGCAGTGCCACTGAAAATCCCATTTTCCATGCAGCCCATGGCTTTGGGGGGTGGGGGGATTTACCTTGATTTCCACTGTTATTCTGCTACTTGCTGTGCGAGTGACTACTTTTCTCCATCTCTGCAAGGCTCAGCTTCTTCTTCTGTAAAATGAGGTCGTCATCCTCACCTCTTCTGAGGTACTGACTGGGTTAAATGATGTGAGTTCAGAGTAAAGGGATCCAGTGCAGGTCTGGGACAGAGCAGAGCTGGGTGTTTCTTGTTGTTAAATGAGCAGAGGGAGAAAGAGCACACACTCTATCACCACCACTCCTGACCTCCTTGTCCTCCCCTTCCATCCAGCTGGCCCCCAGAGCCCCAGCCTAGACCCTCTTCCATGTGACCTCCAGATCTGACCATGGCACTCCTCTGCTCAAAATCTCTCAGTGGCTCCTAAGTACCATGAGATAGGACCTGGGTACCTAACACTGAATAATCAGCCCTTCTGGGAGTGGGGCCTGCCATACTCACCAGCTCATCCCACCCAACCCTGGCTGACCCCCTGCAACCCAGATCATGAGCACTGTTTGTGCCCCCCCCCCCCAAAGACCCTCCTTGCCAGTCCACCTGGAGACAGACACATCCCAGACTCAGCTCACGGGTGTCTTATCTTCTGAGCCTACCTGGGGTCTGCTAGATCCTTCCCACTTAGTGCCCCCACTGCAGCCAAGGAAATACCTGCCTCCATCACAACATTAAGAGCATCTTGTCGGAAGTGCACCTTTTCAAGTCTGTGTCACACTCAGGTCATAAATAATTTGGTATCAAGCTTTATATCTTCTTTATGTAATCTCAGCCAACAGAGCTCTGTGCTTTTGTGTTGCAGGAGTGTTCAGGGATGTTTGTGGAAGGGAGGAATGAATGGAGAAAGAGAGGGAAGGAGGAAGGAAGGAGAAAGTTAGCTAGTTAGTCTGATTGCTGAAATGTAACCAAAGAAGGCCATTTGACCCACGGGAGTAGAATCAAACTTGACTTTGTGCGCCTGAGCTTGAGCAAATGAATCACAGCCTGAGAAGCAAGTTCTTGCTTGGCCTTGATGCCAAGAAATGAAAGGGCTCCGATCCATCTTGCATCTCTCTTTTGTTATCCAAATTATAACATGAAAAGCAGAAGCAGCATAAGGAGGCCCTGTGCATTCTTGGAGGGGGAGGGCAGAGTAGGAAACAAAGACCCCAACATTCCAAGAAGGAGGCTTCCTCACTTTCTAGGCAGCCCTGGCTTCCTTTCAAAGCAAGAAAGGAGCACAAATCTACCGCCATGGCAACCACTCCTAAGCCATCCTGGGGGGTGACAGCTTACTGTAAGTGCTCCAGAAACCAGGCTCCCCCAATGTCCAGGCTACACAAAAGCAGGGGCCCTTTAAGAGGAGTGACAGACCAGACCTTTCAATCCCCTGTCCATACGTAATGATGAATGGAAGCCCCTCTGTCCTCACCCACCACCTGCTCCACTGTGGAATATAATTTCCCTGCCCTGAACTCCAATTTGAAAGCAGCCTGGAACTATAAACCCAAAGAGCTGCTAATAAAGGCTTACACATAAATAGACAAAAGCAGACATCACCTCTTAGCTAGCTCACACTGACCACTGAACTGTGACTGGCAGGAGGAGGCAGCAGATGCAGGCTTCTCTGGGTCCTCCCCAGGAGCCGATGTTCACCCAGCAGGTACTGGGGCCCATGGGGGCCAGGTCTGGATTGGACATGGGGCCAATGACCTTGGTCAAAATTTCCTTGGCATTGTAGCAAGTGAAAGTGTGAAAGTGTTAGTTACTCAGTCGTGTCTGGCTCTTTTCGACCCCAAGGACTGTAGTCCATCAGGCTCCTCTGTTCAGGGAATTCTCCGGGCAAGAATACTGGAGTGGGTAGTCTTTCCCTTCTCCAGGGGATCCTTCCGATGCTGGGATCGAACCCAGGTCTCCTGCATTGCAGGCAGATAGGAACCCTATGTATATTCTCATTTACTCATTGCCATGGCCCTACCGAGAAGGTATCATAAATGAGTTGTGTACATTGCACAACTGCTGTCACAGAAATAGCTATGGGTCCACCAGAATCCATTCTTCCCTTCCTTTTTAATAACAGAACTGTAGCCTGCCACATAGCTACAGCCGGGTAGCAACATAACACACCAGGGGTCTCCTATACTCAGGCAGGGCCCAAAGAGAGTAGAAGAGGTGAGGCCACTTGTGAGCCAAAACCCTTGTAACAAAGGGCTTGCCTCCTACACAGTCTCATTCCTCGTCCTACAAACCTTAGCCTAGGAGGACTCAGGACCCAGCCTGGATCATACAGATGAGGAACCTGGGCAGGCATGTGACAGGTGGATGGACTCTGTCTCAGTTGAGCCTGTGCCTCTGGGGTCTAGTTGCAGCAGTCCAGCAGCAGGCATTACAGGAGCAGCAAGGTCCAAACCACATGGAATTTCATCTAGCTTCAAAGCACACAGTTTATGCTGGTTATATCACCCAGTGTCCAGTCCGATGAACAGAAAGAGAATTTAGTGTGAAGCACCAGTTACAAAAGTATAGGAAGCCTGGAGAATGAGGAAGGAGAAGTTGAGGTCCCTCAGAGGCTATTGGGAAGTTGCCAGAACTGGAGAAATGAGACAAGACAGTGCAGCTTGGAGATGAAATGCCTCCCAGGAGCACATGCTGCCTCCGCTGCCACTGTCAGAGCCCTGTTCCCCACCACTTAGCACCAAAGGAGAGGTCCTCACTCCCTAGGATAGCGCAGGAGCCAGAGCCCGTGAGCTAGCCTGCCGCAGCTGAAACCGGTCCACCTTCCAAAATCCAGGAGCCTATTACAGCTGCCAGAGGCAGCAGTAGACCGAAGAAGAAAAATGATGGTTTCTCTCTGCCTCTGCCTTCCTGTCTCTTGCCAGGGCCTCCCATAGACTGGACTGAATGGATGGCAGCTAGCAAGTCATTCTGGGCAATGTAGTTTCCAGGCTTCCAGCCCCACTGTGACACAGAGGAGAGTGTAGAAGGATGTGGCTGGGGCTGGGAGCCAAGGACAAAGATCCAGCACGTGGGTCTCAGAAAGGTCTAGTACAAGGTGGGCAAAAGTCCCAGGTTCCAGATCTCAGGCCCCTTCTGATTGATGGACAGTGGCTTTCCATGATGCTGCAATGATGATGGCTTTCACTGACGGTGAGAAGGTCTCTGTCCAGGCCTGGGCTCAGTAGGAAACAGGCTGTTAAGCTGTTAACAGCACCTGGAGAGTGGTAAAGTGTGCATTTTCTATTTGTCCCCTCCACTGCAGCTTGAAAGCTTCCAGTGCATGGACCCACATAATCTGATAAAGGCCCACATGGCATCAAATCATCAAAACACATCGGTGTTTCATCAATGTAGTCACAGGAACCACTCTCTGCTGAACAGCTCCTGAATGCCAGACATCAAGCTGCATGTTCCTCACTTAATCCTCCTGATGGTCCCATTCAAGAGGCATTTGTATAAGAAAGCTGTGGTACATATACACAATGGAGTATTATTCAGCCATTAAAAAGAATACATTTGAATCAGTTCTAATGAGGTGGATGAAACTGGAGCCTATTACACAGAGTGAAGTAAGCCAGAAAGAAAAACACCAATACAGTATACTAACGCATATATATGGAATTTAGAAAGATGGTAACAATAACCCTGTGTACGAGACAGCAAAAGAGACACTGATGTATAGAACAGTCTTATGGACTCTGTGGGAGAGGGAGAGGGTGGGAAGATTTGGGAGAATGGCATTGAAACATGTAAAATATCATGTATGAAAGGAGTTGCCAGTCCAGGTTCGATGCATGATACTGGATACTTGGGGCTGGTGCACTGGGACGACCCAGAGGGATGGAATGGGGAGGGAGGAGGGAGGGGGGTTCAGGATGGGGAACACATGTATACCTGTGGCGGATTCATTTTGATATTTGGCAAAACTAATACAGTTATGTAAAGTTTAAAAATAAAATAAAATTAAAAAAAATAATAATAAAATTAAAAAAAAGAGGCATTTGTGCCCCCATTTTACAATTAAGGACATTGAAATATATGAGGTAGTATAAATTTATTCAAGAAGAAGAAATAAAGAATTGGGTTCCAAATACAACTTACAGCTTTTTCCTTAGGAATCCGCCTCCCACCAATTCCCATGGCAACCTTCCCAGTTCAGGCTCCATCCACATTCAGGGAGACCGGGGGCCTGCACCCCTGGTGTTTTCTCTGCTTCTAACCACGTGATTCCCTAAGTCAGGCTCATCTCCTGTCACCCCCATACTTAATACAAATGCAGTCACGAATCACTTCATGCCTTTCTAGACACTTCCTGCTTTGCTCCAGAGATTCTGACTCAGCAAATCTTTGAGAGAATCTATATGATTATACAGTGGAAGTGAGAAATAGATTTAAGGGCCTAGATCTGATAGATAGAGTGCCTGATGAACTATGGAATGAGGTTCATGACATTGTACAGGAGACAGGGATTAAGACCATTCCCATAGAAAAGAAATGCAAAAAAGCAAAATGGCTGTCTGGGAAGGCCTTACAAATAGCTGTGAAAAGAAGAGAAGCGAAAAGCAAAGGAGAAAAGGAAAGATATAAACATCTGAATGCAGAGTTCCAAAGAATAGCAAGAAGAGATAAGAAAGCCTTCTTTAGCGATTAATGCAAAGAAATAGAGGAAAACAACAGAATGGGAAAGAGTAGGGATCTCTTCAAGAAAATCAGAGATGAGCTGATAAAGGACAGAAATGGTATGGACCTAACAGAAGCAGAAGATATTAAGAAGAGATGGCAAAAATACACAGAAGAACTGTACAAAAAAGATCTTCACGACCTGGATAATCACAATGGTGTGCACTGACCTAGAGCCAGACATCCTGGAATGTGAAGTCAAGTGGGCCTTAGAAAGCATCACTACGAACAAAGCTAGTAGAGGTGATGGAATTCCAGTTGAGCTATTCCAAATCCTGAAAGATGATGCTGTGAAAGTGCTGCACTCAATATGCCAGCAAATTTGGAAAACTCAGCAGTGACCACAGGACTGGAACAGGTCAGTTTTCACTCCAGTCCCAAAGAAAGGCAATGCCAAAGAATGCTCAAACTACCACACTCATCTCACACGCTAGTAAAGTAATGCTCAAAATTCTCCAAGCCAGGCTTCAGCAGTACATGAACAGTGAACTTCCTGATGTTCAAGCTGGTTTTAGAAAAGGCAGAGGAACCAGAGATCAAATTGCCAACATCCTCTGGATCATGTAAAAAGCAAGAGAGTTCCAGAAAAACATCTATTTCTGCTTTATTGACTACACCAAAGCCTTTGACTGTGTTGATCACAATAAACTGTGGAAAATTCTGAGAGACATGGGAATACCAGACCACCTGATCTGCCTCTTGAGAAATTTGTATACAGGTCAGGAAGCAACAGTTAGAACTGGACATGGAACAACATACTGGTTCCAAATAGGAAAAGGAGTTCGTCGAGGCTGTATATTGTCACCCTGCTTATTTAACTTATATGCAGAGTACATCATGAGAAACCCTGGGCTGGAAGAAACACAAGCTGGAATCAAGATTGCCAGGAGAAATATCAATAACTTCAGATATGCAGATGACACCACCCTTATGGCAGAAAGTGAAGAGGAACTCAAAAGCCTCTTGATGAAAGTGAAAGAGGAGAGTGAAAAAGTTGGCTTAAAGCTCAACATTCAGAAAACGAAGATCATGGCATCTGGTCCCACCACTTCATGGGAAATAGATGGGGAAACAGTGGAAACAGTGTCAGACTTTATTTTTCTGGGCTCCAAAATCACTGCAGATGGTGACTGCAGCCATGAAATTAAAAGACGCTTACTTCTTGGAAGGAAAGTTATGACCAACCTAGATAGCATATTCAAAAGCAGAGACATTACTTTGCCAACAAAGGTCTGTCTAGTCAAGGCTATGGTTTTTCCTGTGGTCATGTATGGATGTGAGAGTTGGACTGTGAAGAAGGCTGAGCGCCAAAGAATTGATGCTTTTGAACTGTAGTGTTGGAGAAGACTCTTGAGAGTCCCTTGGACTGCAAGGAGATCCAACCAGTCCATTCTGAAGGAGATCAGCCCTGGGATTTCTTTGGAAGGAATGATGCTAAAGCTGAAACTCCAGTACTTTGGCCACCACATGGGAAGAGTTGACTCATTGGAAAAGACTGATGCTGGGAGGGATTGGGGGCAGGAGGAGAAGGGGACGACAGAGGATGAGATGGCTGGATGGCATCACTGACTCGATGGACGTGAGTCTGAGTGTACTCCAGGAGTTGGTGAGGGACAGGGAGGCCTGGCGTGCTGCGATTCATGGGGTTGCAAAGAGTCGGACACGACTGAGCAACTGATCTGATCTGATCTCTGATAAATCTGTCGTTTTGAAAGTTCCCAAAGAGCTCTGGAGACCCCAGGACTGGGGGCCACATGGCATCTGAAGCCTTCTGATCCTGCTTCCTGCCCCCACAGCCTCACGGCTCAGCCTTTCCAGCCTAGAAGTTGGGGCCCAAGTAAACCTCAACAGGCTTCCTCCCCTCCCCTCCCAGGACCCATGTCTTCTCTCCCGGGGGCCCCCTCCTCACTTCTCCCCCCTCCCGTGGCCCCTCTGCCTTGTTCTGCAAGACTCAGAGCCCACCAGGCCTGTGAGGGAGCGACCCTGCTCTACGCTCTCAAAACCTTGGGCTGCCCTCTCCTGCAGCAGTACCCTGACTAGTCCCCCCCAACCCCGCCCCTGTCAGCACATGGCAAGCCCTTCAGGCCGACCGTGGCCTGCTGGTCTCAATGTCCCCACACCATGCACAGGGTCAGCACCAAGAGAAGCTTACAAATAGAGGCAAGACTGAGCTCACCTAGAAAATGCAGACCATGTGCTCTAATGCACAGGACGGCAGTGAGAATAAAGGGCCATGGCTTATGTGAAGCATCACGCACTCCACGGGCCTCTGTGAATGGAAGATATTTCAAGAGTTATGTCTCTGCCTCTAAAAATGACCTAAGTCCCTCCCCAGTCCTCCCAGCTTCCCCTTTCTGAGAACTTTATCCAGCACTTGGCATTTTGCCAAAGTGATCCATGACTCACAGGGGTCTGAGTATGAGATAAGACAGCCCCCAAGGCCTTATAAACAGGGATGAGGGATACAGAAGAGTAATTGCAGCTCAAGTGAGCAGAGGCCCCATTTCTCCTGACTCCGTGACCCATGCGATTACATTCATCACAGAGTTTCCAAACCGTTTCCTTGGTAAACCCCATAAAACACAGAGGGAGAGTGAAAGAGAGACTTGCTCTCTCCACCCACAGATTGTCTTGGGCAGCAGGCATTGGTGTGAAAAGTCACTGCACATAGACACCTGCATCTCCCATGCAGACGGATGCGGGACAGGTGTGGACCAGCTTCCGGTTACTGCTGGGCACCTGGATCCTGGTGGTAGTAGACTTTGTGTGATGATATCACTGGTGATATTTATTCACCAGGACAGTGAAAGAGAGAATGTTGACCCTAGACACAGCTGGAGTATTCTGGCCAGGCCATTGTCGTTCAGTGGGGAGAACTGGTCTCGGGTCCAGAAGGCCAGGCCTCCCTCAGGCTCTGACTTGGACCTGGGATCTCAGGGAATCTCTTCTCTGAGCATAGCCTTCTTCTTCAGTCTGCAGAGGGAGTCTGCCCATCGCTGGCTGGTTCTGCAGGTAACCTGCCCACTCAGCCTGGGAAATGGGTTTACCTTGTGACAAAGATTCTTTCCTTGACCAGAGTGTGCTCAGACTACCCTGAGCTTTTCCACGAGGCTCACTTCCGTGTTCCTCTCTGCATCATTCAATTTTAGCAAGAATCCTGCTAAGTCAGTATTAATACTCACTGTGAACCCTCTCCACATTTAAGAGTTCCTCATCCCTCACCATACCCCAGCTTGTGTCTGATCACCCTGGCTTGTTTTACCCTTAAAGTTCCCACTGCAGTAATTTTCCACCACTGACCTGCACCATGCTCCTTGGCTATAATTCCTACCTGCCCAGGCTGTATTTGGAGCTGAGTCCCACCTCTCTCCCCCACTGCCAGACCCTATTGCAGTGATCCCTACACCAACCACCTAGGCCCCCATCTAGTAAAGTCTGATTACTGTCTCTGGCAAGTGTCATGACTATTTTCCCCTTTAATATCTGCATGGGGCATGTGAAGAACACGGCCTTGACCTCAGGCATCCCTGTACTAGGGTCTCCAGGTCATAGAGAAACCAAGACTCAGACCTCAATCTCCTCCCAGCTGCTTTATGTCTCATCACAGATCTGCAAAGGGCTTGGGTGAGGGGAAGGGATGGAAAGCTGAGGGTTGGCCATTAGCCAAACCCAGTACCACCACAGCCCAGCTCACGTGCTGGGATCTGGTCCCGTGACCCCTGATGTTAAATCTGTGATCACGACTGTAACTCACAGTGCATTGGAGAAGACTACATGGGAGTCCACATGATCAGTACACTTGCTGTACAGTCCAGGCCCTGATGAACACCCAGGAGGCAGGGTACGTGGAACCCCCCCCCCACCCCCCACTGACCCAGGAGGACAGGGCGGACATCACAAAGCCCTGAGAGGCTTCTGACTTGCCCAAGATCCCTTTCTAGGATGTGGCAGTTGTCTGAAATGCCATGCAGAGGCCAAGGCTTTGGATGAAAGGATAAAGGACTGTCCAGTTGTAAGATGCTACCATCCTAATCTCAAGTCATAGAGTCACATGATAGGCATCCTGTTAGGAGCTGCCAGGCCTTGTCTGAGCTATCATCCTATACTCAATAACCAATATGTGGATGCTGTTTATTACTAAGTCCTTTGTAAAGCTCAGTGACAGGGCATTTTAATTGCCTCCAACCCACCATGAAAAGCTGTGTTCCTCAGCTCTCCACTCTTGGCCATGTCTTTCATTTCTTGTCAAAATACTGTAACTGACCTATACCTGCCAACCCTTTGGAAATGCCCATCACAGCTCTAAATTTTAAAGATTACTTGACCATTAAAACAAAAATTCTAACTAAATAGGAAATAAAATTGCATGAGCTTCTTATTGTACCTTTAATAAATGACCACAAACTTGGTGGCTTAAAATAATACTAGTTTATCGTCTTACAGTTTTGGAGGCCAAAAGTCTAGAGTGAGTCTCCCTAAGCTAAAACCAAGGTGCCAGTGAGAATGCACTCCTTCTGGAGGCTCTGGGAAGAATTATTTTCTTGCCCCTTCCAGCTTCTAGAGGCCATGGGCATTGGCTCACGGCCCCCTCTCTGTCTTACAATGGTGGGTTGATTCCTCCTCATGCTGCGTGTCTCTGACTCTTACCCTCTGCCTCCCTCTTCCACTTATAAGGATTCTAGTGAGCAGTCCTTTGGGCCACAAGATAACCCAGGATAGTCTCCCTATTTCACAGTCAGCTGATCAGCAACCTTAACTCCATCTTCAACCTTGACTTCCCTTTACTGTGCAACATATTCCTCAGTTCAGTTCAGTTCAGTTCAGTCGCTCAGTCATGTCCGACTCTTTGCGACCCCATGAATCACAGCACACCAGGCCTCCATTAGGATGTGAGTACCTTTGGAAGCCATTATTTAGCCATTCATTCAACCACAGAGATGAATACAAAATCTTGGTCCATGAAAGCTTTTATGGATATTTGGTCCAGTCATCTCACAAACCCAAAAACTCCTTCCCCAGCATCCCCAGTGAGTAATCATGAAATCTCTGCTTGAATACAACCAGCAACAGCATACTCACTACCAAAGGGCAATTCAACAGCTCTCTGGGTACTCCTAAACCAGAGCCTGTCTCCTGCAACCAGATCTGAGCTCTGTGCTTCAGGAGGCATCAGCATGCATCACACTTCCACCTCTCCTCTGCTGGCACATAGGGTGAGGCGAGCCAGGGGACCTCCCCACCTCCTACCATTCCAGGCATCCCTCTATCACTCCACTTCCACAGGCAATATCCTACCTTAAACGTGGCAGCAGAAGAAATAAAACAGTATAGATGTTACTAAGCTCCTACTCTGTGCCTATGCCAAGCTTCAAGTGACATCAACTGGAGCCTATGAGGCTGACACTGGCAGAGAGACAGAGAGAGAGAGGTGGAGACATTCAACCACTATCATTCGGCTAAGCCACTGAGCGGGGACTCCATCTGGATTTGCTCTGACCTCAAGCCTGTGTCTGTCCATTACATCTCATCACCCCTGCCCTTAGCCCATACTTGTCGTTAGAAAGAGCACTGGAGAGATCTGAGTTTCATTCCCAGTGAACTAACTTGTAGCGTGTAACTTGCATTCCATTTTTTTTTACTATGAATGGGGCTGCCAATAACTTTGCAGGGCAGGGACCATGTTCAGACAGACCAGCAGGGAAAGCTTGTGAACCTATTAGGGGTCCAGGGAAGAATCCGGATCCTTGCTATAGTAGCAGTACATCTTGTGCCCCATTTGCACCAGTTCTCTGGAAGGCTCATCTCGCTTCTGGCATCTACAGAACTAGTTGTTCCTGAAAACCCCAAAGTCATCAAGGTAATGCTCATCCATCCAGCCCTGAAAGGTCCATCACTGACAGGTCACCAAAAATACTTGACAGTCACAGGGAGGGATTTAGTTTCTGGGAGTCCCGCCCAAAAGTCTCCAACATTTTTGGCCTTTGAATATCCTATTTCCACCCAGCAAACTCTATTTGTACCCAAGCATTGTGGAGGTACCAGAAAACTGGAAGTGATAGAGGCCACTGCCTCCTCTAAGGATCAAGACAAGTGTGTGAACAGCTTATTCCAACAGAGTGCTGATCACAAAGGAATCTGGGAACAGGGAGAAGGGCCCTTCACCCTGCCAGTGGGGACCTAAGAAAATGCAGAGGAGAAACATCTGAGTGGGGCCACCTGGAAGAACAGCAGCACCGTGCATGCCAGCCTGGAGGAACAGTCCATAGATGAGCTCTGCCTGCGCCTAGACCTGAGCTGGGAAATGGCCTTAGAAAGCAGTGCCAAGGCAAGGGTGGGGCTCAGGGCTTCAGACGGAGGTTTTGCCTTTGACGAAAGGACTTCCAAGTGAGAAGACTTCTTCTTCTCAGGTCACCATTGGACTGTCCCTTATTTATTCCCGCAGATGCTGGAGTTTACTGTGAATCTCAGAAAATGCAGAATGACACAAAACCTTCATCTTCATATGAAATACACTTAAAATCAGTCTCAAAATGGGATTTTCTTTTGTCCCAAATGAACTGAAGGAAATCAGTTCATATTTTCATCAACAACCCAATATACTTCTCCCTAGGCTCTTATAGAAAGCTCTCCAGATTCAGGTTTGGGTCCATGGTAAGTGGGTGCTGTGACTGCTGCTTTTTCCTTCTCTCTGACACCTGGCATCATTGGGACTGAAGCTGAGAGGCGATGGTGACCCTATCAGAAAGTCAGTTCAGTAGCTCAGTCCTGTCCGACTCTTTGTGGGCTGCAGCATGGCAGGCTTCCCTGTCCATCACCAACTCCTGGAGTTTGCTCAAATTTATGTCCATCAAGTCGGTGATGCCATCCAACCATCTCATCCTCTGTCAAAGCCTTCTCCTCCTGCCTTCAATTTTTCCCAGCATCAGGGTCTTTTCCATTGAGTCAGTTCTTAGCATCAGGTGGCTAAATATTGGAATTTCAGCTTCAGTATTAGTCCTTCCAATGAATATTCAAGACTGATTTCCTTTAGGATTGACTGGTTTGATATCTTTGCAGTCCAAGAGACTCTCAAGAGTCTTCTCCAACACCACAGTTCAAAAGCTTCAATGCTTTGGCACTCAGCTTTCTTTATGGTCCAATTCTCACATCCATACATGACTACTGGGAAAACCATAGCTTTGACTAGACTGTTCTTTGGCAGCAAAGTAATGTCTCTGCTTTTTAATATGCTGTCTAGGTTGGTCATAGCTTTTCTTCCAAGGAGCAAGCATCTTTTAATTTCATGGCTGCAGTCACCATCTGCAGTGACTTAAAACTCAACATTCAAAAAAATAATATCATGGCATCCAGTCCCATCACTTTATGGCAAATAGATGGAGAAACAATGGAAATAGTGACAGACTTTATTTTCTTGGGTTTCAAAATCACTGCAGGTGGTCAACTTGGAACAAGTCTGTTGTTCCATGTCCGGTTCTAACTGTTGCTTCTTGACCTGCGTACAGATTTCTCAGGAGGCAGGCAAAGTGGTCTGGTATTCCCATCTCTTAAAGAATTTTCCAGTTTGTTGTTATCTACACAATCAAAAGCTTTGAAGTAATCAAGAAAGCAGAAATAGATGTCTTTCTGGAGTTCTCTTGCTTTTTCTATGATCCAACAGATGTTGGCAATTTGATCTCTGGTTCCTCTGCCTTTCCTAAATCTACCTTGAACATCTGGAAGTTCACAGATCACATACTGTTGAAGCATGGCTTTGAGAATTTTGAGCATGAGATGAGTGCAATTGTGTGGTAGTTTGAACATTCCTTGGCATTGCCCTTCTTTGAGACTGGGATGAAAACTGACTTTTTCCAGTGACCTGAGGCCACTGCTGAGTTTTCCAAATTTGCTGGCATATTGAGTGCAGCACTTTAACAGCATCATCTTTTAGGATTTGAGACCCCATGGGGTGAGGCAAAATTGTATATGAGGGAAGGGAAGAGGCTTGAGGTGCTCTGCATTTCCTTCCCATATAACCATTATGAATAAAACTTCATCAAAGCCTTTACAAGAAAATATAGAATGAAAAAAGCAATAGCAAGTACATAACAATATCAGATGAGTGTTCCAATTGCACTACCCCTCTCCCAAAAAAGAACAAGCATTGGGTTTTCTGTTCACCACTGCAAAGAACCAGGGAGAGTCTGCCTTTGGAGGGGAAGGCAATGGGAATTGAGGGAAATTCTGACTGTACTTCTACAAACTAGCAACAAACAATTGGAAATTAAAATATATTGGATTGGCCAAAAAGTTTGTTTAGGTTTTCTGTACTATGTTGCAGAAAGTTCAAATGAACTTTTTGGCCATCCCAATACATTTTAAACATTTTTTTTAAATACTATTTATCAAAGTATTAAAAAATGTCAAATGCTTAGGGATAGAGCTAACAAAACACATGTAAAATTTGTATACTGAAAATCCCCAGACGTTGGTGAGAGCAATTAAAGAAGATCTAAAGCTACAGAGAAATATAACATGTATGGTTTGGAAGACTCAACATTTTTAAGATGACAGTTCTTCCCAGATTGATCTGGATTCAAGGCAAAGCCATTAAGAGTGTGTACAGGCTTTTATGAAGAAATTAACAAGCTGATTCTAAAACTTATATTGAAAGATCCTGAGTAACCAAAACAAGAAAAAAAAAAAGTTGGAAGAATCTGACATCTAGCCTAAATATTTGCTATAAAGCTCCTATAATCAAGGCAGTGTGATAGGGGCATATAGCTAGATACAGAGAGCAACAGAAGAGAATTGAGAGTTCAACCACTGATCTATCAATCAATTTTCAACCAATACGGCAAGCAATTCAATGGGGAAAGGAGAGTCTTTTTGACAAACAAGGCTAGAACAATTGGACATCCTTATTTTTTAATGTATCATGATTCTTTCACCATATACCAAAAAAAAAAAAAAAAAGACATAAAACTAAAATGGAGCTAAACCAAACAGTAAAACTCATTAAACACACACACACACACACAAGAGAAAAATGTCTGTGTTCCTGGATTAGGCAAAAAATGTTTTAAGTAACACCTAAAAACTCATAGACCATAAATGAAAAAAAATTTATAAATTAGACTTTCACAAAATTGAAACCTGGTTTTAAAAGACACTGTTTTTAAAATATGAAAATAAAGCTACAGACTGGGAAAAAATATTTTCAAAACGTTTATCTGATAAAAGACATTTCCAGAATACGTAAAGAATGCTTATAATTTCATAATAAGAACAACAACTCAATTTTTTTAATGGGCAAAATATTTGAACAAGCACATTACCAAAAACAGATATATGAATAGCAAACAAGCACAGAGAAATGCACAGTGTCACTACTCATTAGAGAAGTGTGTCAGTCTTCTGAGCTGCCATAACGAGTAACAGATCAGGTGGCTTGAACAACAGAAATGTATTTACTTACCATTCTGGAGACGGGAAGCACAAGATCAGGATGCCAGAGAGTTAGTGTCTCCGGGGCAGCTGTCCTGGGTGGTCCCTTGCAGCAGCTCCCTCTTCACTGTGTCCTCACCTTGGCTTTTTCTCTGTGTATGCATCTCCCTGGTATCTTTCTTTTTTTTTTTTTTTTTTTTTTTTGAGGTATAATTAACATTTAACACTATATTAGTTTCATTTGGTTACATTGTGAACTGATCACCACAATAAGTCTGTTTAACATTTATCACCTTACATAATTACAAGTATGGGTTTTTTCTGTGATGAGAACTTTTAAAATCTACTCTATTAACAGCTTTCAAATATGCAGTATGGTCTTATTAACTATAGTTATCACGCTGTACCTTACATGCCTAGTACTTATTTATCTTATAATGGAAAGTTTGTAACTTTTGACCTCTTTCAGCCATATCTCCCTCCTCTAACGCCCACCCCATCTCTGACAACCAAAAGTTTGGTGTGTTTTTGGGGGGAGGGATGGTTCTTTTATTTTCTGTCTCACAAATAATGAGATCATGTCATATTTGTCTTTCTCTGGCTTATTTCACTTAGCATAATGCGTTCAATGGCCATCCATGCTGTCACAGATAGTAAGATTTTGTTCTTGTTTATGGTTCAACCACATTCCATTATGTGTATATGTGTGTGTGACATTTTCTTTATTCTATTCTTTATTCTGTTGCTGGATATTTATTGCTTTCATATGTTGGCTATCATACATGATGCATTGAACACGGGGTACATATATCTCTTAAGGTTAGTGTTTTCATGTTCCTAGGTAAACACCCTGAAGTGAAATTGCTGGTTCATATGGTAGTTCTATTTTTAATCTTTTGAAGAATCTCCATACTGTTTTTCCATAATGGCTACACCAATTTACATTCCCACCAATAGTACACTCCACACCCTCACCAACACTTGTTATTTCTTGTCTTTTCTAAGATTTTTTTTTCCTTTTTTGGCCACACCACAGCATATGGGATCTTAGTTCACTGACTGGATTGAACCCAAGCAGTGGAAGCACAAAGTCCTAGCCACTGGATGCCCCAAAATTCTCTTCTTCTCCTTTTAATAAAAGCCATCCTAGCAGAGGAAACAGAGATCATATTGCCAACATCTGGATTATAGAAAAAGCAAGAGAGTTCCAGAAAAACATCTACTTCTGCTTTGTTAACTATTCCAAAGCCTTTGACTGTGTGGATAACAACAAACTGTGGGAAATTCTGAAAGAGATGGGAATACCAGACCATCTGATCTGCCTCCTGAGAAATCTGTATGCAGATCAAGAGGCAACAGTTAGAACTGGACATGAAATAGCAGACTGGTCTCAAACAGGGAAAGGAATACGTCAAGGCCTTTTATTGTCACCTTGCTTGTTTAACTTATATGCAGAGTACATCATGAGAAATGTTAGGATGGATGAAGCACAAGCTGGAATCAAGATTACAGGAGAAATATCAATAACCTCAGATATGCAGATGACACCATGCTTATGGCAAAAAGTAAAAAGAAACTAAAGAACCTCTTGATGAAAGTGAAAGAGGAGAGTGAAAAAGTTAACCCCAATGTTCATCACAGCACTGTTTATAATAGCCAGGACATGGAAGCAACCTAGATGCCCATCAGCAGATGAATGGATAAGAAAGCTATGGTACATATACACAATGAAGTATTACTCAGCCATTAAAAAGAATACATTTGAATCAGTTCTAATGAGGTGGATGAAACTGGAGCCTATTATACAGAGTGAAGTAAGCCAGAAAGAAAAACACCAATATAGTATACTAATGCATATATATGGAATTTAGAAAGATGGTAACAATAACCCTGTGTACGAGACAGCAAAAGAGACACTGATGTATAGAAGAGTCTTTTGGACTCTGTGGGAGAGGGAGAGGGTGGGAAGATTTTGGAGAATGGCATTGAAACATGTAGAATATCATGTATGAAATGAGTTGCCAGTCCAGGTTCGATGCACGATACTGGATGCTTGGGGCTGGTGCACTGGGACGACCCAGAGGGATGGTATGGGGAGGGAGGAGGGAGGAGGGTTCAGAATGGGGAACACATGTATACCTGTGGTGGATTCATTTCGATATTTGGCAAAAACCAATACAATATTGTAAAGTTTAAAAATAAAATAAAATCAAAAGAAAAAAAAAAAGAAAAAGAAATTAATGGAGCTGGAAATTAAACTTAGAAATTTTTTTCTTACCCCAAATTGCAAGCTTATACTACAATACTACATTAAATTAAAATGTCTAACTCGTCTCTGTATTAAATCAGTTAAAGCCAACTAATTAACCACAATGAAGAAGATACTTTTTATTTTTTATTTGCCCATGTTATTTAAACTGTTTCAGAGATTTAAAAAATAAATCCTCAAAGGCAAGAATTACATAGAAAATATAAAATACTTTATAAATAATAAAAATACATAGAATTACCAAAAAAAAAACTCAACATTCAAAAAACTAAGATCATGGCATCCGGTCCCATCCCTTCATGGCAAATAGATGGGGAAACAATGGAAACAGTGACAGACTTTATTTTCTTGGGGTTCAAAATCACTGCAGATGGTGACTGCAGCCATGAAATTAAAAGACACTTACTCTTTGGAAGAAAAGCTATGACCAAACTAGACAGCATATTAAAAAGCAGAGACATTTCTTTGCCAACAAAGATCCATCAAATCAAAGCTATAGTTTTTCAAGCAGTCAGGTATGGATGTGAAAGTTGGACCATAAAGAAAGCTGAGCACTGAAGAATTGATGCTTCTGAATTGCGGTGTTGAAGAAGACTCTTAAGAGTCCTTTGGAGTGCAAGGATATCAAACCAGTCAATCCTAAAGGAAATCGGTCCTGAATATTCATTGGAAGGACTGATGCTGAAGCTGAAATTCCAATATTTGGCCACCTGATGTGAAGAAGTGACTCATTGGAAAAGACCCTGATGCTGGGAAAGATTGAAGGCAGGAGGAGAAGGGGATGACAGAAGATAAGATGGTTGGGTGGCATCGCCAAAGTGATGGACATGAGTATGAGCCAGCTCTGGGAGTTGGTCAATGGATATGGAAACCTGGCATGCTGCAGTCCATGGAATTGCAAAGTGTCAGACAGGACTGAGCAACTGAACTGAACTGAATAGGTGTGAGGTTGTCAGCTTAAAAAAAAATACACAACTTGAGAGTTGAAGTTAAGTTTTATTTGGGGTAATATGAGGACTGCAGCCTGGGAGACAGCACCTCAAATAGCTCTGAGAAACTGTTCCAAAGAGATAGAGGGGAAAGACAGTATATATATGATTTTGGTAAAGGGTGAGTACATGCAATCAAGCACGTTTGTTTTTTAGAAAGTTTCCTCTTGTCTCATGAACTTCTGCAAGTCATGAGAAAGTTGTCACCATGAAGGATTTTAGTTATTTTCTAAATATGAGATATAAGAACTGGGCTTATAAATCCAGCTCCTGAGAATATCAATGTTTCTGAAGACTTGTCCTGCCAGTTTTCTGGGAGCACAAAGTGCCTTTATTTCTGCTCTCCTTCAGGCTGTGTTGGAGATCAGCAACAGCACATGAGTTAATCCTTGCAGAGACAGATGGCAAATACTCGTGGCAAGTGACAGTTTGTGGTTGATACGGCTGCCTCATGGTAATAAATTCAACCATACTTTGGGAGGCATTTCATCCTGCACTGCTAGAAAGTCACATTTCCAGGTCTCACAAAGATTTCTCAGACATGCCACTGAATGTGCTATTATTGGACTAGGTCTTACCAACAGGAATCAAAGGGCTCTGACTAACCTGTCTTACTTAAACTGTTATAGTTCAGGAAAATTTCTCTCTTGTTGTATCTTCCCATATCTTCAGTTACACTATTATAATCATTGGTTACATAGAGAACTATGTATTTGATCAACTGCTTCACATTGCCTCAGTTCAGTTAGGTCACTCAATTGTGTCCAACTCTTTGCGACCCTATGAATCACAGCACACCAGGCCTCCCTGTCCATCACCAATTCCCGGAGTTCACTCAGACTCATGTCCATCGAGTCAGTGATGCCAACCAGCCATCTCATCCTCTGTCGTCCCCTTCTCCTCCTGCCCCCAATCCCTCCCAGCATCAGAGTCTTTTCCAATGAGTCAACTCTTTGCATGAGGTGGCCAAAGTACTGGAGTTTCAGCTTTAACATCAGTCCTTCCAAAGAACACCCAGGACTGATCATCTTTAGAATGGACTGGTTGGATCTCCTTGCAGTCCAAGGGACTCTCAAGAGTCTTCTCCAACACCACAGTTCAAAAGCATCAATTCTTCAGCACTCAGCTTTCTTCACAGTCCAACTCTCACATCCATACATGACTACTGGAAAAACCATAGCCTTGACTAGATGAACCATTGTTGGCAAAGTAATGTCTCTGCTTTTGAATATGCCATCTAGGTTGGTCATAACTTTCCTTCCAAGGAGTAAGCGTCTTTTAATTTCATGGCTCCAATCACCATCTGCAGTGATTTGGAGCCCAAAAAAATAAAGTCTGACACTGTTTCCACTGTTTCCCCATCTATTTCCCATGAAGTGATGGGACCAGATGCCATGATCTTCATTTTCTGAATGTTGACCTTTCAGCCAACTTTTTCACTCTTCTCTTTCACTTTCATCAAGAGGCTCTTTAGTTCCTCTTCACTTTCTGCCATAAGGGTGGTGTCATCTGCATATCTGAGGTTATTGATATTTCTCCCAGCAATCTTGATTCCAGCTTGGGCTTCTTCCAGCCAGTGTTTCTCATGATGTACTCCGCATATAAGTTAAATAAGCAGGGTGACAATATACAGCCTTGACATACTCCTTTTCCTATTTGGAACCAGTGTGTTGTTCCATGTCCAGTTCTAACTGTTGCTTCCTGACCTGCATATAAGTTTCTCAAGAGGCAGGTCAGGTGGTCTGGTATTCCCATCTCCTTCAGAATTTTCCACAGTTTATTGTGATCAACATAGTCAAAGGCTTTGGCATAGTCAATAAAGCAGAAATAGATGTTCTTCTGGAACTCTCTTGCTTTTTCGATGATCCAGCAGATGTTGGCAATTTGATCTCTGGTTCCTCTGCCTTTTCTAAAACCAGCCTGAACATCTGGAATTTCACGGTTCGCATTTTTCTGACTGTATAGAGCTTCTCCATCTTTGGCTGCAGAGAATATAATTAATCTGATTTCGGTGTTGACCATCTGGGGATGTCCATGCGTAGAGTCTTCTCTTGTGTTGTTGGAAGAGGGTGTTTGCTATGACCAGTGCATTTTCTTGGCAAAACTCTATTAGCCTTTGCCCTACTTCATTCTGTATTCCAAGGCCAAATTTGCCTGTTACTCCAAGTGTTTCTTGACTTCCTATTTTTGCATTCCAGTCCCCTATAATGAAAAGGACATGTTTTGGGGGTGTTAGTTCTCAAAGGTCTTGGAGGTCTTCATAGAACCGTTCAACTTCAGGTTCTTCAGCGTTCCTGGTCGGGGCATAGGCTTGGATTACTGTGATATTGAATGGTTTGCCTTGGAAACGAACAGAGATCATTCTGTAGTTTTTGAGATTGCATCCAAGTGCTGCATTTCAGACTCTTTTGTTGACCATGATGGCTACTCCATTTCTTCTAAGGGATTCCTGCCTGCAGTAGTAGATATAATGGTCATCTGAGTTAAATTCACCCATTCCAGTCCATTTTAGTTCACTGATTCGTAGCATGTCGACCTTCACTCTTGCCATCTCCTGTTTGACCACTTCCAATTTGCCTTGATTCATGGACCTGACATTCCAGGTTCCTATGCAATATTTCTCTTTACAGCATTGGACCTTGCTTCTATCACCAGTCACATCCACAATTGGGTGTTGTTTTTGCTTTGGCTCCATCCCTTCATTCTTTCTGGAGTTTTTTCTCCACTGATCTCTAGTAGCATATTGGGCACTAACCGACCTGGGGTTCCTCTTTCAGTATCCTATCATTTTGCCTTTTCATACTGTTCATGGGGCTCTCAAGGCAAGAATACTGAAGTGGTTTGCCATTCCCTTCTCCAGTGGACCACATTCTGTCAGCCCTCTCCACTATGACCCGCCCGTCTTGGGTGGCCCCACACAGCATTAGTTTCATTGAGTTAGACAAGGCTGTGGTCCATGTGATTAGATTGACTCATTTTCTGTGATTATGGTTTCAGTGTGTCTGCCCTCTGATGCCCTCTCTCAACTCCTACCGTCTTACTTGGGTTTCTCTTACCTTGGACGTGGGGTATCTCTTCACAGCTGTACCAGCAAAGCGCAGCTGCTGCTCCTTACCTTGGATGAGGGGTATCTCCTCACGGCCACCCCTCCTGACATTGAATGTGGAGTAGCTCCTCTCAGCCTTCTTGCACCCACACAGCCACCACTCCTTGGACGTGGGGTTGCTCCTCTCCTCACATTGCCTAGTCATCATTATTTTTGTTGGACGTTCAGTCACACATTTGGTAATGCAAGAAATAACAATCTTGTAAAACAAGCAAAGTACAAATAACACAGCAATATTATTAAAGCCATAAGTAAGAATTAAGCTGAGAACTTTTATTAGGTTGTCCCAGTCTAAGTCAGATCATTTGACTTAGACTATTCTGTACCAATCTTTATCTTTCAAGGAAATTATATTGGCATTGTCCATAAGGTCCCCAGTCCAATTTCCTAATGTTGGGAAATTTCCTACACTGGTTATCTTTAGTATATGTTAATCATTTCCAAGATAAAGGAGGATTTTAAATCTTAAATGACCACAGCCTGGTGTTAACCACATAAATCCATCCCATAATTGTGAGAGGTTTTATTCCTTGGCTGAATTTTTGCTTGTTGCTCTGATTGAGCTTGAATAACTTAGAAGAAAACTCATATAGTAGCCATGGTCAGAGCAGGAATTATTAATTGGCCAGATGAGAGGATCCCACTTAGTAATATTAAAGGTAACCTGAACAGGACTGAACTTTCTTTCTTCTAAAATAAAAATTTTTGAGTCATCCAATTAGAGCCTTGGAGTGGAGAAATCCACCAAGGTAATCTAGAAGTACTAGACACAGGTCATTGGCCACAACCCAACAATGGGATTGATTTTTTAAACTAGCAAATTATTGTGTCCATGATAGAAAAGAATATGATTTATATGCAAAGCTCTAAGAAGTCAAGAGAAGGAAATGGCAACCCACTCCAGTGTTCTTGCCTGGAGAATCCCATGGACAGAGGAGCCTGGCAGGCTACAGTCTATGGAGTCACAAAAGTCAGACACGACTTAGCGACTAAACCAACCAATCAACCAGGAAATCAAGAAAACATTATAAATGATCCTATGAATCAGGTCCAGCATCTTGGGGAAGCTGTCTACTTCTGATAGTCTTCTTCTTGTCCTGGTGTAGGTGTAGCGTCCTGTGTTTGAGCATTGTTTTAAGGTGAGTGTGAGGCCAGCCATCCTCATTAGAGACTAGTCCAGTGTAGGGTCCTTTATAAGCTGGGATTAGTCCAAGAGTCAGTTTTCTTATCAGTCAAGAGTACCTAATAAGAAGTCCTTCCATCCAGGTTAGAGAGAGTCTTTTAAGCCGTATCCTTTCCAGTATGCAGATTATGGGGCATATGATCTTCATGCAAAGATAACTAAGATAAGCTTCAGAAACAAAGCTTAGAGTGTACATTTAATGATTCAATTAACTTGACATTAATAGAGCATTACAGCAAACAACTATCTGGAAAGTGAATCAGTAAATACATGCCTCCATTCACAAAACTGAGATTTAACATTCATTGAAACAATCTTTTTCTCTCTCAAATTACACTCATTTCTACTAAATATATTCAATTAACACTAATTTGTTGCAGAATAAGCTGGTCTCAAAAAAATCCTTGGGCTGATAATGTATATAATCATAACTGATCATAGACCTTTTTGCTTTGCTGAAACTTTTTTAAAGAGTCTCAGACTGAACGTTAAAAAAATAAAAACTTCTCAGAACTAGGAAAGTTATGGCAAAGGCTTATCACAGGTTTAGCCTTACGGGTCTAAGTGAATTCCTCCCTTCTCAAGGTCCTCAAAATACCTGGAGATTTCTGTACTGATGAGGTAAGCCTTCCTTCCTAAGTTATCTGATAAAGCTGCTGGAAACCTAAGAGTTTATAATCTCTGGAAGGATTGATAGAGAAAAAAAGACAAGTGTTTCTGTTTACAAAAATTTAATTTACCAAATTACTATTAAGTCATAATTAGAGTGAAGGGAAGGTTTCCCTATACCTGTAAAACACAGATTCAAACTAGCAATTTTTCAGAAGAAAAAAAAAAACTTAAAAATTATAAGCATAATCACTAGTTCATTCAGCCCTTTTGTTAATCTTTGTGAAATCATCAGATTTCCCATTAGAATCCTTTAATTTCTTACCCAGTTCAGCATTATGGTCTGAAAGTCAGAAACGTGTATTTACCCAAAAGTCCTTTCTATAAATTCTCTTGAAGAGGAAGCATTTTTACAAACGCCCATCAGAATAAAACCGTAACTCTCTGTAACGACAAAAGACTATGGCATGTTTAAAATCTGAAACTTTGTTACTGCCGTGACACCACTTCATGTCAGTAACAGAATTATGACTGATCACATTCTATCAGAACATCAGGATTTGAGGAACTCCGTATAATTTCCAGGATATCTATATTAGTAACATTTACCATACTATATAACCTGAGGAGATTTATTATTCATTTGACAATACTTTCCATGCAATTCAACATACCAAATGAATCTAATTAGATTAATATCTCTCTGGGATGTTTCATAGGCCCTTTGAAGCATCCCAGAGTCAGAGTTCAAAAAAAGATTTCGCTAGAATGTGATTTTTAGGAAGTTTTGTTAGAGAATATTGAAAGGATTTAGAACACTCAGTCAGCTAGGATCATATGTCACTTGTGAAACAATAGTTATTCACTTAGCCAAAGTAGCAATAAAAGATTTCAAAGGCAAATACAGAACAGATCATTTAAAAAGTAAACAGACTTAAAATCTATTATCATAGGCACCTCCACATCTGAAGAAAGCTTGTACCATTCACAGATAGAAAAGTCAAATTCAAGTTTTGCACCACTTTACTTTTAAATTCATTTACTCAGTTAAATTTATTTTAATCTTAGTCAAAACTGACCATGCACAAAACTCATTTTCCCAGGGTCCACTTTCCACAAAATCTTTATCACTTTCTTTATTCATAATATTATTTTCCTATTCAGAAAAAGATACCTATAAGTCAGACCTACTTCCTTTTCCCTTAACAAAATGCATTCAGATCAGATCGGATCAGTCGCTCAGTCGTGTCTGACTCTTTGCGACCCCATGAATCGCAGCACGCCAGGCCTCCCTGTCCATCACCAGCTCCCGGAGTTCGCCCAGACTCACGTCCATCGAGTCAGTGATGCCATCCAGCCATCTCATCCTCTGTCGTCCCCTTCTCCTCTTGCCTCCAATCCCTCCCAGCATCAGAGTCTTTTCCAATGAGTCATCTCTCCGCATGAGGTGGCCAAAGTACTGGAGTTTCAGCTTTAGCATCAGTCCTTCCAAAGAAATCCCAGGGCTGATCTCCTTCCGAATGGACTGGTTGGATCTCCTTGCAGTCCAGGGGACTCTCAAGAGCCTTCTCCAACACCATAGTTCAAAAGCATCAATTCTTCGGTGCTCAGCCTTCACAGTCCAACTCTCACATCCACACATGACCACAGGCAAAATGCATTACCATTCCTCATACCTTCTTTTCTAAAGACACACATCCTACTTCCTTGAGCAACCATGAACTATCGTTTATATTAGCATTCTGTAGATTGGTGAACATAAATATCAGTGGCAATTTCTAAAAACATTTGCTTTCCTATAGAGAACATCTCAGGATGGCACCAAACATTATTAATTAATAGTTAAATCTCTTTAGTTTCTCTGTAAGAGGAAGCTACTGTTCAGTAATGTTTCAGAATCTTATTTTATTTGGAATGACCTATCTAGTCAATAAACTTCCATTACGCAGTTTAGAATAACCCTTAGAAATTCAAGTTACCCAAATCTGGAAAGACTATTTTAGACAGACATTCCTAAAGTATAATTATACTTACTAGAGTTTATCTAAAAGCTCCTATCTCATTTACATTTTCTTTCCTTAAAAGTTTCTTCACTCAAGTTAATTTCCTTGCTGACAAACTTGTAAACAGACATAACATATTAAACCTAGGCACAACGAAAATGTTCTGCTTAATATTAATGACTCTTAGATGTACCTACATTAAATAAATCAACAAACAAATGTTAAATCAGTTCAGTTCAGTCACTCAGTCGTGTCCGACTCTTTGCGACCCCATGAATCGAAGCACGTCAGGCCTCCCTGTCCATCACCAACTCCCGGAGTTCACTCAAATTCATGTCTATCAAGTCGGTGATGCCATCCAGCCATCTCATCCTCTGTCATCCCCTTCTGCTCCTGCCCCCAATCCCTCCCAACATCAGAGTCTTTTCCAATGAGCAACTCTTCGCATGAGGTGGCCAAAGTACTGGAGTTTCAGCTTTAGCATCAGTCCTTCCAAAGAACACCTAAGACTGATCTCTTTTAGAATGGACTAGTTGGATCTCCTTGCAGTCCAAGGGACTCTCAAGAGTCTTCTTCTCCAACACCACAGTTCAAAAGCATCAATTCTTCGGCTCTCAGCTTTCTTCACAGTCCAGCTGTCACATCCATACATGACTACTGGAAAAACCATAGCATTGACTAGATGGACCTTTGTTGGCAAAGTAATGTCTCTGCTTTTGAATATGCCATCTAGGTTGGTCATAACTTTTCTTCCAAGGAGTAAGCGTCTTTTAATTTCATGGCTCCAATCACCATCTGCAGCAATTTTGGAGCCCAAAAAAATAAAGTCTGACACTGTTTCCACTGTTTCCCCATCTATTTCCCATGAAGTGATGGGACCAGATGCCATAATCTTCGTTTTCTGAATGTTGAGCTTTAAAGCCAACTTTTTCACTCTCCTCTTTCACTTTCATCAAGAGGCTCTTTAGTTCCTCTTCACTTTCTGCCATAAGGGTGGTGTCATCTGCATATCTGAGGTTATTGATATTTCTCCCAGCAATCTTGATTCCAGCTTGGGCTTCTTCCAGCCCAGCGTTTCTCATGATGTACTCTGCATAGAAGTTAAATAAGCAGGGTGATAATATACAGCCTTGATGTACTCCTTTTCCTATTTGGAACCAGTCTGTTGCTCCATGTCCAGTTCTAACTGTTGCTTCCTGACCTGCATATAGGTTTCTCAAGAGGCAGGTCAGGTGGTCTGGTATTTCCATCTCTTTCAGAATTTTCCACAGTTTATTGTGATCCACACAGTCAAAGGCTTTCAATAAGGCAGAAATAGATGTTTTTCTGGAACTCTTGCTTTTTCGATGACCCAGGGGATGTTGGCAATTTGATCTCTGGTTCATCTGCCTTTTCTGAACATTTCCCAGTTCATGTGAACCCAAAATTCATTTAGGTTAATTCTCTTGTATTTAGAATTGTTGGATTTGTAAGCTCACTTACTCTTCTTAGCTCATTCACAAGTTAACCTCAGTAATATATCCCAAACACAAATACACATACTGAAAGTGAAAGTGAAAGTCACTCAGTCATGTCTGACTCTTTGCGACCCCATGGACTGTACAGTCCCTGGAATTGTCCAGGCCAGAATACTGGAATGGGTAGACTTTCGCTTCTCCAGGGGATATTCCCAAGCCAGGGATCGAACCCAGGTCTCCTGCATTGCAGGCAGATTCTTTTCCAGCTGAGCCACAAGGGAAGCCCGAGAATACTGGAGCGGGTAGCCTATCCCTTCTCTAGCGGATCTTCCCGACCCAGGAATCAAACTGGGGTCTCCTGCATTGCAGGTGGATTCTTTACCAATTGAGCTATGAGGGAAGCCCTTTTAGCCTGTCCCTTCTCCAGGGGATCTTCCCAACCCAGGGATTGAACCCAGGTCTCCCACAGAGACATACACATATCCAGACAGAATGTGAGATCTAGTTTCATTTTCTACACATCACAATATAAAATATATTAATTGTAAATCACAGTTGGAATAAATTTAAAAGGCTTCATTCCCATTTTATTTCCTTCTGTTTCAGGGATTCAGTTCAGTTCAGTTCAGTTCAGTTCAGTTGCTCAGTTGTGTCTCACTCTTTGCGATCCCATGAACTGAATATGCCAGGCTTCCCTGTCCATTACTAGCTCTCAGAACTTGCTCAAACTCATGTCCATCGAGTCAGTGATGCCATTCAACCATCTCATCCTCTGTCATCCCCTTTTCCTCCTGCTTTCAATCTTTCCCAGCATCAGGGTCTTTTCCAATGAGTCAGTCTTCACATCAGGTGGCGAAATATTGGAGTTTCAGCTTCAGCATCAGTCCTTCCAATGAATATTCAGGACTGATTTCCTTTAGGATTGATTGGTTTAATATCCTTGCAGTCCAAGGGACCCTCAAGAGTCTTCTCCACCACAGTTCAAAAGCATCAATTCTTCAGTGCTCAGCTTTCTTTATAGTCCAACTCTCACATCCATACACGACTACTGGAAAAACCATAGCTTTGACTAGACAGACATTTGCTGACAAAGTAATGTCTCTGCTTTTTGATATGATGTCTAGTTTGGTCATAACTTTTCTTCCAAGGAACAAGCGTCTTTTAATTTCATGGCTGCACTCACCATCTGCAGTGATTTTCAAGCCTAAGAAAATAAAGTCTGTCACTGTTTCCATTGTTTCCCCATCTATTTCCCATGAAGGGATGGGACTGGATGCCGTAATCTTTGTTTTTTGAATGTTGAGTTTTAAGTCAACTTTTTCACTCTCCTCTTTCACTTTCATCAAGAAGCTCTTTGGTTCCTCTTCACTTTCTGCCATAAGGGTGATATCATCTGCATATTTGAGGTTATTGATATTTCTCCTGTAATCTTGATCCCAGCTTGTGCTTCTTCCAGCCCAGTATTTCTCATGATGCACTCTGCATATAAGTTAAATAAGCAGGGTGACAATATGCAGCCTTGATGTACTCCTTTCCCAATTTGGAACCAGTTTGTTGTTTCATGTCCAGTTCTAACTGTTGCTTCTTGACCTGCATAGATTTCTCAAGAGGCAGGTGAGATGGTCTGGTATTCCCATCTCTTTCAGAATTTTCCAGTTTGTTGTGATGCACACAGTCAAAGGCTTTGGCAAAGTCAATAAAGCAGAAGTAGAGGTTTTTCTGGAACTCTCTTGCTTTTTCTATGACCCAACGGATGTTGGCAATTTGATCTCTGGTTCCTCTGCCTTTCATAAATCCAGCTTAAACATCTGGAAGTTCAAGGCTCATGTACTGCTGAAGCCTCGCTTGGAGAATTTTGGATTTTCAGGAATTAGCTGGTCTATATAAGATAAGTGATCCTGAGAGATCTGGTCTCAAGGCATAGTGAGTTAAGACAGGTTCTCCTAGTAGGAGTTATTCCCTCAGGGCAAGAATTCTAAAGAGATTTTTTTTTTCTCTAAGCTTTGTTAGACTGAGATACCAAAATAAGCATTCCATTTAGTCTGTTTGATCTGACAGCCAGTGTTTTCTATTAATAAATGTGTTCACAAAAATATGAATTTTGGAATATCAAAAGAACCCCAATTTGGCTATTTTAGGTTGACATCCCCTTCATAATTTCCCCCAATAAGTAGGTACTTGCAAGTATAATTTTGTACGCACATAACCATGGCTGGAGTGTTAGAGGCTGCTTTCTGATTTCCCTTGTTTCTGTGTTTGAGAGGATCTATTTCCCATTTTTGGGCTTCCCTGGTGCCTCAGAGAGTAAAGCATCAGTCTGCAATGAGGGAGAGCCAGGTTCAATCCCTGGGTCAAGAAGATCCACTGGAGAAGGAAATGGCAACCCACTCCAGTACTCTTGCCTGGAAAATTCCATGGATGGAGGAGCCTGGTAAGCTATACAGTCCATGGGATCACAAAGAGTCGTACACAACTGAGCACCTTCACTTCTCATTTCCCATTTTAGAGCTTCCTGGTAGCTCTCAGCTGGTAAAGAATCCTGCAATGCAGGAGACCCTGTTTCAATTCCTGGGTTGGGAGGATCATCTAGAGAATGGATAGGCTACCCACTCCAGTATTCTTGGGCTTCCTGGGTGACTCAGTTGGTAAAGAATTGAGAGGGTAACAGGCAGGAAGGCTAGGGGTCTCCAAGTGGAGGAAATAGGCTGCAAGTGTCAGATGTTTTTTATCTCTCTCTTAAGCAGCAGGAAGAAACAAACTACAAGTGTAAGATTTTTTTCCCTTCTCTATACAAAATTAACACTCCAGTATTCTTGCCTGGAGAATCCCATGGACGGAGGAGCTTGGTGGGCTACAGTCCATGGGTCACAAAGAGTCGGACACGACTGAGTGACTTCACTTTCACTTTCACTTTCTCGTACAATTCTGTGTTGCTGTGATGATACCTGGTTCCACCTGAACTGAACTTTTCTCAAACCGTGAGCTAACCAATTCATTTTTCTTATGGAAGTGTTTTTCTTAAGCTCTGTTAATGAACTGTGTATTACCCTAGACTCTGTCTTCCTTCAAGTTGGTTGGGTCTAAGACTCAGAACCAACCTAACAAATCAATACGTTTTATTCATACAGTTGTTCTCCTAATCTATGTTAATGAAACTATGTATTTGCTTGGAAACCTGCCTTTCTTCAAGATTCATGTCAATCCTTTTACGGCCCAAGACAGCTCACCTTGTGCCAATGTTATCTCAAAATGCATGTTGTGTGTGAGGGGCCAGATACGAGTGTCTGAGTTTTAAGACATTCCCTTTCACTACTTAGCAGCCTGCTAGTAGCTATATAACATCCGGCTAAAAACTAGCAGGGGGGCACTCTTTCTGCTCCCTTCTGCTGTCTGTGTCAAAAGTTTTCCCTATCTATTTTATACTTTAATAAAACTTTAATACTCAAAAGCTCTGAGCAATCAAGCCTCCGCACTGGCCCCAGATTGAATTCCTCTCCTCTGGAGGCCAAGAATCCTGGCATCTTTCATGGCTCAGCAACATTTCAGAATCCACCTGTAACACGGGAGACCTGGGTTCAATCCTTGGGTTGGGAAGATCCCCTGGAGGAGGGCATGGCAACCCACTCCAGTATCTCCAGTATTTTTGCCTGGAGAATCCCCATGGACAGAGGAGCCTGGCAGGGCTGTAGTCCATGGGTTGCAAAGAGTGGGACATAACTGAGTGACTAAGCACAGACATTTCCTATTTTAAGTCAAGGAAAAGTATTATATCAGCCTCTTACCTAACTACTCAGCACAGACAACTCACTTTCCTACAACTGAGCAAACTTGGTGTTTCTCAGCTGAGCCAGTGACACTGAGTGAGTGGGTATGCCTTGGTGTACTTCAACTGGCCCCTCACAGTATCTTTCAACTGGGACGGGGCAGGTAACCTGCTCCACTGCCAAATAAAACTCAGGATCTCAACCAATACAGGAGATCCAAGAACCAGAAGACACTTACCCAGATTCATCTGCACTCCCTGAGAAGGCAGATGGGCACAAGGGGCTGCTGCTGTTACCAACTGGCTCCTTAGAGTTGGTGAAGGAGGGAAGTCTACTCTGAGACACTTCATCAGTTGCCATAACTGTTGGCTTTAAAAAAAAATGCACAAAGTGAGAGTTGCAAGTTAAGTTTTATTTGGGGCAATATGAGGACTGAAGTCTGGGAGACAGGATCTCAGATAGCTCTGAGAAGCTGTTCTAAAGAGGTAGGGGAAGGACAGTATATATGTGATTTTGGTAAAAGGAGAGTATATGCAATCAAGCACATTTATTTTTCAGCAAATGTCTGCTGGTCTTGTGAAGCTTCTGCTAATCATGAAAAATAGTCATCACCATGGATTTTAGTGCTTTTCTAGATAGGAGGAGATACAAGAATTGGGCTCATAAAGCTCCTGAGAATATCTACCTATCTAAAGACCTGTCCAGCCAATTTTCTGGGAGCACAGAGTGCCTCATTTCTGCAAGTCACCCTGAACTCCTCCAGGCAGTGTTGGAGATCAGCAGCAGCACATGGTTTAACCCTTGTAGAGACAGACGGCAAGCACTTGTGGCAAGTGTCAGTTTATGGTTGTGGTTTTGATTTGCATTTCTCTAGTGATTAGCAAGGTTGAGCATCTTTTCATGTGCCTACTGGCCATCTGTATGTCCTCTCTGGACCTGGTGTCTCTTTGTGTCCAAATTTCCTCCTTACAAGGGCATCAGTGAGACTGGATTTGGGCCCAAATCACTTCTGTGATTACTTTAAAGGTTCGTCACCAAATACAATCACATTCTGAAGTACTGGAAGCTAGGAATTTAACATATGAATTGTGTGTGGGGAGGGTGCATGCAATTCCATTCATAACAGGAAATGAAATTAAAACTATGGTGAAATATCACAACATACCCACTAAATGGCTAAAATTACAAAGAGTAACCAAATCAAATTCTAGCAAGAATGAGGAGCAACTGGAACTCTCATACAGTGTTAGGGGGAATGCAAAATGGTACAGCCACCTTGAGAAAGAGTTTGACAGCTATTTATAATGTTATACATACCCTTATCATACAACCCAGCATTTCCACTTCATTTCACTGCATTCACTCAAAAGTAAGAAAAGCATATGCCCACACAAAGATTATTCATAACAGCCCAAATGAAAGCTTTCCAAATGTCCAGCAACTAATGAAACTGACATTTGTGGTGCAGGCAAACAGTGGAATACTATGCATCAATATAAATGAAAAAAATGCAGGACGGCGATGGCATGGATGAATCTCACTAATGTTTTTAGTGAAATTATAAATGAAAGGAATGAAAAGCAAAGTGATAGTACTGTAAGTTTACTTTTAAATGACATTCTGATGTATGGCAAAACCAATACAATATTGTAAAGTAAAAAAATTTAAATAATAAACATTAAAATATAATAATAATAATAAATAAATGACATTCTAGAAAAGGTAAAATATAGGGAATAAATCAGGTCAATGGTTGTCAGGGGCTGGAGTGGGAGGAGGGAATTGATTGCAAAGGGCTGTAAAGGAACTTTGGGGAGGATGATAGAAATGTTCTATATCTTGTTTGTGGTAGTGGTTATATGACTGTACATATTTGTCAAAACTCAGTGAAGTATACACTTTAAAAGAGTGGACTTTAAGGAAACTATACACTAATTACTCTGATTTCTAAGAAGTTTACACTTCTTAGTATATACACACTTTAAAGTATACATACTTTAAAGTGAAGTATACACTTTAAAAGGGTGGACTTTAAGGAAACTATACACTAATTACTCTGATTTCTAAGAATAAGAAAGTTGAAGTAAGACACACTTGGTACATTATACTTGCATAAATAATAATAATAATAGCTACAAATTTAACTACAAGGTTAGAAAAATAATGGCAAAATGTAACCAAGAAGAATAAAGGAAATAACAGCAATAAGTACAAAATTAGTGCAATAGAAAATAAATATAAAACCCAAAAGTTGTTTCATTGAAAGAGCTAATAAAATAGACAAATTTCTGCCAAGCATAATACAAAATTTTTAAAGGAGACATAAATAAAATCAGGATCGATCATAACATAATTACAAATAGAGCAAAAATCTAAAAATAGAAAAGCAAATTAATAATTTCCAAAGTCTTAGACAAATAAAACTTACCAAACAGACTTAAAAAGAATAAAAAGCCCAAAGAAAACCTGTATCACTAAAAAAATTAAAATGCTGGTTTAAAATCTTCTCTAGAAAAAATCAGCAGGCCCAGATGATCATAAAGAGTCCCCAACACAAAATTCAGGTGAAGCCCCTGCATCGTGAAGAGGCGGCAGTATAGAGTTGGGGGAGGTGGGAGGGAGTTTGCACAGGGCCCCCCGGCAGCTGGGGCCAGGGGTGGTGCTCATGTGGCTGGGGCTGGGTGGGAATGTGTCCCCACCACCCCTCAGGCCTCAGTAAGGATTCTGGTCTTGTCCCTGGGAACGAGACCACAGATATCTTTAAAAAGGATGAGATGCTCAGATGATGGTTTGGTGACTGGTAGGAGAGTGAGTGGGCCAGACAAGGGTGAAGACAGGGGCGGTCAGTCAGAGGACTGGTGCTAACCTGGCCAGAGGTGGCAGTGCAGTGGACAGAGGAGCCCAGTGCCCGCTCCGTCCCCTGAAATGTCTACCAGCAGGGATACCAAGGGCCCAAAACCAGGTGAACTAGGAGGAAGAGTGAGTATGGCTAATGGTAAAAACTGGACCACTAAGGAACATCTTCCAGTAGAGGCATGAACACCAAAGATGTCCTCTGCACAGAGCGAACCCACAGGAAGTATCAGCTGCTGCCTGCTGGTATAGGGCAAGGGGGAGAGGTCTGTCCTGCATAGGGGCAGATCCAGCTACAATCAACCCTGAGCTTAACACAGGGCTTGAAACACAAGAAACTCAACTATGAGAAGACAATCTACTTTCCTTTATGCCTGCTCTGGGCTCAGAATGTGTGATCAGGAATGCATTCCTCTAATATGCATCTGAGTACTCATTCCCAAAAATGCCAATTTTCCAGGTGACAAAAATTAAAGCTCAGAGATGTTCAGTGACTTGTCCAAGTGTCTCAAGTGCTAAATAGAGGAGTTGGATGTCTAATTGTCCAAAGCCCCTCCCATAATATCACATAGGGCACCAAGCTTCTCTCCAGAGAATCAGAACCAATAGGCAGTATATATAGAGAGATACAAAGGGAGAGAGATTTATTATAAATAATTAATTCATGATTATGGGGGCTTCCCTCATAGCTCAGTTCATAAAGAATCCACCTGCAATGCGGGAGACCTGAGTTTGATCCCTGGGTTAGGAATATCCCCTGGAGAAGGGAAAGGCTACCCACTCAGGTATTCTGGCCTGGAGAATTCCATGGACTGTATAGTCCATGGGGTCACAAAGAGTCAGACATGACTGAGTGATTTTCACTTTCACGTTCATGATTATGGAGGCTATCAAGTCCAAAATCTGCAGAGTGAAAACTGCAAAAGAACCAAGAAAAGGTGATGTTCCAATTCCATGGCTACCAAGCAGGAAGAATTCTCTTTTGAGAGGGAGGGTCGACATTTTGTTCTATTCAGGCCTTCAGTTGAATGCACAAGGCCCATGTGCATTATGGGGAAGGAAACAGCAGCCACCGCAGTATTCTTGCCTGGAAAATCCCATGGACAAAGAAGCCTGGTGGGCAATAGTCACAGAGTCAGACACGACTAAGCAGACACACATGCACAAACACGCATGTGCATTACAGAGGGTATGTGTGTGTGTGTGTGTGTGTGTGCACTCTAAATCGCTTCAGTAGCATCTGACTCTGCAACCCTATGGACTGTAGCCTGCCAGACTCCTCTGTCCATGGGATTCTCCACGCAAGATTACTAGACTGGGTTGCCATGCTCTCTTTCAGGGGATCTTCCTGACCCAGGGGTCGAACCCACATCTCTTATGTCTCCTGCATTGGCAGACAGGTTCTTTACCACTAGTGCCACCTGGGAAGCCCTAATACAGAGGTCAACCTGCTTTAACTTCATCCAAACACACCCTCAACAGAAACACAGAATTGTATCTGACCAAATATCTAGGTACCTAGACCAAATAACTATGTCCCAAGTTGATATAAACTTATCCATCACACATGACTTCTCAAAAACAATCTTAAAAGAACATGTGAAGACTTGCTTATTTGGAAAATAGTTAATGTAATTTGAAAAGCTGCATTTTTTCTCAAAGAACCAAATTTTTCAGTCTTATACTTCCTTCCATGAAACCTTTATCTAGTCAGATTCTGAAAAATTTAGAAATCAAATAATAATCCCACAAAATCTGGACAGTAGCTTCCCATTGCTCAATCCATGAAGAGAGCTTCTATTCCAGAGGGACATAAAAAAAACAGTTTCCAAGGCCTTTGGCAGCATCAACAAAGAACCTGCTAATTACAAGCTATTCATGCAGTCGACTGAAGGCAGCAGGGTTGTGATAATTGTTAGCTTTCTTTGCCATGCATGTGACCCCCTTGGAGACAGGGTGCCAGTCTCCCTAGGCTGAGGCCTGGCTGATGCTCAGAAGACAGTTCTTGCTCTGAACATCCCAGAAAATTATATTGTTCAGTATCCACAGTAAATCAGACTGGCTCTGCTTCTGGGGAATTCTGTGAACTTTGCGGAAGTCCCTGTCGTTCACTCAGTCATGTCCGACTCTGCAATCCCATGGACTGCAGCACTCCAGGTTTCCCTGTCCTTCACTATATCCTGGAGTTTGCTCAAATTCATGTCCATTGAGTCAGTAATGCCACCCAACCATCTCGTCCTCTGTCATCCCATTCTCCTTCTGCCTTCAATCTTTTCCAATCAGAGTTTTTTCTAATGAGTCGGCCTTTCGCATCAGGTGGCCAAAGTATTGGAGCTTCAGCATCAGCCCTTCCAATGAATATTCAGCATCGATTAGGATTCCTTTAGGATTGACAGAGGTCCCAAAGGGGTCCCTGTGACCACTGAGAAATACTGCAGAAGAGAGAGCATGAATCCTAGAAAGAAAGAGAGTTGTGTCTGCCCATGGCCCATGTAAAGAGACATCTAGGGAGGTGAAACTCAACTGGCACATTGAGCAAGGTCTTCATCAGTTCAGATCATGGACACTGCGCTGTGAAGGAAGAGGGCAAAGGGGTGGGCTTAAAAGACAGAACCCTCAGTAGGAGCTGGCAGCCCGTGGGAGGAAGCAAGGCAGGCTGTCAGCAAGCAAAGGTCTATCATTAGGATAATTATTATTATGTATTAAACATCTAGGAAGTGCCAACCACGTGCCAGCTATTGTCATAGCTCAAATCCTAGAATTAGATTCAAGGCCTCCATAAAATCTCCCTATCCAACTGGGCAGGATGAAAGCAGCCTGTGCTCCAGGATTGTGTGGGAAGCAAGGACACACCTTTGGAGTAGAGCCCAGCCTCACATACCCAGAGAGCTTTCTCTCTGCAGGGACTTGGAGGCTGGTCATATGGGACTGTCTCCTTCTCATCTTTGGCCAAGGTCTTCAGATGACTCACATATGGATGCTTCAAGGTAGAAGCTGGGTGGGGCCATGCCAGCTGCCCAACTCCTTTCAACATCCAGTGGTCAGGGCACAATTCTGCTTGGTCAGATCCTTGCCAATGACAGCGGTTTGAGAAACAGCCAGTCCTTATCTGCAAGAACCATCCAGTTCTGGGGGAAGATTTCCATCTTGATCTCTGTGTACGCTTGAGTTATAAGTACAGTCTAAGAAATGATATTGGCCTGTGAGAGAAAGTGAAAGTGACACTCAGCTGTATCCAACTCTTTGCAATCCCATGGACTATACAGTCCATGGAATTCTCCAGGCCAGAATACTGGAGTGGGTAGCCTTTCCCTTCTCCAGAGGATCTTCCCAACCCAGGGATCAAACCCCAGTTTCCCACATTGCGGGCAGATTCTTTACCAGCTGAGCCACAATGGAAGCCCAGGAATACTGAAATGGGTAGCCTATCCTTTCTCCAGCGGATCTTCCCAACCCAGGAGTCGAACCAGGGTCTTCTGCATTGGCCTGTGAGGAGGGGCCTCAAAAGGCTGAATGCTGGTCTCCTCATCCTAGCCTTCCTCCTGCTGTGGTCTGCTGCACAGGCTCAAGGGCCTACAGTATCCAGAGGCTCTAACAAAGGCTCAGGGTAACCCCCTCCCCAAGAAGAGCAGGCAGCTTGATTGCCAACAGTTTAATGCAGATGATATAGGAAATCTGTAGCTTGGAGGGGACATTAGTTCATTTCCAGCATTTAGCTATAAAACATAAACTGAGTTATGGTGTAGTAGGTTTCAAGCATATTCACACTGGCCTCCATTAAATTGTTTAAGGTTAAGAAATATATGGGATTCTGAGAGCATGTATTCCACTAACCAAAATTACACACTGGCCATTTGTCAAATCTGCAAGTTCAGTTCAGTTCAGTCACTCAGTCGTGTCCGACTCTTTGTGTTCCCATGAACTGCAGCACGCCAGGCCTCTCTGTCCATCACCAACTCCCAGAGTTTACTCAAACCCATGTCCATTGATTGGTGACACCATCCAACCATCTCATCCTCTGTCATCTCCTTCTCCTTCTGCCTTCAGTCTTTCCCATCATCAGGGTCTTTTCTAATGAGTCAGCTCTTCACATCAGGTGGCCAAAGTATTGGTGTTTCAGCTTCAGCATCAGTCCTTCCAATGAATATTTAGGACTGATTTCCTTTAGGATGGACTGGTTGGATCTCCTTGTAGTCCAAGGGACTCTCAACAGTTTTTTCCAATACCACATTTCAAAAGTATCAGTTCTTTAGCACTCAGCTTTCTCTATAGTCCAAATCTCACATCCATACATGACCACTGGAAAAACCATAGCTTTGACTAGATGGACCTTTGTTGGCAAAGTAATGTCTCTGCTTTTGAATATGCTATCTAGGTTGGTCATAACTTTCCTTCCAAGGAGTAAGCGTCTTTTAATTTCATGGCTGTAGTCACCATCTACAGTGATTTTGGAGCCCAAAAAAGTAAAGTCTGTCACTGTTTCCACAGTTTCCCATTTATTGACAGGACCAGACACCATGATCTTAGTTTTCTGAATGTTGAATTTTAAGCCAACATTTTCGCTTTCCTCTTTCACTTTCATCAAGGGGCTCTTTAGTTCTTCTTTGCTTTCTGCCATAAGGGTGGTATCATCTGCATATCTGAGGTTACTGATATTTCTCCCAGCAATCTTGATTCCAGCTTGTGCTTCATCCAGCCCAGCGTTTCTCATGATGTACTCTGCATATACGTTAAATAAGCATGGTGATAATATACAGACTTGACGTAATCCTTTCCTGATTTGGAACCAGTCTGTTGTTCCATGTCCAGTTCTAATTGTTGCTTCTTGACCTGCATGCAGATTTCTCAGGAGGCATTTCAGGTGATCTGGTATTCCCATCTCTTTAAGAATTTTCATGGAAGACTGACTGAAAACCACAATCACAGAAAACTAACCAATCTGATCACATGGTCCACAGCCTTGTCTAACTCACTGAAACTACGAGCCATGCCATGTAGGGCAACCTAAGATGGGTGGGTCTGACAAAACATGGTCCACTGGAAAAGGGAATGGCAAACCACTTCAGTATTCTTGCCTTGAGAGCCCCATGAACGGTCTGAAAAGGCAAAAAGACAGAAAACTGAAAGATGAACTCCCCAAATCTGCAAGGGCATTCCTAAATCAAGGTAAATGCACACTTTGGAATGATCCTATTGGTGTCTTGGTCATGGCACAGTTCATCTGGGGTAGGAAGAGGGGGTCTGGATGGCTGGTGAGGTGACCATCTCTGCAGGACAGTGCATGCTTAGGTGTCTGTCATGCAGTGGCCGAACAGCAAACAATCCCCATTACAATAAATCATTTTGTTTAATAGATCAAACAAATTCCCGGGAACGCAACATTAGAATTGCAAATGTATCCCCTGGAAAAGCAGAAGGGAAGCAGGTTCCCACAGAAAAGGGAAATGCTTGGAAGCCAGAGAGCAGAAAAGGGCCTGCTCCTCCCAACCATTCATCAGTACTCAGGATGTATGCAGTCTTGGTCGAAGCCCACTTTCCCAATACATACACAGATCTCCCAATGCCCACACCACGCCGGAAGCAGACCAATGTGTTCAGAGTGTCAGAGCTGGGAGGGATCAGGGTCCCAGCACCTAGATTTTCAGATTGATACACTGAGGCCTTAGGATAGGAATGTGGGTTCTCAGCCTTCCTCTCAAGGAAAAAGTCACACCAGGTGCCCCCGCTATGCCCCCCCCCATTTCCCCCGGAAATCAGTTGGAATAGAGGTTAAGGTGGCTTTGGAGGATATAAAGAGTGATACTCAGGAAGACATTCTTCCTATCCAGGAATAAGGGGAATTGCCTCCACTCCTCTCCTCCTCCTCCCCACCTCCTCTTCCCTCCCCTTCTCCTCCCTCTGCCTTCCTCTCTCTCCTCCTCTACTTTCTCCTCCTCCTGCCTCCCTTCCTCCTGCCACTGGTTGGAAACCGCCCACCCTGGCCAGGCACAATAATGACTGTTTACATGAATTGTCTCACAACAAGAAGTCCCAATAAGGAACATGGTGCTGTTGCCAAAAACTAACTGGCAGAATTCAGGAGGGGCCCAAAAAGGAAAGAGACACCAGCCCTGCCCACCTCCCAGAAGCCCTTGCACTGGAATCCTTCTTGGTTGAGAGATGCACATGCCACCAGGAGGGACCCTGAGTTAGATAAAATATGGGCCAAGCAAGACAATTGGCCAGGACAACCTGGAAAGTTAACCCCACTATCCTGAGACTTTGAGCCACATGGCAGAGCAGTTTTCCTGGGTTCTTTACTAACCTGTTGGTCTGCACCATGGCACCCCTTCCCAGTAAAGTCATTTGCTTTACTCATTTCTGAGTGTAAGAGCCCATTCTTGAGCACTGGGAGGGGTCCCACTTCTGGCAACACTCAAGCCCAAGGACAAGTAAATGACAAGTCCAAGGCAGGATTGTTTGCCCAAGACAAGACCAGCCCCATCTGGAAGGGGTTCTTTGTTCTGCTGTACAAAGAAGCCAGACAACCTCAGGGCCACTCTAGGCTCCAACTGGCTCTTCACCACCAAAGCAGAGGGACCGAAAAAGAAGATCTTGCCTGAAACACATCGAGCCTTCCCTGCTTTTGTCCGAGGCATCTGCCTCTCCCATCAGGGTGCTCTTTACAAGGGAGACAGGAGCTAAAAACCAACTGCCAGTACAGTCTGCTTTCACAGGGAGACGAATTAACCTCTAGGTGCAACCACCTCTTTGTTCCTAACAAAACCTCTGGGTGGCTCCTTTAGTTATGCAAATATGAGGCCAAGGTGGGGAGTGCCCACTCCTGGCCCCCAGGAGACTCAGTGCAAACTGATTCTGAACACAGAAGCCTCAGACTCAACAGTTCAAGAATTCAAGCTGAGGGAGGGGATGCGTCATAGAGAAGCCAGGGTGTGTGTGTGTGTGTGTGTGTCTGTCTGTCTGTCTGTGTGTCTGTCTGTTTCCATGAGCTTCTTAGTGTCCCGCCCCATCCGGGCTCAGAGTGCTCCTATTCATGATGGAGGACCACCCACACAAAGGGACAGGGATATCTGGCCAGAAGTCTCTGCTTCTTTAGGCTCTTGGGACCAAAGAGGCAGAAGGAGGGGCAAGGGGGCATCATTAACAAGAAGACAAGGCCCCTCCCCTCTCTCCTCTGGGAGGGGACCGGGGCCAGAGGTGTGTGTTTGGGAAGATGAGCACAGGGCAGGTCTGCTCCTCTCTAAGAGAAGGTTGCTTTGCCTTGGACTGTAGTGGGCAGAGATCCCTAAGGCAGGGCGAGGAGCCCTTTTGGAGTCAAGCCAGAACAGCTTTTGAAGGCTAAGACACCACTGTATCCTCTTCGTTAAAAACTTTAGTGGACAAAGAAAGGGGAAAAATACAGAGCAATTCTGACATTTTCCTTCTCAAAACCATTTATCTCCATTGCATAATTTTCCCTGATGATTGAATCTTGTCCTAATTAATTAGCACTTTTGCAGTAAGCTAAGCAGCTCTTAGCAAAGAACAAAGAAACTGTGTGTGTGTGTGTTTCCCTCCCCCTTCCTTGGACCACAGGGGGGATGCAAATTGACTCAACTACTGCTGGACTCCACTTCTGAGAATGGGGAGAAATAGGGATGATTAGGGAGGGGAAAGGGGGAGCCTGGTGACCTGGTGAGAACTGGCACAGAACAAAGAAGCAGTGACTTGTCTAATCCTCATTCAGAGGCAGGGAGCAAAAATCCAAGGAGAAAAAGGAAACAAAGAACAGATTTCCCACATGGGGACACAAGCACAGAACTCCCACAATGATTAATGATGCAATCAGGCCTCAGAGGCTTCTCAGGTTTCTGTGCAAATGAAGAGAAAATTTTAAAAATGTGGCTGAAACCCAAGCCCCAAATGTCAGTGTAATCTGAGAAGTGTCTGCTGAGAACAGGAGAAAAATGGATCTCTGGGGGCTGTTCCGCCTCTGCTCAGACCAAATAGAGAGGTTCACAGTTCAGTGGGGATCCCCACCACGGGAAGGACCCAGGGCAGCTGGAACAGGGCAGGCTGCAAAATGTTTACTGAGTCACCCTCATCACCATCACCCCGAGGCTAAGGATAGGATGCAGGGGAGCCCTCAAACGTGGGAGGAAAAGCATCACATCTTTGTTTTCACTAACTTTAAGCTGAAATTAGTGCTTCCTTCCATGAGCAATATGAGCAACAAACCCAAGTAGGAATTAGAGGTTCTGTGACTGTCTCTTTAAAAGATCTCGGGTATTTTCTCTGACATCACAGGTGTGGCAGACATCTCAGAATATCCTTTACCCCCTCACTACTTTGAAATTATGGTAGTCATTGGAAGTTGCTTGTCAGTAGACCTTGCTGTAAAATGTGTTAATGAAGAAACACATATGCTACTGAGTCTCAAACTTGCTTTTTAAGTGTTTTGATAACTATATTTCAATATAATTAGCTTTCTTTATAACCCTATGGCTTTTGTTTAATGAATTTAAACCATTCTTTTGAGAAAGGGGGCTATCAGTTCAGTTCAGTTCAGTCGCTCAGTTGTGTCCGATTCTTTGCGACCCCATGAATCGCAGCACGCCAGGCCTCCCTGTCCATCACCAACTCCCAGAGTTCACTCAGACTCACGTCCATCGGGTCGGTGATGCCATCCAGCCATCTCATCCTCTGTCATCCCCTTCTCCTCCTGCCCCCAATCCCTCTCAGCATTAGAGTCTTTTGACTTCAGCAAACCGCCAAAGGTACTTAAGAACCTCACAGAGTACACGGAGCCCAGCTTACCCTTGCTTTATTCTATCTGCTTGATGTATTTCTCCAACAAGATAAGAGCAAATGGAGCCTCCCTACCTGCATGGGGCAGGGACGCAGATCCTGCTCTCCCTAACCCCGAGGCCAACCCACCTGCACCTACAGAAGCTTCTGGAGTGCAGGACTCACCTGTGGGCCCCTTCTCTCTCCTCCTCTGGGACCATCCACTCTTCTCTCCCCAGGGACCTCTCTGCTTCCCCCAAGGACTCACATGGACCCGATCCAGTCCCAGAGCCAGGAAGTGTGTAGGCTGCATGAGTGGCTAAGGTAGCCTGAGGGTCTTGCTAAGAATTCTTAGCCAGAGGGTCCAGGCAAGATCTGATCTCCCTCAGCTGGTGACTTCCGTGGACTTACAGCACTGACAATGGCTGATGAGCGCGTGCTGAAGGAATCTGTGAGTGAGTATAGGCTAAAGAGAGAAAGAGAGAAGGCGTCATCAAAGCTTCTCACCTGCTCTGTGCGAGATGTCAGGTCTTCTACAGAAGGAGAGCCTAGGCCCATTCTTTGAGGTTCTGCTAGTGTAATAACCAGCTAGCACGAGAGAGAGAGAGAGAAAGCATGTTGAAAGCCCTGGTCAGGTCCCATATCATGGATTTGAAGCATACTAACCAGAGCCTCTGGAACTGGTGGATTTTTAACAATGTTCTACGAGGGGGAGATGCTAGTCCACGTGAACCTTGAGCTTTGCCGTTTTCTCTCAGGCTTTACCACTGGACTGCTTGCCTCCGGGTTTAAGACTCTGTTGCAGTGTTTTGTCTGCTCCCCTAGTGGCTGGCAAGCATCTAGCACACATGAGGAGCTTGGACAATGCAAATGAATGGATGCATGAACTTCTGCCATCTGTGGGTGGGAGTAGACTGCATTTTCAAGTGGCAGCACAATCTCTCCCAGCCCACATTCTCTTCCCCTAGTGTGACTTTGGCACTGAGAAGGTAGAGTCTGTGTTTCCATTGCCTTGAACCTGGGAAGGTCTGTGACTACAGGGAGATGATGCCACATGATTTCCAAGGCTAAGTCATAAAAGCCAATAAAACTTCCATCTGGTTCCCTGGGAACCCAGCTGCCACACTGTGAAGAAGCCCAGACCAGCCACTGGGAAAGCCCACATGCCTAGGTGACCACTAGCAGCCCTAGCCAAGACCCCACTCAGAGCCTGCATCACACGCCAAGCACTTGAGCCTTCAGATGATTTAAGCTTCAGCCTTCAAGTTGTCCTAAGGAGACCCCAAATATAACCTCCCCACCGTATCCTGTCTGGATTCCTGACCCACAGACTCATGAGTCTTACTGATGAGGGTCATATGCCACTCAGTTTGGGAGGCCTGTGATACAACACGGTGACTGCCTCAGGTACAGAGGTGGGAGAGATGCCACTCTTACACAAGAACAGCCAGGGGCCCAAGCCTGGAAGGACCACAACAGAAGGGGAACACAGAGGGGCCCAAGAAGGCAGCACATGGGGTTTTCTGCCTGGATTCATGTGGCCCAATGTCCAGACATGGTGGCTGGGGAGAAGAGAAGAGGAGACGCAGGGTCCAGGAGGCCCCCTTCTATGCTCTCCAGGGCAGGCACAGGAACCAGAGTTCAGAGAGCCTGTGTAGCTACTACCTGCCACTCCAGAGCCAGAGAGAAGGCTGGGTGCCTGGGCCCAGGTGACAGAGCACGCCCATGGATGGAGGGGTGCTCAGAGCCAGAGGACCCCCAGAGAGGACCAATGGGGAGCCCAGGTAGGGAGGTCTGCAGCCTTCAGATCCCCAGCAGATAGCTCTTACCCTCCAAGGACAGTTTCCAGAACCTGGAAGGGTCAGCAGGGGCCCCTTAGACCAGATCAGGACACATAGGGAGGGTGCTTTGGAGGGGGAAAACCAGAGTCCCTCCTGGCTGGGCTGCCCTGGCCTCTCTGAGCCTCAGAACTTATCAGTAAAGGTGGTGGCACCACCTTGCCAAGACTGGAAAAGACAGTTATGCCAAGTAACTTTTGCAGAGCCTGACTAGCACTCCCTTATCTTGCTGAGAACCAGAGAAGTCAGAGAAGGGACGAGAAAATCAGCAGCCCAGCAGGTCCTACCTGAGGGGTAAGAATCCACCAGGACCTCAGGGTCACAGCCTCATGGGGCAGGCCACCAGCTGGGAAGGCGAGTGTTTACTCAGCAGAGCTGAGGGCTGTTAAGGAGAGAGATGACTCCAGCCATCTCTCCACCTCCAGAGAGAGCAGCCTGGTGTGTGGTCAGCCAGGCTGTGTGTTCCTAATGAGAGGCACATTTCCACAGGCTCATTCTTGGCCCTCCTGCCAAGGAAGGCGGCCCCACAATCCCACACCCCCCCCCCCACACCCCAGTGCCCTTGGCACTGTTTCTAGCAAGGCGAATTGCCCCGTGTTTCTCCCATGTCAGTGCTGCTGTCCAAGACGTGTCTTTGCCCACGAATAGGCATCTGAAAGTGCCATCCAATGACCTCCATCACCCTGTGACATCTTGGGGTGTTCCTTTTGACTTAATTGTTTTCAATCCCAGCTGCTTGCCTGTGGAAAATGCAGTAGTACTGTAGTCAGGGGTGAATCAGAGCTACAGTAGCTACAGAGCTACAGGACACAGAGCAGGGGGGCACAGAGGCTGATGGGAAGAAGGAAGGACAGAAAAGGCACACAGAGCAGAAGGCCCCGGGCAGGAAGGGCCATAAGTCCTGAAGGCACAAGGCTGAGGAGCCACAGGGGAGTCTTCCGGGGGCATCCACTGCCATTCATGAGCTCCTAGCAAAGAAGCACCTCACTCGCACATAGCTCACCTGGCCAGCCCCATGGGATTAGTGGGGGCAGAGCGCTGCTCCTGATGTTCCCAAGAGCTGCTGGGAGGCAGCAGGGTCAGGACTGCAGACCCCAGTTCTCTTTCTGAGACTGACTAGACAGATTACAACTTTGATGCCGTTGCACTCAAGAAGAGGGAACCAGGTCTTCTCACTGAGTTGGATTGTTTTTCAGTCGCTCAGTCATGTCCAGCTCTTTGTGACCCCATGGACTGCAGCACGCCAAACTTCCCTGTCCTTTACTACCTCCCAGAGTTTGCTCAAACTCATGTCCATTGAGTCAGTGATGCCATCCAATCATCTCATCCTCTGTCGTCCCCTTCTCCTCCTAAGCTCAATCTTTCCCAGCATCAGGGTCTTTTCCAATGAGTCAGCTCTTCCCATCAGGTGGCCAAAGTATTGGATATCAGCACTTCCAATGAATATTCAGGGTTGATTTCCTTTAGATTGACTGGTTTGATGTCTTTGCTGCCCAAGGGACTCTCAAGAGTCTTCTCCAGCACCACAATTCAAAAGCATCAAGTTGGATTGAGTGATTTTAGAACACATTTCTCTGAAAAAAAAATTAACTGGTCCTGGGAGATGTAACAGTGCTTTCCACCAGGAGGGAAACACCTGCCAACTCTGCCCTGATGCTCAGAATCCATTAGTCAGCCCCTTCATTCACTCACGCCAGTGAAGGCCTAGCCGATGTCCATATCAAGGGCCTCCAGGGAAGGTAACATCTTAACTGATTAACCAGCTTGATCCCCTTCAGAGTTTGTCTTTCTTTGCAACATGTATTGGTTTTCTATTGCTGCTTCTGTTGAGGAGTTCTCAGGACTTCCCCCAGTTGACTCACTGTAAGGACTCACAGAACTCTGAAAAGCTGTTAATATGGCTATGGTTTATCACATTGAAAAAATGCAGATTAAAATCAACAAAGGAAAAATGTTATATAGGACAAGTCTGGGAGAGACCAGTCACAAGCTTCCAGGTGTCCACTCCCAGTGGAGTCACATTCACAGCAGTTAATTCTCCCAGCTAAGATGTGTGACCACATGTGTGGAGTCTGGCCACCCAGGGTATTCATGGAGGCCAATCAGACAGGCATGGAGCCCACATGGCTGACATTAGCTACTCAGTTTCCAACCCGTCCCCCTGCCCAAGAAATCACACTACATATAGTATTGCCAAGGGTCTAGGCAAGGAAAGACAGACATTCCTCATTGTCACGGGCTGAATTGTGTCCCCTCCCAAATTCATATGTTGAAATTTTAACACCAGTACCTAGAATATGACTGTATTGGAAGATACAGACTTTAAAGATATGATTAGGTTAAAATGAGTCTGGTAGTGTGAACCTTAATCCTATATGACCAGTGTCCTTATAAGAAGAGAAAATTGGGACACATAGAGACCCCAAGAGGACACAGTGAGAAAGCAGCCATCCGTAAGTCAAGGAGAGAGGCCTCAGGAGAAACCAGGCTTGCCAACATCCTGATCTTGGACTTCCAGCCTCCAGAATGTGAGATGTTGCCTTTCAACTGTTTGGGCCACACAACCTTTGGGTGGTTTGTATGGTTATATAAGCCCTAGCAGACTGAGATAGCCTTAAATCGCATTGTTGACATAAATTGGCTCAAAGCCTCAGATAGCTCCTCTTAGCAGACAGGATATTCCAAGAACTCAGAATTTATCTCCCAGGATCTGGGCAAGTGCAAGTCCTGAAGCCCTTTGGAAAGTGCAGGGTTTGGACAACCTGGGACTGCAGAGAGAATTCTTTACCATATGCTGCCATAACAAATCTCTACAGCTTTAGTGGCTTAAAATAACTCAAAGTCATTATCCTGTAGTTCTGGAGATCAGACATCCCCCTGGCCTGGTATCACAGGACTAAAGTCAAGGTATTGGCAAGGCTGGCTTCTTATTGGAGGCTCCAAGGGAGGATCTGATTCCTGTGGTTGTAGGACTGAAGCACTTGTTTCTGGTGTCATTTGGTTCTGGTTTTGTTTTGCTAGCTACAACTTCTAGAGATTGCCCATATCCCTTGATTTTTGGCCCCTTCTTCAAACCAATCTCAAACCTCTATCTTTGAACCAATGACAGCAAGTTGGGTCCTTTTCATATTGTGTCTCTCTACCTTCCTCCTCTGTCTTCACTTTTTTAAGGACTCACAAGATTAGACTGGACCCGCCTGGATAATCCAGGATAATCTCTCCATTGCAAAGTCCTTCATTTATCCACATCCACAAAAATCCCTTTGCCATATGAAGGAACATATTTGTAGACCCCTGGAATTCAAGTGAAGACTTGGGGGGGAGGGGCGTTATTCTGTCTGCCACTCTGTCACCAGATAATAACAATCTGGGTGAATAGAAGGGGATGCCAGGGGCAGGTACCACACCAGCTATGGTCTCCCTAATGCTTAAGTCTACAGAAGACTGGCCTGACCCATGCAAGCTCTGCTGAAGATCTAAAGCCCTCAACATTTCAGGAAACTCTAAGGAGCTTTCTCATTCCTAATCCTCAGGAGCTTTGCCCACCTCCTCCCACTGAATTTTTTTTCTCATCTCTGGAATTTCTCAATTCTATGTTTTATAGCTGTCCATGGTCATCACTCTGTAATGATAAATACCAAACTCAGTCCCTTCCCTTATCTAGAAACACCCCAGCGGGCACATTACCACCAAACACAGGCCCTCTGAGCGACAGGCTTTCTGTCAGTCTGGGAAAACAGGCAGACCCTCATGACTGTACAGAACCCCTTGCCCCAACATAGTATCTACTCTTGGATTGAAGTCTTTCAACCTGGTTGTGCCAGGCTGAAACTCTTCCTTCCAGTCTCTCCCCTGCCTCCACCCTTCAGGAGACAAAGGCAGAGTGAAAGGGCTTCTGCAAAGCCTTCTTCTCTGCCATCTCCCACATGGCCTCGTATGCTCATCCAGGGACTGACTCGGGACACTCAAGTCCCCTTTGGCATCTGGCATGGGGGTTGGGGTGGAACAGCTACAGTACACCTGAGTACAAAAAACAAAACAGTGATAATCATAGTTTAAAATGTTTATTGTGTTTAGGGCAAGAAGTCTTAAATTGAGTTGTTCAGAGACCCATTCTGTGACTTCAACACATCAGGGCTTTGGGCCACTTGGCCCTTTCCTCGTGAGAACAGAATGGCTCATTATACCCTCACATAACAGAAATCAGGAAGAAAGGTAGACAGTGAAGAAAGAACCTTCTTCCTGTGAGGCTCAACGGTTTTGTTGTTGTTATTTAGTCACTAAGTCATGTCCTACTCGTTTGCAACTCCATGAACTGTAGGCTGCCAGGCTCCTCTGTCCATGGGATTTCCCAGGCAAGAATACTGGAGTGGGTTGCCATTTCCTTCTCCAGGAGATCTTCCCAACCCAGGGATCGAACCACATCTCCTGCATTGCAGACAGATTCTTTACCACTGAGTCACCAGGGAAGCCTCAATGGCTTTATGAGAGAAGAAAACATTTTCCCAGAGGTCCCCAGGTGAGTCCCTCAGGCCCCCCAACTCCAGAACTGAGTTACATGGCCCCCACCTCCCCATCACCACTAAACCAGCCCCAAACTGAGGAGTGGGATTATTGTGATTGATTTGAACCAACCGTGATGTACTCATTAGCCTGGGGGCCCACCATCTCCTAAGCATATTGCCGGAGCTGATATCTGAACAAAACAAGAGTGCTTGTAAAGGAAAAATGGCTGCGGTGCAGCCAGCCAGCATCTGAAATCAAAGACTCAACAGCCATTCACTGAATAAATATGACCTGTGGCATCTCCATGGGTTTTGGATCTCAGGGATGAAAATACTTTATGAGCAAGATCTAGTCCTGGCCATAGCTTGGGACCATGCAGAGCAAATACATGGCTGAGGGGCTAGAGAGGGCCACAGAAGACATTCAGAAGTCCACGCATAAACAACAAGGAAGCAGGGACTTGTTAGAGCTAGTTAAGAGGTTACTTCAGTCCAGGTAGTAGTGATGGTAGACGTGGTAGGAATGAAGGAGAGAGAGGATGTGGAGTTCTGAATGAAAAGAGCCTAACAGGCTTTGCTGATGGGTTGGATGTGATGTATGAAAGAGAGAGAGACATGGAGAGAAAGAGAGGAGAGAGAAAGAGGCGGTGTCCAGAGAAATCCTCAGCATTCTCTCTGACCAGCAGGGAGGAGGCTTGCTCTTTACTGAACTGGGAGAAAGAGGATGAAGGTGGGTCATACCTGAGATGGCCATTAGACTTCCAGACGGAGATGAGACAGGCAGTTAGGTGCTGAGTCCTGGGCTCAGGAGAGAGCTCCAGGCTGGAGGGACACTTGTGTCTCCAAACTATAAGCTCAAATGAAGCCCTGGAGAGAATGTGAGTGAAGATGGAGGAGAGAAAAGGACCAGGACACAGCCTCGGGCCTCCACGTGTCTGACTTAGGAAGATGACGAGAGACCAGGAGAAAAGACAGTAAAGGGTGGTCATGGAGTGGGGCAGAGAGCGGAAAAGACAGTGACTGGGGAATGACCAACTCTAGCTGTCTCACATGCTGCTGAGAAACCAGGCATCAGGCTGGCACCCATGACAGTCCTCATCTCCTACAAGACTCAGAATAGCGACCACTTTCACCTTTTCAGGTTTCCTGACCATGGACTTGCACTTCCCAGAAACCTGAGTTTCTAGGGTATCTATGTATCTTATTCTCCAATATGAGTGATCCCAGGACCACCACTCATGAAGAAAGCCTAGAAGAAGAGAAAGGCCAACTGAAAAAGCAAGGCAGTCTCAAACAAAAGAACTGGAATTTAATAAACAGATCTCACACATAACTTTAAGAAGAGACACATCCAATTAGTATTCTGGGGAGATCTGAAAAGATAAGGACAGAATTCCTAGAACAGGCTGCCATTTAAAAAAAAAATCAGGGACCAAGAAAATACTCTTGAATGCTATGCACACTATGCCAAAATAAATAATTTACTAGAAAGACAACTACAAAAAAAAATTTCCGAAATTGTAGACAGAAACATTAGCAAAATAAAGATAAATAAAGATCATAGCGAGGATCAACCTAGAAATTCCGACAACTGACCAATAAACTTTCCAAAAAGGTTCAGTTCAGTTCAGTCACTCAGTTGTGTCCGGCTCTTTGCAAGGACTGCAGGAGGCCAGGCCTCCCTGTCCATCACCAACTCCCAGAGGTTACTCAAATTCACGTCCATCAAAGCAGCGATGCCATCCAACCATCTCATCCTCTGTCACCCCTTTCTCCTCCTGCCCTCAATCTTTCCCAGCATCAGGGTCTTTTAAAATGAGTCAGTTCTTTGCATCAGATGGCCAAAGTATTGGAGTTTCAGCTTCAACATCAGTCCTTCCAGTGAATATTCAGGGCTGATTTCCTTTAGAATGGACTAGTTGGATCTCTTTGCAGTCCAAGGGTCTCTCAAGAGTCTGCTCCAACACCACAGTTCAAAAGCATCAATTCTTCAGCATTCAGCTTTCTTTATAGTCCAACTTTCACATCCATACATTACTACTGGAAAAACCATAGCCTTGACTAGACAGACTCTTGTTGACAATGTCTCCGCTTTTTAATATGCTGTCTAGGTTGGTCATAACTTTCCTTCCAAGGAGTAAGTGTCTTTTAATTTCATGGCTGCACTCACCATCTGCAGTGATTTGGAGCTCAAAAAAATAAAGTCAGCCACTGTTTCCACTGTTTCCCCATCTATTTCCCATGAAGTGATGGGACCGGATGCCATGATCTTCATTTTCTGAATGTTGAGCTTTAAGCCAACTTTTTCACTCTCCTCTTTCACTTTCATCAAGAGGCTTTTTAGTTCTTCTTCACTTTCTGCCTTAAGGGTGGTGTCATCTGCATATCTGAGGTTATTGATATTTCTCCCAGCAATCTTGATTCCAGCTTGTGTTTCTTCCAGCCCAGCGTTTCTCATGATGTACTCTGCATATAAATTAAATAAGCAGGGTGACAATATACAGCCTTGATGTACTCATTTTCCTGTTTGGAACCAGTCTGTTGTTCCATGTCCAGTTTTAACTGTTCTTCCTGACCTGCATACAGATTTCTCAAGAGGCAGGTCAGGTGGTCTGGTATTCGCATCTCTTGAACAATTTTAACAGTTTATTGTGATCCACACAATCAAAGGCTTTGGCATAGTCAATAAAGCAGAAGTAGAGGTTTTTCTGGAACTCTCTTGCTTTTTCGATGATCCAACAGATGTTGGCAATTTGATATCTGGTTCCTCTGCCTTTTCTAAATCCAGCTTGAACATCTGGATGTTCATGATTCATGTACTGTTGAAGCCTGGCTTGGAGAATTTTGAGCATTACTTTGCTAGCGTGTGAGATGAGTGCAATTGTGCAGCAGTTAGAGCATTCTTTGGCATTGCCTTTCTTTGGAATTGGAGTGAAAATTGAGCTTTTCCAGTCCTGTGGCCACTGCTGAGATTTCCAAATTTGCTGGCATATTGAGTGCAGCACTTTCACAGCATCATCTTTCAGGATTTGAAATAGTTCAACTGCAATTCCATCACCTCCACTAGCTTTGTTTGTAGTGATGCTTCCTAAGGCCCACTTGACTTCACATTCAAGGATATCTGGCTCTAGTTTGATGATGACACCTCATGATTATCTGGGTCATGAAGATCTTTTTTTGTACAGTTCTTCTGTGTATTCTTGCCACCTCTTCTTAATATCTTCTGCTTCTGTTAGGTCCCTGGTGGCTCAGAGGTAAAGTGTCTGCCTGCAATGCGGGAGACCCAGGTTCGATCCCTGGGTTGGGAAGATCCCCTGGAGAAGGAAATGGCAACCCACTCAGCTACCCTTGCCTGGAAAATCCCATGGACAGAGAAGCCTAGTAGGTTACAGTCCATGTAGTCGCAAAGAGTCAGACATGACTGAGCAACTTCACTTTCACTTTCCAACAAGGTAGAGCAAATAAAATAAAGGGAAGAAAAATTATTCAGAAAGTAATACAGAGAAATTTGCTGGAGTCAAAGGAAGATACAATTCTTCTGGACAAAAGAATACATCATCCAGAAAGATTCAAACATCTCAGCAACATCAGACACTTGAAATGCAGGATCCTGGAAGGCAGTGGAGGGTTCCTATGAGGTTCTGAGTAGAAATATGCAGTTGTACAAGTCTTTACCTAGACAAACTATCAGAAAATGTGAGGGCAAAATAAATAGATTTTTATAACCACAATGCTTAAAAAAAATTCACTCTAAAAATTTACTTTCTTAAGAAGTTTTTTCCAACAAAGTGAGAATGAAAACCAAGAAAAACAGAGAAACTAAGGTTCCAACCCAGAGAAAGGTAAAAATGACCCAGGAGAACAGCTGTGCTGCAAGGCTCAGACAGTCAGCCTCTCCCCTGTCCTACCCTCCAGGTACCAATTACAGAAATGCTGGAGAATCCATACAAGTCTTGGGAAATCTTGGGGTAAAACACATAATGAAAAAGCTAAAAATGACAACACAATAAGGATAATAAAAGAAGCTACAAGAATAAACATCTCAGCTGAAAGGCATGGTACAAATATGAAACAAACTAAAACTCACGTGGCCTGAGACATTAGGGAGCAGGGGGCACCTCCTGGAGCAGAGCCGTAGAGGGTCCTGACACGACCGGGAAGCAGGAGAACCTCACCCACACCCCGGGTGGCCGAGTCAAAGGGAGGCAAAGTCGGGCATTTGTTCTCAGCTTAGAACCCATTTCTGGACCAAAATCAGCCAGAAATGGGGGCTCAGTCTGGTCCTCATTACAGGCTTGGCCCTTCTCTCCAGAGACTCAGGCAGACACGCTTGCAGTGCCTCCAATTTACCCACCATCACTGCCCGACCTGGACACACCTTCTCCATCACATGCCTTGTCACTCATGCCTGTCACCTCTCAGACCCGAGCTGTCCTCCACATAACCCAGGAATCAGACTTGATGGCCACGTTCCTTTCCCAGTCACCATCCGGTCCATCAGTAAATCTGAATGGATCTGTCCTTGGAATACTGTCTACCCAGATCAACCTCTTATCTGAGTCTGCTCTCCATCCTATCCAAGCCCACCCTCATCTCAGGCCTCCTAACACATTTCCACACTTAAACCCTCACCCCTTACAGCCTTCTCACAAAGCAGCAGCCAGAGGGATCCTTCTACAGTGCAAGTCAGACCACCTCACTCAGAGAAATGTCAAAGCCCACAGAGTTATGGCCTCTAAGCACACCCTCTGTTCTCCCCAGCCTTCATTCCCTCTGGATTGCCCAATGATCCTCAAACAAGCCAGGAGCAGACTCAGGCCTCAGGTTTTGCACTTGCTTTTCCCAAACATCACTCAACTCAAATACACCCCTCAAGGTTCATTTCCACCTCCCTCAGCTGGGAATGTATCACCCATCCATAAGTAGGCACCAGCTCCAATTGACCCTAATGATTTTCTTTAATGGCATTGATTCTAAGGTTGCTTGAAATTAGTGGATCAAATTCTGTGACAAAATGTGGGAGCATTCACACCTGGGTGTGTCCATACTTACCCAGAAAGCCAGGCTCCAGCACCCCAAGAACCCAGCACCCTCCATTCATTTGAAGAGCTGTGGTGTGTGTGCTCACAGAGGGCCCAGAAATGCCTCTCTGACAAGCATCCCCCAACTCAGAGGGCACCAGGGATTCCTGAAAATCCACTTTTGTTTGAGCGGAGTCTGGTGGGAAGGATGCTCTGTCTAACCTCCTGGAGACTGAAGGTGTCGGCCAAGTCAGGCTGATCACTGCACCCTGAGTGCACACGGAAGCCTGGGACTCTATGCCTCACCAAGAGACACCCTTGCTTCCAATGCAGCCACAACACCTTGCTTTCATCAGGCTCTCCACACAGTCATTCTCAGCTGAGAAAGAGCTACAGCGACCAGAGGGAAGAAAAAGATGAACGCAGGCTACAGGCTGTCTCACACCTCCCCTGTCCCTCCCCTCCCCACCATCCCACGCCCCCCTCCCACTCTGTCTGCCTTTGGAGTGTCCTCATTTCCTCCTGGCCCCCCGCTTTTGTTCTTCACCCTCTTCTCCTCCTGCTTAATTTCTCAAAATAGAAAAATTTTGAGAAACAAATTACAGACTAATGGTAGTGTCAATTCCCATGAGCTCAGGAAAACATAGAATTTAATTTCAGTCTGAGAGAGAATATTTATGAAGCATCTTTTCTCCTTCAACGTCTGTCCGTAAGAAGCTTCGGATGCCTGAAGAGCCCTGCCCTCGATGCGCTGATGCCACCTGGCTTTTTGTAAAGCCTCTTCTACTTCCGGGGGTGGCCACAGCCCTCAAAGGAAGGGTCACATGGCACCTTTCCCAGGAGCTCAGGAAGCTCTGAGCTTGAGAAAGGAGGAAAGCAGCCCAACAACTTGAAGCCAAAATCCCAATCCAGAACCTTCTTTTCCAGCTCGCTGATGTTGGGCCTCCTGTTCTGAGAGTTTTGCCCCAAAGTGCATGACATTCATTCATTTGCTATTTACCAAGCCTTGCACCACTTCAGGCAGTGGGAACACAAAGTCCCCATCCTGGGCAGCTCACTTTTCTCACCCTGGGGTGAGAGAAGCAAAACAAGCCACCAAATAAATGTATGTCAGTTGTACCACAATGTCAAGAAGAAAAATCAAGAAGAGTAAGAGAGGGGTGGGAACTCGTGTGGAGAGCTTAGTCGTAGAGGACCTTCCATCACATAAACATGAAAGACGCACAGGAGGTCTGGGCGCAGGTCTCTCCAGCAGAGGGAGCCGCATGCGCAAACACCCTGGGCAGGACTGTCCTTGGGATGTTCAGGAAGCCACACGTGGGGCAAAGGCAGGCATGAGCCAGGGCCTGGGGACCTTCTGAGAGAGACGGGAGCCCCTGGAGTGTTGGAGCAGAGGGAGACGGGGTCTGAATAGCATCTGCGGTGCAGAAAGAGGATGGGGTGCAGCCCACCCTCCCTTTGGGCTCCTTCATCAATGCACTGGCTTATGTCCTTCCCCAGCTCCCACAAGGCTGGTGTTCATGCAGTCAGGATAGTGCCCTGACCACCCCACCCTGGGGAGGAGGACTTCAATAGTAACAGCCATTGCGGGAAGCTGCATAATGGCCCTAATCCCCAGAACCTGAGAACGTTACCTTCTGTGGACAAAGGGACTGTGTCGATGTGATAAAGTTGGGATCAAGATGGGAAAATTATTCTGATTATGGAGGTAGCCTGGTGTAACCACAGGGTCCCTATAAGAGGGACACAGGAGGAGTCAGAGGGAAGGTGACGTGCTGACAGAAGCAGAGGTCAGGGTGATGAGCTGTGAAGATGGGGGAAAGGCTGCAAGCTCAGGGCTGCCTGAGCCTCCTGAGTGGAAAGGGTGAGGAAAGTGATTCTTCCCTGGAGCCTCCATAAGGACCAGAAGAGAGCGTGGGGGCTCCCCACAGAGACTCGACCCAGCACCCCTCCCTTGGAGCTTCCAGAAGTAGACACAGGGGATCGGGGTACCAAAGCCTGCCCTGACTGTCCCAGCCCTGAAGTTCCCGGCAGGTCTGCTTTCAGAACAGTGGTCCCCAAGGGGTGAAGAACGGCTCCATGGAGCAGTGCTGGGGCAAGGCACTGCAGAGCCTCCCACCAGAGCCTCCCGCCAGAGCAGGGCTGCCAGAGCCTCCACAGACGTCCCAGTGTCTCTGCAAGTCACCTGGGCAGTCAGGAAACCTCAGGAACAGGACCTTTCCTACAAGGAACTGACAGACAGTAGGTGTCCAGGAAATGTCTCCCTGCCATTAAGGAACAAGCCAAGCATTCCTGGGGCTTTCTCCTTTCCATCACCGCCTCCCTGCTCCAGAGATGGACTGAGGTGAGCTCCCCTTGGGAGAAATCCACCCGGTTCACTGCTGGTCCTGAGGGGCCGGCACCAAAAGCGGGGAATTCCACCCAGCCCTTCAGAGGGTCAGTGTTCAGCTGCGCGCACACAGGGCCCAGGCAAAGGGCATCCTGCTTCTGGCAAAGGCCATGCTGGTCAGCCCCAACCCCTACCTTCCAGCTTGCCCTCGGCGCACTCAGCCCATGTCGGACACACACAGGACCAGTGAGTACCTGCGCTCCATCCACTCACAGCTCTGGAGGTGTTCAAGGGGTGAGAAGGGCCCACACCGCCCTGGGGGCCCACACACACCCTTTCTCCATCCCCGGTGTCAGCCTCTACTGGCATCTTGGGTTCTGCTCCAGCCGCCACATCCACTCGGTCACCAGTTGCTGAAGTGCCATCTTCCAGTTTTTCAGTCTCTTCAGTCCTCTCCACCCACCCGCCACTGTTCTGATTCTGGCTCCAGGCACAGGGCACCTCCTCCAGTTCTGCCAACCCCCAGTGCTGATCCAGCCAGTCCTCGTGCATGTCTGCCCTTGGCACCTGCTGGGACCCCAGGAGAAGGGCCAGGTCTTTAAGGCCCCAGAGTCTATCCCCCCTGCCTCTGGTCTTTGTGCCCTCTCTGTCCCTAGCAGCACCGCCTCCTGCAGTCCTGCAGCACCCTCTCCCGAGGTCTTCCCTGACCTGAGGATGCACCCACAGCTGGGTCCAATGGCATCGGGGCTCCCGCTCCCAGGACTGGTGCACCCCTGCACTCTATGCCAGGCAGTCACTGCCTGCACCCCGCTGTCCTTGACTGATGTCTGACCAGGCACATTCTGGGATAGGAACCTGTCTTCCACCTGGGCCACCTTGCCCCTAACACAGAACAGCTGCATCCTCATAGAACGAGCTCAAGACCTGTCCCCAAGCCAGCCTATGCCAACCATGGAGGAGAGTGTCCACACCAAGAACATGGGGTGGGCTTGCACCACTTGCCCTGGTGCCCCTTGCACCCTCCCCCCAACCCACACTCACAGGCACACTCAGATCCACAGGCACACACTCACACGCACTCACAGGCACACACACACACCACGCTCTCGCACTGTGGAACCCCTGACAACTGCAGCTGGGACTGCCAAAGCCCTGCAGGAAGGTGGCCAAGGGGAACTGGCTGCTCCCGGCCTTCATCAGAGCAACTCCCACAACTTCATGCCAGCAACTCGGCTCTCTAAGATATGGTGCAGTCCACTTTCATAGCTCACCTTTTGAACACACCTGTCCAGACTTTTTTAAATCCCCACTTGCCACACTTTTACAACTTAGGGTGGAATAAAGGATGGCTTTGTGCCACATAAGCTCCAGGGTGGGTGCTACAGATTTCACCTCACCTCCTCGTTCCTCAGCTTACAAACTGGGCATCAGCATCAGAACTGCAGAAGGTCCTGCCCTCGGGCTAGCACTGGGTGCAGCCCCCCACAGCACCCACAAGTGTGTCATGGTGGAAGAACCAGCACCTGGGAGGGGAAAGCATGGAGCCCCTATCCCCTTGTGAACTCTCTCTAGCTCTCACCAGGCTGAACTTTCCTGCTCTCAATCAGTCTGAGCCACCACAAGCCAGCCCAGATTAAAGGGGAGGTGATGATGGCAGCCACCCCAAGAGTAGGCTTCCAAAAATGCAAATGGGGGGACTTCGCTGGTGGTGCAGTTGATAAGAATCTGCCTCCAATGCAGGGGACACAGATTCAGTCCCTGGTCCTGGAATATCCCACATGCCTCGGAGCAACTAAGTCCATGTTCCACAACTACTGAACCCGTGCCCTAGAGCCTGGGAGCCACATTTACTGACGCCTGCATACTCTAGGGCCCTCAAACCACAGCTAATGAGCCCCAGTGCTGCAACTGCTGGAGCCCATGTGCCTAGGCCCTGTGCTCTGCAACAAGAGAAGCCGCCACAATGAGAAGCCCAAGCACCCCAACTAGAGTAGCCCCCACTGTCGGCAACTAGAGAAAGCCCACGTGCAGCAACAAAGACCCATTGCAGCCAAAAATAATAATAAATAAACTACTTTAAAAAGGCAAATGGGATGAAGAAGCACATCCCAAGGGAGCCCGCCTCTCAGGCGATACTGGCACAGCTTCATCTCAGACAAGTCTTTAGGCCTGACATCTCCTCTCCAGCACCAGGGCCCCTGGGAGCCGTGAATGCTATGCCCAGAACACTCTCTGGTCTGCTCCAGCTGAGGCTACCGTTTTGTTCCCAACATCTCCCTGGGCCAGGGCGCTTGGCCCTACCACATACCCAACTCCCATACTGCAGGAGCTATCTCAGAGCCTCACGGGGCCTTTGCCCCATGACCTGGGGAACATGTGACAGTGTGGAGCCTCCCCTCACAGGAGCTTCTAGAAGGAGGAGTGCAGGACAGAGAGGTCTGGATGCTTCAGCAAACAGTTCTGCAGCCGACAGAGGGCCACGTACGGTGCTGGCTCCAAAGCCCTCGTGGCCTTTTGAAGGCTTCCTGGCCCCTTGGTGGGTCCTCCCATCCTGCTTAGCTGTGTCCCAGCTCCACTGTGTGTGTGTGTGTGCGTGCATGTGTGTGTCTGTGTGTATGTGTGTGTGGGTGTGTCTGTATGCTTGTGTGCGCATGTGTGTGCGTGTGTGTGTGTGTGTGTGCGTGTGTCTGTGTGTATGTGTGTATGGGTGTGTCTGTGTCTATGTGTGTGTCTGTGTGTGAGCATATGTGTCCGTGTATGTCTGTGTGCCTGTGTCTGTGTGTGGATGTGTCTGTGTCTATGTGTGTGTCTGTGTGTGTGCATATGTGTCCGTGTGTGTCTGTGTGTCTGTGTCTGTGTGTCTGTGTCTGTGCATGTGTGTGTGCATGTATGTGCGCGCGCGTGTGTCTGTGTATGTGTGCGTGCACGTGCATGTGTGTGTGGGTGTGTCTGTGTCTATGTGTGTGTCTGTGTGTGTGCATATGTGTCCGTGTGTGTCTGTGTGCCTGTGTCTGTGTGTGGATGTGTCTGTGTCTATGTGTGTGTCTGTGTGTGTGCATATGTGTCCGTGTGTGTCTGTGTGTCTGTGTCTGTGCATGTGTGTGTGCGCGTGTGTCTGTGTATGTGTGTGTGCACGTGCATGTGTGTGTGTGCGTGTGTGTCTGTATGCTTGTGCGCGCGTGTGTGTGCGTCTGTGTGTGTGTGTATGTGTACGTGTGTATGGGTGTGTCTGTGTCTATGTGTGTGTCTGTGTGTGTGCATATGTGCCCGTGTGTGTCTGTGTGTCTGTGTGTGTGCGTGTGTGTGTGTGTGCGCGTGTGTGTGCACGTGTGTGTCTGTGTGTGTGTACACATGTTCATGCAAACAGTCCGTCATCCTTGCTGGGCAATGACTTGATCCCAGGCCCTCCATCAAACCCAGCACACCCCTCCGTGTGGCCCAGAGCACCCAGGCGCCCAGCAGCAGCAGGACAGCCTCTGCTGGGGTCCTTGCCTAGTGCTTCCTACAGCACACCTCCCTTCTCCCAGGCCCTGACCAGGGGGTGCCCTGATTTCTACCTTGAAGATGAGGAGACTGAAGCACAGAGACTCCTGATAGCTGTCAAAGGCACAGGCCAAGGGGCCAAGGGTGCAGCCCTAACCTGCCTTTACCTGACCACAGAACGACCCACTTTACTGAACATCACAAAACCCTCCGGTCTCTTGAGAGCTTCTCCTTCCCCCAGACACTTCTTAACCCTAAATTGTTTCTTTTTATTTCCTTTCTTTTTTAAATACAATTATTGAGGAAAAGACTAGAGGATATATTTACAAATTATAAACAAAAGGCTCATCTTTGGGTTGTCAGACTCTGACTTGGGCTTTTTCCTTTTTGGCTGCACTGGGTCTTCGTAGCTTTGCACTGGCTTTGTCTAGTTGTGGCAAGCACGGGCTACTATTCATTTCGAAACATAGGCTTCTCACTACTAGGCTCCTCTTGTTGTGGAGCATAGGCTCTAGGCTCATGGGCTTCAGTAGTTGCAGCTCGCAGGCTTAGTTGCTCCTCAGTATGTGGAACCTTCCCAAACCACGGATCGAACTTGTGTCCCCTGCATTGGCAGGTGGATTCTTATCTACTTCATCCCCAGGGAAGTCCCCTAACATGGGTTTTTAAAATAAACTTAGATCCTTTAAATGTGGCTATGACTAATCCAAAAAGAAGAAAAGTCTCCCTTTTCTACCTGCTTCCGCTACCATGACAAAAGCATGGTAGATAACTCCTATGATGTCTAAGGTGCTCTGTAGTGTACAAAATAAATTACGCAGTGGGCTGGCTTGATTGCAAGGCCCTTCGCTCCTTCCTTCTGCCCTGAAAATGCATTCTGTAGAGTCTGCTTTATTAAAGTAATCAAAATTTATTCTAATTCATTAGCCAGTTGCTTTCAAAATGTCAAAGACCAGTTTTCCAATTCCAGCCATTTCTGCTGGCCCTCTGGGACCTGGTGTGGCTGCCAAGCACCCATCTGAGCACCTGAGCAGGACGCTCCAGGCCTGTGGCCCCCACCAGCCACACCGCTGTCTCTGACCAAGGTCTTCTCTCTCCTTCTCTGTGTCTGGAAGGTGACACAGCAGACATTGGGCAGTGGTTCATGGGGCAGCAGGCAGCAGGAGTCTCCAGACCCTGCCAATGTGTGCCCCTCACCCAGATTAAGCACGATTTTGACTAGGCTGCAGATGTTCATCTTGGTGCTTGCCCCAAGGGTCACAGAGACCAGTGTTTCCTGGCACATTGCCCAGCACATAGAAGGGTCCCCCAAATGTGTTTGGATTTTGTTGATACTTACCAGGGCTCAATCTGACTCACACCACTCCTGGACTAGGACATGGTGCAGCTGCTCTTTATCTGTAAAGACACATGCAACGAGGCCCAGGAGATGGGGCCCACTCTGCACCAGCAATGTACAAACATCACCATAGTTAATGCTCACAGCAACACTCAACCCAGAGCACACTTGTGCTGCCAGACAGAACTGCATTGCCACTTACTGGCTCTTGGTCAACTTAAACCTAATTTATTACGCCTCAGTTTCCTCAACCGTGCAATGGGACACAGACAACCATCTATAGTGATATGCTTGTTTTGAGCAATAGAGGGTTCATGTGTGGGGCACACAGTAAGTGGTCAACATGCTGGAAATTGCAGCGATGATGGTGGTGACGGTCACGGTTAAGCACGGTGATGGTGACAGTGATGAGGATAACGGCGTAGCGATAATGGGGAGGTAATGGTCATAATAATGGTGATGTGACAGCCACGATAGTGACGGGATAACGTTGTTGAAGGTAATGATTATCGTGATGAAAATGGGGTGATGATGACAGTCACGATGCTGATGCTGGTACTGATGCCAATGCTGATGATGGGGAAAATGGTAATGGTGAAAGTGACGTCACTCAGTCATGCCGACTCTGTGCGACCCCGTAGACGGCAGCCCACCAGGCTCCCCGGTGCCTGGGATTTTCCAGGCAAGGACACTGGAGTGGGTTGCCGTTTCCTTCTCCAATGCATGAAAGTGAAAAGTGAAAGTGAAGTCGCTCAGTCGTGCCAACTCTTTACGACCCCATGGACTGCAGCCTACCAGGCTCCTCCGTCTATGGATTTTCCAGGCAAGAGCACTGGAGTGGGGTGCCAGTTCCTTCTCCAGGAGATCTTCCCGACCCAGGGATCGAACCCAGGTCTGCCGCATTGCGGGCAGACACTTTACCGTCTGAGCCACCAGGGAATGTGATGGTGATTCTGGCGGTGGTGGTGACTCTAGTAACGGTGATGAGGATGGTAGTGGGGATGCTGATGGTAATGATAATGGTGTTGATAGTGATGGTGAAGATAATGGTCGTGCTGGTAATGATGAGGAGGATGGGGTTGGCCGTAATGATGCTGGTAATGATTATGCTGATGATGATAACGATAATGGTAATAATGATCGTGGCGATGCTGATGGTGACGGTGATGATGAGAATGATAATTATGGTGATAATAACGGGGTGATGAGGATGGTGGCAGTCCAGAGGATGCGGAAAGTGAGGAGGAGGAGGAGGGTGGTGACGACAGTGATACTGACGGTGATGACGATGGCAGTGATGGCGATTGTCTTATGATGGTGCTGGTGACGGCAGTGATGATGGTGATGCTGCGAATGATGATACTAGTGGTAATAACGACGATGGTGATGGTGATTTTAGATCACATTACTTGTACATCACTAGAGTCCAGGGACGCTAAGACATTTAAATCGAGTTCTTAGAGCTTGTAAAAAGATGAAAATCTGGCTGAGTCCACTGTTAGTGCTCTTTCCAAACACCCCATTACCTTTTCCTGATGTTCATTTCAATTCTCAGCTCACTTTTCATATCTATTTTTCCTTCAGCAGCTCAACACAAGTCCTCCCCCATCCATCACCATTTCATTCACTCTTTTTCCAAGTATCTTTGCATCTGACCTGCCTCACACAGCCACAGAATGATGAGCTGCTACCACAAGGAGCATCAGAGTGTGAATAGCTGAGCCTCCTCGCATCCTGAACATCTGGTCCCTCAGCACTCTAAGGAGTTAATGAAATACGCAGAGACTGGGCACTACAAATTGGGATTTAGAGGCCCCACCCTCCCTTCCCTTTCAATTTCCTTTCTGAAAATTTAGTTCTCCAAAATCAATTTCTGTTTGTAATAAGTACTTAAGCACTTTGCCTGCCAGACATGCAGCATGGGAATATGCTCTTCGCTGACAGCCCCAGAGGCTCTGGCCACCCCACCCAGCTGCATTGGGCCCCACCAAGGAAGATTCTCCCAGCAAAATATTCCCCCAAGAGGGCTCAGCTGGGACACCTCCAGTGTCCTTTATTCCCATGGCTGCTGCAAAAGACTCCTTCATTTGGCTTGCCTTCAGTGTTCAATCAAAGACCTTATCCCACCTGGCTGAAATTGCTGCCACAGCCTCCAGCCATTCTCCACCCCCTCACTATGTCAGATTCAAATCTGACCTTATCATGCCCAGCTTGAACTCCTACAGTGCCCTCCTCTGTCTGAAATATTGGGCTTCCCAGGTGGCTCATATGGTAAAGAATCTATGTGCAATGCAGGAGACCTGGGTTTGATCCCTGGGTTGGGAAGATCTCCTAGAGGTCTTGAGAAGGGAATGGCTACATACTCCAGTAGTCTTGCTATTTTTGCCTGGAGAATTACATGGACAGAGGAGCCTTGCAGGCTACAGTCCATGGGGTCACAAAGAGTTGGACACGACTGAAGCGACTAATGTAGTCTTCGTGAAACATGCCTGTGATGTCCTGAATCTTTGGGAGATGCACTGGGGTGTCACAAGGTTCTAAGAAGCAGAGTCCATGGGCTGACAGTAGTTGGAGGTTTAATGGGGTGACACAGGAAGCGTCTGCATTCATTTTCATGTAGCAGATTTCAAGTCCCTGCAGCATTCTAATCAATAGCCTTTTGTTCTGGACAAAGGAGCCAAAAGGCCCCTCTTATCATAGCCACATGACCCCAGAACAACCTATATGAAGCTCAGACCAAGCTCAGAGGCCAGGGCTGCATTCATCCCACAGACAGAACAGGGGTCCCTTCCATCATGAGCCGGAGGTGGGCAGCCCGCCTTTGAGAATGCACGCAGCCACCCTTGCTCTGTCTGGCTGTGGAGCACCCACCACATGGGCGGCAGGTGGAGTGTGCGGTATTAGGGAGCAGTAGAGCCCAGCCAGCATTTAGAGGTCTTTGGGGTGCTCCCACAGACTGACAGAGGAACATGGAGTCCCCTGTCTTCTCAGGCAGATGCTCTGGACCCAAGCTGACAGCTGAGTCAGCAGAAGCTCAGGAGTTCTCTGTTCTCACCATCCCTTCAGAGACAGGGAGGCCTGCAAACTCAGTGAGGCTTGGGAAGGACAGACATTCCTGAAAGGGCCAGACCTTCCATGCCTCAGGATGGGGATCTTCTAAGAGAAGTGCTGTGGCTCTAACCCTCCCCACTGAGCAGGAAAAGGAAGGCAGCCCACCCCTAGAAGGCAGTGGGGACCGAATCCCAGCTCCCCAGCAAGTAAAAGAGGAGGGTGGAGGCCCTGGCACCAGTCCCTGGTCTGTGGGTCAAACCAAAGTGGCAAGTGGAGAAGCCAGCCAGCCTCACAGGGCACATGATGGAGTTATCAGTCCCTCACTCTCTCTTCCCTGCCAGGCGTGAGCTGGGAAGGCAGCACAGGTCAGCTCTGAACCTGTGAGAAACAGATTTTGCACAAGGTACCCACTTCTGAATTCATGAACAAGTACTTTCAGGGTTACTTACAGGGCAGAATGTCAGACAGCCTAGTACTCAGGGCTCAGGGAAATGCTCACCCAGACTCCTAAAGAGAGACCCCACCAGGCAGCGGCCTTGCAGACTGAGGAAGCAACACCAGTCCGGCTGCCTCATCCACTTTGGAGACTACCCATCACCACTGCTGCCACTGAGGGAGTGTGTTATCTGCCTCATTTTACAGATGAGAACACTGAGGCCAAGAGAGCTTAAGAAACTTGACCGAGGAACCAGAACCCAGGCTTGAATCAGGAACAGCCAGGGGTGGGGGTGAGGAGCTGGGTCTGCCTTACTGGCCGCGTGGCTAGGACTCCTTCCTGCCTGGACTGTAAGACTGCAGGCGACCTCACAGGGCTGCTGCATGGACTAGCGTGGAAGCACGCACAGCAGCCGGCAGCGAGTGCTTAGCGAGGACTCCCAGCCCAGGCACTGGGGGTAGGGTAGCTGACTGAACAAATCAAGTCCTTATTTGTCTGCTGTTTCCGCTCCTGTGCAGGGAGCCTCAAAAATGCCAACAAGCACATGAACATAAGCTGGGTCAGCTAGAAACAACTACAGCAGAGAAAAACACACAGGGTGGGCAATAGGGAGTGTGGGCAACAGGGAGTGTGAGCAACTGCACAGTTGGGAGGCAGAGAAAGCCCCTGGCACCCCTGAGACTTGAAGGAAGCAGGAAGCAAGCATGTGGACACCCCGGTGCAGGAACACCTGTGCAGAGGCCCTGGGACATGGAGAACAGGGCTCCCACGCGGCCAGGCAGGCCTGCAGCTGGCAGTGGGCTCTGGCGGAGAGCCTGTAGGGCTGCATTCACCTGTTTGAGGGCCTTGGGTCTCGCTCTAGAAATGGGAGCAGAGGAGGGCTCCAATGTGACTCAGGTGTGACAGCATCGCTCCCGCTGCTGTGCCAGGTTCAGCCGGCAGGGAGCAGAGTGAACGCAGCACAGCCAGGTGGGCGCCACCTCGACCACAGCGGCCGGACGCGGACCAGGGCGAAAGGGGGCGGTGGGAGGAGAGGCCTGATTCTGGATCTATTTGTTGATGTGGGAAATCAGAGAAGAGGGGGCAAGGTGACTTGAGACTTCTGACCTGAGCAGTTAGAAAGATGGAATTGGTTCTCTCTGATCCACTGCTGACACCTAAGAGATCCTGTCTCTTCTCTCCGGACACTATCTCAGGGGTCATATGTGTGTGCAGGGAACCCTTGCTGGACACTGTGAGCCAGGCCAGCCCAGAGCCACCGCATCCATCCTGTGAGACATGACCAAGACAGGTGTATTACCCTCCCCACCCCCTGAGCTCACCTGGCCTTGGAAGCAGTAAAACCACATCTACATCTGAGCCTCCCATTCTAGGCAGCTGGTCAGGGGAGTTCTGAAGAACCTGCAAGGTATTCTTTTTCTTTCCAGCCCTACCTTGCCCATTTTGTTGTCTTACCTGAGATGATGCTTTGCAGACCCAGGTTCTGTCTGGTAGAACCAGGGACTGATGGAGTCTGAGGGCCATAGCCACGGTAAAGCTGAGAGAATGCTGGGTCCACATCACAGTCAGTCTCGGCAAACCCTTATCTCTACTGAAAATCCTACAAGACTGTTAGTGCTCTGCACTTTTCCATAATCAGCTTAGCACGCTGCAGCCAGGTCAGGGCAGCTGAAACCTCTGGCAATCTGCTGTGTGCAGAGATAAAAGGTAAATTGTCTCTCCCATGTCTCACTCCCTGGATGAAGCCATCCATGATCCAGGAAAAGTGCAGGTCTTAACCAGCAGTCACTTTGGTGCCCAAGGAGTTCTCAGGAGCAGAGTGTCCCTGCTTCAGGACAGCCCCGGGCACTCTCCTCCAGGCTTTTCATGCCTCCCTGTGGCTGCTCTGGGCCTGATAACAAGAATCTAGCTTCTACAGCCCAGATTTCACCAGGTTCTGGTGACTTCACCAGGCTCAGCCTTACATCCTGAACCTCCACGGGCATAGAAACCGCACCCCGTCCCTCTAGGGCAGGAACGGTACAGACCCGGGCCAAGAGCTGGTCAAGGGGGCCACTGTCAACCTCGGATGGGATGGCTTTCCTCAAATGTTCATCCAAGTCTCTGGTTTCCACTCCCTCCTCGATGCCCCTCCTTTGACCATGGAGAATTGCAAGGGTTTTGCATCAATAACAGATGGTCAGCTTTCGGCCTCCTCTGGCGTGCAAAGCCACTAGCCCCTTCTTTGTCGGCATGCAGGCTTCCAAAGTATTCCAAACTTCTCTTGTCTAATGGCACATTCCTCCTGGTCTCTTCTTGTTCTTGGGAATTTAGACTTTTTTCACTCCTTTCCTGTCTTTTAAATGCAATTTTGAATGCTGCTCATGTTCCATTTTCCTTGCTTAAAAAGAAGCCCCTCCCTGCCCTTGAGAAAGGTTTCCTTTAGTTTTTAGTTTTTAATTGCCGTGCTGATCCATTCAGCACACAGAGGTGCTATAGGCCCCAAGTCAGGTTCGGGGGTGGGATTCAGAAGGACACACAGCCTGGGGGAGGGATGGCACAGATGGGCACCTGGAGGAGCCCAGACACTGGGCCAGGACAGGGCAGCTCCAATGCCGTCTGTCCAGGCACACTCCCCACCAAGCCCAGCCACACACCCCAGGCTCGTTCACTCTGCCTTTGGGATGTGAGCCTCACTTTCTCTGCCAGCTCGTCCATCCTCTCCCCAGGCCCTACAATCGCTAGGCTCTGCCTCGTGTGGTCGTCCTGCCCCCAACCTCTGTACCTGCTGCTCCGGTGTCCCCCACCCCTGATTGCCCCCTTTCTTTCATGTCCGGCTCTGCCCTGCACACCTGAACATCCTCCTACCTGCCTCCACGGGCCCTTGTGCTTCGTTCTGCCCAACCATCGGCCCCCATGTGGTCTTTGCCCCCTCCACCCCAAAGCTGCCCTTCTCCAGGCACAGACCTGTGCAGCTGAGCTCAGTGGCTGGCTAGTGTGTCCAGAGGGTGAGGCATGGATGCTCTGTTGAGCACAGGTAACTGCAGGACAGTGGGAGCCAGAGGCCAGGCCAGCAGGCAGATGAGGGTTGGAAGTGCCTCCAGAAAAGCCAACCCCCGGCCTGGCCCCGACTCAGGCCTCTGTAACAGAGGAGTGGGAGGTCTGCCAGCCCCAACACACGGCAGCTCCCAGTAACTGGGGCATGAGCTCTCCCTTTGGAAAGCCCACCCTGTACTCAGTGTCTTGCTGCTGCTGCTAAGTCGCTTCAGTCGTGTCCGACTCTGTTTGACCCCATAGATGGCAGCCCACCAGGCTCCTCTGTCTCTGGAATTCTCCAGGCAAGAACACTGGAGTGGGCTGCCATTTCCTTCTCCAATGTATGCATGCATGCTAAGTTGCTTCAGTCGTGTCCGACTCTGTGCGACCCCAGAGACGGCAGCCCACCAGGCTCCCCCGTCCCAGGGATTCTCTAGGCAAGAACACTGGAGTGGGTTGCCATTTCCTTCTCCAATGCATGAAAGTGAAAAGTGAAAGTGAAGTCGCTCAGTCATGTCCGACTCTTAGAGACCCCATGGACTGTAGCTTACCAGGCTCCTCCATCCATGGGATTTTCCAGGCAAGAGTACTGGAGTGGGGTGCCACTGCCTTCTCCTTTACTCAGTGCTTAGTGGGCTGTTTGCATTAGATGTAGCTCAGCTGTTAAAGAACCTGCCTGACCATGAAGGAGAGGCAAGAGACAAGAGTTCGGTTTCTGGGTCAGGAAGATCCCCTGGAGGAGGAAATGGCAACCCACTCTGGTATTCTTGCCTGGAGAATTTCATGGACAGAAGAGCCTGGCAGGATACAGTCCATGGGGTCACAAAGAGTCGGACACAACTGAGTGCACACTTGGGCCGAGTTTTGCCTTTTTAGCTTTAAGACTCAGCAAGGCGGCACTGCTGTTTTACTAAAATAACTTGTCCCCATCATGTGTCCCAGCTCCAGGCCCTACTGGGGCAGAGGCTTGGTCCACTCTTGGCATCTCCACAAAGGCAAAGCTTGAGCCCCAGACAGAGGAGCCCCTGGCCTGGAGGCTCGTGCAGAGCAAACCCAGTGAGAACAGTGAGGGAGGGTGGCTACCTCTGTCCTCGTCTGAGATGAAGGGTCCAGAGCCACAGAGCGGGACAGGGACTGTGCAGAGCCTCCCTTAGCTCTGCTGCTGGACCCCCCAAGCAAGAGCGGGACAGGTCCATGCCAGCTCACCCTCTCAGAGAGGAAAGCTGAGGATGGTCCTGGCAGTCCAGGCCTGGGCTCATGCCATCTCGCTCGCAACCCTGCTACTGCTGTCTCTCACCATGCCTCCCTTCTGCTCCTGTGAGCATCCATCACTCCCTTCCTCTCTCTGCCCTTTGCTCTCTTCCCCTGGTTTCTACACTAAGCTTTCTGTGGTTTTCACAGTGATGTCTGGTCCAGGGGCCTGTGCTATGTGCTGCATCCCAGGAAGTCCTGGGGGTCCACAGACTTTACTGCCCAGGGCAGCCCTGGAGGCCAGGATGGCCTGCATACCCAGACGAGCAGGGTCTGCTTTTCTAGCTGCAGAGGTGCTGGCCTTGGGCTTGGCTGCCATTCTCTTTCATGGCAGCCTCTGCTGCTCCCCTTTTCCACCCACCCCAATTTACCCACTGCCCTCCTGCCTCCTCTCCCACTGTCTTCTAAACCAGCAGAATGTTACCGCCTTCTTCCTTTGGAAGGAAAAAAAAGTATGTGTAGGCGAGAAAGCCAGCTCCTCCAGACAGCCCAGGCAAGATGCCTAGGCTGCCTGTCAAAATTGATTTTGAAAGATAATTCTATTTTGAGTGAAAGAATAATGAAAAGACGTCCCCAGATGGCCTGGAAATAACCCTATTCCCATCAGGCTGGGTGCCAGGTCCTGCACTGTGCCCCCTCAGCCATCACTGCACTGCCCTGCCCAGGTAGCTTTTGTGCCCCTGCCCTATCATTCCCTGGCATCCTCCCAGAGCCCGCTCCCACGCCTCTCTTCTCTGCAATGGTGAGGAATGAGGGGGCCACTTATAACCATGGGCCTCTGTTGCTGGGGGCGTGCAGCACAGGGTCTCACCATAGGGCCTGGCGCCTTCGGCTGGCGCCTCCTGAGTGTCTGAGCAGCCTTGCACCAGACACAGCAACGGGAGAAATGAGAATTTTCTGTCACATCAACCAGGCTTGCTGGGTTATTTGAGGACTAAGTGACAAAGCTAGTGGCAGGGGAGGCCTAGAACCTAGTCTGTGCTTGTGCTGACGCTTCCAGGCAATGCCGAGGGGCTGGAGGGCAGCGGGCACCCCGCCCCTAGCTCCATGGCAACCCATCTCAGCTCACCCCGCCTTGGTGGCCAGCACCCACCAGGAAGGAAAGGGTCATCCTCTTTCATCCAACACATAAGGGACCCTTACTAAAGGCCAAGGGTTTGCCTTCACCCTGCAGAGGGTCTCCATGCAGGACCCCAGTGTTCGTTCCCGCCTCTTTGGTCCCCTATGCCTGCCCAGTGTCACCTGATGAGGGCTCAGTGATCACTCCCCTACCTCTCCTTGCCACGGTCTGCCCATCGTTCCCCCAGGACACTGCCAGGAGCATCACGTGCAGGGCTTGGGAACACTAGGAAATAGGAGAGGCACAGATGGATGCGGGAAGGAGGGACGTCAGGGAAAGCAGGGAGGGGGAGCCTGAGAGACGGCAGGATCCAGGCGGCCCACACCTGCCTTCCCAGCCCTTCTCTGTGTACTTTTCTGCATCACTCTCACCACCTTCCAGTACCCCACATGATGGATGGTATTGATTTTGCTTCTTATCTGCCTCCCTCTAAGGACTCTCAGCTCCTGAAGGAGAGAGAGTCTTTCTCTTCTGTTCACTGCCATACCCCCAGAGCCCAGAACAAGGACACCTTGGCTGCCAGCATGGCCTGGTAGGGCCGGGGCTGGATGCCCACATGGCCTGGTGGGAGCCGCGGCTGGTGAAGGCCAGGTTCCACTCATGGCAAGGAGCCCCAGCTCTTTGTCAGACTTTATCCTGGACACATCCACACAAATACCCCGTGTGCATTCTCAGAAGAAGGTGCTATTCTTCCAGTCTTTACATCAGGATGCTGAGGATCTGAGTCCCTGAGCCTCTCCCCGGGGCACACATCAGCCAACCATGGTGCAGCCAGCTCAGAGGGAGAAGGAGGAGCCCTCTGCATCAGCCCCCTGTGTAGAGAAGGAGGAGCCCTCTGCACCAGCAGAGAGGGAGGGTAGGGGGAGGGGGCCCCTGTCAATGTCTTCCTTATCCTGGTGCCAATGACATTTCCTCCAGCCAGCATGAGACTTCTAAGTGACAGGCAGCAGGGAACATGGCCTGTCTACCCAGCTACCCCTTCCTGCTATTGGACAAGTCATGATGCACAAGCACACCTCAGGGATTACAGTCATGGAGTAGGGTTGCTTAGGCCCTACCTTGTCTTTATTTATTTATTCTTTTTTGGCTTAGTCATGTGGCATTCGAGATCTTAGTTTCCCAACGTAGGGCCCCTTGCACTGAAAGGAAGGAGTCTTAACCACTGGACCACCAGGAGAGTCCCCCACCTTGTCTTTAAACATGATATATAGGCCATTCGGCTCCTGGATTTTTCACTTTAGAGCAACTGTGGTCACTACAGCTTCAAAAAGAATCTCATGTCAGTAGTAACCTCATTGAAAGCTTAACAAAATGTAAATGTTGACAACCTGGCATGTAAGAAGTGAAGAAATTGAGAGTGGGACAGAGGACAAGAAGACAGGAAGAAGCAGAGGGTGCAGGCTGTTCCCTCATGTGTGAGGGAGCAGGCATCTTCCCAGAGTGTATAAGAAATAGAGGTATAAGCCCATCAATCAAATTTACCAGAATAACAGTAGATCTCAGGTAATGAATACAAATATTAAGAAATGAAAGGAGGCAAAGGTGAGTACAGGGTACTTGGAGAGAGCTAAATTCCTCAGTATAACACTGAAGACTAGATGTATGCTTTTAGTTAACAAAACAAGAACAGACCATGCTTGATTTATTAGGAAGTCTTTCTAAAAATAATTTTAGCAGTTGCATAATACTTACTGGGCAATTAGCAGGGTACTTTGCTAGTTGGACATAACTTCTGCTGTTACTCAATAGTAAGACTAAAATTACTAGGAAGAGGTTTAGAATGTTTGACAACCCTTATTTATGGTTGAAGAGAAATTTCCAGAAAAACAAAAATCCTAAGCGGTTAAAAGAGGGTGATGGGCTAGAGAGTGGGTGCTGAAAGGTGTCAGGTGAAGAATTTTGCTTTTTCTTTTCTACTCTCTTGGATTTGATCCTTCCTCTTTGCCAATGTTTTTACAATGTCCATGTATCGTTTTGAGATTGAAAATAGTATCAAATAGTCTAAATGTTTGTCTATTAATTTCAGATCTAAAATTCAGTTACATTAAAAACTAAATGTTCAGTCAGCTAAGTACTCTACTATATTGCCTGAATAAGATACTTTGCAGCAACTAAAATTATTTTTATAAAGTTACAATAATTATGGGAAAGACTTCTGTTACCATGTAGGATAAAAACTGAAGAATATGAAATTTTATATGGAATATGGTCACAACTATGCGAAAAAAGCCAGAAAGCAATAAAATCGTAACTAGATTTTTTAATGGGGGATATATTCCAAAATATTAACAGTGATTTTCTTTGGTAGGAGGGGCTACAGGAATTTTTTAAATTCCTCTTTCTAATTCTCTGGCTTTTGCATTTTTGTTAATAGAGAACATGTGTTTTGTTTTGTTTTTTTTTAATGAAGGGGAAAGGAGACCTTGAACTATGAATTCACAGCAGCAGGGAGAAGGGCGCAATTTAACTTGGCAGGCTTTGTCTCACACATGAGAAGGAAGTGGACACAACTGGGTGATTCTGTTTATCCTCTTTGGTGCCAACAGAATTGAGATGATGCTAAAAGCATTTTGAGTCCCTCACGACTTGAGTCACAGTACAAAGGAACCTCAAATGACTCTAATAATCCCTGTCACTTGTGTGAAACATTTCTCTGCAAGGGTGGAACTCTTCACAGCATAAGAAAAAGCACAGTATCAGAAACCAGGAAACATGAGCTCTAAATCCATGTTCCCACAACCAGGGCCGTGACTCCATTCTGGTTGCCTTCCCTCCCCAGGCTTTGCCAGCACAGCCCTCCCTCGATCAGGGAGCCAGAGCTGCACCATCTCTTGGCTCCCTTGAGATCTTTGCTACACTGAGGAGCTATGACTCCATAAACGTGCTGGTGACTCAGATCCACCACTAGGGAAAATGTATTCCCTGAAGCAAAACAAGTCCATCTGGCAAAATGCAGCCCCAAAATAACTGAGTACACTGCTAATCTACTCACCCAATGTTCACCCCATGAAGTGATTTCAGCATATTTCAGAAATAACCCTGTTGTTTTTTATGTATTTCAGCTAGAATAAATTGCATAAAACGAGGGAAAAGAAATGGGTTCCGGGGAGGATGGGGAGAGGTGGGTGAGTGGGGGTTAACAGCTACTAAGCTACTAAGTGTTTCCTGCGTGTGTTCATTCACTCAGTCGTGTCTGACTCTCTGACACCCCATGGACTGCAGCCCACCAGGCTCCTCTGTCCCTGGAATTTTCCAGGCAAGAATACTGGAGTGGGTTGCCATTTCCTCCTCCAGGGGATCTTCCCGACCCAGGCATGGAACCTGCATCTCCCTCATCTCCTGCATTTCTGGCAGATCCTTTATAGCTGAGTCACCGGAGAAACCTAGTACTTCACATATTTAACGCTCACAAAACAAGGGTTAAGAGGAAGGGAGTGTGATTGACATGGCTGGATTCAAAAGAAACAAATGTACCCTATTCAAAAGCCAATGCACTTTTCATTCTATCTTTCAACATCCCTGAATCTGATGCATTATTTGTATATATGCGTGCACTAAAAGTGAGCAGATAAATATACTTTGCAATGTCTAAACAAAACATTTACAAAACTGATCATGTTTACTCATGTGTGGTAAAACTATTGGTTGGAATTTGTCATGACTTGACAAATTAATCACACCAAAGGTAAAAGAAAAATTTTAATTTCAATAAAAGAATTATGCTGTGACTTTCAAGTAGCAAAATCAGAGTTTCAAGAGTTTTGGAAGATAAGAGCCTATTTCTGATGAGACAAGGTGAAATGGATGTGATTTTGAACTTCTCCATATATCTCCTACAGGTAGATTTTGAGCACATTTTTACACTTAAAACTGGGCCTAAGATGGTAAGAAGGGACTTCTGTGTAAAACCAAGTTGAGATAACAAATACTGGATTTACCCTCCCACCTGAAACAAAATGACAAGAGAAACTGACAAAATACAAGAAACAAAGGTCTGCAAGACACTGTACTTAAGACAACAACAAAAGGTAACAACTACTGAGAGGTGGGGGAGAAATGAGCCCTCAAATTGCCCCAGTTTATCTTCCTGGGAAAGTGTCCAGGCCAAAGAACAGGAACATCAAATTCTTGAGGAACAGAGCTGGGAAGATCAAGGACCAAGGCCCTACAGTCCACAGAACAGTGCTGAAGGGAAGAAAGCTGCTGAGAAAAAAACTCTTGGTAACTACAGAGGTCCTGCTTCAACCTTTCAGCTGAGAACTAATCAGTGCGTATTTGTGAGAAAATTACACTACTCAGGGCTGAGGAAAGAAACACCCAAATGTTGGAGGTAATGGTGCCTAACACTAAAACAGGCTGGAAACCACACTGAAAACCTCAAGATCCATGGGGTCTCAATCAGTTCAGTTTAGTTCAGTCACTCAGTCGTGTCCAACTCTTTGTGACCGCACAAATCGCAGCATGCTAGGCCTTCCTGTCCATCACCAACTCCCAGAGTTCACTCAGACTCACAGCCATCGAGTCGGTGATGCCATCCAGCCATCTCATCCTGTGTCATCCCCTTCTCCTCCTGCCCCCAATCCCTCCCAGCATCAGTCTTTTCCAATGAGTCAACTCTTTGCATGAGGTGGCCAAAGTACTGGAGTTTCAGCTTTAGCATCATTGCTTCCAAAGAAATCCCAGGGCTGATCTCCTTCAGAATGGACTGAAGGTTGGTTGGATCTCTCAATAACAGTCTATTAATAAACTACACCTAGAATAAGCACTGCTTCAAAACAAATCTCCAAAGCAAGACAAAAAAGGATCAGACTGCCTCCAAGTATATAACTATGTCCCAAAACAAAGCTCACAAATATTAAACAGGGTACAAAAATATCTAGCACCCAACACGGTAAAACTCACAATGTCTAGTGTCAACCAAAAATTAGTAGGGGGACTTCTCTGGTGACCCAGTGGTGAAGAATCCACCTTGCAATTCAGGGAACTCAGGTTTGATCCCTGGTCAGCGAATTAACAGGCTTGCCAGGTGGCACAATGGTAAAGAATCTGCCTGCCAATGCAGGAGACTCAGGAGGTGCAGGTTCAATCCCTGGATTAGGACAGTCCCCTAGTAGGAAATGGCAACCCACTCCAGCATTCCTGCCTGGACAGAGGAGCCTGGCAGGTTACAGTCCATGGGATCACAGTCAGACATGACTGAGAGACTGAGCACACGCGTGCGCGCGCACACACACACACACACATACAGGGAACTAAGATCCCACTTGCCACAGAGAAACTAAAACTGCATGCCACAGCTACTGAGCCTGCATGCTGCAATTAATGAAGCATGTGTGCTCCAGAGCATGTGCACTCTGGCGCCCACAAGCCACAACTACTGAGCCCATGAGCCACAACTAGAGAGCTGGTACACCATATGACAAGATCTTGCGTGATGCAACCAAGATCCGACTCAGCCAAATTAATTAATTAATTTTTTAAAAAATTAGTAGGTTTGAAAAGAAGCAAGAAAATAGAATTGCCAATGAAGAGAAACATTAAACAATCAATTAGACCCACAACAGACACAGATTTTAGAATTAGCTCCTGCTGCTGCTGCTAAGTTGCTTCAGTCGTGTCCGACTCTGTGTGACCCCATAGACGGCAGCCCACCAGGCTCCCCCATTCCTGGGATTCTCCAGGCAAGAACACTGGAGTGGGTTGCCATTTCCTTCTCCAATGTATGAAAGGGAAACGTGAAAGTGAAGTCACTCAGTAGTGCCCGACTCTTAGCGACCCCATGGACTGCAGCCTACCAGGCTTCTCTGTAGAATTAGCAGATAAAGACATAAAAATCAGAGCCAGAACTAGGCACAAAAGTTCAGGGGTAACCTACTCTCAGGTTTGTACAAGTACAGATCAAAGATAAGTTACAGTCTGAAAAAAGTAAAAATAGGACTACCATATGATCCAGTAATCCCACTCCTGGGTACATAAGTGGAAAACCAAAGCAAAAACATTAACTTGAAAAAATACATGCATCTTGATGTTCATGACAGCATTATTTAAAATTGCCAAGATATGAAAGCAAACTAAGTCTTCATCAATAGATAATGGACAAAGAAGATGCAGTACATACATAGAATGTAATATTACTCAGCCAATAAAAACAAAATGTTGCCATTTGCAGCAACATGGATGGACTTGGAGGGCATCATGCTAAGTGAAATTAACTCAGACAGAGAAAGACAAATAGCGTATGATATCATTTAATATACAGAATCAATTGTTGTTCAGTCACGCGGTCACATCCGATTCTGTGCGACCCCACGGACAACAGCGTGCCAGACTTCCCTGTCCTTCATCATCTCCCAGAGCTTGCTCAAACTCATGTCCATTGAATTGGGAAGCCATCCAGCCATCTCATCCTCTGTGGTCCACTTCTCCTCCTGCCTTCAATCTTTCCCAGCATCAGGCAGGGTCTTTTCTAATGAGTCAGCTCTTCCCATTAGGGGGGGTCAAAGTATTGGAGTTTCAGAATCAGTCCTTCCAATGAATATTGATTTCCTTTATGGTTGACTGATTTGGACTTCTTGCAGTCCAAGGGATTCTCAAGAGTCTTCTCCAACACCACAATTCAAAAGCATCAATTATTCAGCACACAGCTTTCTTTATGGTTCAGCTCTCACATCCATACATGACTATGAGAAAAACAATAGTTTTAACTATACAGACCTTTGTTGGCAAAGTAATGTCTCTGCTTTTTAATATGCTGTCTAGGTTTATCATAGCTTTTCTTCCAAGGAGCAAGCGTCTTTTAATTTCATGGCCGTAGTCACCATCTGTAGTGATTTTGCGACCCAAGAAAATAAAGTCTCTCACTGTTTCCACTGTTTCCCCATCTATTTGCCATGAAGTGATGGGACCAGATGCCTTGATCTTCGTTTTTGAATGTTGAATTTTAAGCCAGATTTTTCACTCTCCTCTTTCATCTTCATCAAGAGGTTCTTTAGTTTCTATTCACTTTCTGCCATAAGGGTTGTGTCATCTGCATATCTGAGGTTATTAATATTTCTCCCTGCCATCTTGATTCCAGCCTCTGCTTCATCCAGCCCGGCATTTCGCATAATGCACTCTGCATATAAGTTAAATAAACAGGGTGACAACATACGGCCTTGACGTAGTCCTTTCCCAATTTGGAACCAGTGCATTGTTCCATATCTGGTTCTAACTGTTGCTTTTTGATCTGCATACAGGTTTCTCAGGAAGCAGTTAAGGTGGTCTCATATTCCTATCTTCTTAAGAATTTTCCACAGTTTATTGTGATCTACACAGTCAAAGACTGTAGTGTAGTCAATGAAGCAGAAATAGATGTTTTTCTGGAATCCTCTTGCTTTTTGCATGATCAAACAAATGTTGAAAATTTGTTCTCTGGTTCCTCTGCCTTTTCTAAATCCAGCTTGAACATCTGAAAGTCCTTGCTTCGTGTACTGTTGAAGCCTAGCATGGAGAATTTTGAGCATTATTTTGCTAGTATATGAGGTGAGTGCAATTGTGCGATAGTTTGAACATTCTTTGGCATAGCCTTTCTTTGGGATTGAAATGAAAACTGACCTTTACCAGTCCTGTGGCCACTGCTGCATTTTACAAATTTGCTGGCACACTGAGTCAGCACTTTCACAGCATCATTTTTTAGGATTTGAAATAGCTCAGCTGGAATTCTATCACCTCTACTAGCTTTGTTCATAGTGATGCTTTCTTAAGGCCCACTTGACTTGGAACTCCAGGATGTCTGGCTCTAGGTGAGTGATCACATACCATTGTGGTTATCTGGGTCATTAAGATCTTTTCTGCATAGTTCTTCTGTGTATTCTTGCCACCTCTTCTTAATACCTTCTGCTTCTGTTAGGTCCATACCATTTCTGTCCTTTATTGTGCCCATCTTTGCATGAAATGTTCCCTTGGTATCTCTAAGTTTCTTGAAGAGATCTCAATTCTTTCCCATCTATTGTTTTCCTCTATTTCTTTGCACTGATCACTTAGGAAGGCTATCTTATCTCTCCTTGCTATTCTTTGGAACTCTGCATTCAGATGGATAGAGGCTTCCCTGGTAGCTCAGATGGTAAAGAATCTTCCTGCAATGCAGGAGACACCAGTTCAATCCTTGAGTTGGGAAGATCCCCAGGAGTAGGAAATGGCAACCCACTTCAGTATTCTTGCCTGAATAATCCCATGGACAGAGGAGCCTGGCAGGCTTTGGTCCATAGGGTCGTAAAGAGTTGGAAAGGACTGAGTGACACTTTCACTTGACTTCACTTTCATTCAGATGGATGTGTCTTTCTTTTTCTCCTTTGCCTTCTGCTTCTCTTCTTTTCTCAGCTATTTGTAAAGCCTCCTCAAATAACCATTTTGCCTTTTTGCATTTCTTTTTCTTGGGGATGGTCCTGACCACTGCCTCCTGTACAATGTCATGAACCTCTGTCCATAGTTCTTCAGGCACTCGGTCTATCAGATCTAATCCCTTGAATCTATTTGTCACTTCCACTGTATAATTGTAAGGGATTTGATCTAGGCCATAGCTAAATGGCCTAGTGGTTTTCCCTACTTTCTTCAATTTCAGTCTGAATTTGGCAATAAGGAGTTCATGATCTGAGCCACAGTCAGCTCCCAGTCTTGTTTTTGCTGACTGTATAGAGCTTCTCCATCTTCAGCTGCAAAGAATATAACCAAATTGATTTCAGTATTGACCATCTGGTGACGTCCATGTGTAGAGTCATCTCTTGTGTTGATGGAAGAGGGTGTTGTTATGACCAGTGTGTTCTCTTGGCAAAACTCTGTTAGCCTTTGCCTGGTTTCATTTTGCATTCCAAGGCCAAACTTGCCTGTTACTCCAAGTATCTTTTGACTTCTTACTTTTGCATTCCAGTCCCCTATGATGAAAAGCACATCTTTTGGGGGTGTTAGTTCTACAAGGCCTTGTAGGTGTTCATAGAACCATTCAACCTCAGTTTTTCTAACATAAGTGGTTGGAGTATAGACTTGGATTACTGTGACATTGAACGATTTGCCTTGGAAACAAACAAAGATCATCCTGTCATTTTTGAGATTGCACCCAAGTACTCTATTTTGGATTATTTTGTTGACCATGAGAGCTACTCCCTTTCTTCTAGGGGATTCTTGCCCACAGTAATAAATATAATGACCATCTGAACTTAATTCACCCATTCTGGTCCATTTTAGTTCACTGATTCCTAAAATGTTGATGCAGAATCTATAATATACAACAAACTAGTGAATATAAGAGGAAGGAAAGACTCACAGATATAGAGAAAAAAGTAATGGTCACCAGTGGGTAGAGGGAAAAGGGAAATTCAAGGGTAGGGGATTAAGAGGTACAAACTGTTGGGTATAAAATAAGCTACAAGGATATATTGTACAACATGGGGAATATAACTTATAGTTTATAATAATTATAAGTGGAGTGTTATCTTTTAAAATTGTGAATCACTATGTTATACACTTGTAACTTCCCTGGCTCAGTGGTAAAGAATCCATCTGCAATGCAGGAGACACAGGTTCAACCCCTGGATTGGGAAGATGCCCTGGAGAAGGGAATGACAACCCACTCCAGTATTCTTGCATGGAAAATTCCATCGACAGAGGTGCCTGGTGGGCTACAGTCCATGAGGTCACAAGAGTCAGACACAACTTAGCAACTAAACCACCACCACCACCACATCAACCATACTTCAAAAAAATAAAATAAATAAAAAAAAATAAATTCTGTCAACTATACATGAATAAAATATATATATATATATATTAATTTAAAAGAAAAAATAAACTGCATCTCAGGAATATGGTGTAAAAAATGAATGGAGAGGAAAGAGCTTATAGTTATAGTTCATGTAAAGTCGTTACAGAACATGACTGGTTAGGTAGGCATGAACTTTGTTATGAAATGACATCAGGCTGGCATTGGAAAGTCATTCTTTGGCATATTTCATTAGTTGAGTCTTTCATCTTTTTCTAGTTTATTATTCTTGGGCTTCCCTGATGGCTCAGATGATAAAGAATCCACCCACAATGCAGGAGACACAGGTCCAATCCCTGGATCAGGAAGATCCCTTGGAGAAGGGAATGGCTAACTATTCCAGTGTTTTTGCCTAAAGAAATCCATGGACAGAAGAGCTTTGCAGATCTTGAAACATTTTTCTGCCCCTCTTCCTTCTACTGGCCCTGTTTTTATTCTACTATTCCCCCAAGTCTTTTGAGCAGTATCCTATGAATCTTTCTCAGCACTGGTGGCCCAAGGGGCTGATGAGGAATACAGCAGCATATGGTTAATGAAACCCAGGTTGGAACTACTAAGCAGGTGTCTTGTGTGCATAATTAATAGGTTTTGTTTTCATGTTTGTTTGTTTGTTTTTCTTTAATGAATAGTCCTTATTGTGCCAGATTTGTTAGTTACTGGTTTGAACACTTCTGTAGCTGTAATCCTGTAACTTAGGGAAAAGAACTCTCATTTATATAGATCTATAGGCCTCTAATGGCATCCCATTCCAGTACTCTTGCTTGGAAAATCCCATAGACAGAGGAGCCTGGTAGGCTGCAGTCCATGGGGTCGCTAAGAGTCAGACATGACTGAGCGACTTCACTTTCACCTTTCAGTTTCATGCATTGGAGAAGGAAATGGCAACCCACTTCACTGTTCTTGCCTGGAGAATCCCAGGGATGGCGGAGCCTGGCAGGCTGCCATCTATGGGGTCGCACAGAGTCGGACATGACTGAAGCAACTGAGCAGCAGCAGCAGCAGCATAGGCCTCTAAATTTGAAGACTTCACTTCAAAAAGCATATTTTATTTATTTTCTGGGGAGAAGCAGGGGTGATGCAGCTTGAGGGATCTCAATTCCCCAACCAGGGATTGAACTCACTTCACAGTAGTGAAAGCTGGAAATCCTAACCACTAGGCCACCAAGAAATTCTTCAAAAAAGCAAATATTAGATGACTCATTGAAAAAACACATAAAATATACTATGATACTACTGCTTGGGCTAAATATCACAGAAGTAAATAAAAATACAACAGAAAGAAAAAAAAAAAAAAACAGGCTTTCTTTGTATCTACAGAGCCTCTTTACTGATGAGTAAAATATTATTATACATTAGCTTTACTTTGTATATTCATATCTATGAATAACCTACAATTGCATATGAAACTGTAGAAGTAAAACAATTTGTTTTTCATATTAATGCCTGAATCTAATTATTTCTCAAGAAAATATACTATGAAATATATCTTGTAAGAAATATTTAAATATCAAAAAAAAAAGATGTTAGAGATGTACACTGTAAAACCCAAAACAACTACAAAAATGAACTTAACAAAGATGACAACATAAAATCATATCTAAAATAGTTAATTAATCCCAAACAAGACAGAGAAAGAGGAAAAAGAAAACCAGAGAACAAATGAGACAAACAGAAAACTAATAGCAAGATGATAGACTTCAGTTCAGTTCAGTCGCTCAATCATGTCCGACTCATGGACTGCAGCACACTAGGCCTCCCTGTCCATCACCAACTCCCGGAGTTTACTCAAACTCATGTCCATTGAGTTAGTGATGCCATCCAACCATCTCATCCTCTGTCTTCCCCTTCTCCCCCTGCCTTTAGTCTTTCCCAGCATCGGGGTCTTTTCAAATGAGTCAGTTCTTCACATCAGATGGTCAAAGTATTCAAGTCTCAACTTCAACATCAGTCCTTCCAATGAATACTCAAGACTGATTTCCTTTAGGATGAACTGGTTGGATCTCCTTGCAGTCCAAGGGACTCTCAACAGTCTTTTCCAACACCACAGTTCAAAAGCATCAATTCTTCGGTGCTCAGGTTTCTTTATAGTCCAACTTTCACATCCATACATGACTACTGGAAAAACCATAGCCTTGACTAGACAGACCTTTGTTGGCAAAATAATGGCTCTGCTTTTTAATATACTGTCTAGGTTGGGCATAACTTTTCTTCCAAGGGGCAAGTGTCTTTTAATTTCAAGTCTGCAGTCACCATCTGCAGTGATTTTGGAGCCCAAAAAAATAGTAAAAGTTGCAGGATATAAAATTAACACGCAGAAATCCCTTGCATTCCTATACACTAACAATGATAAAACAGAAAGAGAAATTAAGGAAACAATTCCATTCACCATTGCAATGAAAAGAATAAAATACTTAGGAATGTATCTACCTAAAGAAGCAAAAGACCTATATATAGAAAACTATAAAACACTGATGAAAGAAATCAAAGAGGACACAAATAGATGGAGAAATATACCATGTTAATGGATTGGAAGAATCACTACAGTAAAAATGAGTATACTACCCAAAGCAATCTATAGATTCAGTGCAATCCCTATCAAGCTACCAAAGGTGTTTTTCACAGAACTAGAACAAATAATTTCACAATTTGTATGGAAATACAAAAAACCTGAATAGCTAAAGCAATCTTGAGAAAGAAGAATGGAACTGGAGGAATCAACCTGCCTGACTTCAGGCTCTACTACAAAGCTACAGTCATCCTGGTACTGGCACAATGACAGAAATATAGATCAATGGAACAAAATAGAAAGTCCAGAGATAAATCCAGGCACCTATGGACTTATCTTTGACAAAGGAAGCAAGAATATACAATGGAGAAAAGGCAATCTCTTTAACAAGTGGTGCTGGGAAAACTGGTCAACCACTTGTAAAAGAATGAAACTAGAACACTTTCTAACACCATACACAATAATAAACTCAAAATGAATTAAAGATCTAAACATAAGACCAGAAACTATAAAACTCCTAGAGGAAAACATAGGCAAAACACTCTCTGACATAAATCACAGCAAGATCCTCTATGACCCACCTCCCAGAGTAATGGAAATAAAAGCAAAAATAAACAAATGGGACCTAATTAAATTTAAAAGCTTTCGCAAAACGAAGGAAACTATAATCAAGGTGAAAAGACAGCCTTCAGAATGGGAGAAAATAATAGCAAATGAAGCAAATGACAAAGAATTAATCTCAAAAATATACAAGCAACTCCTGCAGCTCAATTCTAGAAAAATAAATGACCCAATTAAAATTGGGCCAAAGAACTAAACAGACATTTCTCCAAAGAAGACATGCAGATGGCTAACAAACACATGAAAAGATGCTCAATATCACTCATTATCAGAGAAATGCAAATCAAAACCACAATGAGGTACCATCTCAGGCCAGTCAGAATGGCTGCTATCAAAAAGTCTACAAACAATAAATGCTGGAGAGGGTGTGGAGAAAAGGGAACCCTCTTACACTGTTGGTGGGAATGCAAACTAGTACAGCCACTATGGAGAACAGTGTGGAGATTCCTTAAAAAACTGGAAATAGAACTGCCATATGACCCAGCAATCCCACTGCTGGGCATACACACCAAGGAAACCAGAATTGAAAGAGACACGTGTACCCCAATGTTCACCACAGCACTGTTTATAATAGCCAGGACATGGAAGCAACCTAGATGTCCACCAGCAGATGAATGGATAAGAAAGCTGTGGTACATGTACACAATGGAGTATTACTCAGCCATTAAAAAGAGCACATTTGAATCAGTTCTAATGTGATGGATGAAACTGGAGCCTGTTATACAGAGTGAAGTAAGTCAGAAAGAAAAACACAAATACAGTATATTAACACATATATATGGAATTTAGAAAGATGGTAATGATAACCCTGTATGTGAGACAGCAAAAGAGACATAGATGTACAGAACAGTCTTTTGGACTCTGTGGGAGAAGGCAAGGGTGGAATGATCTGAGAGAATAGCATTGAAACATGTATATTATCATATGTAAAACAGATCACCAGTCCAGGTTTGATGCATGAGACAGGGTGCTCAGGGCTGGTGCAGTGGGATGACTCAGAGGGATGGGATGGAGAGGGAGGTGGGACGGGGGTTCAGGATGGGGAACACATGTACACCCATGGCTGATTCATCTCAATGGATGGCAAAAATCACAACAATATTGTAAAGTAATTAGCCTCCAATTAAAATAAATTAAAAATATAAAAATAACATTAAAAACAATAATAAAATAAAGTCTGTCACTGTTTCCACTGTTTCTCCATTTATTTGCCATGAAGTGATGGGACCGGATGCCATGATCTTTGTTTTCTGAATGTTGAGCTTTAAGCCAACTTTTTCACTCTCCTCTCAATTAATGGCAAATATTGATAGATTAGATGAAAAAGCCATACCCCACTTATATGCTGCCTATAAGAAGTACATTTTAAATACAGAGACAAATACATCAAAAATAAAAGGATGGAAAAAAGATAAACCTTGCTAACACTAAGCAATAAGCAAAAGAAAGTTGGACGGGCTAAATTAAAGTCAGATAAAGTAGATTTCAGAACAACAACAAAAAAATTACCATTCTCCAAAATGACTTTTTCATAACAATGAAATAGTCATTTCCTCACATGGATATAAAAATTGTAGCCATTTATGGCCAAATATCAAAGCTTTAAATTACATGAATGAAAAACTGATAGAACTGTTAGAAAACAAGAGAAAATTAAGCCCAAAGTAAGTAGAAGAAAGGAAATAATAGAAATATAAAAACAGAAAGCAGAAAATCAGCAGAATGAAACCAAAGCCATTTCCTTAGGGGAAAATAGCAATAATACTATTAAATGTCTAATCAAACTCATCAGAAAAAGTGAAAGAGAAAAACACAGCAAATTACCAAAATGATGAGTGAAAGAAGAGGCATTTCTATAGATTCTACAGATAATAAATGTAAGATAAGGTTGACTAATGTTCTCAAAAGTTCCTGCCCACCTGACACCTAGGCTGCCCAGTTGGCACTGGTGGTAAAGAACCCATCTGCCAATGCAGAAGGCTAAGAGACACGGGTTCAGTCCCTGGGTGGGGAAGATCCCCTGGAGGAGGAGGGCATGGAAACCCACTCCAGTATTCTGGCCTGGAGAATCCCATGGACAGAGGAGCCTGGAGGGCTACAGTGCATGAGGTCGCAGAGAGACGGACACAACTGAAGCGACAACACACACACAGGTGTTTGACACCCATCAATGTGACCTTATGGAAATAGGGTCTTTGCAGATGTAATCAGGTTAAGATAAGGTCATCCTGGATTGGGTTGAGCCCTAAATCCAATGATCAGTGTCCATCTAAGAGGAAAATTTGAATATAGAGACACACAGGAAGAAGATCATGCATAGATGGGAGGAAGAGATTGGAGTAAAGCATCTATAAGTTAAGAAATGCCCAGGATCACCAGCAACCACTAGAAGCCAAGAGAAAGGCATGGGACAGACTCTCCCTTGGACCCTCTAGAAGGGACCAATGCTACCAACACCCTGATTTTGGACGTCTACCCTCCAGAACCATGAGACGATATATTTTTGTTGTTTTAAGCCATGGTGATTTGTTACAGAAACCCTCGGAAACTAATAGTTTTCTAAATTAGCCAATAAATTTGAATATTTAGATAAAGTGGCAAATTTCTTGAAAGAAACTACCAAAGCTCACTCAAAAAGAAATAGATAATTTATTTATCCTTATATCTATTAAGAAAACAGAACTGTGGTTAAAGTTTTTCTACAAAGAAAACTCCAGACCCAGATGAATATACTAATTTCTTCTGCCAAAAATTCAAGGAAAAAATAATACCAGTACTACACAAATTATTCCAGAAAACTGAGGAGGAGGGAATACTTCCCATTTGATTGTATAAAGCCTGCATTGCTGTTACTGCTGTTGTTCAGTCGCTAAGTCGTGTCCGACTCTTTGAGACCCCGTGGACTATATAGCCTACCAGCTCCTCTGTCCCTGGGATTTCCCAGGTGAGAATACTGGAGTGGGTTGCCATTTCCTTCTCTAGGGGATCTTCCCAGACCAGGGATCAAAACCATGTCTCCTGCATTGACAGGCATATTCTTTACCACTGAGCCACCAGGGAAGTCCGTAAAACCAGCATTACTCTGCTATTAAAACCAGAAAAAGAAAATAAACCTAGAGCTCAATATCCCTTGTGATTATACATATAGAAATTCTTAACAAAATTTTAGTAAGTCAAATCCCGCAATACACAAAAGAATAATATATCATGACCAAGTGAGGTTTATCCCAGGAATGCAAGATTGGTATAGCATTCAAAAATCAACAAATGTAATCTCCATATTAATAAACTGAAACAGAAAAACCATAGTTCATCTCAATAGATGTATTTGAAAAGATCTAACATCCATTCCTGATTTAAAAAAAACACTCAGCAAAGTATGAATAGAAGGAAGAGAGCTTCTTCAACCTGATTAAAGATATTCACCAAAAAAAAACTACAATAACATCATATTCAGTTCAGTTCAGTTCAGTCACTCAGTCGTGTCCGACTCTTTGCGACCCCACGAATCGCAGCACGCCAGGCCTCCCTGTCCATCACCAACTCCCGGAGTTCACTGAGACTCACATCCAATGAGTCAGTGATGCCATCCAGCCATCTCATCCTCTGTCGGCCCCTTCTCCTCCTGCCCCCAATCCCTCCCAGCATCAGAGTCTTTTCCAATGAGTCAACTCTTCGCATGAGGTGGCCAAAGTACTGGAGTTTCAGCTTTAGCATCATTCCTTCCAAAGAAATCCCAGGGCTGATCTCCTTCAGTATGGACTAGTTGGATCTCCTTGCAGTCCAGGGGACTCTCAAGAGTCTTCTCCAACACCACAGTTCAAAAGCATCAATTCTTCAGCGCTCAGCCTTCTTGACAGTCCAACTCTCACATCCATACATAATCACAGGAAAAACCATAGCCTTGACTAGACATCATATTCAGTGGAGAATAAATAACTGAATACATTGCTCCTGAATCAAGAACAAGACAAGGATGTTCATTCTCACTATTTCCATCAACATTGCATTGGAGGTTCAAGTCAGTTCAATGAGGGTAAAAAGCATGCAGATTGGAAAGGAAGAAGTAAAACTCTCTATTCACAGATGACATGATTATCTACGTAAAAAAATCCAATGGATTTTTTTTAGTTACTGAATATGCGAGTTTAATACATTTGTAGGACACAAGACTGATATACAAAAAAAAAAAAAAAAAAAACCCTGATTATATTTCCATATATTAACAATAAAATCATATATTGAAAATTTTAAAATACTGCTTATAATAGCATTAGAAAATATTAAGCACTGGGGATAAATCTGAAGATTTGGAAACTATGAAACACTGTTGAGAGAATTTAAAGGAGACATGCATCATATATATGCATCAGAAGCCTCAATATCATTAAGTTATCAGTTCTCTCCAAATTAATCCAATGTAATTCCAATCAAAATCTCCATAGGAATTTTGTTCATATTGACAAACTGATTATAAACTTCATACATAAAAACAAAGGCTTAGGATATCCAAAATAATTGTGAAAAGAAGGCCAAATCAGGTAACCAACACTCCCTGATTTCAAGACTCACTGTAAACAACAGTACTTTGAAGACACTGTGGTGTCGTCATAAACAGACAAATATATCAGTGGGAGAGAACAGAGGCAGAGCCCCACCCTGAGCAGTGGTGAAGAAGGCTTCAGCAGTGGGTTATGGGGTGATGATCCAGGTGCAGCTCCAACACCTCCGCCTCGCCTCTACCACAATGAACCTTTCCACCCAGAGGCCAAGGACAGTAACCGAACTCCCTCCTCCCTTCTGAACTTCGAGTCACCTCCACAGGCTCCCTGAGACTTGACTTCCTAGTGCCTTTGCCCAGCCACTAGTCTTCAGTATTCATGTGACCAAGGGACCTCCTTGAACCACACGCGAGTCACATAGCTCTGGTGGGCCCCCACAGGGAGCAGGAGGGTGAGCGCTGGCTCCAGCCCCACAGAACCCACTGGCGTGGTAACATGCGGGCGGAGGAAACCGAGGGAGCAGGATGGGGCTCCGCCCACCGCGATGCCGCTGGGAGCGGGTCACTGACGTCACAGCGCCTCCGGTTCGGTCAGGGCGACAATTCAACAGGCCACGGCAAGGTTGAAAAGCAAAGCACTGCAGAAGAGAAGGTGCAGTGCTGCCACAACCACTGCCTGACCCAGATGAGGTAGGCCATGACGTCCCGGCGGGTGGCATTCAACTGTGTGCTCAAGGACAAGTCCAAGTCTACTCAAACTGCAGCCCTTTGCGCAGAGTGTTGCAAATAGGGAAGTTTTATTCAGAGACTTTACTAAGGACTACAGCCTGAGAGACAGCCTCTCCGTAACTCTGAGGGACTATTCCAAAGAGGTAGGGGGAGGGTCAGGATATATCTGAACAATTTTTTTTTTTTTTCCTGGGAAAAACATGCAGTTGAGCAACAAAAGACTACTGCTAATCACAAAGAACAGACATCTCAAGTTCATGATTTTTCGTGCTTTTCTATGTACAGGAAGATGTAAGATCTGGAGTCATCGAAATTCTTCCTGAGATATGCATCTAACAGCAGGCGGCCCCATTCACCGGAAGCACAGAGTGTTCTCTGGTTTCCTCCACCCTGAGTCTCCCTAAGGCTCACTGTCATGGGGTGAGTGACAGCAGCGGGTGATGACTTGATCCTTGTAGAACTGAAATGGTGGGAAACCTTTTCTTCCTTGTACCCGGGGCAAGGGAGAAGTGGCAATAAAAGCAGAGAACTAACTGCCCAAAGAAAGAAACACAGTGGCCCGCAGTGCAGTCCAGAAGGCTCTTGATGGTCACTCTTCCACGCCCCAAGGTCCAGTTGCTCCCCCGACCTTGGCAGCCACAGCTCCTGGCCACCCTGTGCCCCCTGAGATGGGAATTGGAGCCTGAGCTTGAGCCAGGGGAGCCTGGCCTCACGCAGTACCCTCCTGGCCCTGCCGAATCAGAGGAACTTGCAAATGACAGCAGATGCAGCAAACTTTTGAAGGCCCTTCACTTCTAGTTTGAACCTTGGGGAAGCCAAGCTTTGTCCAAAGCTGCATCCCTCCCATGCAGGGAGCCTGCCATTCAGATTCTGGGAGAAGATTCCACCCCTGTGGAACACAGCATGGTTCCTGGTGGAGCAGGATAACTTAATTCACTGTCTCATCAGCTCAGATACAAAATGGCCTTTTATGGGAGCCTGGAGTCACGGACAGCAATGAGAGAAGGTGCAAAAAAGAAAAGCAGATGCCTTGTGAATCCATCAACCCCAATCATTTATTTATAGCCTTTTCCTGGGAAAGCAAGGGTGTGAGGTTAAGCTGTCCTCAACAGAGAATGCTGATTCCCCAAACCCTATTTTCTTGGACTTGATTAATGGTTCTATTAGTGGCTTTATTTGATCTTCATTAAATTTGGGAACTGAGCTGACCCATTCAGCCAGAAATGTAATATTCTTTTTCATATTTCTAAAGTTCTTTATGATAATGGTCCAGAAGTGGAATCTGGGATTCCCTCCCCAGCCACTCCTCACACTGAGTTTAAGTTTTTTTGGGTTTTTTTGTTTGTTTGTTTGTTTAATTAGAGGATAATTACTTTACAATATTGTACTGGGAGTTTACGTTTTGAGGGTTTGAGTTTGTCTGCCTTAGAGCATTGTATAGTCTTCACTATTGAGTGTTATTGAAAAATGGGAGGCTTCTCAGTCTCAAAGACTACACCATTACGTCCTCTTATAGACAGCTTTTGTGTAGTAAGTTTGTGATCCTTATTTTCTATTAACTGGGAGAATTATTGTTTCAATTTGCAGAGGTGTCTAGAATAGATGAGGCTCCCACCATAAATAAGAGTGACCTTGGAATCTTTACTTGCCAAATTATCACTGGTACTGGGGAGATCTGGATACCATGATGGAGGGGGAGTCCCCTGTCCCTCTCTATTCATTTGGCAACACAAACTGAGATATGGGGTTTTGGTGGGCCCCTGACCCTGTCTTTCCCTGAGGTCCTATGGCTGGAGTAGAAAGCCATTTCTTGGCTCTGTGCACAAGGTTCTGGGTTCAAGACTCATCTGAAACCCATCTGAATTCTAGCAGGGAACAAGAGGTACATGCAGTGGGATTGAGTCTCTGGACGCCCGTGGACACCCGTTAGGTCAAGAGAAGCCAGTCATAAGTTCAGCTTTCTATGATGAACGCCAAGCAATGAGGACAGTAAACTCATGCCAATTGAAGGAAAAAAACAATGGCTTCAATTTTGGACACCTTGAGTCTGGACTGCTCTTGTCACATCTCACAGATGCCAACTGGTATATGAGCCATCGAGAAGAACAGGCCAGATTTAACAATATGGATTTGAGAGTCAATAGTACTCAATTATCAAACAAACATTTACTGAAGGCCATTTTGAGCATGAGGATAAGAATAAGAAATTATTGAATAAGAATAAGCCTTAAGTAAGAAATCGGTCCCTGACCTTCCAGAACTCAGAGTGTGGGATGGGGTCGGATGGAGAGAATAGATGTTAAGTACATATGAGCATCAGGAGAGAGCCAAGACACACAAAAAATGTGGTCTTGAGTGGAGATGGGAGCTCTCATCCTCTAGGCAGGAGGCAGGAATGAGGTTGAGTGCGCTCAGGGAGAAGCAGGAGGGGGCAAGGGCTGGAAGATGAAGGCGAGTCCTGGAAGTTCTCAACTAACACAGCAAAGAAGGAGAGCAAAGAGGGTGGATGACCTGCAGGGTTACAATAAGAAACAGCTCAGGAACAGGGCCTGACAAGGTGGGGACATGTTGGAAGATGGTCACAGAGGAAGGCCAGGGCTCTGCCCAAGGTCTTGAACACCCGGATCTCCAGAGGAGCAGTGACAGGAGGGGATGGAGTGCAGACAGCAGGAATCACTTCTTTTTTCTCTGCCTCGGGCCAACTGGCCAACCGGCCAACCATGCACTGATTAGGCAGAGCGTGTCTCTGGATGGAAGGTCAGAGGGACCAAGTGAGGAAGCTAACTCCCTCCCCCATCCCCTCCAGCAGATGCAGACAGCTGGATCTGTCAACAGCATCTGGCTTCCTGTTGACTGATTCTCTTATTTTTATATGGATGTTGTTGTAACATCCTGTTAGCACAATCTTCATCCTTAATCCAAGATCTACAGGTTAGTTTTGTTTTTTTATGTTTAATTAGTGGTCAAAGATCTTTGGGTTATAAAACAATTTCAAATAATATCAATAATATTATCAAATATTACTTAATATTAACATTAAATAATATTAAAATGTTTACTGAGTCAATCCAATTTAAGTAAAATTGACTATTAGTAACTGACAACAGGATGGCACACCACCTAATAAAGGCGAATTTTTTTTCCACCATGTATCCCTGATTGCCACAATGAATGGATTTAGGAACATAACAAAGAAAAAGAAAAGGCACTTTTCTTTAGGACTTCATTATCACCACAATACCTATGGAAGCATGTACACTCCTCAGCAACCCTAAGGCACAGGAGAGCCCCCAGAACTCCCCTGAAACAAGAAAAGGAGTGAGGGAAGGAGGGAGCCTTCCTGTGGCTGGCTCCAGCACTCATGTGCAACCACCCACACATGTAGATGAAGACCAGAGCCGAGGGGAGAGTGAGCCTGTGAAAGTGGCCCACATGGTCAAAACCTCACTGCTGACCAGCTCAGCAGTGCCAACCAGCATCACCCATGGGACTGCTTAGAAATGCAGGCTCTTGGGAGCCCCAGACCTACTAATCAGAATCTGCATTTCAATGAACCCCCAAAGAGATGCTTGTGCACCTTGTAGTTTGAAAGCTTGAAGTAGGCTGTGCTTATATCTCCAAAACAAAGCACCACCTATAACTCCAAGGTACACAAGAGAAAACCAGTTCCATAGAGGAAACCTAATCTCAACAGTTCTTTGTTCAATAATAACTCTGCTTATGATGAGCAGTGTTGGTCGGTGATATGCCTGGCATCATGCCTGGATTTTTCCCTGCACCCCTGGAAACTGCGTATATTATTACAACCTCACTCTGGTCCAGGTAGGAATTTGGAGGCCCCCAGAAGTTAAAGAATTTGTTTAGTTCACCCAGTTTGTAAGAGACAAAGCTGGAAATGTATTGCAAGTCAGCCTGGATCCCACAGATGCCATGGATTCCATCAAACTCAAATTCTATTCTTGTGGGCTCATGGTATTAGAGAGTTTGGTGTGTCCACTGAACAATACTAGACCACAGCTTTAATGGTTACATAAACTTTACTGCATCCACTAAATGGAATGATATTCAACATTCAAAACTGATGTTCTTAAAGAATTGCCAATGATGCAAGGCAATTTTCATCATGAAATATTTCTTGAAAAAAAGCATAATGTAAACAAAATAACATATATACATATATAAAAACTCAAACCACTCATGGAAAGGATAAATAAAACATGGAATATTCAATAAAATGCTATCCTACACGTATATAACTAGATCTCTGTGTATCACCATTGATATTTCTCAAAAACATAGTGTTTAATCATGAAAAGAGTTGCAAAACAAAACTTTTAGTATGATATTATTTATATGCATTTTTTGAAGCATAGGAAACAATATTATAAATTACTCATGGATACTAGTATATAATATACAAGCCCTCAAAAAACAGACTGAAAAGATACTTATGGAATCACAATACTTGTTGCAGTGGTAGGGGTCAAGGAGAAGCCAATTTACAATAAGTTTTAATTCTTTAGAAAGTAAAAAAGATGTTATAAATGTGATCTATATTGACAGTTGTTCATTCGATATGGTGGATATATGGGTGTTTGTTGTATTTATAGTTTTCTGTATTTTAAGATTTCTGTATTTGAATTTATATGCTGCAGAAAAGTTTAAAGGGAAGGGTTAATAATACTTTCCTCTGGACAGTAATATTTAAGGGGAAATGTTTAATGTTTAAAATGTTTAATGTTTTAAAAGTTTAAAGGGAAGGGTTAATAATACTTTCCTCTGGATAGTAATGTTATGGGCAATTTTTGTTTTCTTTTTAGGGTTTGTCTGTCCTTTAAAAAATTTCCCTATTCGAATATATGAATTTTATAATCAAGTGAAAAATAGACTGACCTTCCAGTTTTCTGAGAGCTAATCTATTTCATGCCCCTGGGCTTTTGTAGAAAGCAGAGCATACTATTGAAACCAGGCATAGGGAAAAATCAAAAAATGAATCATGTTGGGATTTGAAAGCAAATTTTCTTTTTAAGAAAAAGCTAGAAATTTAGGAGATGCAAACTTTTGAGACTAAAAGATTTTAGTATCACTTTTCTATTCCTATTTTATCCAATCTTTATGTTTGTTTGTTATGTCAATTCTATGGCAAAACACAGCCCAATACCATGCCACACACATCAGGTACTTCCTGCACGTAGTCTACCCCATCTTGAATGTTAGAATCAGGCCACATTGGAGATTATCTAGTGCAACCCCTCATCTTACCAGCAGGAAAACAAAGACTGAGAGAGGTTAAGAGGTTCACCCAGGGTCAGACATCAGGACTACAATAAGTCTGAGTCTTCCTGACATTTTTACTGCCCCACCACACTGCCTTGGAGGGTTTGCAGACAACAGAGGTACCCAAATACGTGAAGATACAAATATCCACAAAGAAACAAGTCAACATTATCTTCTTAAGTAAACATAAATTGTGTCATATAAAAGCTAACATAATTATCTTCACTTGGGCCTAGATTTATATGGCTGTCCTCCAAATCTATTTACTTCTTTGAGTGAGCCTCTTCCTACATTGAATTCACTCCGTCCTGGAGTAATGTGTTTGGTCTTGGGCATGCATGCATCCACTTCTCAGCCCACCTTTCCCATTGCCTCTGACTTTCCATGTGGCCCTTTCTAAAGCTGACCCTTTTCAAAGTGAGAGGTCTCACTAAAGCTTAAAAAAAAAAAAAATGAGTATCCCTCAGAGCAGGGATCTAACAAGAGACCTGGTTCGTTGGGTGGTAATTGTTTTTCCCTTCTGGACCAAACTCTGGGGCCCTGGGGCCCTTCGGTGCCTCAAGAAGAGTGAGCCTGTTTTCAAAGCACAGTCCTAGGCGAGTCCCTCCATCACTCTTTGTCAGCCCTCCACACCTCAGTTCTGTCATGCTTCCAGAGTCAGAAATGAACCAACTCCATGCTCCTCAGAAACTGGAAGGCCTGTGCTGCCCAGGTCCAAGCTGGTCCAGTGATGGGTCTCAACCAACACAGCCCAGACCCATATGAAGGGCCACGTGCAGGCTTGACCCAAGTTCGTGGCCTCTGCCATTGTTCTCGCCTCCGGCCCAGCCAGTCTGACCCTGTCATGACCTCAGTGATCGCCCCACCTGTAGGAGACCAGCCCGGCCACCTTGCCTGGGTCACTAAGGTCCTTCTAGACACACACGCACAATCATACAGCAAGCACATGCACACAGGCTTCCAGGCAAGGGCCACCAGTGTGTTCACACACACACACACACACACACACACACACACACACACGTGGAGCCTGCAGTTCCCTAAGTGCACTGCACTCCCTCAGGCCCCTGACCTTCTTCACACACAGGCTGCTCCTAAGGCTGTCAACCCCGCCCTGCAGGCTGCATCCAGCCCCTTCTAACCTACAGTGTCCTCCAGCTCCCAGAGGGAGCTTCACACGGGTGGCAGCCTGTGTTTCTTCCCAGCCCTCCCAGCAGGAGGCCCAGTTTCATGAATTGAGTCAAGATAAATGACAATTTATTTTTAAAATCAGAACCCATAAATACAAACAAAGTGCACTTGGGCTCTCTTCCTGGCTTCACCAGCCACTCAGAGCCCGCCCGGCCAAATACCCGCCAACACCCTCCGCACAGGAAGTCCCCTACACATGAACTTTCAAGATTCAAACTTCCAAAGATGCGAACATACATTCACATATCCAATCACATAACTTAGTTCATTCATCTGGTGTATACCGTCAAGTGCGGGCATCCTCTACAAGTGTTTGAGCTTTTGTGTGCTTCACTGTGCAGTGTTTATATAAAGTACAGTATACGTATCTTTACTTCAGGTCCAGGACGTCTGGAAGCAAGTGTAAAAGCAGTGCTGGACGGCCACTGTCCCCTCCACATCTGGGGCTCCGGGACCTTTTTACAGAAATGAGGGAGGAGAAAGCACAAAAGTACTACTGTACTTTTCAAGGTACTGTACTGTAAGATTAAAAATGTTTTCTTTACCTTTTGTGTCTGTTATGTCTTTATTGGTGTGAAGAATATTATCAATCTATTCAGTATAGTACTGTATGGCCAACTGTGTTAATTTGGTACCTAGGCTAACTTTGTTGGACTTACAAACAAATCGAACTTAACGAATGTGCTCTCGGAACGGAATTTATTTGCATGTAGGGGACTTACTGTACTTTCAAACTTATGCAAAAGTGCCCCTTCTTGGTCCCTCGCAATCAGCTTCTCGATGGAGGAGATGCCAGGTATCCTGCAGCTGTGAGCATTTTGCACTCAAAATTCAAGGGTCATACTGTAGTGGTGGAGGTGGATCATTCGGCCAGACCTCCTTCCACATCTAAGCCCAGGGCAGGCACTTGAAGCATTTTGGAGCTCTGTTCCTGCATCTCTGAGGTAGGGATAGAGGTGAGGACTCATGATCCTGGGAACACTCCCTTCCAAGGTCTGTCACAGGGGTCTAGAGAAGTCAGGGGGGAGATGGAGAAGAAAGAGCTCCCCTCCCAGAGCCCTCTCTGGCCTAGTGCCCACTCTTTCCCTTGTCAAGCCCTTCTCAATGGGGAGGGGACCGATCCTCTGCCGGACCCTGCCCCACACCCCATGCCTCATGGCCTGTCCATTCCACAGCCACATGCATTGACCCTTGAGCCAGATCCCAGGGTGGCCGCTACAGACAGGAGCAAGGAGGACAGCACTCCCACTCCTGTCACCGCTCTGCTCATTTCAAACAAGATCACCCAGAGAGCTGTCCTTCTGCCCTGGGGCCAGGCCAGGGAATCAGTCATGAATTACCCTGGTCTTGGGCTCACCGGCTTACAACCCAGGGCCCTTGCAACCATCTAGCAACTCAGGCCACTGAGAGGCTGGGGAGGGGACCAGCAGGTGCTGCCACCCCAGCCTCTGTGCACGGCCGCTTTCTCATCCACATTTGGGGTTCCAGGACCTTTTTACAGAAATGAGGGAGGAGAAAGCATAATATTTTCAGACTATGAAAAATTACAAAGAGAATGACTATACGTGTACGCTCACTACCCACAGTTAACAGATGATGGCATCACCGACTCGATGGACGTGAGTTTGAGTGAGTTGGTGATGGACAGGGAGGCCTGGCGTGCTGCAATTCATGGGGTCGCAAAGAGTCGGACACGACTGAGCGACCGAACTGAACTGAACTGAACATCTCTATAAGTGCTTGAGAGATTTCTAAAATAAGAAAATCATACAGCTACCACTTCATCTGCATCAGCCCCAGTCCCTCTCCTTGGCCCAACAAGCAAACCCCATCTGAAGTGAGTGTGTGTGTTCTTTCCATCCTGACAAATCTATTTTGTTTTATGGACATGCATCCAAAAACACAGGATAGCAAAGCTTTATTGTTTTTACTGTTTACATAAAGTCATACTGAATTTATACTTCTGAAATATGCTTTCTTCATTCAGCATATTCATACTGCAGCTTTAAGCTCTCTTGTAGTTGATTCCTATAAATCAATCTCATTTATTTCAATTGCTGTTAGAACATGTGCATGTGAATATAGCATGATTTATTTAGCTGTTTCCTTCCTGGAATGCATTCTGATTTTTCACTACTATAAACAATGCTCGGTTCATGGTCGTGTTCTCATCTTCACATGGAGGAGTTCCCTGAGGAGGGTGACTTGCAGAAGGATTTCTGGGTTATATGTTTGATGCCCAACTAGCCCTCAAAGGTGGAGAAGGAAATGGCAACCCACTCCAGTATTCTTGCCTAGAGAATCCTGTGGACAGAGAAGCCTGGTGGGCTACTGTCCATAGGGTCACACAGAGTGGGACACAACTGAAGCAACTCAGCATGCATGCATGCATTGGAGAAGGAAATGGCAGCCCACTCCAGTGTTCTTGCCTGGAGAATTCCAGGGACAGAGGAGCCTGGTGGGCTGCCGTCTATGAGGTCACACAGAGTCGGACACAACTGAAGTGACTTAGCAGCAGCAGCAGCAGCCTTCAAAGGCCTCTGCTAGTGTGCAGTCTTCCTAGCAGGGAGCAAGAGTCTGTGTCTCCCACCTTGATCACTCTAGTCCTTGTAGGCCCTTTCTAGCCATGCTCCTTGGTCGAGTTAAGTGACAACTCTCCAGACCTGGCCATTAAGCAGGCACTGTTCTGCACCTGTTGACCCCTGCAAATGTTGCCCTTTAAGAATTGCAGGGTCCTGTCCCATGACTCTCTCGAGAGTTGCTCGGCTTTTGTCTCCCGTGACTCTCCCTTTGGATGAGAGACTCCCACCTGAGCTGAGCACAAGGAGTGCTCTTCCTCTCCTTTTCTTGCTCTGTCAGGTCCCTTCATGAACTGATATGGCCTCCTGAGTGGACCAAGAAAGACATTCTCTCAGAGCAGAACAACTCCATCAGGGTTTGTGCCTTGGATCTCAGGGGTGGTTCCCCATCCCCTGGCTCTGTGGGAATAGTGGGACAGAGGACCATCATCTGCGCTGTGGGGTCCCACAGTGCTAGAAAGGCAAAGTGAGCGGTGACCTTACTGGCCACCCCAGCCTCACTCACTGTGGCAACCAGGAGTGTCTGCATCACACCTAATAACTACTAAGTGAATAAAACTTAGTTTAACTTACTATGAATTTCAGATCCATAACATAAATTTCAGAAAGCAAAGGAAGAAAAGGAGACAGGCAAGATGAGCTGGAACTGGTGTTATGGCACAGCTCCTAATGGTTAAGGAAGCAACTGAATAATCACAGGAAAGGACAGGGGGCAGGATGGGGGATGGTGGGAAGGAGAGGAGATGCAGGAGTTCTGAGTGCTGGGGTGGGGCCTCCCCAGAAGCAGGAGGAAGCACTCCTGGTGCAGCTCTGCCCAGCAATCTGGAAGAAACAGCAAGAGACCACGTTCACAATGAAAGTCAAGAACTCAAAAATAGACTCTACTGAGGTATTCAAGAGGAAGGGGATGTGTATTGATGTCTGCAACTTTGTTATGCATCAAAAGTAAGGATTGATGGATGGAAAGGAAGAGGGATGGAGAAACAGTATTAAAGCAAGTATCAGACAAGGTCAATGAGATTTAGTCATGGACAGATGGAGATTCACTGTGAAATTCTGTCATCATTTCCATATGCGAATTTTTTATGATAAAATGTTGAGGGGAACAGGTAATACCCTCTCTTCAAAATTATCACAAGGATTACATGAGATAATGAATGTGGAAGGGCTCTGTACACTATAGAAGATTTGCAGATTGCTTAAATGATTAAATAGTATAACAGAAAAACAAAGAGAGATTAATGAGATAAGGAAACATATAGAGTGCCTTTCAGAACCAACAAATTAAAAATACCAAAGGAAAGACTGGGTAGATTATCACACTTCTGGCAATGGAAACACTGACTATAATCAAAATGAATGCAGAATGAAAAGACAAATTGATTAAAGTAATTTTAAAAAATCAGTGGACATGAAAAGCAAGCAAGTATCCAACTTACGGATAATTGATATCCCTAAAATAGAGAACCTACCAAATGGAAATAAAAATATTCAAAGGTAAATGAGAAGGAAATATTTCTTAAAAAAGGAAACTGTATAGCTACAGATTGAAAGGGTATTTTATATTCCAGAAGAAAATGATACAGGAACTTTATAAAGGATAGAAAGAAAGTCTACAGACATCTAGGCAAAAAAAAGAAAAAAAAAGTAACTCGTTACAAAGAAGGAAATACGGCTGTCTTCAGATTTTTCCCAGCACCACTAAATTCCAGAAGGCCAGAAAGGAATGTATTCAACATTCATGGGAAATAAAATGTGACCTAAAAAATGTATACTAAATTGAGCAATAGACAACCGCAAATATGCAAGTACCCAAAATATTGCATCCATTAAGGTCTCTCAAAAGTCCTAAAAACAACCAGACAACCAGCCATGGCATACTTGGAGATACCTGGTAGAAAAACTAGAGATGGCCTGGAAGCAAATTACTTACAGCATCAAGGCTAAAGAGAACCAGAATATGATTCCAGGAGATCAATATTCTAATATTAGCCACATGAGAATGATATAAACAAATCAAACTTGAAGGTATGGTCAGGAAAGGGATTTGGGAGAAAGTCTAAATCTTTTCTTTTTCTAATGTCTCATACTGGGTTGTCAACTACAGTCTGAAGTTTGATAAATCATGAATGGAGTTTTCAATATTATTATAAATATAAAACTAACATATAAACTGGCAGAAAATATTCAAGCTACACACACATGCACACACATAAAGCATTAACACTCAGTAAAGTAGCATAAACAAAACAATAGAACCAAAATCAAACTTGACAGATAAGTCAATAAGTATAACTGGATAAATTCATACCTTAAAAATTATATTTGAAAAATCTACTTGCTAAAAATAAAAGACAGAGTTGTACCAAAGCAAAGATGCTGGGAAGCCAGAGAGTAAACGCACGGGCAGAGCCGTGGCGGGCAAGGCTGAGGCTGTGAGAGCACCGTCCGTCAAGACCATTCAGGGGATGCATTATGGGGAGGAAGACACTTTATAATGATAACGAGGATAATATGTGATAAAGCTCTGTCAGGAAAACGTATGTGCCAATGAATGTGGCACCAAACTATAAAGGAAAAACTACAGTAAATATACAGAGATAGAGACATAATGGCAGCAGAAAGACCAAACTCATCTCTCTGCCTATAGGGCTTCCCGGGTGGCACTAGTGGTAAAGAACCTGCCTGCCAATGCAGGAGACTGAGACACGCAGGTTCCATCGCTGGGTCGGGAAGATCCCCTGGAGAAGGACATGGCAACCCCCGCCATTGCCTTGAGAATCACATGGAGACAGGAGCCTGGCAGGCTACAGTCCCTAGGCTCGTAGAGTCGGACACGACTGAAGCAACTCAGCGCACACTCTCTGCCGATAACCAGTCACAGAAATGCAGTGACAAAAGATTCAGGGGAGTTGGCCTATGTCACAGAATGAATCTATATGTTTCAAGCCCTGCCCAGCAAAATTCCTGCCTTTTCAATGCCCGTGAAACAATTACGAACAGTGGCACTTTCAGACATCAAGAGCCCAAGTATTTACAGAGGTGTGGGCAGGCAAGGGGAAGGAGGGCACTTAGGGGCCAGCTTCAGATGAAGGCATCCCCCAGAACTGAAGAAGTGAGGAAAGGCCATGCTAAGACAGGTGTGAGCCAGGTGAGGATAGGGCTGCAGCGTGCTGGGGCTAGAGAGGCCATGACACTGCCTTCTTCCTGCCACCCCACCTAGCTGGGTGTCAGTCTACAGACAAGGCTGCTCAGGTGACTCAGACACACAGGTTGGCCTCCTGGAACCAGATAAGACAGAACAAGGCAGGGGAAAAACAGATGGGGGAGGAGCAAAGACAGAACTCACAGCACACGAATCCAACCAAGAAAAAAGGTAAAGCAAGATGCCCCAAAAGTGAGAATGAGAAATAACCACAAAAACAAATTATAAATCATAATAAAAGCAAATTTTGCTTAAATCCATACAAAAATTATGAAACCTGGAAGAAATGAATGACTTTCCAGGAAAACATAAGTTACCAAATTTGAATATAGGAAATAATATGCAGAATGTAGAAAAATTAACAAATGAATTATTATAGGAAAATATTTTGTATATCGATTCCATAATCAGACACTTTGCTGAATTCTCTTATTTTCAAAAAAGTTCACAGTAGATTCTTCTGTTTGTTTCAGGTACATGACTAAATCACTTGACAATAATGACAATTTTGCTCCCATCTTCTCAATTTTAATATATTATTCCTTTTCATTTTCTAGTTCTATTAACTAGGCCTTTCAGGACAGTTTCAAAGAATCATAATGAAAATGATCATTTTTAACTTATTTCTGCCATTAATGACAGGCTTTCGGTGTGTACCATTCCATGGGAGCTGGTTTCTTGTTTGAGTTTCTCTCTCTTGCTACATGCTGCTGCTGCTGCTGCTAAGTCGCTTCAGTCATGTCCAACTCTGTGCAACCCCATAGATGGCAGCCCACCAGGCTCCGCCATCCCTGGGATTCTCCAGGCAAGAACACTGGAGTGGATTGCCATTGCCTTCTCCGCTTGCTACATGAGGGGAGTGTTTATCAATTCTTATTTTAGGTGTGACAGCACATTTTTATCAAATACCATTTTGGCTTTAATGGTGATAATCACAGATGGTGTTTTATTTTTCTTAAGACTCTTTAATACAGAAAATTATTTCTCAATTCTTTTTCAAAAATTAATTATTTCCTGCAGTAAAATATTCTTGCATTCTTACAATGGGTTGTACTGCATTATTTTAAATTTTTGTTTAGAGATCTCACTTGCTAAAACTTTATTTTAAGGGTTTGCATCAATCAATATGAAATTTTACTTCTGTGTTCTTTTTACCGGATTTTGGGCTGAATTTTATGCTAGCTCCAGGAAATAATTTTGAAGTTGCCTTTTTTAAAGTTCTGGAATAGCTTACATGTGCATTCAAATTCTATTCTTTGATGATACACAAATCAATCTGTGCCTAGTGGTTCAGTATAAAAATTTGGAAGAAGGAAACAAAATTATTATTTGTATATCTGGAAGAACCAAGAGAATGCATTGAAAAACTATTTAAACAGTAAGAAAATTTAGTTAAGTAGCTAAATATAGAATTATACTCAAAGGTAATTGGCTTTTGGAGGAAAACTACCAGTTAGACAGTATGATGGAAAGATAAAGACTCCCTTTCCCCATCTAACTTCCCCCCACGTGCACATGACCCACTCCTCAGACCCCCCACAGATGGGCCTTTTTATTCAAGGATGTTAACCACGGGATTCTCCTGTAACTCACTGGACAATTACCCCTGAGAATATCATCTTGATTGGTAAGATAAACATTACATAGATAATTATTTTTAAATTGCATAATTTCTTCCAATTTTATTAATGATACAAATATATATCAATAGCATCCAACCAGCTCAGCAATGTTTTCACTACATAATGTGGAAGGAAAAAAAGTCCCTTCTGGGCACTGCCCTGGAGGACCAGTGGTTAAGACACTGTGCCCCCTGTGCAGGTGCAAAGTTCTGATCCCTGGTTGGGGAACTAAGATCCCACATGGCAAGTAGTATGGTGTATGCCCCGCTGGGAATACAAGTGCCCGTTCTGCTACTTTTTCCTTTCCCAGCTGCACTGTGCAGCATGTAGGATCTTAGTTCCCTGACTAGGGAATTACCCATGCCCCCTGCCTTGGGATCTCAGAATCTTAATCACTGGACCATCAGGGAAGTTCCTCTACTACTTCTTATGGCTTCTGCTTTCATTATTACTATCATCATCAGTTCACAGCTTAATAATATTCAACTACTCTTCAATTTTATGAAGAAATCTTAAACATAGATAAATCCATCCATAAATCCACCTAACCCGGCACATAGACACTGTAACATTCCCTGAGGGAGCCCAGAGCCCTGCAGGGCCTTGTGACCCTCCCTACAGAGAGGGCTGGTTGGGCACCTGTGTCCATTCATCCAGGCATTATCAGTAACCGTGTTTCCCGCGCCAGCACCATCAGGGCACATGGCCCAGCATCCAGCAACAGCAGCTACCCAGAATGCATCGGGAGGGTTTGGTGAACAGCACCAGAGCCACTCAAGGTATCCCATTTATTAGTGGAGAACTGGAGGCTTTCACAACTACTGGAAGGATGAGGGCGAGAGTCGAGGAGATCACAGAAACTGTCCCAGTGCCCCCTACACCGAGCAGCTGTCCCTCAGAAGCTTCCACCCACTACCACCACCCAGGCATGGGGTCTCTTTCTCTTCCACCTGCCAGGCTTCACACCAGGACCTCCCTTCAGCTGCCTGTGCCAGACTGTGAGAAAGGGGACCCTAAGAAGTATAGTTCTCTGTGCCTTATATGCAGTAATGCAGAGAAGAATGCAGGAGAGATGCAGAGTCTGCAATGGACAAGACAGTCTCCACCTTCGCCAACTGGGCCACCTCCAAACCATAGGGGCAAATGCAGCTTCGCCTCTCCATGCACCACCCCTCACACAAGCCCTGCTCAGAAGCAAAGGGGCGAAGCCCACTGTTCTCTCTCTGGAGAACTGTGTCCTATTTCCTGAGATGCAGTTATTTGGGCTTTATATTAGCAAGAAGAGGACAAGAGATGCGAAACAAATGGGGAAATGCATACAAATACATAATAAAGCAAAGAACTCATACACAGCCATCCCAGACCCCATTGCCTTTATAGATATATTTTCCTGCCCTCCACACACATCTCCTCGGCCTCAGCCAGCACCTGCTGACTGCCCTTTGTGTGCCGGTGATCTCTTCATCACCCTAGGTTTCTGCTCTCTTCCATTCACCCACTGCAGTGCCCCAGCCTGTCCTCTTCTGCACAGCAAGGTGGTGCCCTCACTTGCTTGTTTCTCCTGAAATGTTCCAACACCTTCATCGCCCTCACCCTCACCTGATGACTGTCCTGCTGCATGGATGGAACAGAAGCCACAGAAGAGAGCCTCCATAGGCTGCCTTTATCCACCGGCCTCAGTCTGCAGCCTGCTTCCAACCCATCATCACGGCTTCTTGGGTGCTGGTGGGCACCTCCTCAAGCTCTGTGTGCCCACCTTTTGTCCCCAAACCTATGCCACCTACAGCCTTTACCATCCCCACTGATGCCAGCACTGTGCTCCCAACTGCCTGGGTTGAAAACCCTGACATTGTTTTTAACTCTTTCTCCCAAAGCCTCCATCCTGGGAAGCCTGTCAGCCCCACCTGCAAAATGCACCCAGCATCTGGCTATTTCTCACCCCCTTCACAGCTAACACTTTTGTCCCATCCACCATCAGCATCCATCCAGATCACTGCCCAGTCCTATAATGGCACATCCATAGTCCATCCCCACAATCCCAGCCAGGCTCCTGACTCATTTGGAGTGCTGAGCCTCACAGGCCCCATGGGCCTGGCTCCAGCTCTCTGAGGCCTTCCCTCCAGGTGCCCTTGAGCTCTCCAGCCACATGGGCTCACTGTGACTCATGCCTGCCTCAGGGCCTTTGCACTCACTATTCCCTCTGTCTGGAACATCTTTTCCATAGACATCTGCATGGCCAGCACCCTCACCTTCTCTTACCTTCTTCAAGTCCCTGCTGAAAGGCCAGAAGCCTGCCATGGTCACCTAGGTAAATTACAGTTGGCACCCCCAGGCCACTGACACCTTTCTACTTTGTCTCTGTGACAGACACTTAATCACCTCCACCACAGTGCATGAATTATGAAACACACTGTGCTTATTGTTAATCCCTCTCCCTCCCCCAAGAATGTAGGCTCATGGAAGCAAGAGATGCCTAGCACCAGAGCAGTGTCTGCTCAGAGGATTCTGTTGGTGAACAAGAATCAACATGGTCAGTTATGAGTTTACAGAGAGTCAGCACTGAGGGAAGAAGCAGCATTGTCAGGCATGGTCCCCTCTCTGAGGACTTCACAGTTCACTCAAGGAGAAGGCCTTGGATATGAGGAGCCTAGGTACTTCCTAGAGAGACTCCAATGGGTCTCAAGAAGCTTCATCAACCAGAGCCCAGCTTCCTGCTGCTAATGGCTTAGGACCCCATGGAACAGAGGTTGGCAAACAGCAGGCAGAAGGAGGGAGAAGGTGTGGGTATTTCAGCCCCCGAGAGCCACCTGCCTCCACAACCTGAGAAGTTCCCTCTGCTCCCATCATCTTCCTAAGTTTCCCCTTGAAAAAGGACTCCTTAGAGGAATCTGTAGCAAAAAAAAAAAAAAAAAAAAAAAAACCCACAACAGGCAGGAAAGAAGAGATATGGCAAGAGAGGGCATGAAAGCTGATACTTTATAAGCAGCTCCAGCGAAGGTCGGGAAGAGGGGCACCGCAGCCTGAGGCCCTGGCAGGTGATGCAGCCATTGGTGAAGTCCTGCATGGACCACTGCACCTCAGAATATCACCCAGGGCCACACAAAGCCCACCAGAGGTCACCCCATCTCTCATTTCCATTTTCTTCCTGCAAGAGGCTCAGGGATGGGCGGGGCTGGGTAACAGCAGCCTTTAAGATGTGCTAGATGCTGATGGAGATGCGCTTCAGTTTTCTGTGCAAAGTAATTTGAATTCATTTTGAATGACAACGACTTCCTGGGGAAACGTGTTGAGAAAGTTCTGAAGAGGTCTCCAGGCTCAACAGAAACCCAACGGCTAAGTCCCTCCTGGGCACAGGAGGGAGGGGGCCGTGACAGAGCCCAGGCTGTGAGCTGCGCTGTGGGCTCACGCATGCTCATCTTAGAGCCCGCATGGTGTGGACACCCGCAGAGGTGCTCAGTCCTCGGGTCCCCCTCCAAGCGCTCTGGGGCTGGGGCTGGTTGAGTGGGGAGGGGGTATGAAAAGTTGGAACATTTAAAAAGAAAGATTGAAATAATGACTTCTCTAAGTGACAGCAAGAACACTGTCAAAATCTAAAAGCCATCCCTATGTGATATTCTCGGATGTTACTGGGCAATGGCCCTTCTAAAATGAAATCTATTACAAATAACAGGCTTAACAGGCAAATTCGACCTACCTAATCTGCCTAAAGGTGAGCTTTGTTCTTCCTATTCCAGCAGACCACGTGCTCCCTTAATAGAGGCTAAATGTCCCAGGGGGCTCCCCATCATGGAGAAATGGGCTGCTCCCATGTCCTTTCTGTTCCAATTTAATTTGGAGGGTCACTTCATAAGTGAGGACTCATAGCATCTCTTTGAGGTCAAGTATTAACTCATAAGGGCAGGAAGATGAGTTAGCACAAGTATTCACGGAAGCAATTCGCAAATTTGTATCAAGAACCCTTGCAATAACTCACAGATACTGCTTCTACATAATCTTACAGAGATGTGGATAAAAGCCAATACATAAAGATGTCTGGCGAGCATTCACATCAAAGCAAGAAATGGTAAAGTAACCCAAACTAGGAAGTAGTTAAGTAATAAATTATCACAGTGATGGGACATAATACAGCTATGAAAAATACGTTAACAAAAAAGCAGTTTTAAAGATGTGAGGAAATGTTTTCGGTTTAATACTGAACCAAAACATGAATGCAAAACTTTATTTACAGTATGAACTCAGTTAAGAAAAAGAACAAATCATTATGCTGTACACCTTAAACTTATGTGGTGCTGTATGTTAATTATATCTCAATAAAACTAGAAGAAAAGAAAATGAAAATAAGCTTTAAAAATACTGGAAAGATAAAAAGTGATAATGCTAACAACAAATGGAAAAACTGACGGTGAATTTTCTGCATCATTACACTTTTAATTTTCCAAATTTACTAAAATGAGCATAGTTTCACATACAATTTGATTTAAAATTTATTTTTAAAAATGAAAAAGCAAGAAAGGTGTTTCCCTTCAGAGGTGGGAGCCTAAATTAGAAAAGGAAGTCAAGGCAGCCCCAACTCTTCACCTGGACAATGGCTCAGTCCCCTGGGAACCAGGAAACCAGATGGAAAGGAAGTGGGGGCCTCAGGCTGAGGGGCAGCTCTGTGAACCAGTTGTGCTTCCTGGAATAGTGGGGAGGAGGCGGCCTTCCAACGACACTCAGCCAGGAGCAGCAGCGCCTGGAATGCTACTTCAGCTCTTGCTAAGACACTTTTGGGGCTGGCCGGACACTTGGGTCTAGAAGGCAGTCCAGAGTGGGGGTTGGAGCTGGTGTGAAGTCAGCAGACCCGGTTCGAATGCTGGCCCTGCCACCATCCAGCCCTGACATCTCGAGCCAGTTACTCAAGCCCCCTGTGCCTCGGTAGTGTTGTTTGTATAGTGGGGACGATGACAGTGCCTGACTCACAGAGTTGCAGAAGCTTTGCACATAGTAGGCATTCAGCCAATGTAAGTTTTACCTTTCGGCAGAAAGGTCACAAGCTTAGGGAGTGAGGTGACATTTTCAGACGTCCCTAATGTCACATCGCCTCCAATGTCGATCTGCTGGGGTGTTCTCCTGCCCTGGCAGTAGATCCGAAGTGTCATTTTGCAGGCCAGCTGAGCTGGTGGCCTCAGAGACACCTGGGAAGCTTCTAGAAGCTATAAATGTCCCACCCCTCCCCCAAAGGCTCTGGTTCAGTACGCCTGAGAATCTGCACGGTAACAACACTGCCAGGTGCTTCTGACTGGCATCCTGCCCTGGAGGCACCTCGATGCCAGGGTGCTCAGGGAAGGCCACCTTGAATGAGCACTAAGAAGCATGTTCCAATGAAAAGCTGCAGTTTCTGATGGATGAGTCCCCTCTCCTACCTGCCCTAGGCAAAGCCTGAGGTTCTGAGTCAAAAGAGTTCATCCTTTACTTCCATGTGCAGAGAAGAAACCACCCATCATCAGTGGGTTCTAGGATTCTTCACAGTGATTCATCATCAAACACAAGTTAAAAATGCCCATGATACTTCACTTTACCAAGAAGGACCCAAGCTATTCTGTGTGCATTCTGTTTGAGTATGTCCATCCACACCAGCCCTGTTAGAACCATAAATGGGATCTCAAGGCTGAGTCTCGGGCATTCCTGCCCCAGACACCACCCCCACCCTCATTCTGCATTAGCTCCCTCCCCATGAAAGTTCAACATTGCTCACAGAGAATGCTCTGCCTGTAATCTCAGTGAGATTACACTCAGGCAGACATTTATTAAGACATTTATTAAGTTGCCTGGATTAACATTGTCCCAGCATAACTCAATTAAACCCTGCATATTGCCACACTAAGATTATAAGGCTAGTGTTCCTATCCAGAGGTCTGAAAAGCTATTTGTCCTAGATTTCAAGTCATTGAAACTCTCTGTACACAGATCATTCAACATAAATGCAGGACATGCTCACATAAGGTCCAATTCAAAGAAGTGCAGGACACAGCAGCTGACTTCAGGGGCCAGGCTGTTAGGGAGATAGACTGTCTTAGTCTGTTTGGGCTGCTATAACAAAATACCACAGGCTGGGTGGCTTACAAAGCAGAAATGCATCGCTCATGGTTCTAGAGCTAGAAGGCCAAGATCAGGGTGCCAGCGCCGTCAGGTGAAGCCCCTCTTCTGGGTCACAGTTTTCTAGGAACCTCATTTGGTAGAAGGGAGCTAGGGAACTTTGTGGGGTCTCCTATAAGGGTGGGCTTCCCTGGTGGCTCAGATAAAGAGCCAAAGAATCTGCCTGCAATGTGGGAGACCCAGGTTCAATCCCTGGGTCAGGAAGATCCCCTGGAGAAGGGAATGGCTACCCACTCCAGTATTCTCGCCTGGAGAATTCCATGGACAGAAGCACCTGATGAGCTACAGTCCATGGGATTGTAAAGAGTCAGACAGAACTGAGCAACTAACACTTTAGAAGAGCACTAATCCCATTCATGAAGGTTCCATCTTCATGACCCAAGCACCTCCCAAGGGCCCCAAACTCATAGCTTCCAGAAGACAAGAAGCCATAATGGGGAACAGACACGGCTTAGGATGAGCACAGGGGCAGAGCACCAGAACAAGACCCCCGGGAGACCAGGGATACACCCACAATGCAAATCAGAATGCCAGCAGCAGGGCCCATGTGTGCGATTAGCTAGGCTTTCCTGACGCACAGGGGACAGGCCCAGCTGCTGGAGACTGAGAGTGCGCCCAGGCCAAGGACCCCCCAAGGGGGCTCCTGCGAGCAAAGAGCATGCTGTGCAGACCAAGCAGGAGAAGGAATCTGGGCAGGCTGGCTGTGGGCCATGCAGGAGGGACTTATGCTCAGCGAGGAGGAGGGGAGCCCCAACACACACACACTGGAGGCTGCCCCGTAGGTATCTGACTGCTTGGATTTAAGTCCCGAAAATTCATACTTCAATACACAGAATAAGGGAGAGCTGGCTGGGCAGAAGCCCGGGGAAAAGATGCTACAAAGTTTGGGGTTATCTTGGTTTTTGTTTCATTTTGTTACTTCTGTTTATTGGTCTGTCTGTCTGTTTAGTCCTGTCCAACTTTTTATGACTCCCATAGACTCTGTAGCCTTCCAGACTCCTCTGTTGGTGGAATTTTCCAGGTAAGAATACTGGAGTGGGTTGTTCGTTGGTACCAATACCTTATATGTATCTGTTCATGAATTTAGCAGGTATGCACAGTGCACCCACCACGTGATCGAGGAGCTAGAGGCTTTCAAGTGAGCAAAACATGCAAACTCGCTGCTCTGGAAAATGACTGCTAGGGTGGGGTTCAAATTTAGGTCAGCCGTCTCCCATGGGCTAGACTCTTTGCATCTCACCACACTGCCTCTCTCCGTTGAGCCGGAGGACAGCAAAGAAAGCAGATTTTGAAAGAATATTGCAACTCAAGTCAAAATGTCTCCTATCAGAAGAAGGCAGGAAAAGTGCTGATCTGTGCATGACATCCAGGCCAGAGGGAGCTTTCCACTGTCCCTGAGCGCAGTGTTCTGATTATCCCAGGTATGAGCTGGGAAAGCTGAGTGACCACTGGGGAAAGCAGGCTCAGATGGGTCTGCTGTGGTCCCACCCAGGTGGTCTGTCTTTCTGAGCCAAAAAATAGAAGCATCTCACCAGCACAGTGAGGATGGTCCTGCCCCACTCCAGGGGGTTGAAGGTACCAAACAGAGGTTATGGGAAGAGATGTACACAACAGACTGGGGAAGAGTTCCCCTCCCAGAGAATTTGACTGTATCAAACCCAGATCCATCTCTCACCAGTATCCAGGGAAAAGGAGGCTTGGTCTGCTAAGTGCTGTGACGATGGGCCCACTCTTCATCCCAGACCACAGACCCGAAGCTCCTCCTAGAAGGAAGCCTAGATCCCGGGTCTGTGAATCTTGGAGGCCAGAGGACAAGCTGAGCTCTCACATGGGGTGTGGAGGGCATCAGGGGGTCCCACATCTGAGACACGAAGGTCCAAAGTCAGCCAGCATTGTGCTGGGCCTAAAACCTGTATCTTGACAGGGAAGGGGAAATCATGATGTGGGGAGGAAACAGCGTGATCATCTCAGGTGGGTCGTGGGAAATTGTCTCCCCAGCCAGCCATGAGCAGATTCTGTGCCCCTGCCCGTTCTAGTCATGGACTAATGCTCAGGATGCTGCAGTTTAGGAAAGGAGGGAGGGGTTTCCTTCCTGAATCCTAGAAGAAGAAGGAACAATAATAATAATAATGGCCCAGATGTTGAAGTCATAATAGCTGCCTCTGAAAAGGAATGGTGTTTTTAAGACACACAGAAAGAAACAGACAGCCTGATGCATACCGGGCAGTCAGAATCCTGTTGGAAAAACACCCCAGGAAAGGCGCTCCTTCCCTGACTTCTGCACATGCCCCAGCAGCAGGAAGGAGCCCCTCTGAGTGCTGGGCTAGGTTCAAGGGTGAATATTCCAAGGTCGGAATGGCCACACTGCCCACGCCTTGCCCAGCATCAGACTCAGGCTGGGAGGGAGCCTGCCACTCTCTACTCCCAGCCCCCAGGCCTATAGCCCACTTGAATCGATACAGTTCTTAGGCCCAGGTGGATCCCTAGGTCTGTATTTTAAGCAATGCCACCAGGAGTTCTGAAGCAAGGCTCTGTGGCCTGCTGCCAGTGGACATCTTTAAGCTGGTATAAACCCTGACACAGGGAGATGTGAGCAGCCCCTACTTGTGGACAACACTAGTTGGCACCCCTGTTTACTCACACATAAGAACTTGGTCACAGTGAAATATGTCCTGGAAGGCCCAAGCTGGTGACTACCCCCTAAACTGAGGGCTCAAGAAGGAGGGCCCGTACACCAGGAAGAAAGGGAATGACAAATGCGGTTCTCCCCACACCACCCCCTGGGAAGTCAGCTCTCAGGAACTAAGGGTTCAGAAAGAATAACAGCATGAATTTGACACCACCTTCTTCCCCTGTGCCCAGCCCAGACAGTGGCCCCTGAAGTTCCATCCAAAAAGTCCCTGGAGTCCAAAAACCTCCCATCCATGGACCCAGAGCAGGAAAGTCTCAGGGCCTGGTTCTGAGTAGCTTGAGGCCTGGTGTACAAACAGTCATTGCCCTTCCTTTGAGTGACCAGTTAGGTTGTCACACCTGTTTCCACCCAGAGGTGCAAACCCGGCATGGGCCCAGGATGACGGTATTCCCCCAGTCACTCACGTGTGCCTGGGCAGATCTCTGCCAGGCTCAGTCTGCTCCTTGGTGAGATGGGAGGACTAGCTCCTGCTTACACTCCCACTGCTGACATCGTTATGCCTCTTGACTGATTCTAGCCTGGCTCCCCTGAGCCCTCTGCCACCAGGCCTCCACCGGAGCTGAAAAGAACTGCAACTTTCAACGTAAACAATTTTCTCCACCCATCCACACCCACACTAGGAAACCTGGACAACTCTAACACGGTTTCTAGCAGCCTAAGGTCACAACCTACCCGCAAAGAACTGCCGCTGAAGGAAGCATGAGGCTGCCAAAGGATGTGACATTTGTTTCAGCCAAAATTTGTTTCACCCTAGTTCTTTTAGAAAGATTAAAATGGTAAATCCTTCCTTCTGTTGAGATGTATATGTATCTCTTGCCACCTGGGAGTCTCTTTCTCAAGGGCTTGGAGTCAGGCCTTCAGACTCCCAGACTTAGAGAATGAATTTATGGTTACCAGTGGGGAAGGATGGGGGCAAGGTTAGTTCGGGAGTTTGGGACTTAGGTGTACAGACTGCTATATTTAAAATTAATAATCACCAAGGATCTACTGTACAGCACAGGGAACCCTGCTCAATATTATGCATCAACCTAAATGGGAAAAGAATTTGAAAAAGAATAAATACGTGTATAGGTATTACCAAAGCACTTTGTTGTACACCTGAAGCTAATACAACATTGTTAGTCAACTGTACTCTAACATAAAATATAAAGTTTTAAAAGTGCAATCATCAGGAAGGATGGGCCCTTTGTCCCGGTGTGATGTAGACCTGGCACCTACGTAGTCCAGCCTCTCACCTGTGTCTTGTGATGTTTCACTTGACTCTCCCTACTCCCACATTAGGGCACCAGTCACCTCTGCTAAATCCGAATGGAGCTCTCCCCTCACTGCAACGCTTACACAGTAGAACTTTCTCACTCCTTAACCCGTGTCTGGCTGTTTATCTCAGAGGCTACTTCAGACTTGATAAGTCATTTCCTATTGTGCAGCACCCAAAAGAAAAGATGCGTGTGAGAGCAACTGTAGAGAATCTTCAGAGATGGCATGCCAGTTTGCACCTTTATTAGGCAGCAGCTGTGTGCACTTACGTGTACACGGATGTGAAAATCTACACATCCCCAATCTAATCAAAGGAAGCTTTGGAAACATAATCCAGGTCCACCTCACTCCAGAAGCTCAACAGTTTGGAGCCAGAACCAAATGGTAACATGTAAAAAAACCACACATGTCAGATATAGCATCTTAAAGACTGAGACACTTCGCACCAACAAAATACCATGCTCCTCTCTGGCGGAAGGTGTGATGGTGGAGATTGTAGGTTTTTAAACAGTAACACCACTGCAGCCACAGACCCTGTAAGTGGGAAGGAGGGAGAAAGGGGAAGGAGGAGGGGTCAGGGAGATGGAGGGCCAGTCTCCTGCCTTCTTCCTTCCTTGGCCTTCCACATCCTTTCTCCAAAGGAAACCGTGGGGTGGGGGACAGCCCTGGAAACTGACTTCGCTCTAACTTCAAGAGGAAACTCCTTTCTAAGCAGAGGGCCTCAGTGCTGAGCTTTTGTCTGCAGGGAATTTTTCTGCGGTTTATTAGCAACTGAAGAAATGCTGACGGAGAGGTTTTGCCCAGCCCAGCAGGCGGCCAAGTGCACCTCATTAGCCCAGCTTCCTGCTGGTGGCAGGGGAGGATGGGCGAGTGGGGGTGGGGGAGAGGTGGAGGCCTGGTCACAGCCCTGGTTGGAGTGGAGGTGGGAGCACTCACAGGAGGAGTGGGAGGAGTACGATGGAGGCATTCTGCACGGCCACCTGCCTGCTCAGAGCAAACCCGCATCTGGAGTCACAGGAACCAGAGCACGGAAAGGGGAGCACAGGGAGGACCTGCAGCCCCCGTGGCCCCAGGTTCCAGGTGGCTGGTTCCGAATCTCTCCCCCCAAATATGACCTAATAATATTTGTAAATATTTGTTCACCTTGCCCCAAAGGAGGACAGGATGTGCCACATGGAAGAACAAACCCTTTTCCCAAAAGATCCCAGCATTTTCAGAATTTTTCCTGATTCATAAAATAATCACAGTTTCTCAATCATCCAACTTCCCCATGCTTTAATATCATTTTAAAAGTGCATAGTAACCACTACAGCCATTGACGGCTCAGAATGCAGCAGGCCCCAAGGTAAGCACACACCTGCTTGGTCACCGTGGACTGTCGAGGCCCCTACCACTCATGGGGACAACCCTCTGAAGCAGGTGTTACAGAGGAGGAATCCCAAGACCAGAGATCCCAGACAACTTGCCAGAGACACACAGCTGGTGAATAGGGTGGAGGCCAGCCAGCCACCCTCACTCCACCCCGCCAGGTCCGCATTTGATCACTGCTCTAGAGTATAGCTTAACTTTTCACATTCTTTCCTTCATGTGATTCTTATAACACCTGATGACCTAAGCAAGCCCGGAATTACCTGCTTGACAGATGGGGACACTGAGACCCACACAGGGCCTTGCACGGAGCTACAAGCCAGGTAGAAACAAAGCCGACTAAACATTGTTGTCTTTGCCTGTATGTCACTGTTCCAGTGGGCTTTCCAGGTGATACTAGTGCTAAAGAACCTGCCAGTGCAGGAGACATGAGAGACCCAGGGTCCGTCCCTGGGTCTGGAAGAGCCCCTGGAGGAGAGCATGGCAACCCACGCCAGTATTCTTGCCTGGAGAATGCCATGGACCGAGGAGCCTGGCAGGCTACGGTCCATAAGGTCACAAAGAATTGGACGCCACTTAGCGACTAAACAAATGACAAGGAAACTGAGGGGCTCAACTGGGAGGAAAGCAGGCAGGCTTCCAGGAATGGGTGCAGGGGCCCCAGAGAGGAAAGAGGAGCCCTGGCCACACGTGCTGTGGTCAGTGGGGGCAGGGGGACCGTCTTCACTGGTGCCTGGATGGTGGCCAGCCTCCCACACACATTGCTGGGTTTGCCTCCACAGGGAACGGAAGGGAAGGGCAAGTGGGGGAAAGGTGAGCTTAACAGCTGAACATGTGCATCTTCAATCCTCATGGACCCAAGATAGGGCATCATCACCCCGGAGCAGCCCTCCTAATAAAGAACCCAGAGACCCTCCTGTGATTTCCCTAAGCCCGGGCAGGTTTTACAGACAAGCCTAACCTTCCTTAGTTGTCATTCTTTTAATACCGCCAATTGCAATACAGTGACTTTGGTTCATCATGTATGTGTGTGCATGTATGCACATGTGTGTGTGTGCGTTTGCCTGTGTGCAGGAGGAAAGGACGGCGGTCTGTTCAGCGCAGACACTCCGACACCAGCCCAGCAGTGACTCTGCTCCGTGTTCCACTGCCTGCTGGTACGAGAACAATCACCACGGCTGCGTTTTGCCTACAGATTTTGATACTAAATAATATTTCCAGCAAAAGTCATGTATATTGATTTGTACAAAAGGCAGGAGATGGAGAAAAATGGGAGGCTGCAGACACTGAATTCAATACCGAATAATCTAATATGCCCAATTTCATTTTCTTGTCCTACCTTTGATGTTTGCAAGCAAATCATTGGCACTTTAAGTTTGCACATATATCTCAATGCAAAACGGTCAACCAGCAATAAATAAACGTATTATACAAATAAATGGTTAGCAGTCAGGGTGAAACTGCAGAGAATATTCTGTGCTCCTGGGATGATTTACAAGCAGGAAATTCACTTATTCTCCCCTGACCCTTGGCTGTTGCCAACTCTCATAATTCTAGAAAAGGAAAGAGTGGTTTGAGGGGAAGCAAGCATGGTAGAAAGAGGATGAACTGAGGAACACCAGACCTGGGGAATAACAGAATTCCATTTTTCAGGCAATAATGATATCTGGGGCCTCCAGAGCTCCTAAACTGACCATAGCCTCAGCCTGATCTTGCTTCCACGCTTTATAATACCTTCTCTGACTCTCTGTCCTGTGGGACACTCAAACATGCCCACCCATAAGCAGGCTATGAGTTCTCTAACAATAGAAGCACATTAATTTATCTTTTAGCCCTCCAGCACCTGGTACAGTGCCTAAGATAGAACAGACATATGCTGGGTGCTGTATCTAGGAGGATGGGTAGATGAACAGGCGGGTAGGTTGGTTGGTGGGAAGATGCGTGGATGAGTGGGTTGGTGGGATGGACTGATGGATGGTGTGGTGGTATGTGGATAGACGGGTGAATGAAGGTTGGGCAGATAGATAGTTAAATGACTGATGGGCGATGAGTGGGCCAGTTGATGAGTGACAGTAGGTGGTAGATGGAGCATGCTTGAACAGACTGGTAGGAAGGTGGGTGGGGTGAGTGTGAAGCAAGAAGGGCCCGCAGGAGCTCTCTGAATTAACACCTCTGAGACCCTGAGGAGGGTGTTGGTAGACTAGGTAGCAGGACTGATTATAAAATATCACGAACCTTCTGGGAAAGCTTCAATTTCGCATCACAATCCCCGCATCCAAGCCCCATGACAAACCGCGGCTTGTTTTCCCCATGGGCACTGTAGGCCTACGCCTGTGCCTTTGAGACCCAGCTTCCTGCTATGTCACCGTCCCAGTACTCCTTGGAACCTCTCATTCAGCACAGCAGCTCTCCTCCCCGATTCTTTTCCTTCTGCACAGTATAAGTGAGCCCGCCAATGACCAATGATTTAGGTCATGGATTAAAATGAGCTGTCAGAGCCACAGAGCCTGCAGCCATGGTATAGAAAATGTATCTGAACCAAACGAGGTTCATCACTCAGGCTGAGGGCACGGAGCTCCGCCCACTTTCTGCCCGTCTAATTGCAGTCACTCTCCTTCAGGCCCATGTTCCCATTTTGTCCACAGTAACGTAATTACAAACTTTGCCAAATGTTTTATAGAATCCACAATGCCCTTTATTTAGGAGCTCTGGGGCTTATGGCTTAGTATATCTGCCCAATGAAGCTGAATGTTGTTAAGCCATGACTTGTTTTTAATGAGCCCCAGCAATCTCTGTTTCTTTTCAGAAAAACTTCCCTCTCCAAATGTTTCTTTGGCCAGAGAATAGGGCTTCCCTGGTGGCTCAGATGGCAAAGAATCTGCCTACAGTGCAGGAGACCCAGGTTTGATCCCTGGCTCAGGAAGATCCCATGGAGAAGGGAATGGCAACCCTCGCCAGTATTCTTGCCTGGAAAATTCCATGGTCAGAAGAGCCTGGCAGGTTACAATCCATGGGTTCTCAAAGAGTCAGCCACAACTGAGTGACTAACACTTTCTCATTAGCTTTTTTCACAGGGATCAACTAGGGAGAGTCGAGTAAATTGCTTAAAATCATATGGATACCTCAACCATATATTAATTCCAACATAAACACCTTCCCTCACTGCTTTTGTTTTGTTTGTTTGTTTGTTTGTTTTTTGTTTTTTTTAATTTTATTTTATTTTTAAACTTTACAAAATTGTATTAGTTTTGCCAAATATCAAAATGAATCCGCCACAGGTATACATGTGTTCCCCATCCTGAACCCTCCTCCCTCCTCCCTCCCCATACCATCCCTCTGGGTCGTCCCAGTGCAGTAGCCCCGCCAGTCCAGGTTCGATGAACGATACTGCACTGCTTTTGTGCAGCCTCTGCCTCCACGTTATTTCCAGGATGCTTCAAAGACTCTGGATGTGGAGTTAGGATGACAGCACCCTCACCTCCTAGCTCTGTACCATTAGACACACCTTGGTCCACCTGTCTGGGCCTTAACTTCCTCATCTTAAAGGGGTGTAACTATAACCATCTCATAAAGTTACTATGAGAAATAAGTGAGAAATCTTCTCTGGTGGCTCAGACAGTAAAGAATCTGTTAGGGTCAGGAAAATCCCCTGGAGGAGGGCATGGCAACCTACTCCAGTATTCTGCCTGGAGAATTCTATAGACAGAAGAGCTTGGTGGGCTAAAGTCCATGGGATTGCAAAGAGTCAGACATGACTGAACACACACACATGAGGACAAGTCAACCTTGATCGAGAAGTTCATGGGCTTGTGGTCTGCAAATGCAGGCACTGGATCACCACTTGACCTTCCATAGCCCCCTCTCCAGGAGTCTGTGACCCATTCCTACTTGTTGGATCATCCTGCCACCCCACTTCACTCCCCTTGGCTAGAAGAATACCGCTACTTAAGGGCAGACACCATTAGAAAGGCACCATGCAGCATGGCACGCAGTCCGAAGCCCTGGGTACCCGTTCCTGGAGGCCCAGGCTGCAGCTGGGCCTGCTTGGCCTACAGAAGGGGATGGTTGCATCGAGTCTGCCCCTCCAGAGACACATACACATGCCCTCTGTGCTCTCGGGGCACTGGGGGGCCTCTGAAGGACAGACAGACTTCTCACTTAGGATGCCTAACTGAGCATGCACACCTAATCTTACCTTCTCCTGAACCCACTCCAGTTTTTTTTTTTTAAGTGAAGAAATCTTTTAAAAGACATACATCCACAAAGATAAAGGGAAAGATGCAACACCAGCACAATTTTAAAAGTGAAAGACAAATTGGAAGAAGGCAATTCCTAAGCCAGCAGCAGGGAAAGTAACGAATCAACCCCAATCACATTGTGAAATTCTCAACAGGAACTGGCAGCCCCAAGAACTTCCAGAATCAGGAGTGACACAACAGGGCAGAAATAAAGAGGACTGGTCCACAGCTGTTTGAGGAGCAGTTGGGCCCCCTCGGCCCCCTCTTTCTCAATCCATCTTGCTGGAAAGGCCACCTCCCTCACCCACGGGGGGAGGGACATGTCCTCCCCCCCAGAGGAAGCCCGGAGATTTGCTCCTAGGCCATGACCAGCACAGTGAGGCCATGAGCACCATTCCAAACACCAGGATGTAACCCACTGCATGCAGTCTCCCGTTCTTGGCTCCAGAACCCTGCAAGCAGGACTTTACCCTCCAGCAAGAGATGAAAAGGGTATTCAAATTCTGAGGAAACCTACTAGTCTGAAAGACAGAAAGAAAAAGACACTGAAGTCTCCCGCATGAGCCCCCGCCTCCGCCGTCCCCACCCCCTGCAACAGATAGCTCACAGCTCCTAAGCAGCATTTTAGCCCCAGATCTGAGGCCAAAGACTAGTTGCTTCCTGAGGAAAGCCAGTCATGACAGAGAGAGAGAGACAATGAGAATGTGGAGGAAACACACACATGAAGAGAAATTCCTGTGAAAGACTATCATTAATAGTCTCTGGGGGAGAACAAGATGGTGGAGGAGTCGGTGGACATGGAGTACATTTCTCTCCACGGATACATCAGGAATACACCTTCAGACACAGAAGTGCATGCAGAACACCAGCTGAGAGCAGATAGGAGTACCTGACCAGAGGAAAATAAAATATGGAACCACGCAGAACTCAGGAGGATGAAGGAACTATGGGGGGAAACAGGAGTGTTAGTAGGACTGGACCTGCCCTCGGCGGGTGCTGGAACTGAGGCAGGGGTCCGATCCCCACATCAGGGCAACTGTCCGAGTCAGAGGAGAAACAATTAAGGCTGACAGTGAAACAGCTGATCTGTGGCAACCTAAATGGAATGAGCATCAGACAGTCCTTGCACAGCCATACATAACCCGGGAGGAACACTGGTCCCCTGGAAGGCGCAGTGACTGGGGGCCGGAGTTTAGAGATTTTGGAGCAATCCCAGGGCAAGGGCTGCTTTTGACTCTGGAGAGACAGATTGAGGGTATGTTAGGGAAGAGATTGTAGTGGGAAATGCCTGTGGAGGAAAGCCAGACAGCCATGGAAGCAAGGTGATACTGCTGAGTCACATGTAGGGGATGGAGCCATCACCAGAGCCTCTCTCCCCCAACATGCCAGCATCCGCAGCTGAACAATAGAGAGGCTGGCCCATCAAAAGCCTGATGCACTTAACTACAGAGTAGGACCCCACCCAGGGAGACCCCTCTATGTGCCTGAAACACCAAACAACAAAGAAGGACCCCAGGCAAGAGAGACCTCTAAGTGCCTGAACGGGTGGAGCTACAGAGAAAAGACTGGCCAAAGAGACCTTCTGATCGCCAGCCACAAGAGGCTCCAAAAAAGACTCTGATAGGGTCATAACCCTAACCCTAACTCCTGCAGTGGAGGCAGTCTGTGTCTCTGCACACTTGGCACTGCCAGGGTCCCCACAAGCCAAGCAGCTGAGCCACCTTCACACTCAATTCTCACTGGGGCAGAGCTGCCTCAGGCAAAAAAAGCCTTGCATCTATGCGTGCAGGGTTGCTTCAGTCATGTCCGACTCTTTGTGACCCTATAGACTGAGGCCTGCTAGGCCTCTCTGTCAGGGTGGGGAGTTCTCCAGGCAAGAATACTGGAACGTCCTTCTAGAGCACTATATTACCTGCTGTCCTAGCCACCAACCCCCTTGAGTACCTGGTGCTGCCAGAACCCCTGTGACCCAAGCAGTTGCACCACCTCTACACCTGGCCCTCACAGGGGCAAACCCAAGTCCTCCAGGGCAGCCTCAGGAGCAAACCCCAGTGGACAACCCACATGCAGAGGTGGAAATAAAACCACAATTGAAACCCAGGGGCAGTGTGGCTAAGGAAGATCTAAAACCTTCCCACCAGCTGTACAAACTACAGATTAAATTCACATGATCAACTAGGCAGACTCTGTGTCTATGGAAAATATAAAAGGTCATTGAGAGCTCCCACCAAAAAAAAAAAAGCACTAGTTTTGATAGCTGTGGACATTGGAGGCAAGAACACACAGGAGTAGGACCAGATTAGAATCTGAGCTGCCCCCAGAGCAGGTCCAGAGATCAGCACAGTGTTGGAGGGCATCTTAGGGAGATAAGGTGGACTCTGACTTCCAGCAAGGGAAAGGACTCCGACAGCAGTGACTCAAGAAGAACATTTATTATTCTTAGGTTTTGACTTAAAGTCGTGGTACATATACACAATGGAATATTACTCAGCCATAAAAAGGAATGCATTTGAGTCAGTTCTAGTGAGGTGGATGAACCTAGAGCCTATTATACAGACTGAAGTGAGTCAGAAAGAGAAAAACACCATATTCTAACACATATATATGGAATCTAGAAAAATGGTACTGAAGAATTTATTTACAGGGCAACAATGGAGAAACAGACATAGAGAAATAGACTTATGGACGTGGGGAGAGGGGAGGAGAGGGTGAGATGTATGGAAAGAAAGCATGGAAACTTACATTACCATATGTAAAATAGATAGCCAATGGGAATGTGCTGTATGGCTCAGGAAACTCAAACAGGGGCTCTGTATCAACCTAGAGGGATAGGATAGGGAGGAAGATGGGAGGGAGGTTCAAAAGGGAGGGAATATATGTATATTTATGGCTGATTCATGTTGAGGTTTGACAGAAAACAAGAAAATTCTGTAAAGCAATTATCCTTCAATAAAAAAAGTAAATACTTTTTTTTTTAAGTCCCTGGGAGACAAGAAAAGATATTGCATCTATGACATGTGAAAGGATACCCTAAAAAGAGAATATTCAGAAAACAAAAGAACCCTTGAAAACTAAAAATATGATAGTAAAAAATTTAAATTTAATAGAAGTAATGGGATAAAATTTCAAGAACATCTCCCAGCAAGGAGAGAAAGAAGGCAGAACTAGAAAATAGGGCAGAAAAATAAAAAGATTAAAAAAAAAAAAAAAAAAACCATAAGTCTGTCCAGGAAACCATGTAGTGATTCCATCAACATTCACTAAAAGTGCCCCACACACATATGCTCCCCTCCCCCAGCATCAGAGGGTTTGGCTGTGAGGGGTAGAAGAGCTGGAGGTCAAGATCCCCTGGTTGGCCCTGGGGCAATGGGGTGCAGGAGTGTGAAAAGCCAGCTCCCTTGCCTTAGGATGGGAAAGTTCTAAAGTGTAACTTGGCCCCAGAATTTCCTGCTGGACCAAGTGGACCAAAATCTCACCCGGATGGCTTCCCCTTCCCTCTCCTCTTCCCCACTCCCTCCTCAGTTGCCCTTGGAGTATTTTTTTAGTCACCTGCATATAAACCCTCATCTCAGGGTCTGCTTCTTGGGGACCTGACCTAAGTTAATGTGTTTGGTTTTTTTTAAGTCACTCAGTCGTGTCTGATGATTTGTGACCCCATGGACTATAGCCCACCAGGCTCCTCTGTCCATGGAATTCTCCAGGCAAGAATACTGGAGTGGGTAGCCATTCCCTTCTCCAGGGGATCGTCCTGACCCAGGGATCAATCCTGGGTCTCCTGCATTGCAGGCAGATTCTTTATCATCTGAGCCACTGGGTGGGGAAGCATATCCAGGTAATAAGAATTTCTGAAGAAAAGAACTTACAAAGCAGGATGAAGAAGATCAAACAGCCTCCCGAACTGAAAGACGTGCCTCTCCAGACTGAGGCAGTCCAGGGCAATAGTCTAGCAAAATGGATGAACTTTACTGTCACTATGAAAGTTTAGAACACAGGGAGAAAATCAGGCACGACACATTTCAGAAGGATAAACTATAGATTACATGCAATGGATTAAGTCTCAGAATGCCCTTGTCCTTCTCAGAAATACACAGGGAGCTAGAAAACAAGAGAACAACACTTTTTGAGGAAAAATTATTTTTTTCCAATCAGAGTTTTGCACCCAGGCAAAACCTACTAATCATCCTCAAGGGTAGAATGAAGATAATTTCACAGAAAAGGCAGAGGAACCAGAGATCAAATTGCCAACATCTGCTGGATCATGGAAAAAGCAAGAGAGTTCCAGAAAAACATCTATTTCTGCTTTATTGACGATGCCAAAGCCTTTGACTGTGTGGATCACAAACCGTGGGAAATTCTGAAAGAGATGGGAATACCAGACCACCTGACCTGCCTCTTGAGAAATCTATATGCAGGTCAGGAAGCAACAGTTAGAACTGGACATGGAACAACAGACTGGTTCCAAATAGGAAAAGGAGTACGTCAAGGCTGTATATTGTCACCCTGTTTATTTAACTTATATGCAGAGTATATCATGAGAAACGCTGGGCTGGAAGAAGCACAAGCTGGAATCAAGATTGCTGGGAGAAATATCAATAACCTCAGATATGCAGATGACACCACCCTTATGGCAGAAAGTGAAGAAGAACTCAAAAGCCTCTTGATGAAAGTGAAAGTGGAGAGTGAAAAAGTTGGCTTAAAGCTCAACATTCAGAAAACGAAGATCATGGCATCCGGTCCCATCACTTCATGGGAAACAGATGGGGAAACAGTGTCAGACTTTATTTTGGGGGGCTCCAAAATCACTGCAGATGGTGACTGCAGCCATGAAATTAAAAGATGCTTACTCCTTGGAAGGAAAGTTATGTCCAACCTAGATAGCATATTCAAAAGCCAGAAACATTATTTTGCCAACAAAGGTCTGTCTAGTCAAGGCTATGGTTTTTCCTGTGGTCATGTATGGATGTGAGAGTTGGACTGTGAAGAAGGCTGAGCGCCGAAGAATTGATGCTTTTGAACTGTGATGTTGGAGAAGGCTCTTGAGAGTCCCTTGGACTGCAAGGAGATCCAACCAGTCCATTCTAAAGGAAATCAGCCCTGGGATTTCTTTGGAAGGAATGATGCTAAAGCTGAAACTCCAGTACTTTGGCCACCTCATGCAAAGAGTTGACTCACTGGAAAAGAATCTGATGCTGGGAGGGATTGGGGGCAGGAAGAGAAGGGGACGACAGAGGATGAGATGGCTGGATGGCATCACTGACTCGATGGACGTGAGTCTGAGTGAACTCCAGGAGTTGGTGATGGACAGGGAGGCCTGGCATGCTGCGATTCATGGGGTTGCAAAGAGTCGGAAATGACTGAGCAACTGAACTGAACTGAACTGAACATCTTAAAAACTCTTACCCTACACTTCCTTTCTCAGAAGATACTTGAGAGAGTATCCCCATGGAGAATCCCCGTGGACAGAGGACCCTGGCGGCTACAGTCCATAGGGTCACAAAGAATCAGACATGACAGATGTGACTTAGCATGCACAAACTCATAGGCGTGTGTGTATAAGAAAAACATAGCATATATATCTATATAACTGTATGGTTTGGTACTATCCACAGTTTCATGTGTCCACTGGGGGACTTGAAACATATCCCCACTGATAAGGAGGAACCACTGTATTTTAATATGTTGATGCAAGTATTAGAAAATCACAAATTACAATTTGTGATTGTATTACAATCACAAGTATTACAAGTATTGTAATACAATACAAGATGCAAGTATTACAAAATCACAAATTACACAAGGGAGCTGGCCAGGAGACAAGAAGACTTCTGATCTAAGGAAGAGGAAATTCCACCTGGGAGGAAGGGCGTCTCCAGAGTGATGGAAAGGAAGACCGAAATCTATAGAGAGTCCAAACTGATCACCTCAAGGTGGTCAAGAGGCAGAAAGGATGGGGCTGTCATCACCAGACCCTCTGACACTCTGAACCTGATTAAACTCCTAGAGGAGATGCCCAATCAAGGGACTAAATCAAGAAAGAGAGATCAGGGGCCCGGGATATAGGGGCTCCATCTCAGGAAAAATCCCCAGAAGATGACTGTGCAGCAGGCCTAGAGAGTAATGAACCCTGAGAGAAGGAGACTGGAGACGCCAAGATGCAAACTGGAACTTAGAGATACCCTGACCTCATTGACCCGGTGGCAAACGTTATGGAGAAACCGTGGAGAGGTACAGAAAGTGAAGTACAGAGAAAGCCAAGCCAGTGAAAAATAAAGATAAGGCAATTGTTAATTTCAGTGGAAAAGTAAGAAAAGAAAAATCATCATTTTTCATGTATACACATAGTATATATATACTATGGATTTTCTAATACTTGCATCAGCGTATTAAAATACAGTGGTCCCTCCTTATCAGTGGGGGATATGTTTCAAGTCCCCCGGTGGACACACGAAACTGTGCATAGTACCAAATCATACAGTTATATAGATATATATGCTATGTTTTTCTTATACACACGCCTATGAGTTTGTGCATGCTAAGTCACATCTGTCATGTCTGACTCTTTGTGACCCTATGGACTGTAGCCACCAGGCTCCTCTGTCCACAGGGATTCTCCAGCAGGCAAGAATATTGGAGTGGGTTACCATGCCCTCCTCTAGGGGGGCTCTTCCTGGCCCCAGGATCAAACCCATGTCTTTTATGTCTCCTGCATTGGCAGACAGGTTCTCTACCACTAGCAACACCTTAATTTATAAATTCAGCACAATAAAAGATTAACAACAACAACAATAATAAAAATAGACAACTATAAAAACATACTGTAATAAAAGTTATATGAATGTGGATCCCTCTCAAAATATCTTACTGTACAAATGTAATGCTTTTTCCATCTTCACCAACCAGTTATCACACACCGTGGACATAACTTTTGCAGTTTGAGGTACAAAAGCAAAACTATGATGAATTATTTTTCTTCCTTCACAACTTCATGACTAGGTTTAGTCTTACCATAGATCTTAGCAACCTCTCAGCATATGATTTTTTTTTCTTTCCTCATTAAGTCTAGAACTTTCACCTTTTCATTTAAAAGAAGCACTTGTAACTTCTCTTGGCAGATCCCAATTGTGTTTTGGAACCAATTTTAAGTGAAATAAAGATGACTTAAGCACTGTGATACCCAATACTCACAGTCAATGTGGTAACAGAAGCACCACTAAGAAGCTAAACAGGCAAAGGGACGCTTCACATCTAGGCAGGACCAAGTCAGCACAAGATTTCATGACGCTACACAGAAGGCATCCAATTTAAAACCTACAAATTGTTTGTTTCTGGAAACTGCCATTTAATATTTTTGAACTTCCATTGACCTTGGGTAATTGAAACCATGGAAAGTGAAACCACAGATTAAAGGGAAACTTCCATAAATATAGAAAATTCATTGAGAAAAGGACAATCACTGTAACTGGGAAAATGGTGGAGGGTGTGACTGAGAAAGAGTAGAAGGGTAAAGGAGCTAAAATTGTCACCTTCCATAAGAGTAAATCAATAGACAAAGCTTAAATTAATCAGAATTTAACAGAAGATGTGTTCTTGCTTGGAGAATCCCAGGGATGGGGGGCCTAGTGGCCTGCGGTCTATGGGGCCACACAGAGCCAGACATGACTGAAGTGACTTAGCAGCAGCAGCAGCACATTATTTAAAAAGAGAATGAAGAGGAAATATATAAAGTTAGGCAAAAAAAAAATAAATAAAATCCCAAAGGGTGTAATGTAATTGTCTCTGGGTTTAGGAAGACTGGCAACACGAGTTTAACATTTGTGTATACCCTTTAAAACCATCACTATATCCATGGTCCTCTCACTCCCAACCCCTCCCTATTCACAGGCAACCACTGATTCACTTTCTGTTGCTATAAATTAGTTCACATTTTTTAAAAATTGTATCAAAATATAAATCACAAATATTCTTTTCATTCTGGCTTATTTCACTCAGCATAATTGTTTTGAGAGTCACCCACGTTTCTGTGTATATCAGAAGTTCGGTCTTTTATATTTTGAGTTGTATTCAATTGTATAAATACATCTGTTTGTTTATCCATTCACCTGGATAGCTTACAATGAACAGTGTCAGGATTCATGATCTCCGAAGAAGATTTAACTTCAGGACCCGAGACCAGCCTTGATCACTCAAGAGCTTTTGTATAGGAGAGTTTTATTAAAGTGAAAAGGGACAGAGAAATTTCTGACACAGACATCTGAAGGGGGATGGAAAATGCCCCCCTCTCTTCTCCACTACCTGCTCTGAAAACAATTCAGAAAGCAGGACAACCAGGCTCTGCCTGGAGTCCCCTTACCTGCACAGCGGTTGACCCCTCTACAGGTGGGAATGAGGCATCTTAGGGTTCACTTCCTTTGTTCACTCTCCTTCACGGATCACAGTCAGGCTTTGAAAACTATTGTTTCGTGTATTTTGTCCAGTTTTTAGGTTCCTTTCTTCAAAGTTGATGGTTGGAAATTTGTTATACTACTCTTTCTGTTAAATGGTCTCCTAAATCTAGGGGAAATTTCGGGGAAGGACAAGATGCTGAGCTCAAGAAGGATTCTCCTCTCTCATTGCATTCCAAGAAAACCCATATAGAACATAATTAGTAGATGAAAATATTCTTCTACAAGACTTTCCAAAACTAAATTGTGAGGTTGAAGGAAAATTAATTTAGAGAAAGGAGTAGTTACGAGATGAAGTCCTTTGGGAGGGTCATCCGGTAATACCACAGAGGGTTCAGATTGCTTAGCAGGGCTCTATATAGGAATGGGAGGGCAGAAAGCTTCCGCACACAGGAACACAGGAATCTAACCCCAGCCAAATGGGCTCCTACACTGTTCCCTGCCTGATGATCAGAAGCATCTGCTTAAAAAACAAATCCCATCATGCCTTCTTTGCTGTGGACTTTTCCATGGTTGCCTAGAGTCCTTGAGTTAAACCCTCAGGCCCTCTGTTTTGTGTCCAACTTCTACTATAACCATTCTCTCAGGCTGGCAATACCCCCAACCATTTTTTTTAATACCTTTTATTTTTTTAGAGCAGCTTTTGGCTCACAGCAATTTTGTCCACAAATACAGAGACTTCCCATATGCCTTCTGCTCCTATACCTGCATAGCCTCCTCTATTATCAACAACACCACCACCACCATCAATCAATCTGGTCTTGGGGCCTCACTTACTCTCCCTGTGCTCAACTTCCATGCCTATAAGATGAGGACAAGATTATGGAGAAGGTTAAATGAAGTAATTCTTGTAAACAGTGAGAACAGTGCCCGGTCAGTAGGTGTCACTCCTGTAGGTGGGTTTTTGTCAGCATCACCTTGTCCTCTTCCTCATACAAATGGGAAGAATCCAGGTTCCCAGAGGGCAGTGGAGAGGCTTGCAGAGGGATAAGCACACAACAGGTGCTCAATAAAAATTGCGAGCCAGCAGTTTGACCAAAGGGCACCGTGATACCACATGTCCACGCTGTGTCAACCTGCAGCTTGGAGCTGTAGCTTCTGATTTCTCAAGTCCTCCTGACCACCCAGGGTGGAAACACAGTCCACCCAACAGAAAAGAGAACTGGCCCGGAGAAGCCAAAGGCCTGGAGTCACACTGTAGTGAGAGCGGGCAGGGCACCAGCCCAAATCTGCCTGGCTCCCGCTCTGGCTGATCCCCCACCACATGGTGAGCAGCAGAGCCGGCTGGGCACACAGTGCAGACTGTCTCTACGCTGGGAGGGCCCTTGTCCACCAGGGGAGCCCAAGTCCTTCTCATCTCAGTGAAGAGCTCCCAGGAGAGCTTTCTTCTCTGTCCAGAATGGCCTCATCTCAAAATGTTGTCATTCTATTTCATTTGTTTAAAAAGTCCTGTTAATTCCAATGGCAAACTTTTGATAATAATCCTTGATAAAAGTTCAAAAATTCAAATTAACCAATCATTGTATAACATTTCACAAGGAATTAGGAGAACAAAGGGGGACCAGCCTTGGGGAATTGGATGAAAATGCTTTCTAAAAATAGTTTTATTATTGGCAAATGTGCAATACAGAAATCCAATCTAACCCCTCCCCCTGCCCCCTCTCTAGCATTTACAGTTTACATGAGGCAGCTATCAGCCCACGGTACCACCATCCATCAGCAGCCGCAGCTCTGTGACTGATGTGACTTCACACTGAAGCCCATTTCTCTGGGAGGAGCCGTGTGCGGAATGGACGTGGAAGGACAGTCAGCACCGTCAGGGCCCAGCATAGCCCTGGCCCCCGGAGAACGCAGGACACAGCAGCCGCATGGTGCTCCTCAAGCTGCCTGCCAGCGCGCTGCCCACCTCCGCACCCCAGGTCACTGCACACGTGCCCCCAGACAGCTGCTGGCTTGTTTCCTGCTCTCACTTTGCAGACGTGGAGCCCAGATTATGGGGAAATGCTTCGACTGCCTCTGCGTTGCTCCCTCGTCATGGTTCTCTGCACCGTCACTCACTAAGGACCTACCCTATGTTGGGCACTAGGGGAGATCTGCGGGAGCCTTCCCAGGTCAGGATCACCATCGCTCCTTTACGTGGCTGGAGAAGCTGCTGAAGTAAACGCGACATCCTGGCTCGCCCTAGAAAGGCACAGTGAGCATCCTGAACCCCAGCTGCCTGACTGCCTTGCATCTCCAAACCCTGACTCTTCCACTTCTGTCCTGCGGGGAGCCTGGCTGCAGAGCTGCTCAGCACCTCTTCTGCAAAGGGGCTGTCTCTAAGCACAGACAGGTGAGAGCGAGGCACTCCTGGGCCTTCTAGTCATGGGTTTGACCCCAAACTCCACACAGCTCAGATAGTGGCTGAGGATGACCCCTGCCTAGGGTCAGGGGATGGGACTTCTGAAGCTGGACCTGCTGCTACCCAGCTTGGGTTTCTGAGGAGTCACTTCCCCTCTCTGGGCCTCCATTTCCTCATCTTAAAAATGGTCCCTTCTGGAGCTGTGCTGTTTCTCAGTCATGTCCGAGTCTCTGCAATCCTGAGGACTGAAGCCCAAAAGGTTCTCTGCCCATGGGATTTCCCAGGTAAGAATACTGAAGTGGGATGCCATTTCCTACTCCAGGGGATCTTCCTATAAAAGGGCTCGAACCCACGTCTCCCATGTCTCCTGCAATTGCAGGTGGATTCTTTGCCACTGTACCACCAGTTAGATTGAGTTTCCCCAGAAACAGGCCCTGAGACAAGGATTCAAGTGGAAATCATTTATTTAGGTGAGAAGGAATCCCACCAAGAGGAGGAGGCAGAAAAGTGAAGGCATGCAAACGTGCTGATAAGAGCTCAGCCCCAGGCAAGCTGGCGCTAGCTAACACCTGCCCTGGACTCACACCTGCCCTCAGCTCACACCTGTCCCAGGCTCACACCTGCCCTAAGTTCACACCTGCCCCCAGCTCACATCTGCCCTGGGCTCACACCTACCCTGGGCTCACACCTGCCCTCTGTTCACACCTGCCCCCAGCTCACATCTGTCCAGGTTCATACCTGCCCTCAGTTCACACCTGCCCTCAGCTCACATCTGTCCCAGGCTCATGCCTGCCCTGGGCTCACACCTGCCCTGCACTCACACCTACCCAAGGCTCAAACCTAGCCCAGGCTCACACCTGCCCTGAGCTCACACCCACCCCAGGCTCACACCTACCCCAGGCTCACACCCACCCTAAGTTCACAGCTGCCCTGTGTTCTCACTTGCCCTGGAATCACATCTGTCTTGGGCTCACACTTGCTGTTTTGTTGACATCTGTTCATGAGGTGCATCTCAGACCAGCTTTGCCTTCAAGTGATGTCACATGTAAGCTGATATTAATCTTGGTGGGAGTTTTCACACTATGGAAATCTATGAACACTACAAATCAGCCTCTTCCTGCCCCATCTACCACCCCTGAGAACTGGTTGATAAACATTTACCAGCACACCACCAGCTTAATCCTGTTGGTTTTTAAAGTCAATTGCTCAGTCGTGTCCGACTCTTTGTGACACCATGGTGTAGCCCACCAGGCTCCTCTACCCATGGAATTCTCTAGGCAAGAATACTGGAATGGGTATCCATTTCCTTCTCCAGGGAATCTTCCCAAATCATGGATCAAAGCCGGGTCTCCTGCATTGCAGACAGACTCTTTCCCATCTGAGCCACAAGGGAAGCCCTTAATCCTGTTGGGAAACAGTGTGAAGCACAGGCTTTAGAATCATCCCACCCCAGGGTGAGGGAGCTGGAGCAGTGATACAAAAGTCCCGAGACTCACTGGATGAGGGCCACCTTGGGGAGTTTAATTCCCTGTATCCCCATGAGCTCCCACACATGAGATAGGGCAGCCTATATGACTCCAGATAAAGCCCTCAAATAAAACCAGAAAAGAATCAAGGTACAGGTAAGGCCAGGCGGGGCAGGCTCAGGAGATGGAGTCTCAGGGAGGCTGGGCGTGGGTGTAACATAGAGTGCTGGCCCTTCGCTAACTTCCTGCTCTCCACAACAGAACACCACTGGATAGCAGAAAGGTGGAGTCTGGCTGGGGATGGGAGGGAGTGGGGCCAGAGGTTTAGAGGAAATAGGGTGACACTGAGAGATCTAATCAGTACACACTGAAGTTAGGCTGCTCTGGTGAAGGAATATTGTTACCTGACCGTGTGTGTTTCCCCAACTCAGCACACAGCCTGGAGGATTCAACCTGGGCCCCACTTGCAAGGAAGGGTTTTCATGGCAAAACAGAGAAGATAGTGGCATGAATCAGCCAGTCAGGGCTCGAGATGGTAAGACAGGTCAGGGGAGTCTCTGCTTCGGACCCCACATTCAGATGGTACGAAACTCTCGTGAAGTAACACACAATCGCACACTCCTAGTATCATGGGCTCCCTTCCATTGTGCTTTGGGAGGGGAAGAGAAACTCTGGATGGGTCAAGAAAGATGTGTGGGGAAGAAGAGCTGGGAGAACGTACCCACAGAGAAAGCCGCACTAGGGCCCTGAGGCCAAACCAGCAGCTTTAAGGAGCAGTCCAGGAGCCAGTGCCCTGGAGGAAGGGGACAAGGGGAAGGGCAGGGGAGGTGACAGAAGCCAGTCCGAGGGAGCAGGGAAGACACAAACCTGCACCACAAGTTACACAAACAACCAAAACCCCCTGAAACTGCTCCAAGAAGGAGCAGGAGCAGAAAGACTTTGTGGCAGCCTCCTGCAGTGTCACAAAGGGCAGCCCAGGATGGAGACTGGGGTCTGCCCAGCAAGAGATGGAGTCCTGCATGGGTGGCAGGATAGGTAGGTACCATCTACCTGCTACCCTCTCCCCTCACAGAGAACACATGGAGGTGCCGGGGCTGGAAACGAGAGGACAGGGAAGAAGATGGCACAGCTTAGTGCTACTGAAGGCCTCCTGCCCAGCAGCACTCACCCAAGGTCACCTCCCAAAGTGGGGATGGTAGAACCCCCAGAAAAAGGGTGATACTGAGAGAGTCAATTCCTAGGTAGGTTGATAAGAAGTCCAGGGGTCCCCAAGGAGAAAGGAGTCTGGAATTCTCAAGGAGGAGGAAAGGATAAACATTTTTTTTCCTCTACGTTCCTTAGGATTATATAACAATAATATATCCTGCTTGAGGACAGTTTCTGGAGAAAACTTTGTGGCTAATCCTGTTATCTTAAAATGTAAATTATGGGAGTGGGTCTAGTAAGGTCTTTTCAACCTCCAGATATTCTTTTGATTCACTGTAATAAATAATTAAGAAGTATATAACTCCATTGCTAACACTAGCAAGGGGGTACTCTTTCTGCCCCCTTCTGATGTCTATGTCTTTTATACTTTAATCAAACTTTATTACACTAAAGCTCTGAGTGATCAACCCTTGTGTCTGGTCCCAGATTGAATTCTTCTCTTCTGGAGGCCAAGAATCCCAGTGTCTTTCATGGTTCAGCAACAACCTTTCAATGCCCCCAAAGCTGTGAGAATATGCATGTTGTTTCCTGTGGGAACCCCTCTCTGCTGCAGCACAGAGGTATGAAGCAGCCTCCACTCCAGTGCCCTGTGTCTGTGACAGGATCAACAGCCTTGCCAAGGGGGCTACCAAGCCCTGCTGGCCTCAGAGTTCACAGCAGGAGACACAGAATAAGTGTTGGATATCAGGTGACCACAGACCAGGAAGGATCTGGAAGCATGGTCAGATGCTGGCAGGGACAGATGGTAATCCCTAGGACCCCAGCCTGGGCCCAACACACTCAGAAGAGGGGCCTGCTGCAGTGCTCCCGCCCAACCAGCTCTGAAGCCCCTCCCAGGACCTCAGAGTGTGGGGCAGGGGGTTGGGAGGAAGGAGATGAAGAGAAGTTGGTGAATGACCTTGAACTTGCAACAGCACAACCTGAAGGTATGAGAACATATGGGATCAGCGAGCTTGCCATCGTTGTTTCAAATTTCAGAAACTGAGGACAAACAGAAGCTCCTTCAAGCTCCCAGACAGGATATAAAAATGAGCGAACATGGGTCAGATACAACCGTCCAAGAGTCCGAATGCCAGAGAGTCGCACTGTACTGTACTGTACTGTAAGTCACTTCAGTCGTGTCCGACTCTGTGCGACCCCATAGACGGCAGCCCACTAGGCTCCCCCATCCCTGGGATTCTCAAGGCAAGAACACTGGAGTGGGTTGCCGTTTCCTTCTCCAATGCATGAAAGTGAAAAGGGAAAGCGAAGTCGCTCAGTCGTGTCCAACTCTTAGCGACCCCATGGACTGCAGCCTACCAGGCGCCTCCGTCCATGGGATTTTCCAGGCAAGTGTACTGGAGTGGGGTGCCATTGCCTTCTCCGAGAGTCGCACTAGTAATTCTGAAATCCAGAAAAAAATTGAGCAATACCTTCAAAACCATAAAGGAAAATGATCTTGATCAGAGAATTCTATCCCAGCAGTATGACTGTGTCAGGAGTACGATTATAAGACATTTTCAGACATGCAAGCACTCAGATTGTCTTCCCTTGCATGCTTCCTCGGGAAGCCCCCAGGAGAGGGACCTCTCCCAAGGGAGGTATTACTCTTCCAGGGCTGCAGGACACAGAGGTCCACTGGGACATTCACTGGAAAGGGGTCCATGAAGGGAGACCCCAAGATGGCTGAGCAGCAGGGCCAGGATTGCCTGGGCAGGTGAGAATGTCAGTGCTTCTAGAAAACAAAACTGATAGAATAGCTAACATACTGGAACACAGTGGGAAGAAATTTACACTGAAAGGGAAGAAGCATGGGCAGTAGAGAGAGTTTAGGGATAAATTAGAGACAAATACAGTGGGAGGGTGGGGGGGCGGAAAATCAAGTAAATGTAAGATACAGAACAATTATTAACTCCAGGTAAAGCAAAAAAGTTATGCAAGACAGGAAAACTAAGTAATGAAAAATATAGAGCAATCATTAACTCCACGTTAAACATCAACCAAAAAAAGTTAGGCAGAAAAGGAAAATAAAACTAAGCAAATGAAAAATACAAAGCAATCATTAACTCCAGCTAAAACAAAAATGTTATGCAAGAGAGGTCTCCTCTGTGAAAAGCCTTAACATAGTCACACTGTAAATAATGAATGTTCATCTTGTCAAGGGTGATGAAGCTATCCTCCAACTCTAAAATAAAATGCAAAGTTGAACTTACTGCTCACTTGAGCAGAGGAGGGCTTTGCTGTTTAGGCAGTATCCCAGAGCACTGGAGCCAGGAGGGCAGGGATTGGCCAGTCATCCAGACTAGGGGTGACATCATTCATCATCCCTTGAAGGGGACTGGATGAGAGACAATACGGTTGATTGGCCAGCACACAGAAGCTGCTTAATTGAGTGTGTCTGTCTCTCATTGGTTGAGTTTCAGCTAGGAACTGACACTGACTGGTTGGCTGCAAAGCATATTCCTTGAAGTCAGCTGTTGTCTTTCCATTGAAAAAGTTTAAAACTGGTCTGCTGTTGTTTGTTACCATGGCTACAGAACAATGGGTCTTTTCCTAGGAGTGTGGGAACGTCTGTATTCTCAATCCATGCAGAATTAGGATGTAACCAATGTTGTTGATGATGGGGGATGGAAAGTGTTAGAACATGTGTGTGGTGCTGCCTAAATGAATATGAATGAAAAATAACTCCCCACTTTCCATGGTAAGAAGTAAAAGAATATTACCCAGAACTGGAAAATCAAAAGTTAGCAATGTAAGCATTTTATTTAGAATTGTGAACATAGCATCAAAAGAACTGTTGAAAATTGGTTTTCTCTGGGGAGCAGAAAACTATGATGTGGGGCAAGGAGACTGCTGTTTTGCATGACAAAACTAGTTGGGCTCTTAGACTCTTCAAACCCCATATATTCATAACTTTGATAAAAGTTGTGGGATTTTTTAAATAAGATTTGCTTTAATTTTCACCTAGAAGTTTTCAAAATACACATTGAAATGTTTCTCTACAAAAAGAGAGTTCTGTTTCTAGCACTTCAAAGCAGTTAACAAAATTTTTGTATCCAGTCTCTTTCCTGTTAATAAATGAAGGATGCACCATTGCTGTCCAGGTACAAAATTTCCCCTTTGTTAACATCTCTCATCTCACTGTGACATCTGATGATATGGAAAATCTTTGGGTGGCTGCCTAAAGACACACCACACAGTGTGAGTCAACCCTCACAGAGTCCTTTTTGCTAAGTGGACATCCCTCACACTGACCTGAACCCCTCAACCCAGGATGAGAACAACATTTTATGCATCAATATTTCCCGGCCCCCAGCACAAGGCCTGGCCAGTAACGGAAGAGGTAGACTAAATAATTCCTTAATGCAGAAGATAATGACATGGCAGCTTTTCTCCCAAGAATCTGGAAGAGCTTCCTGGGCCCCAAGCTACAGGAGAAGAGCCTTCGCTCCCTAGAGGTGGCACTCCCTGCCTACTGGTCAACGGGGACACCATTTCATCCTGGGCTGCCAGCTCCCCACGCACAGGCAACACTCCGGGGTCCAGGGCACAACTGACTTCACCACTGGCCTACTTGACACTGTCCCCTGAAACCCTAGCCCCTGACCCCCTACCTGGTCTGAAGGGCAAAGGTGTGACAGGGTCAGAGGGCATGTAGTTGGCAGCAGTGGGGTTGATGGGTCAGTGTGCGGCAGTGCAGGGGCCAGACTCTTCTAGACTGAGCAGGACTTCCGTGCTAAACTTCAGGCAGGCCAATTGAGATCCCCTAGTGGCCCTCTGAGGTCCTTGCCCCAGAGGCCTCCACCACATCACTATGACCTGGATTGGACATCATCAGCATTTCTCAGGCTTGAACAGACCATTCTGATGGTCAAGTGCAGCCAAAACAATGCAGAACCATTTGTGGTCCCCATCGAGTTCCACACGGACTCCATGGGGTCTCAAAGAGTCAGACATGACTGAGCGGCTCTCACCTTCGAGTTTTCACATTCCTGTGAGCACCCCATCACCAGGAAGAGAGAATCTCTTCATTTCTAGTGGATTTTGCCCCAAGAAAGACATGTCTCCCTTTTCCCTTCCCTCAGCAATGGCTTTGCGATTAACGAAAGGAGACCTGATACTGTTTTAAAGAAGGTGGTTCTTGGATGAATCCCACATGCTCGGCAGTTTGCATAGAATGTGATTGGATAATGAGCACGTGGCCTGGAATAGACAAACTGCCTGGTGAAACAGATGCCCCTGGTGAGGAGAGTGATCCCGGCTCCAGGAGGGGAGGGGACTGGCAGTCACACTGTTCCCCCCATCCCTGCAGTTGGCTGCCACAGGATGGCTGCTCTCATGCCCCTGTGCTTGATGGCCTTGATGGCCCATGCACTTGCCATGGGGACCTCAGCGCGTGGTGCCCTCCCCGACCAGGGGGCCTCCGACACAGCTGCTGGTCGCAGGCCGAGGGGGCATGCCTCTCTCTCTGTGTTCAGGGTCCTGCCTGCCTGGACTCCAGGGCTGCAGCCTTTGGGCTTGCCTCCCCTTGGCGCTTTGCTAGGTCTTCCTGAGTCATGGCATTAGCTCACCCCAGGAGAGCTGCTTCTCTGCACTGCTCCGGACTCTCACAGGCACCTGCCAGGTGCACGTGGTCCTCCTCTGCTTACAGGGGAGCAAACTGAGGCACAGGAGGAAAGAACTAGACCATCCTTGCCCGAGGAAGGAGCTGGCACATCAGACTTCAAAGCCCTTCCTGGGAAGGCTTAACTGACAGCTTTGAAAGCTGTTTAACTTCTCCAAGGAGCTTTTCCAGGCCACTGGCAGCTAAACCCAGAAGAGATGAATATCCAGGGCCCTTCTCAGGAAGGGTGGGAGTCCCCCATGAAGAGGTCAAGTTTCGGGATTACTCACAGAGAAGGACCCTGGACTGGAGGAAGACACCTGTTCTTGATAGAATCCTGTCTCCAATCCAGGCCCGAGGCTGGGGAGGGGTGGCTGATGAATCAGTGAATGGTGTGGGCTTTTCCCCAGGCTGTACATGCATAGTGGCTTAGTTGGCCCCCTCCCCCCAACCCTTGTGTCTGGTTTCAAGCATAATAAATGGTTTTGTGGATGAATTAACTTCCAGAAACTTCCTCTAACCCTGCATCCCTGCCAAAACCTTTCAAGCCTCTTACTTCCAGCCCTGCTCTGAAATCCCATTTCACTTCCTGGTTGAAAGAGCCAAGCCCTGGGGGACTAATTCTGCAGTCTTAGCTGTATTTTTAAGTCTGCTCAGAGAGTGTGGTGAAATCAAGGGAACTTGCACATTTGAATTCAGAATTTACGTGTGCCAGCTATTAGCCTAGGCCCCCAGGATGGGGCTATTAGTCAGTCAGGCCTGTTCCCTGCTCTGGCAGAAGAGGGTGCCTGGGGCCCGATACTCATTCATGTGTTTATCCTTTCCACCCATGAGTGGTTACTGGTCACCTGCCCTGTGCCAGCTCTTTCCTAGGTGCTGGGATTCAGGACCCGAGGCCTCATTCTGTCCGGTGAGATGCACAGGTGGAATGTGAGACTGTGTGCTAGGCAGGAGGGATAGAGCAGGAGAAGAAGTGCAGGGTGTGGGCGGGGGGTGAAGTTTGTGAGGCCTCTTGAGGAGGTGGCTCTTTAGAAGGGAAGGATGAGGTGGAACTGCATGCGGACTCTCACCCGAGGAGGAGGCAGAGTAACCAGCAAAGAGCCAGCAAGGAGACGGGCAGGGGAGGCCCCTGGAGGAGGCCAGAGGGCTTCTAGAGGGCCTGGGAAAGGCAGACCTGGAAGGGCTGAGCAGAGGCGGGACACGGTCCGACCTGGAGGACCTCTTTGCTGCTGTGATGGGAAAGGACTTCAGGGGGTGAAGACAGAAGCATGTGATGCTCTTAGGTGAACACAGTGGTCATCCCAGCTGCCATAGCAAACCCCACAGATGCCATCTTCTCTCAGTGTCGCCGCGAGGTTGTCCATCTGCACATGTGTGTCTCCTAACCTCCTCTTCTTATATGGACTCCGGTCATACTGGGTTAGGGCCCACCTCCCAGCGACTTCATCTCACCTTACATCTTTGAAGTCTCCATCTCCAAATACAGTCACCTTCTGAGGTCCTGGGTCTGGAACTGCCACGTGTGGATACTGTGGGGGAAGGTGACCCGGTTCAGCCCACGCAGTGACAATGAGGAACCAGATGAGAGATCACGGCTGGGACCACACTGGCAGGGAGGATGGTGGGAAAGGATCTGATCCTGCAGGCAGCTGCTAAGGTAGGGTGTGGGAGCAGTCTGCCCCAAGGGAAGGCAAAGGGGGTGCCTTGCCCTGAGAGTATTTAACATCTAAGAATGGAAAATTCTAAATATTATCACTGAGAAAATAGTCCTCCTTCAAAAATATTTTGTCTAATTTTTATAGAATGGCTGCAAATACTATTGAATTTTATTAATATATCTATAAACTTCAAATCTGCACATTTGGTCAACAATGTGTTCTGTGTGGATGTCAATTCAGAGAACTGCCACTTGCAAAGTTGACTGCCCCCTTCTTCCAGGATCAAGTTATGTCTAAGTTCCTGTGGCTCTGAACCACATAAGCTCACTTAGGGCCCAGATCAGGTCTCGGCTCTTGCATTTAAAGGGTGGAGTTGGAACAAATTTTGACAGCACAGCAATTACAAAGGCAAGGCAACAGAATGTGAGTTCCTTCAACTCTGTCATTTCATTTGACCACTTGGGATATTTTGTGTGTGTGTGTTTAAAATTTGAAGTAAAACAGTACATACTGCGAAGTGTGACATTTTTGTTTTGCAAGAAAATATTTTAATTAATATGCAAACTGTTACTGATGGAGAAGGCAATGGCACCCCACTCCAGTACTCTTGCCTGGAAAATCCCATGGACGGAGGAGCCTGGTAGGCTGCAGTTCATGGGGTCGCTGAGAGTCAGACACGATGGAGCGACTTCACTTTCACTTTTCACTTTCATGCATTGGAGAAGGAAATGGCAACCCACTCCAGTGTTCTTGCCTGGAGAATCCCAGGGACAGGGGAGCCTGGTGGGCTACCATCTATGGGGTCACACAGAGTTGGACACGATTGAAGCAACTTAGCAACTGATGGTAAACAATATTTTTAACTGAAATTTAGCCTTTTATAATTGTTAAGTGATCATTTTAAAGCCAAAGAACTAATAAAGGAAATAAAATATTACATCAGTGATATCTTGCAGCAGTTGCCTGAACTGTACCTCTGTTGGCTGACTCTATTTTACTGAAATTCATTAGTTTCTTATTGGTATCACTACATACACATGCACTTCCCAGGAGGCGCTAGTGGTAAAGAACCTGCCTGCTACTGCAGGAGACACAAGAGACATAGGTTTGATGGATTGGGAAGCTCCCCTGAAGGAGGAAATGGCCACCTACTCCAGGATTCTCGCTTGCAAAATCCCATGGACAGAGGAGCTAGGCAAGCTACAGTCCATAGTGTCACAAAGAGTCAGACACGACTGAATCAACTTAGCACGCAAACGTGCAATCAACACAAAGTTCCATTTAAGAAAATTTGCAGTCTTTTTAGGACCTTATTACTTGTTTTGTTTTGTGATTATTACTGAATATAATTTTGTCACACAGAAGAGGATGTCAGTTAGTTTGAGTTGCCATAACAGCATCAATGAAAAAATATAGCCTGCAATATCAGTAAACCAAGAATGTTGCATCCATGAAGCCATTCCATTACAGCCATCCCAACAACGGGCCCTGAGGGAACGCAGGACAGAAACAATATGCCCACCTTTCACAGTCAGCCTCTGCAGCCAGCCCTCCTCCCAGCATTGCATCCTGAGGAGACTCAGGATGAGAAAGCACAGGATCCTGGCCCCAGATAGCTGAGGCACACATCAAAGGAATGACTTCAGTGAGCTCTGACTCTTGCATCTTCCCATACAAAAAAAAAAAAGTGCTAAGTTCATTAACATGAGACATCTGGCTTTCTTTAATTAACAGTAATCTTTTGATGTTCCAACTACCTGGTCTTTGTTGCAAAAACTCCTATAAATGCTGGCTCCTCCCTTGCCTCTTCAGAGAGGTCCCTTAGAGCATATGAGTGTCTGCGTCCTGGGCTTAAATTCTCCATTTTGTCCACCAAATAAAACACAATTCTCAACTTTTAGGTTGTGCTTTTTTTTTTTTCAGGGCACAACAGAATACCATAGATGTGGATGATTTAAACAACAGACTATTCCTCATGGTTCTGGAGAATGGAAGTCCAAAATTAGGGAGCTAGCATGGTCCAGTTCACTATGAAGTCTCTCTTCTGTGACCTCATATGGCCTTTTATGGTGAATGCATGCAGAGAGAGAGATTTGTGTCTCTTTCTCTTGTAAAATGGCACTAATTCTGTCCTGGGGACTCCACCCTCATGGCCTAATTACCTCCCAGAGGCCCCACCTGCAAACATTGTCAAGCTGCAGATACGAGTTTCAACATACGAATTTGAAGAAGACACAAACACTGAACCCACACAAGGGCGATATTGAAAAAAGGATTAACTGCTGGTGTCAAATGTGCTGGGATTTGGATGTGCTTTGAGGTAGAGCCAACAGGTAATAAATGAATCCAAGTGTGAGAGTGGGAGAGACGTCAGGGGTGGGCCGAGTGTGAAGGGCTGCACAGGACTCTGCAGGAGAGGCAGGTCTGGCACAGGTGGGATTGGGAACTTGGTTTTCAGACATGTTCCCTGTTGAGGTGTCTGCTGGGCATCCCCATGGAGATTTCAAATAAGTGGACAGATACCTAGGCTGAGAACCCAGAGGAGAGGGAAATGTGGGAAACACCAGTGTTTCCATGGGATTTAAAACCAGGAGACTAGAGGGCGTGGGCCACGCAAACAACAAAGCCACAAGCACAGCTGTTTAAGATGTCATGGACACGCTTCAGAAACGTGGATCCCTGACCTAGTCTGAGAGCATAGCACGTGACCTTGGGAAGCACAGGATGGTGAGGCCAGGCTAGCCAGACAAAGGCCTGGAGGAGTGGGCAGCACAGGGCTCTTAAGAAGCAGGAAAAGGCCAGTGATGAGTGAACTCCGGGAGCCAGGGCTCCACTGTGAGAAAACACACCACGGATCAGGAATTTTATCAACAGAGCTATTGGAAAAGATTGAAGAGTTCTAAGTACCAAAGTGACATGATCCAAGGAGAGTTTTTAAAGGCTTAAATAAGCTGCTTTGTGGAGAATGGATTAGAGTGGTAAAGTCATCCATCCAGGTGAGAAATTACATGTTTGGACTACAGGGCTATCTGGAGAGATGGGAAAAGTCTAAGAACCATGAAGCAGGCAAAACAGCACAGGAGGTGGTGGGGGACAGAAGTAGAGGGAACAGATTAGAAAGGGTTTGCCTGGGCGGGTGGGGTGGCAGGGGTGGACAGTGCCCTGCGCCTGGGGGAAGATGAAGTGCCAGATTCAGGGAAAAGCCCAGCTCAGTTGAAACACACTCAGTGCTGGCATGGCACCAATGACCCCATGAGGAGGTGTCAGCCAGCCGCAATGTCAGAATTGGGGCTTAGAGAGACAGAGTGGGCGGCAGGGAGAGCTGGCTGTTGACAGGTCATGAACGGCTGGCAGGCACTACTATATGGGTGGATGAGATCTCTCAGAAGAACTGACCCTGAGCCAGGAAGCCTAGGGGACAGAGACCAGACCTTAGAATCCAGTGAAGCAGGGGAAGCCAGCAAAGGAAGGAGGGCTGGGGAGAGGGATAGGTGCAGAAAAGCTGGGAGTATCCTGGCCATCAAGAGGAGGGGCTGCCTCAGGAGGAAGGGAGCTGAGTGCTCTATGAAGTAAGATGCAAGATAAGATTCGAGGACCAGTGTGCAAGACTAATAGCCACAGCCGTTCCTGATGACCCCAGGAGCAACTCCTAGCAGAGATGGGCTGACGAGCGAAAGGGAAGTGAAGCAAGCCAGCAGGTGCAGACAGCTGTACCAGGAAGCCTAGTGCCAGACCCTACAGTGGACAGCAACCATGGTGATAAACACCCTACTCTGGGCGGTCAGTGTGCAGACAGAGCTAAGGGCATTCTGCATATTCACTCCCTTAATCTCTGCAACAGTCCTATAAAACAGTGACAAATATTCCCAAAACACAATCAGAGGGACTGGGAAACAACAGTTAAAGCCTCACAGTCTTTAAGAATATAGGGAGGGCAGGGTCTGAAATGAACTCTGGGCTGAGATTGTGCGTGTGCTGACCCGTGACCAGGAAGGTGCTGGCAACATGCAGAAGGAACAGAGAGTCTGGCTTGAGGCAGGATCCTGGTCCCAGGTCTCTCTGTGCCCCAGTTTCTAAAGTGAAGGTAGTAATCCTTACCCTTCCTATTTCACAGAGTTCCTTGGTAGATGAAATGAGATTCAGACATCTGTTTAACAACTTGAGCTTACACCTCATGGGGGAGCCCAGACAGTAATGGAAGATATGGACAGATCTGGGGCCCGGATGAAACAAATTCAGTGGGACTTGCTGGTGGGTCAACTGTAGAGGGTTCAGTTCAGTTCAGTTCAGTCGCTCAGTCATGTCCGACTCTTTGCAACCCCATGAACCACAGCACGCCAGGCCTCCCTGTCCATCACCAACTCCCAAAGGCCAATTGAGTGGAGTGCAGCATGAATGGATGAAGAGGAGTTAGAGCTAGTGTCAGAAACAGCTCTGATCATGATAAGGAATAATAATGAAAAAAAAGGAATAATAATGAACCCAACATGGAGCCCGTTTAATTTTCAACATTAGACTTTCAGTAGGTACAACATTTCACTGCTTACAGAGAGGAGCCCCAAGAAGGGTGAGAGCAGTGAGCCCAAAGCAGGACATGGGACAAGAGTTTGAGTGTGAGCCCAGAAGTCCGCCTTCCACTCAGGGCTTGGGCTTCTTGGGGGGTTGCCCCAGGCTATACACCAGGGTAGCTGAGAACTTGAAATCTCCAGGGCATCTTCACACACCGAGAGGCCCTGCCAGCTGTAAGCCCATGGATTCTGCTTTCCCTCCCTGAGCTGGCTGCCAGCCCTAGCTCATCTACTACCTCATTAGTCTGTTCACACACACGTTTGTTTAAAAAGCCACTAATGTTGAAAATTAAATGGGCTTCATGTTGGGTTCATTATTATTCCTGATCAGAACTGTTTCTGATACTGACTCTAATAGATCTGGCTCTGATCAGACCTATACTGTATCCAAAGACTTGGGTCTGAACTGGACCCTGATCTTGCTCAGGAGGACAAACAAGGAGGCAAAGCAGAGAGTGATGAGTTTGGGGTAGAGGGAGCTGTTGGGACTGGGGCGAGGGGTCATGAGGAAGGGCCTCGTTTGATTTTGTTGGGGGGAGAGGGGAGGTGACACAGGTGCTGACTCTTAGCAGCCAGATGCTGTTATCCAGTAAAGAGCACAGTGGATTTCAAGGGCTCAGAAAGTAGAAGAGGGGAAATCTTGCTCAGCCTGGTGGATTTGGGTCCAAACTGGAGATGCTGGGCCTCGGCCTGGGCCTTGGCCTTGGGCCTGGATTAACCATTTTTCAAGTCTACCCTTGGACTTGTTTCTCTTAGTAGCCCTGGGAGGTTAGGAGAATGTGGATTAAACCTGCTCAGAAAATGATCAGCCTAGGGCTTGACTCAGCTAAGATCACAAGAAAAACGGTGACAGTGACAGGGAGAGAACAACCCTTAGAAAGTGTTTATCATGCGACAGCCTCTCCCTCCAACTCTTTCCACACATGCTCTTCTCAACTGTCCTGGCTTTGAGGACGGGTGTCCCTATGGGACAGGGGAGGAGGAGAGACTCAAGGAGGCTGAGCATAGCTCACTGGGCATATCTACTGAGGGCCAGGGTTATCCAGTCGCTCTGTGTCAGGGCCAGGTGGCCCCCAGGGGAGCTGTCCCTATTGTGGATACCCACTGCTTAGAAGAGAGGCCCCCATCTTTTTGAGCCTGGTAAGCTACGGGAATCCACGTGAAGCCCTGGCAGCTGCAGGCTTGGTGCCAGTAAGATGAGGCCTCACCTGAAGCAGCAACTGGTGAACAGAACAAAAACTGTCCACAGCCTATTTCCAAGGTCCTTCTATCACTGCCCTAGGGTTTGAGGTCCCTCTGAGCCATGCCCACTCCTCTTACTGCTCTTCCAATCTTAGGCCACCTAGGACTCAATGTCTCTCAGTGCATCCTTGGGCTTCCCCACAAAGGCCCTCTGTGCCTGTGAGGTGAGCCCACCTCCCAACAGACCCCAGCGGTCTGGCAGCAGCAGGGAAAGTATCTTGTCTGGGGACCAAGTGAGGACATGCTCCAGCTCCCCTGACTCTTCCAAAGATGACAAATGACCCGAGAAGCCCAGCCCTTTCCCCAGCTGTGATCCCTCCTACTCAGGAACACAAGCTTCACACACAGCAGCCTCAAATTGCTGAAGAGCAACGAGAGAAAACCTAATACCCAGCCATGCAGCCAACCCACTTGCAGCCCTGCAAGCTGCAGCTGGAAACATGCCCCATCTCAAGAAGGATCTGGAGCAAGATCAAGGAAGGCTGCCTCTCAGATGGGAGAACACAGCACATGTGTATGCTCATAGGGATGAGCCAACAGCACCAGGGGATGATGATGGGAGAAGGAGAGGAAGAACGGGAAGCCCTGTCCCACAGTCCCTGGCATGTACATTGAAGGTTCAACCTCACGTAGTGGACTGGCAAAATGTACACTCTTCCCAGCCTGTAGAATCCTTGAATCAGGAAGGGCCCTGAATGTCAGCTGCTTTCTGAAGTGAAGAAACCAAAAGTCTAAGATGCAGTAACCTTGGGACCCGATGAAATGACTCATCAAAGCATATGTCTTACCCTAGTTTGGGAGAAAATGCTTTTCTTTTCATTGAAAAATTTCTCACTATGTTCTTAATGAAAAGGAAAAGTACCAGCTACTCAATAAGACTATAAAACAATAACAACAATGGTGAATAACATGAGAAATACAAAATGTTCTACTGAAGCCTGTTATACAGAGTAAAGTAAGTAGGAAAGAGAAAAACAAATATTGTATTTTAATGCAAATATATGGAATCTATAAAAATGGTACTGATGAACTTATTTGCACAGCAGGAATAGGGACACAGACACAGGGAACAGACTTGTGGACATGGGGGGAAAGGGGAGGGTGGGACGAACGGAAAGAGTAGCACTGAGACATACACATTCAGTTCAGTTCAGTTCAGTCACTCAGTCGTGTCTGACTCTTTGTGACCCCATGAATCGCAGCACGCCAGGCCTCCCTGTCCATCACCAACTCCCGGAGTTCACTCAGACTCACGTCCATCAAGTCGGTGATGCCATCCAGCCATCTCATCCTCTGTCGTCCCCTTCTCCTCCTGCCCCCAATCCCTCCCAGCATCAGAGTCTTTTCCAATGAGTCAACTCTTCCCATGAGGTGGCCAAAGTACTGGAGTTTCAGCTTTAGCATCATTCCTTCCAAAGAAATCCCAGGGCTGATCTCCTTCAGAATGGACTGGTTGGATCTCCTTGCACATTACCATATGTAAAATAGATAGCTAATGAGAAGTTGCTGTATAACACAGTGAACTCAACCTGGTACTTTGTGACAACCTAGAGTGGTGGGATGGGGCAAGGAGAGATTCAGGAGAGAGGGGACACATGTATGCTCATGACTGATTCAAATTGTTGCATTGGAGAGGCCAACACAACACTGTAGAGCAATTATCCTCCAATTAAAAATAAATTTTAAAATATAAATAAACAAAATATTCTACTGCACTCCAACTATGTACCAGAAACTGTTCTCATCACTGTGAGTACAGAAGGATCCAGGAAACCTACTGGGATAGAGGGATAAGAGTCAATAAGTAAATAAGTGAACCAGAAGGGGGTGAGAAGAGCCAAACCACTCTTAAGGTCCTCATGGTGCCTGTGGACAGGGTGCAGGGCTGATTAGTCTTAGACTTGTTGACACGTTTAAAGTGTATGTGTTTAATCCATTTCACATTTTAAGTGGGTAAAATAGAGGTTTAGTCTCATTCTTTAACATGTGTAAATTGAATTTTCCCAGCACCATCTATTAAACAGAGTATCTTCTCCATTGAGTATTTCCAAACATAAGATCAGAAATCATAAAGCTCCTAGAAAAAATATAAGAAAAAAGTTCCTTGACATGGATCTTCAGAATGAATTTTTGGATATGACACTCAAAGCAAAATTAAAAGCAAACAAGTGGGACTACATCAAACTAAAAAGCTCTGTGCCACCAACGAGAAGATTAACAAAATGAAAAGACAACCCACAGAATGGGGAAAAATAGTATTTTTAAATTATATATCAGATAAGGGATTAATATCCAAATTATATAAAGAACCCATACAATTCAATAGCAAAAAAAAAAAAAAAATCACCAAATAATCCAATTAAAAAATGGGCAAAGGACCAACATAGATACTTTTCTAAAGATGATATAATGAAAGCCAACAGGTACATGAAAAGTATCTCAACATCACTAATCTTCAGGGAAATGCAAATCAAAACCACAATGAGATATCACCTCACAACTGTTAGAATGGCTATAATCAAAAAGACAAGAGGGAAATACTGGTCAGGATGTGGGGAGAAAGAAACCCTTGAGTGCCATTGGTGGGACTGGAAATTGGTGCAGCCATTATGGAAAACAGTATTCAGGTTCCTAAAAAATTAAAAATAGAATCAGCATATGATTCAGCAATGAAGGAAATGAAGGTATTATTCCAGAGGTGTCTGCACACCCATGCTCACAGCAGCATTATTACAGCAGCTGATGTACTGAAACAACCTAAGTGTCCACTGGTAGATGAACGGATAAAGAATATATGATGTATTTTATATATATATATATATATATATATATATATACACACACATATCATATATAATAAAATGCTATTCAGCCTTAAATTAAAGAAGAAAATTCTGGGACTTCCCTGGTAGTCCAAAGGTTAAGACTCCACACTTCCAATGCAGGGGGCACAGGTACCATCCCTGGTCAGAGAACCAAAATCCCACATGTCACACAGCACAACCAAAACAAAAAGATCCTGTCATTTGTGACAACGTAGATGGACCCTGAGGGCATTATGGTAAGTGAAATGAGTCAGACAGAGAAAGGCAAATACTATATGATCTCACTTTTATGTAGAATCTGGAAAAAAGAAGCTCATAGAAAGATATATTATACTTGCAGTCACTAGAGGTAGGGAGTCGGAGGGGTGGGGGAAAGGAGTATTTGATGAAGGTGGTCAAAAGATACAGAGTTCCAGTTATAAGATCAGTAAGTCCTGGGGAGGTAATGTAGAACATCTGCTGATGATATACAGAAAAGTTATTAAAAGAGTAGATCCTAAGAGCTCTCATCACAAGGAAAAAAATCACTTTTTTTTTAATATCTATATGAGATGATGGATGCTAACTAAACTTACTGTGATAATTATTTCACAATATATGTAAGTCAAACGTTATGCTGTATACCTTAAACTTACACAGTGCTGTGCGGTGATTACATCTCAATAAACCTAGAGGAAAAGTTTGTGTAAAAAAGCGACAGAGGAAGTTTCCATGTGATCATGAGATGAAGAGAAAGAGAATGCATAACTTTCAAACAAGCAGAGGAGAAAAAGAGGAATAAGAAAACTCACTTGTGCCAATAAAAGGCAAGAATGAAAAGGGAAAATTAAAGTAAAAGCAAAACAAAGAGCAGACATAAAATGAGGTGTAAAAGGTGTTAGGAGAAGAGCTAACTAGATCAATAATCACAGTAAACACACATTGACTGAACTGTCCTGTTTAAAAATTAAAAATAGAGGTTTGGATTGAATTAAAAGAATAATCCAGAAATAGGTTGTTTATAGGAATCATACCTAAGACATAAGGATACAGGAAAATTATAAGTAAAGAATGTAAAATATACATATATATATATATATACATATATATATACATATATACCAGCAAAATACTAATCAAAAGAAAATCATAATTAAGAAAAGTAGAGACTATACTAAATAATGAGGAAAAAAGAATTTATCAAGATGATGCAAACTTTCTAAACTACAGATAACTAAAAAAATGGCTTTATATTTATAAAGCAAAAATTGCCCTAATGAGGGAAAAAATCCACAATACCGACAGACAAGTCACTTCTCAGTAATTTGCTATTTAAACATATCAAAAAAAAATTTGTAAGGATATAGAAAATTTGAGCAACACAATTAACAACCCTTATCCATTAGACAATCATGCTGCTGCTGCTGCTAAGTCACTTCAGTCGTGTCCGACTCTCTGTGACCCCATAGATGACAGCCCACCAGGCTCCCCCATCCCTGGGATTCTCCAGGCAAGAGCACTGGAGTGGGTTGCCATTTCCTTCTCATAAGTCACAACAAAATCAAAGGTACAAAACTCTCAATAACATTTGGAATATTAAGAATATTGTATACTAGGCCTAATGCAGACTCAACAAATTTTAAAGATGCTGTATGATACAATCAAGTCAGAAACATGGAATATGTAGAAACATACCAGTGAAAACATACCATGGGTGAAAAAAGACATCAACCTATTAATTAGAAAATCCTTTAAAATGAACAATAACGAAAGTAATACATATCAAAACTCATGATGGTGCTTACACAGAAACTTATACCCATGGATGTTTATATCACATTAGGAAAAACTGAAGACTAATGAGCAGGATAACAACTCAATGAGAATAACAATGGTGGAACCCCAGGAAAGAGGAAGGAAGATAAGGACAAAGAGCAGAAATTAGGAAAAACAAGATTGCAATTTTTAAAATGAGAGACTCATTTAAAACGCCATCCAAACTTAGGCAATTTCCTAATAAATTCTACTTCCCAAAACTGACTCAAGAAGCAATGGAAAAGCTGAGTAGACTCAGATCCATCAAAGTTATCAGTGTTTTAAAATCTACACTTGGGGCGGAGAGAAGACTAGAGACACAGAAAAAGAGACAGAGAAAGATATCAAGCCCAGATGCCAGACGATTTTAGGTGAGTTCCAAAAATTAGTGGAGGAATAGGAAATCCTATATTATATACACTATTCAAACTTAGAGAGGGAATGCTCCTTAGCTTATCTTATGAGGCTAGTGTAATTTTGGTATCAAAATCAGGCAAGGATAATACAAATAGGAGAAATTATAGGTCACTTATATTTGTGAACATAGATATCAATATCATAAACAGGGTATTAGGAAACCAAATCCAGAAATGAATAAAAGCAGCAACATATGACCAATGTGCCACCAGGAAAGCAAGATTGAATTAATATTAGAAAATATATCAATATAATTCACCACACTGAAAGGCTGAAAATGGGGGAGAAAAGATAATTTTACTACAAATAGATTTTTTAAAAATCAATGAAAAAGCACCTCTTTACATACTGGAAATAGGAGGGAACTTTCTTAACTTGATGAAGGCTGTGTCTATAAATGAAGGCTATCTCTATAAATCCTGTACAAACACCATACTGATTAGCATAATTTATTTAAATTCAGGCATAAGACCTATTATAATTACTTCACTCATTACTGTACCAGTACAGTAAACCTTTTTAAAATTTATATAAGGATTAGAAAAGAAGAAATACATATTTTATTATTGGTAGATACTATGGGTCTGTACACAGAAAAATCTGCAAACTGTTAGAACAGCTAAAAGAGTTCACCAGGTTCACTGGATCCACAAGATGATATGTGCGCATGGGTACATGCACATGTGCACACACACACACACACACTAGCAATATTAAATTAGAAAATGTAAATTTTTGAAAGGTGTGTTCTAGTAGCAATAAAAACCATAAGATACTTGGGAATAAACCTAAGAACAGTTGCACAAGACTTGCACACAGAGTTGTCTGGGCAGCCATGAAGTGCATACACTGCATAACTCCAGGGCATCATTACACAGACTGAGATACACAACCTGAACAGCTGGAGCTCTGCCTTACAAAGAAAGTTCTAAGGCAGTATTGAAAAAAAGTAAAGTAAATGTAAACAAATGCAGATTTTTGCCATGTTCAAGGATGAAAAGATTCAATATCATAAAAATATCAGTTCTCCCCAAATTATGCTATAAATTGTGTAATTTGAATTAAAATCCAACAGGGTATACTTAATACTTGACAAAGTGATGATACTAAATTATATCTGGCAAAGTATTTGGGTCCAAAATATCAGCAAAGTTTTTAATAAAAAGAAAAAGGAATATCTACACTTATCAAAAATCAGGACTTACACTAAAGCTGTAGTCATTAGGGTGGTGTGATATTGGCCCAGGAACCATCACATAGGAAAACAGAGCAGAGTAATAGAGTCCAGGATCAGGTTCATATCCATGTAAAACAATGTATTAGACAGTTGGCATTAAAATAACTGGGAATAGACTTTTCCACAAATGACAAAAATATTATACATTTGAGAAAATATAAAGACAGATCTTTACTTTGAAGTGTAGTATATATATATGTACCATATACAGAAATCTATTTCAAGTGAATTAAAAATCCAAATATGGAAGGAAAACCTTTAAAACTCTTAGAAGATTACATTGAGAGATATCTTTCATGATCTCATTATAAAGAGATTTCTCAAAGGACACAAAGATAAAATATCATAAAGAAAAATATTATGAATTTAGCTATAATAAAAATTTTAAATTCTATGAACAAAAGTTATCCTCCCAAAATATGAAAAGAGAGTCACTACGGGGAAAAAATATCTGCAACTTAACAAAGAATTAGTAGCCAACTTATATAAAGAATTCCTACAAATCAAAGGGCAACAGACAGATAACTCAATAGGGGAAAAAAAATGGTGATTCACAAAAATGGAAAAACCAAAAGAATAAACAATGTGGGAAAAGATGTTCAGGACTTCCCTGTAAAGGCAGGTGTCCTTGATTCAAAATATGTCCAGAATCTGACCAGTACTCTCTGCTGCTATCACTCTCATGCGAGTCACCATCTCCTCTCACCAGAAGTTTTGTTAATAGCCTCCCTAGGACTCTTCCTGCTCCTCTCTGGCCTCCATGCACAGAGCCACAGTGACCTTGTTAAAATAAGGGCCGGCTCACGCTACTCCTCTGTTTCATCCCTCCCCTGGCTCCCATCTCAGAGTAAAAGCCTAAGTCTCCCCCATGACCTACGAGGACCCACCTGCTATGAGCTCTCTTATTGCAGCTTCTGCTTCCCGCCTTCACTCTGCTGCAGCCACACCAGCCTCCTGGCTGTTCTGGAAGCACTCCAGTGGGATCCATTTAGGGATTCTGCTATGGTTGCTCTCTCTACCTAAAACATGCTTTTCCCAATATCCACTCCACAAGCTAACTCCCTCACCTCCTGTGACTCTTTGCTCAAAGCCACCTTGACATTGAGGCTTCCCTGACCACTTCATATAAAACTGCACACCACCTCCTGCCCTCACCCATCCCAGCCCTCTGGATCCCACTGATTTTGCTCTAATGTATTCACGCACTGTCTCCTTCAAACATACTACATAATGTCCATTATGTAGTAATAACATGTTTATAACGTGTCTCCTCTCTGCTGGAAGGCAGCTGTGCCAGGGCGGAGAGATTTGTGTACTATGTCCAGTGCTGAGGATAGCAGCTGGCCCATAGTAGGCCCAGCAAACAATCACCTTCCCCTTCCTTTAAAGCCTGGAATCTCAAACCTGCCTCAAAAGTGCTTACTGTTGCAAGCACCAAAGGAAAACACTTCTAAAATAGCTAACACTATGTGTGGAACAGGTGGGGAGAGCCCCAGTTCCTCATTTCAAATAGCTCTTTAGTAAAAGGTGGAAAGCACAGGCCAGGAATACAGAGGCTGGTGGATGATGTCAGCGGGGCCTCGGACAGCCAGGACCACTGTGCCCGCTTCACCAAGTGGCACTGACTGCGCTCTTTTGAACTCTCATTTGCTACCTTAGCTCAGGCCACTCAGCAACAGACACTGATTTTTCACAGTTCTGGGGACTGGGAAGTCCAAGATAAAGTTTCCAGCAAGTTCAGCCGCTTCCTGGCTTATAAGTGGCCACCTTCTCGCCATGCCTTCGTATGTCCAAGAGGGCAAGCTCTGGTCTCCCTTTCTCCTCTCACCTGGACGTTAATCCATCACAAATCTTCATCTAAATACAATCACTTCTCAAAGGTCCCACCTCCCAATATTATGCCTTGGGGGTCAGGGATTCAACACATGAATTTCAGGTGGATACACACATTTAGCCCATAACACTCTCTCATTGGGTTTCTGCACAAAAGTGGACAGAGGCCCACAGAGCCATGATCTGGCTGTTGGCGCTTCCTCTGCTGAGCTCAGGGTCTAATGATGCAACATCTTCTCCAGTGTGGTCAGTAGATGAGAGGGGGTCAGGGCTATTTCCAGCCACTCTGCTGAGTAATTGAATCCCTGCCCCAACTCCCTTGGCAATATGATGCAATTACACATTATACACAGGTTGTAGCAGGACTGGGCACTGCGTGGATTTGGGATGCCACCTCTCCCACATCACCATTAATTTACTGTCTTCTTCACCAGGACACAGAACCATGGCTCCCTGTAATTGTGCTCATCAGAACTCCTATCTCTAATCCATCTCCCTCTCTTATTTGTCACAATCACGTCCAGGGTGGGCTGAAGTTTCCAGCTGGAACGTTGCACCCTTGGATGAATGGACTAAAATGTAGTCCAGCACTGCCAATGGGTTCCCAAGGGTAAGTGAATTTTGCATTTTCTCAGAGAGTGATTTCCAGGAATCATAACTTGGGATCACGCCAGCTCTAGAGGGGCGCCAAGGCCCGGGCCGAGGCCTGATGTTTTCACTGACCCTTTCCAGACTGAGCTGGGTCAGCCAGAGACCACGGAGGTGACCTCCCCTCAACCCCAACTCAACTGCTATCATGACCTGTCTCCCCAACACTTCTAAGCCTGACGTTGGCTTTGCAGTTTGGGCCCAATGGAGGTAGGTTGTGTTCAGAGAGCCCTGCTGTTAACAAGCCCTGTGTCAGAGGGCACAGTGGGCTATCCCCCTGGGTCTCACAATAGCCCTGTCCCCCATCTGTCACAGAAGGGCACAGGCCCCAGAGAGGCAAGAGTGAAAGGCTTGGTCACCCAGCAAGGCTGCATCTGAACTGAGATGAAGCCCCAGCACAGCCATTGTCTGAGAGTAGGGACCCCAGATTTCTCCCACATCCCATCCTCCCTCTAAGTGCCTCATTACTTCAGATGATGGGAGAGGAAGGTGTCAAGCAGGGTGCACAGAGGCAAACAGCTGTCTAGACAATGTGCAGGGCCAGGCCCAGCCAGAATGCTAACAAATATGGCTGACACAGGAGCAGGGAAGGTACAGGGCTTCCTGACCCTGGACGTGGAAGAAGGATGCTTTCAGGCTTGGGTGAGAATGAGGGCTGGTGACAGGATAGGTCCAGAGGTGGAGGAGAAAGTAAGGGCCCCCAAGATGAGCCAGTTGCTAGAGAAAGCTGAGTTGCTAGAGAATCCAGAGTTGGGTGAGCCCCTCAAAAACCCAGAAAGCTGTGGCTCTAAGAGGGAGGGGCCACAGTCTCTCCAAGGTCCAACCCCTATGAGCCTTGGCCACCTCAAGGTGACCTATCATCATCAGTCCTTGGGGCGCCCACTCTGGGTGGGGAAGGGATTGGGAAACATGGCCTTACCAGGCTAATGATTCCATCAAAGGAGCTGAAGAGACAGGGGGAGGGGCCACATCTGGTGGGAATGGTGAAGGGAGTCAGACCAGGGCCTGAGCACAAGATCCCCATCAGACCTTCCCCTTCCAACCAGGTGGCACCTGAGGCACCTTCTGCTGCGAAATTGGGGTCCTCCACTGGCCTAAATCACTTTGATTGCATCCACAAATTTAAAAGACACTTGCTCCTTGGAAGAAAAGCTATGACAAACCTAGACAGCTTATTAAAACACAGAGACGTCACTTTTCTGACAAAGGTCCATAAAGTCAAAGCTATGGCTTTTTCAATAGTCATGTACAGATGTGAGAGTTGGGCCATAAAGAAGACTGAGCTCCAAAGAACTGATGCTTTTGAACTGTGGTGTTGGAGAAAACTCTTGAGAATCCCTTGGACGGCAAGATCAAACCAGTCAATCCTCATGGAAATCAACCCTGAATATTCACTGGAAGGACTGATGCTGATGCTGAAGCTCCAATACTTTGACCACCTGGTGTGAAGAGTTGATTCGTTGGAAAAGATCCTGATTCTGGGGAAGATTGAAGGCAGGAGGAGAAAGGGGCAACAGAGGATGAGATGGTTCGATGGCATCACCTATTCAATGGACATGAGTTTGAGCAAACTCTGGGAGATGGTAAAGGACAGGGAGTCCTGGCATGCTGCAGTCCATGAGATCGCAAAGACTCAGACATGTCTTAGCAATTAAACAACTGACCAAATAAAGAGATGACTTTCCCATCACTTTATCTTGGCCAGTGTGCACAGGAGGCCCCTGTACTCACTCAGGGGATAGCCCTGCCCCAGCTGGCAGCTGGATGAGTCTCCAGGGCCCTGGAGTGCTGGGCTCATCTCACCCCTCCTCCCATCACATGGCTGAGGGAGCTGCTGAGATCACAGGGCAGGGAAGGCCCTGGCCCAGAACCCAGGCCCCACTGTCACACCTGACTCCCTGGTCTCAGAATTAGACATGGTCCACTTTAAAGCTCTCTGGTTCTGAAGTCTGGGTTCTCTGCAAACAGCCAATGTATGTGGCAGCAGAGGGCAGCCCTGGGCAAACACTGGTCCTACCCTTCCTGTGCTGCCTTTGGGTCTGGACTGGTGCTGGCCTGGCCAGCATCACCCCAGCTGCTGCACCCAGCCCCAAGACTAAAATAAGCACATCGTTCTTGCCTGAGCTAGTTAAGAAGTCACCGTTGCATGTGCCAGAATTACCTTATCTTTGCACAACAGACATTTTTACAGGAAAATTTGAAATGCTTTTCATCCATCAAACTGCCAGGGTGCTGCACAGGGAGCCCCCCTTTCTGGAGATTTTGTTTTGAGCCTATTTCCAATGCACCAAAGTGTGAGTGGCCCTGGCCCCATTTATAGGAAAGGTCCCCTCAGGTCAAGCGTCACAGGCTTCAGGGGCCAGGGGCTCAGACCCAAGGGGCTTTGTGTGGGGACCCCAAGAACAGTGTGGTCTCAGGATCATGGATTGTCAAGTGACCTCTTCTTTTGCTCAAATTCTGGCCCTACTATCTGTGACCTTGGGCAAGTTACTTAACCTCACTGTGTTTTAAGCACTTCATTTGTAAAATGGGAACAGTCTAAGTGAAATAATGCATGTAAATCATGTGAAGATAAATAAATAATGATGTATGTGAATAACATCTGAAAAGCCCATGGTCCTCAATAAAAGGGAGTAATACTCCAGGTCTTGGTCTACTCGGGTGCCATAGCAAACTCCACACCATGGGTGGTTTAAACCACAGGACTACCCCACTGCCTGGAGGCCAGAAGGCCATGATCATGTGCCATCATGGTTGGTGTCTGGTGAGACCCTCTTCCTGGCTTGGAGATGGATACCTTCTTGCTGTGTCCTCACATGGCCTTTTCTGTATGTTCAGAGATTGAGAATGAGAGAGGGCACTGGGGTCCCCTCCTCTTCTTATAAGGACACCAGTCCAGGATCAGGGCCCCACCCTTATTCTCTGTCTCTAAAGACAGTTACGCTGAGATTTAGGGCTTCAACACCTGAGTAAGGAGAGAAGGGGGACATAATTCAGTTCGTGACAACTGGAATCCTGAAGATAGTCATTCAGCCAATTGGCCAACGTGGGGTCCCCACTGGATGTGCAGCATCAAGACACCATGAGGACAAGAAAGAGTGGCATCTTTGGGTTTAGGATCTATTGAACCCATGTTCTCCATTTTCCAGTGGGGCCAGAATTCAACAGTTTCATAGCATGGAAATCCAGGGCCTCCCACACATAGACATACATATGGGCAACATCCATGCGGCACGTACAAACCTGGGCTCATGCTCTTGCTCCTCATGCCAACACTCTTGGGGCCCCTGAGAACACACTTGCCCCCCTCATTGCACAACCTCCATGCCAGGATGACATGGAAGGCTATTCTTTTCTATCAGCAAGGGGGTCTAGAGAGCTGAGCTGAGTTCTCCTTGTATTTCAAGTATCGGTTTGCACACCAATGGTATTGAATGGAGAAGCAAGAGGGAGAGACATCTCAAAGTGACTCTGCTGGAATTTCCCAGACAAGCCCCACCAGCCACACTAGCCCCACCACCGGAGGCTATCACTGATGGAGCCCTACCAGTTCCTGGAGCTACACATGCCTCTAGAGCAGGGGTTATGCGTGATAAGTGTTAGTTGCTCAGTTGTGTCCGACTCTTCAGACCCCATGGTCTGTAGCCTGCCGGTCTCTTCTGTCCATGGAACTCTCCAGGCAATAATGCTGGAATTGGTAGCCATTCCCTTCTCCAAGGGATCTTCCCAACCCAGGGATCAAACCCGGTTCTCTGTCTGAGCCACGAGGTGTAGGTGGTATTAACACCATGTCTTGAATATTCATTGGAAGGACTGATCCTGATGCTGAAACTCCAATACCTGGCCACTTGATGCGAGGAACTAACTCATTGGAAAAGACCCTGATGCTGGAAAAGATTGAAGGTAGGAGGAGAAGGGGATGACAGAGAATGAAATGGTTGTATGGCATCACCAACTCAATGGACATGAGTTTGAGCAAGCTCTGGGAGTTGGTGATGGACAGGGAAGCCTGGCATGCTGCAGTCCATGGGGTCACAAAGAGTCGGACACGACTGAGCGACTGAACTGAGCTGAACTGAACCAGGGAGAAACTAGAGAAGCTAAGTAGCTTCTCCAGGCTGTCCAGGCCCAGGCCAGAAGTGACCCCCAGCCTGTAAGACTCCGGGGCCCTCTCTTATTTTTCATGCTTGGAATGTGACTGCTAGAGGGACTCAGCCCTGCAGCCAGGCAGGCCTCAAGGACTTCTGGCCACCTGAGAGAGCATAGGTGGAAAGTGGGCTCTGAAGCCTGGGGCCAAGTTCAGGAAGGCTCACCGTGGGTGCTCCTCGGGGCTGTAATGATAAACGTGTACCAGCCAGCTCTCTAAAATAAATGAAGAAAAAGCCCTGAAGTGCGGCATGAACCAATTCCCATGGTGTAAATATTCCCCGTGGTCAATTGCAAGCTATCAACAGTTTGATGAGCAACTCTCAAAATTTCTAAGACTGTGATCAGCTGTGGCTCCTGAGTGTGGTTCTGAGGCAGCCGCGGCCTGTGGGCCGTAAGCAGACAAGGCACAGAGCAGGTTTAAAAGGTGCAGAGTTCACACAGCGGGACCCTAAGGCCACTTGAAGGGAATAAGGGAGCACCTGGAGCTCAGAGGGCAAAGAGGCCCTTTCCCTGGTGCTGAGAAGGAAAGGAGAGACCACTGTGAGGGAGGGACAGCTATGCATGACCAGAAAGGGTGGGAGTTAGCTACACGAGCCTGACCATGCCCTTGTGGTAGGCCCACTCCCTGAACCATGAGGGTAGTTCCAAGGAAGCCAGTCATTCTCAGAATGCAGCCAGGAAGGGCACTAGGCTCTTTCTCCTCCTTGGTCCCTGGTCCCAACTGGGTTGCTGAGGAGGCAGATCATAAGGAGGGCCTGAGTCTGCCTCCCTCACTTACTCAGACACAGCCCAGACCTTGGAAAAGGAAAATGTCAGCATGAGAGCGCCAGTGTCTGCATTGCTGTAACCAAGCAGGACCCTACAAGATCTTCCCAGGATAGACCCCCACCCATGTCCTCCAGCTGCCTTTTGTCTGTAGAAAAACTTTAGTCAAAGAATAAATTTAATCAGAAAAATAAGAAAATGAAGAAAGGAATGCAGTCAAGCAAGACAAAGTAGTAATACTTTAGCCATCACACAAAGTCAAGAATCTTTACTTTTTCCTCAAGGACTATAGATAATATTCTGGACCACATCCTTTGAGCTGTTTTGAAGATACCAGAGCCCCACCAGGTAAAAGAAGTTAACTGTATGCTGCCCACAAGCACATAGGCCCCAGACTGGTTGGAACCAGAAGGCTAATGATGCTCACTCCCAATTAACTCACAACTAACCAACAAAAAGCATGTCCATGACAAGTTCACACCCTGTTCTTTGAACACAATAAGACTGCTCACTATCCCCTCCAGGATGGGACACATAGTTTTGAGGGCCTTTGCCCACTGTGGCCCCATTTGCGTGGAAAAGCAATGAGGCTCTTTCTACTTCACCCAGAACTTCTGTCTCTGAGATTTAATCCATCGTGCATGTGGGCCTGGTGAGTCGTGTCTGACTCTTTGTAACCCTGTGGACTATAGCCTGCCAGGCTCCTCTGTCCGTGGGGTTTTACAGGCAAGAATACTGGAGTGTGCTGCCATTTCCTTCCATCACCTGAACACATAGGCCAAATTTTGGCAACATTGCCCAGTTTAGAATACAAAGGCCTTGGGTCTGCAGGAGTAGACCTCTGCCCATCCACTGTCCAGCACTGAGGTTTATCATGTCACTTCAGGGATATTACATCCCTAAGCCATACCAAGAACTGCTGGGCATATTTTAAACCTTGTCTAAATGGCCTGAGACCATCCGCAATCTTTTGCAAATTACTTCGCAGTTTTTCATAAAACTTTTCTGAGACAAGTGGCTAGCAGTTGGAAGGTCTTGGAACTTAAGCCTGCACTTGGCAGCGTGGCCCACATCAGGTCACAGAGCCTCCCAGCTCCCCTCCTGCAGCAAGCAGCGTGTCATCAGGAGTAACCACAGAGGGGAAGATCCTCCCTCTATACCTCCCGTTCGACAGAATAATGAGCTGAAGACAGATCATCAAGTTCTCGTCAGGATTACAGCAGAGGGTTAGGGGATGAGTGTGTCTCTCACTCCTCACTGGGCCCCTCCTCTCCACCTGGCAGTCACAGGGTCCTGGCTGATGGTCTCTGCCACCTGCGCCCCCTCCCCGCCTCTACCCTTTGAACCCACTGTCTTCACCAAGACCCAGCTAGTGCTTTGCGGGGAGCAGCCTCATGAGCATGTATGTGAACTGACAGAGCATCCTGAGAGCATTTCCCTCACCATGGCCTTGGCACAGAGCAAAATGCATGCGGAGAGACACGCTGCTCATCCTCACAAGAACCTCACAAAGCAGGGACTGCTGACTCTTTCATGGGTGAGCAGAACAAGGCCAGTGTGGCTACAGCCAAGACACATGATTCTGTACCCTGCCCTCCCTCAGCCACAGGGCAGAGAGAGAACCTTCTAACTCCTGTTTGGCAGGTAGGAATTTAGAGATTTCTGCTCAGATGATAATTCCTTACCAATTAGCCGAAAACTGTGGAAGGATGGTAGCAAAATGAATTTTAATAAAACATGAAATGCAGGATAACTTTTGCAGAGGACACTTGCTGATGCCCCCTTGGCATCGCTCACCCTCCCACTTCCCAACAGCCCTGATCCCACTGAGCCACCCTGGGGTCTCAGGGAGGCAGCACCTCTGCAGCCTCCAAGCACAAGCTGGCCTTCTGGGCTGAGCCAGTTCCGGCATCCAGTCATGAGAATGGAGATGGGCTAGCATCTCTGCTGATTCAGATGGTAACTGCAATGGCTGGGAAAGCCAGAACCAAGCCTCCTCCAGTTGGATGTCAGAAGACTCAAGTTGCTCAAGAAGCTACAGTCTTCCATCTTGGGACCTGATATGAAGCACTCATTTGTTAAATCTATTGTGGAAAGCAACATGGGGAAATGAGCCTTTTGACACTTCTAAGCCACTGGAACAAGCCTCACCTGAAACCACGCTAGTCTGGACTTCTCATTTGAGTTAGTCAAAGAAGTCTCTCTATTGTTTCGGCCAGTTTGAACTGCTTTCGTGTTGCTCATGATCAAAAGGCACTCCAAAAAGACACACTATTAGACATTTTTAAAGAATGGCAGGCATAACTCCACACTGGCATACCTTGGGGTGGAGGATGGAGACAGAGAGATGAAATGAGAGAAATTCTATAAACAAATTGATTTTTATTTAAGAATTGCACAAGTCAACATTTGCAGGGGCAACTCTCTAGGTCCTAGAAAAAAAAATTGGGCAGTGTGCAAATTTGACTTGAACAATTGGGTAAATATTCATTCAGCTCAGGATTCTGCACCGCTTCTCTTCAGGAAGGGTCAAGCACATGTTTGCCCAGCCCTTAATCCCTACACTCAATAACCCAGTGCATTCTATCAACAGCCTCTCCAAGCTCAGACAGGGAGGGGTCAGGGCACTGACCCTTCTCAGGGACCCCTCCTCTAGGCTCCATTAAAACCCCTCTGGTCATCTTCCTCCTACCAAAACAGGATCTCTTCAGAATGAGAAATGTACTTTACAAGCTTCCCAAACTCATCTTTAGGCTATAAACTTCATGTGCTGAGTCCTTCTCTTCTAAAAAGCCAAGCTCTTACCATTAAAAATCTAGGCTTGCAACACAGTGTCCCTGCTACGTGTTTTAGAATATTTTGAAATCAAAGTCAAACTGTGGCTCTTGGTATATCAGTCAGCATTTTCCAGAAAATGAACCAATAGGATGTGTTTCTGTCTGTCTGTGTCTATGTGCATGTGTGTGTATAAGTGAAGTGAAGTGAAGTCGCTCAGTTGTGTCCAACTCTTTGCAACCCCATGGACTGTAGCCTACCAGGCTCCTCCCTCCATGGGATTCTCCAGGCAAGAGTACTGGAGTGGGTTGCCATTTCCTTCTCCAGGGGGTCTTCCCAACCCAGGGGTATTATAAGGAATCAGTCCCTGTTTTGTTGCAGGAAGGGGGATCCCTTTTAGGGCTTGAAAGTGGGCTCTTGTCTAACACTCAGCAATGAATTGCCCGAGGAGACACATGTGCAGGCGAAGCAAGAGATTTTATCAGAAAGGGCACCGGGCAGAGAGCAGTAGGGTAAGGGAACCCAGGAGAACTGCTCAGCCTCGGGTTTTATATGATGGTGGGATTAGTTTCCGGTTGTCTCTGACCAGTCATTCTGACTCAGGGTCCTTCCTGGTGGTGCACGTATTGCTTAGTCAAGATGGATGCCAGTGAGAAGGATTCCGGGAGGTGGCTGGACGTGCGGTGTCTCCTTTTGACCTTTCCTGAGCTCTTTCAGTTGCTGGTGGTTTGTTAGTTCCGTATTCCTTATCAGGCCTCCTGTTGTAAGACAACTCATGCAGATGGTTAGCATGGTGTGTGGCCAGGGTGGGTGTTCCAGTCAGTGTGCTTCCTCTAACATTATCACAGGAGCTGACAAGTTCCACCATCTGAAGTTAGCAAGCTGCAGACCCAGGAGTGCTATGGTGTAGTTCCAGTGCAAATGCCAACAGCCTTGAGACACAGGAAGAGCCAATGCTTCTGTTTGAGTCCAAAGGCAGGAAGAACTGATATCCCAACTCAAGGCAGTCAGGCAAAAGGCATTTACACTTTTGTGCTGTTCAGGTTCTTGGCTGATTGGTGACAGCAACCACATGGGGAGGGCAAGCTGCTTTCCTCAGTCTACCAATTCAAATGTTAATTCCAGCTCCCTCACAGACATACCCAGAATAATGGTTAACCAAACATCTGAGCACCCTTTGGCCCAATCAAGTCGACATTATAAGATTAACCATCACATGAAATGCCAGGCTGTATCTGCCTCTATGCACAGGAGGAAGGACACACAGAAAGCAGCCTCTTCTAGGGGATACGGTACAAAGAGCTTGTGTAATACAGCTGATGTTGCCCTGCTCCACTGAGGTCCATCTCCAGGTTTTTACTAGCATGTTTCCCCCAGCCATAAATTCCCTCCTTCCTCTTTGTGGTTACCCTAGCCTTACTGACCACTCAAGGTTCAGCAAGATGTATGCACCTACGGTCTGAATCCCACCTCCCCAGAAAAGCTGCAAGCAGGGCTGATCGTGGGAAAGGGGGTAGTCTCTGCCCAAAGCTGGGGGTGAACTGAAGATCGGGAGTCAGAGTCCAGCTGGATCCTGATGGCAGATGGGGCAGGCCGATGTAGACCAATAGCTGGGTGCCGGGGCTAGAGGGAGAGGAGAGGAGAGCAGGAGAGGAGAGTCCAAGGGTAGCCGTGGGCACCCACTCAGGCCTTCCTTGCTCCACACCACACACTTCTGGGTGAGGCAGGAGACAGATGGCCCCTGGCTGTGCTCTGTGGACAAATACTCCAGGATGAAGATAATAGCAGGAGGGGAGAGGAGCTGAGCCCTGCCCTGCCCAGATAAGAGATAAAGAGTCCACATAGTTCTCATTCTTGAGGTTGAGAGAACCTTCCAGACTCCACACACACAGAAAGGCTCCTTGGGGGATCTAAAGGGGAGGTGATGCCACCTCATAGTAAGAAATGTCAACCTTCCAACAGGCCTCTGTGCTAGAATATATCTTGACTAAGAGATGCGTGCACACACATGGGAGGATCCTGAGAGATACCATAAATGGACTCAGAGCCAGGCAAAGCAAAATGGCCAGAGGAAACCAGAAGAAATGCCCCCATATAAGTGGTTCAAACTACCAAGAGGGTGCTACTGTCTCTCCGAGCCCCTTCACCACCCCCACCTCCGCCCTGTGTGAACCTAGTCATATATTTTTAAAGAGTCAGACACGACTGAGCGACTTCACTTTCACTTTCTAATGAACACTTTACTTGTTTCACTACTTTCTCTTTACGGAACTTCACTTCTACAAAACCAATGGGCTTTGTCATTGGCCACTGGTCTAGTGGCTAGGATTCAGCACTCTCACCACCACAGCCTGACTTCCATCTCTGGGTGGGACTCAAAATCCCGCTTCAAGCTGCTGCAGGTCGAGGCCACCCAAGATCATGTGGACTGGATGCACCCAAGATGATTTTGCCTCCTTCACCCACCAGGAGAACTTGCACACACCATTTCTCTGACACCATCAGCCTAAGACACAAATCCAGCCCCTCCTGCACTGTTAGAGAAGACAAAATGCACTCATTTAATGGGCTGGGCCAAGGGTAATGGTTATCTCCACTGCCAGTTGCCCCCTTCCCTGTGAAACGCATAATGTACCATAAGCACTGCTCAGAGGCAGATAAAAATAGCTTTGAATCAAAGAGGTAGTTTCCTTATTTTGTCTCCAAGGACAGATCAGAGGACTGGACTGCATGTGGGCAAATCAGTTTTTCCTCTTGGCAGGAGTTTCAGTGCTTTTCCTCCATAAGCACGGAAAAGTCTGCCAATGTCGATATCTGAAGCTGAGATAATAGGCTGGGGCAGTGTTTTATCTTTTCTTGACCCACTCCCGGCCTTCAAGGTCTCTGCTATCCTTCTGTAGACAGACAGGCTAAGCCAGACATAACAGCAATAGCAGAGAAATCCCCCAGGCCTGCCAGACTGATGCAGCTATGTAATGATGATCATTGCTTCCACTGCAGACATCTGCCTGACATTCTGCAGACCCATAGCAGCAGCCTCATTTTACAAGTGGGGAAACCGAGGCTCAGAGAAGCCACATTATTTTGTTAAGGATCAGAGCTTAATCCAGTTACCCTCAAAACTTGAAGCATTTTAGGACTCTGCAGATGTGGAATTACAATCCCGGGTTTGCCTCCTAACTCCCCCTCTTAAAGCTTAGTCTCAGAGATTCGGGCTCTTCATCTCTCTGAGCCTCCGTTTCTTCATCTGTAAAATGGGAGTCAAAACTGCTTCCAGAGCTGTTTGCAACTCTAAGGAGATCACATAGGAGTTTTTCAATCTGCAAATTGACATGTAGATACTAGTTGTTGTTATTCTTTTAATTGAGCATTTAATGCACACAAGGCACTGCTCCCCAGGCCCCTAAGAGGCAGGTACTGTTAATATCTCCACTTTGCAGCTGAGAGATAGAGATACAAGAAGGCTAAGGGCTTGTGCACAGCTAGAAGGAGGTGAAGCCCTCATCTAAACAGAGGCAGCTGGCCCCAGAGCAGGCACAGTGAAGTCTAAACAAGGCGATGGTTATCCCAGATGTATTTTCCTGTGCTGAAGACTGTTAGGGGTGATGGCACCTTTGCAAGAGAATCTTCACCTCCCTTCAAATTCTCCCAAAGGTCTATTCTGTTCTCTAGTACAGTCTTCAGTCTTGGGGGGAAAAAAGGATCTGATAAAGAAGTCACACCAAGGTGGTGCTGCTGCTAACGGCTCAGTCTGTAACCAGCACTGTGTTCGCATTCAAATCAAAGCCTGGAGGGACCATGTTTAATTCAAAGGGCATAATCCGAACAAGACAAGCAGAAGGCAGACAGAGGGTCAGTGCCCAGCCAACCACCTCTGCAGCACATCCATTTTTTAGCCCAGCACCCCTCGCAAGGGGGCAAGGAGGGGGGCAGTAGGGGATGGGGGGCTTCTGGAGAAGACGTTAGCTCACTAATGTGGGCACTGACCCCATCAATACATTGGACTAGAGAGCAAGTCCAAGTGCACCTTGGCCCCACACCAACCCTCTGGTACCTACTCCAGGGCAAGGATGTGGGAGGGGTCTGAGCAAGCCAGCCATGCCCTGCGGCAGAGTCCCCACAGATATCACTCCTAGCCCTGCCCCCAACTGCCCAGTGCTGGGAAGAGTGTCTGGAGCATTCCTTCCCCTGTAATTAGTACCAGGGCCTCTCACCCCAGATGGCAATGAAGGTTGGATGAGTTGCATGTGCAGTTGTGGTTGCAGAGCAGATGATCGCAGGTGGTCACTGCCCCCTCCACCCCCATGCACACCCCTCCCCAGCACCCATGCTGCCTGCCTCCCATGAGCTCACACACCTCATGCTCCTCTCAGTGCTGTGTTGAGTGGATGCTAAGCATTCAGCCCAGTGGCTAGCACCCACTCCCTCCTTCTTTTGACCAGAACAGAGTGGGAAGTCCAGATGCCCCTACCGCCAGGCAGGCAGGGCCAAGGACCTGTGTGCCCATCGAAGGGGATGAGCAGAGCTGAGCTCAGGATTTACCCAGAGGCCCGGAAGAAAGCCGTCTTTTAGCTGGACTTCCCTAAGGAGTGCTGAGGCTGGCCCCAAGAGCCATCTTCTCATAGAGTATTGAGGAGCAAGACCTGCATGAGGAGGAGAGAGGTGAGGAGAAGGAGCAGGGACCTCTTAGGAGCTATCTCAGTCAGCTTGACTGCCATAACAAAATACTGCACAGCAAGTGGCTTCAACAACAGGAACTGATTACACAGCCTGGAGATTGAAAGGCCAAGATCAGGGTGCCAGCAAAGTCTGGTGAGATTTCTCTTCCTGAGCTGTTGCATGCTATCTCTGATAAGGAACAGCTCAGCCCTGAGCCCATGTGTTATGGACTGAATCTTTCTGTCCTCCAAAAATCCATTTGTTCAAACCCCGAGTATGATCATATTTGAAGACAGGGCCTTGACAGCATTTGGGTGTCAGAGGAGGTCATGAGGGTGGGGCCCTCATGAGGGGACTAGTGCCTTCATAAGAAGAGACACCAAAAGTTTGCTTTCTCCCTCTCTTCTGGCCCCACTAGCCCCCAGCTAAAAGGCTTCCGCTTCTCTCTCTCCTTTTACCTGGCCTGGTCTTACCTAGTTTGAGGGAGAGGAAAATTTGGCCTTATGAGCTTGCTTACCTTTAGAGACTCTTCTCTCTATATCTACATTTCTGCCTCTTCTTCTCAATATGACACGGGGGAGGGAAAATTGTTTTAGGGGATCCTGCCAAGAAATAGGTTGGCAGGGCTCAGAAGAGGTTCCTAGGGAGGAGCAGAGACAGGACGACAAAGGCTCGGTCAGAGCCTAGCACACCCATATCCCGAACAGCACAGGGCAGAAGGACAGCTGAGGAAAGGCAGCCAGAGAGGGGTGGGGAGTCTGCAGTGAGCCTGGCCGCCCCAAGGCCAAGAGATGAGGGCACTGTGAGAATAGGCAGGATCGAGTCTGGCACGTGCTGCTGAGAAGTAGAGAGGAGTACAGAGACATTGAACTTGACCCCTTGGGGAGAGGAGGTGATCTCAGGTGGCCTCTGCCCACAGCAACTTGGAGCAGGGTCGCGGTTCTGGCCAGAGATTGAAGCCAGGCTGCAGCAGTGAGAGCACTGAAGCCTAGCCAGTGGACCACCAGAGACCAGTGGCCAAGGACAAGGCCCTGGCCGTCAGCTGTGCATAAATGAGTTCCCACATGGAGACAGAAAGTAGTGAAACAAGCAGAGTGTTTATTAGGAGGAAACAGAGTGAATGTGGACAGACACATGAGCAGGCTGAGAGACAGTCACACTTTCGTGGTAGTTTGAATCACTTTTATAGGACTTTCTTCCGGGTTTCCTTTGGCCATTCATCCTGGTTCTGAGTCCACATTTAGTATATCTCAGGATCCTTCCATGGAGAAGGTGATGGCACCCCACTCCAGCACTCTTGCCTGGAAAATCCCATGGATGGAGGAGCCTGGTGGGCTGCATTCCATGGGGTCTCAAAGAGTCGCATACGACTGAGCGACTTCACTTTCACTTTTCACTTTCATGCATTGGAGAAGGAAATGGCAACCCACTCCAGTGTTCTTGCCTGGAGAATCCCAGGAACGGGGAAGCCTGGTGGGCTGCTGTCTATGGGGTTGCACAGAGTCGGACACGACTGAAGTGACTTAGCAGCAGCAGCAGCAGGATCCTCCCATGTGTGTGAGAGCGTCTCTCAGCCAAGATGGATTCTAGCAAAGAGGCCAATGGGTAGGTTGACATCACTTACTATAAGGTGAAGTTGTCCCCTCTCTTTTGACCTCTGCAAAGCCTTTCTGCACATGTGTAGTCAGGAAGATCTTGACTTTGAGAATGAGAAATACATGTTCTTTTATTTCTCATCTAGGCAAGGCTCGGTTCCTCTCTCACTCCTACTAATTTGGAATATCTGTCTACAGGGGATGATCTCCGGCTACTTAGCCTGGGGTCCATCTACCCCCTACCTCAGAAGCAGTAGGAGGACAGACAAATCCAGCAGGATGAAGAATGAAATGAAGAAAGCAGCAGCCCATTGGGGAAGTCATGGGAAATAAGGCTTCTGAGAAGCTGGGCAGCCTCCCAGGGGCCGCGTGTTCCATCCTGAGGAGCCCAGAGCACCATCCCGGGGAGGCGGCAGAGCTGGGAAGGTCGATCTGCTCTTTCATCCATTCTGCAGTCGGCTGGGTCCATCATTTTCATGTTTACACATCCTCTCTCACCAAAGAATATTTGAAGATTACAAATGCTAATTAAGTCTTCTTTCTCATTTGTTTTTTTCTGGACATACCTTTTGTTTTCTGAGTACAAAAATAACGTACAGTTGTTTAAAAAAATCACATGACCTAGAAAAAGCGTAAGATAGAGCATAAACTTCCTTCTCAAACCTTCCTTCTAAACTTAGCCGCTGCTTACTGTAGATCCTTACAGACATTGTTGCTACATCTTCATTTTTTTTCTTTGACAAGGATGAAATGATATCTTATATGCATTTCTCCTAACCCTGCTTTTAAAACTAGTAGTCAAGAACATGTTCCTACCTCAATGCAGAGTGATCAAATTCATTGTTTTAACATTTTCCTCACCTCAGAAAGAAGCATTGTCCCCTTCAGCTCTCACCCCTTTTACATGCTCACCCTCCCCTAGCCCCAAGAAACCACCAATCTACCTCTATCTCTGTAAAGTTCTCTATTTTGGACTTTCACACCACATGGAATCACATAATATGTGGTCAGTTGTAACTGGCTTCTTTCACGGAGCATATTTTCAAGATTCACCCGTGTATCAGTACTTAATTTCTTATTATGGCAGAATAATATTCCTATATATGCATATATCACATTTTGTGCATGTATTCATCAGTTGATGGAGATTTGAGCTGTTTCTGCCTTTTCACTATTATGAATAATGCTACTTTAAAGACTTCTACAAGTTTTAAATAGACATATGTTATCATGTATGTTAAATGGCATCTCATTGTGGTTTTATTCTGTTAATATAAATGCTGTTAAGCATCTTTTCATATGCTTATTGACCATCTCTACATTTTCCTTGAAGAAATGTCTGTTCAAATCTTTTGCCCATTTTTAGTGGGGTTCATTGTCATTATTATTACTGAATTATAAGTGTTTTTTATATACTCTAGGTATAAGTTTCTTAGATATGTGACCTTAAATATATTCTTCCATCCAGTAGATTGTCTTTTTACTTTCCTGATGGTGTCTTTGAAGCACAAAAGGTTTTCATTTTTATGAAATCCAATTTATTCATTTTTCTTCTGTTGATCATACTTTTACTAAGATATCTGAGTATTTTGCCAAGTCATGTAGTAATGGAATTACAAAGATTTACCTGTATACTTTCTTCTAACAGTTTTATGGTTTTGGCACTTATACTCAGATCTCTGATACATTTTAAGTTATGAAAATAGCTTCTTGAGTGTGTATACCAAGTGTAAGGTAAGTCCAACTTCATTGCATGTGACTGTCACCATTTGTTGAAAAGACTATTTTTTCCTGATTGGCAATCTTGTTAAAAATCATTTGACCATAGATGGGTGGGATTTGTATCCAGACTCTCAATTCTATTGCTTTGTAGTAAGGTTTGAAATCGGAAAGTGTGAATCCTTATATATTTTTTCTTCTTTCTCAAATTTGTTTGGCTATGTGGAGCTCATAATTCCATGTGAATTTTTGAATTATCTTGTCAGCTTCAGTAAAGAAAACAGCTGATATTCTAACAAGGATTGCATTGAATCTGTAGATCAGTGGGGGAATGTGGTCATCTTAACAATAATAAGTCTTTTGATCCATGAAAATGGGAGTTTTTTCAATCTATTTATATCCTCTGTAAATTGAATTTTAAATTTTTTTAATTTAATTTAAAAATTAAATTCAATTAATAATTTTTAATTTTAAATAATTAAATTGATTTTTAATTTAAATTTTAAATTTACATTTTGTAATTTTAAGAGTGTGAGTTTTGTGCTTTTATTAAAATTATTTCTAAGAATTTTATTTATTTTGATGCTGTTACAAATGGAATTAGTTTCTTAATTTCATTTTTAGAATATTCAGTGAATCTGTATAGAAAGACAAGTGATTTTTTTATACTGATCTTGTATTCTGAAACCTTACCAAACTTATTTATTCTAATAGTTTTTGAGTGAATATCCTATATCATTTAGTGTTTTATATGAGTAAAAGATAGACTTTCCTCCTGGTTTTGAGCCTGGATGTCTATTTTTTTTTCCTGTTGTATTGCCCTGGCTAGAACTTCCAGTATGATGTTAGACAGAAGAGGCAAGAGCAGATGTCTTCATCTTGTTCCTGATCTTAGGGAGAAAGCATCCAGTCTTTCTCGTTAAGTATGATAATCATTGTGGGTATTTCATAAATGCTCTTTAACAGATTGAGGAAGTTTCCTGCTCATTCTGGTTGTTACTTATTTTATGATGAAACAATACTGAATTTTGTCTAATGTTTTTTTCTGTATCTATTGAGATAATCATGTGGTTTTTATTTTTTGGTCTATTGATATGCTCTCTTACAGTAATTGATTTTTACATGTTGAACTAACTTTGCATTCCTAGGGTAACTCCCACTTGGTCATAGTATATATTCTTTCATATGCTGCTGGATTCAGGTTCCTAGCATTTTTCCTGAGGATATTTTTATCCATATTTATAAGAGATACTTGGAGAAGGAAATGGCACTCCACTCCAGAACTCTGGCCTGGAAAATCCCATGGACAGAGGAGCCTGGTAGGCTGCAGTCCATGGGGTTGCTAGGAGTCAGACACGACTGAGCGACTTCACTTTCACTTTTCACTTTCATGCATTGGAGAAGGAAATGGCAACCCACTCCAGTGTTCTTGCCTGGAGAATCCCAGGGACGGGGGAGCCTGGTGGGCTGCCGTCTACCGGGTTGCACACGACTGAAGCGACTTAGCAGCAGCAGCAGCATAAGAGATAGTGGTCTGCAGTTTTCTTATGATGCTCTTTCTGGGTTTGGGTATGGGTAATATTGGGCTTAAAATGAATTCACAATTGTTTCTTTCTGTTCCATCTTTTTAAAGAGGTTTTGAAGGATTGGTATTAATTCTTCTTTCAATGTTTGGAATTAAAATTCAGTGATGAAGCTACATGAATTTTAGTTTTTCTACGTGGATAGTTTTTAATTCCTAATTCAATATTTTCACTTGTTTTAGGTCTATTTAGGTTGTCTAGTTCTTCTTGAATCAGTCTAGGTAACTTGTGTCTTTCTAGAACTTTGTAGATTTCATCTTATCTGATTTTCTTGTCATATCGTTATTCATAGTGTCACCTACACTTGGCATTGGCACTTGCCATCTACATTTACAAGGATTGAATCATGTGCTGCTACAGGTGCTGATTTCAACATCCCCAAGAGGAATTCAGGGTGCAGAGCAGAAATGAGGCACTCTGTGCTCTGGGAAAAACTGGCAGAACAGGTCTTCAAATAGATATTTTCAGGAGCTGATTTTATGAGCCCAATTCTTTTATCTCTTCTTATCTAGAAAAGCACTAAAATCTTTTATGGTGATGCCTGCTCCTCATGACTATCAATAACCATCTGCAAAAATATATGCACTAGATTGCAAATACTCTCCCTTCACCAAAATCACATGTATACCAACCTTCCTCCCTACCTCTTTGGAGCAATATCTCAGAGCTATCTGAGGTGCTGTTTCCCAGGCTATAGTTCTCACATTTTGCCCTAAATAAAACTGAACTCACAACTTAAGTCAACAGCTTAATGACAACCATGAAAAAGGGACCCAGAGTGGACTTCTCTCCTTCACCTGAACTCCATGAGGAACCAGAGCCTTGGTACGAGCAGAGGCCCTTTGCACTCACTTGCCTCCCCAAGGAGTCCAGACAAATTTGAATCTCTCCTGTTTCTTGGATCTCCATGTTGGCTGATGATCCTGAGTTTTATATGGCAGTGTATAGCAGGTACCTGCCCTCTCCCAGTTAAAAGATACTGGAAGGAGGGGCAATTGAAAGATACCAGGGAGTACCCATCCAGTTGAAAGATATTGGGTGGGGCTCAGTTGAAAGATACTGGGAAATACCCACCCAGGTGAAAGATTCTGGGGCTGAGTGGGGGAGCGGGCTGGTTGAAAGATACTAGTGTTTGCCCAGTTGTGGGAGACTGAGTGGTCTGCACTGAGTAGTTAGGTAAGAGGCTGATCTGAGGCTTTTCCTCAATTTGGCCACCTTAATAGAATTTGTTGGGATAAAATGAAGATATTATGTGAGAGTTTTTGCTCTGAAGAAAGCGGGCAAGACTTCTCCCTCTGGCTACAATTTTCTCAGGTAACTGAGAAATTTATGGGAGTGGTGGAGGCAGAGTCCTCATACCATGCATAGGGAAACCCATTCATTAACTAAAATACTTATTCACCCAGGGGTTGCAAATAAGAATTGGCCATACAGCAATCTGAGCAACCACTGTGGTCTTAGGTCACCAAGGAAAGAAACCAAGACACATAAGAGGCCTGGAATGACTCCAGGGTGATGCCTAGAGGAATTAAGCTCATGAGCAGGACACTGGCCCACCTCACAATTTCATTAGTAAATTTTATCCTGAAAAAGTCAACTTTATAATGGAAACTGCTGCTGCTGCTGCTGCTGCTGCTAAGTCGCTTCAGTCATGTCCGACTCTGTGCGACCCCATAGACGGCAGCCCACCAGGCTCCCCAGTCCCTGGGATTCTCCAGGCAAGAACACTGGAGTGGGTTGCCATTTCCTTCTCTCATTTTTCCTTAGTTGTATTCAAAGTTTACTACAACGAAGTCCACTCATAGTTCCATTAGATCTTCACATAATTTCTCATCTTGGCATTTCACTTCACAGAGGAATGTACTGGCATTTCAACATGTGCTTTCTCTTCTTGAACATTTTCAAAGTATAAAACCAGTATCAATGTTAATCCCCACTGTTAATAGTTTTCAATTCAAAATAGGAGACCTCCTTCAAGACTCTTAAGCTGGACGACATATTAAACTAGACCCTATCAAAAACAGAAACAAGGAGCATCAGAAAGTCAGGCTGTGACTAACACCTCAATCCAGTTTATACTTGCAAGTACCTACTTAATTGACTTTGCTGGTGGCTCAGATGGTAAAGTGTCTGTCTACAATGCAGGAGACCTGGGTTCAATCCCTGGGGGGCAAAGATCTCCTGGAGAAGGAAATGGCAACCCACTCCAGTACTCTTGCCTGGAAAATCCCATGGATGGAGGAGCCTGGTAGGCTATAGGATCGCAAAGAGTCGGACACAACTGAGCGACTTCACTTTCACTTTACCTACTTAATTGGGAAACTTATACTAAAGGGGCATTTCCCTGGTGGCTCAGATGGTAAAAAAGCTGCCTGCAATGAAGGAGTCCCAGGTTTGATCCCTGGATTGGGAAGATCCTCTGGAGAAGGGAATGGCAACCCACTCCAGTTTTCTTGCCTGGAGAATTCCATGGACAGAGGAGGGTACAGTCCATGGTGTTGCAATGAGTCCGACATGACTGAACATGTAACACACATACTAAAGGAGATCTCAACCTAAAATGGCCAAATTGGGGATCTTCTGATATTCCAAAATTGCTATTTTTGTGCACACAAAAAAATCAGCTGTAAAATCAAACAGACTGAATGGAATGCTTACTTTGATTGATATCTAGAAGCTTCTTCACTAGAAAAGGTTGCTAGCACTCTGTCTCTGACTCTGTCTCTCCCTCTGCTTCTCCCATGGATCCTCTTCTATCTGAATTGCCTAGCCCAGACCCTATCTCTTTTTCTCTTTCAACTCTTTTGCCTCCTGCTGCTCCCTCTTCCCAAGGAAAGGGGAAAAAATCAGAAGTGATTATAGCTCCCTTAAGGAGAAACAGGGAGAAGGGAAACATCCTCAGTGTTTATGTTCACACTGGACCCAAGCAGAAATTAAGAGTCTTGGCTAAAATACCTCCAATCCAAGTCAGAATTCACTGGGATTTGCTAAGGAATTTGAGTTACCCATCTGGACCTGCAAGACCAGGTTTTCAGAGCTTTATCAATTAATACAGCTGTTAGTTTCTGAAAGCAAAGCTAGGGAATGGATCAAGAAAACAGAAACAGCCCTTAATGGATTTTTGAATCACAGACTCTCATTGAATGCAAGGAATTAGCTCAGAAATAACTTGAACTGATCCCAGGGCTTTTTCTGAAAACCATCAGACAGAGATTCAACAGTGCAAGCAAAGATCTAATGAATGAAAGGTTTGAAAAAAAAATTTTAAGCAATATTCTGGCTTGACATCTGAATCATTCTCTAACCACCAAAATCATTCTTTGCTTAACTCTGCTTTTTTAGAACACTTAGATGAGGATTTAGTTACTCTAATCAAAAGACACAATCTAGGTTTGTTCGTGTTCCATAAAAACACCCTTGTTATGCTAGCTGACCAACTTTTCAAGGCCATAAGAAAAGGAAAGGAGAAAGAATAGGTGTATCTGCGAAAACTATGAACGTCCAACTGCACCAATTAAGTACACAACGCCTGTCGAAGTTTAACCAACTCACGTTTAATTTTAATTCCAGGTGGGTAGAGAAAGCTAGCTTGAAGTAATAAATAAAGAAAGGCACCTTCAGAATTATGACACTGAGGGAGTAAGAACCTGATTTTCTCTACCTGTACCTTCAGACTAGAGTTCTCAGGATCACTTATCTATTAATAGATTACCTCTAATTCCTGAGACTGAAGGCAAAATAAGGCATGGGGAAAATTCTTTAATGTATTCAACTGTTATTTACAACTAGTAAGTTTTATATTGTGATATCTGATTCATGACTTACTTTAGAAAATCAATCTATGAGATCTTTCATTGTGTCCGTATGTTTATGTGTGCCTTTGTTTTTACCTTTGGATGATATTATCAGAATTAATTTGTGAGTTTTACTTAATTGGACTACAGGTAATTAAGCACCTATATAAATTCTCAAAAAAAAAAAAAAATACAGGGGGTAACTGGCCCGAATTAATTTCAGGTTCATTGAAATTAATTTAGGTTCATTGAAGTGAGAGATATTCAATATTAAATTAATACCTGGTATTAATGTTTAAGTTTGTTGATCTAATAGATCTACATATCTTTAGAGTCATCAACATTAAGTATAATATTTTATTGCACCTAGGTTTAATATTAATTAAATGAAATCTTGTTATATACATAGAAAATTTGTCAGCAAGGAAAGTAACTTAATGTGAAGAAATTTTTAAGGAAAGAAAATGTAAATGAGATAAGAGCTTTAGATAAAATCTTTTAAGAATAATTATGTTTTAGGAATGCCTATCTAAAATAGTCTCCAGATTTTGGTAACTTGAAATTCTACAGTTGTGCTAAATTAAGTTTTGGAAGTTTATTGATTAGCTAGGTCATTCCCAAATAAAATAAGATACTGAAACATTAATTACTAAACACTGGCTTCTTTTTACAGAGAAATGAAAAGTTAAAACTATTTATATGTTTGGTGCCACACTGAGATATTTTTTATAAGGAAACACATTTTTCAAGAAATTATTATTTGGATTTATGTTTACCAGTCTACAGAGTACTGATATAAAGGACAGTTATGGTTACTTAGGGCTTCCCAGGTGGCTCATTGGGTAAAGAATCTGCTTGCTATGCAGGAGACACTGGTTCGATCCCTGGGTTGGGAAGATCTGGATGAGGGCATGGCAGCCCACTTCGGTATTCTTGCCTAGAGAATTCCATGGACAGAGGAGCCTGGCAGGCAACAGTCCATGGGGTCACAAAGAGTCAGACATGACTAAAGTGATTGAGCATACACGCATGGATACTTAATGAACCTTGAGTAGGGTGTGTGTATTCAGTGAAGAAACCGTGAGGAATGGAAGTGCATTGTATTAAGGAAAAAGAAGTAGGTCTCACCTACAGCTGACTGTTTCTGGGTGGAAAATATGAAAATGATGGTACAGAAAGTGGTGAAATGCTTGTGGAAGTGGACCCCAAGAAAAGTTTTCTGCATGGTCAGGATTAACAAAGTTTAAAATAAAATTTAATTGAGTTCATGAATTTAAAAGTAAGCTGGTTTAAATTTTGAATTTGGCTTTTCTCTCAGTTAAGAGGACAAATTTTCTTATGTTGAATTGCCTTTGATAACAGATTTTAAGCTCTTTATCTTTTAAGTGCTATGCTCTGTATTTGTCTTTGAAATCTTTTATCATTACTTTGGCTAAGTGAATAACTTGTTTCACAGGGATCTATGATTCTACCTGACTGAGTGTTCTAAACTCTTACATTTTTGGACAAAACTTCCTAAATTAAATTTCAATGAAGTCCTCTTGACCTCTAGCTATCTTTGGAATGCTTCAAAGATCCCCTGAAATACCCCAAAGAGAGATATTAAACTAATTAGGTTTATTTGCTATGTTAAATTACATAGAAAATATTGTCAAATGAGTAATAAATCTTCTTAGGTTACATTGTAGAGTAAATACTTACTAACATAGGTATTCTAGAAATTATATGGCATTCCAAAAATTCTGACATGTCCTGGTAAAATGTTATGTCATAATTCCAGTCATTATCTTAAAGAGTTGTATGTTACAGCAGTAACCAAGTTCCTTTGTCAATTGTATTGTAATCAGATTTTAAACATGCTTTCTTAAGTCTTTTGTCATTTTAGACGTTTATGGTTTTATTCTAATGTATTTGCAAAGATGCATCTTCTTCAAGAAGATTTATAGAAAGGACTTTTGGATAAAGACAAGTTTCTGATTTTCAGACTAAAACACTGAAATGGGTAAGAAATTAAAAAATTCTAATGGAAAACCTAACACCTTCATAAAACTGTTAACAAAAAGGATTGGTTATATAAGACTGAGTGAACTGGTGAATGTGGTTATAATTTTTAAGGTTGATGTCTAAAAAATTACTGGTTTAAATCTATGTTTTCCAGGTATAAGGAAAACCTTCCCTTCAAACCAATTAAGACTTACAGTAATTTGGTAAGTTATACCTTTGGAAACAGAATTGAAACATTCACCTTTTCTCGCTATCTGATCCCTCCAGAGATTGGAGACTCTTAGGTTTCCAGCAGCTTTCCCAGATAAATTAGGAAGGCTACATCACTAACAGATACAGAAAGCTTAAAGCATTTTGAGGACCTTGAAAATGGAGGAATTCACTTACATCTGTTAGGCAAAAATCTGCGATAAATCCTGGCATGATTTTCCGTGCCCTGAGAGTTTTTTTAAAATTTCAGTGTGAGACTCTTTATAAAAGTTCCATCAAAGCAAAAAAAGACTATATGATAAACTATAGTTACATATGGTGGCTCAGAGGTTAAAGCGTCTGCCTGGAATGTGGGAGACCTGGGTTCGATCCTTGGGTCGGGAAGATCCCCTGGAGAAGGCAATGGCACCCCACTCCAGTGCTCTTGCCTGGAGAATCCCATGGAGGGAGGAGCCTGGTGGGCTACAGTCCATGGAGTCACAAAGAGTCGGACACAACTGAGCAACTTAAAAAAAAAAAATAGTTACATAAATCATCAGGTCAAGTTTATTGAGACCAGACTTATTTTGCAAACAAATTAGACTTAATTTGGTTATACTTGGTAGAAAATGAGGGTAATTATAGAGGAAGTAAATATTATGTTTCATCCCAGTTTTGTTAATAGAGATCTGTATTTAATAAGACTCAATTCCTATACAGTTCCTTTTTGTTCCATTATGTTAATGTAAAGTTTAATTGAATTATTAAAAAGACACTCTAGGTTTGTTTCTGAAGCATATCTTCATAATGTATCTTTGGATGAAGATCAGATGCCCCATGACCTGAAACGAGAGACTGTCTCCAACCTAAGGATCCTTATCAGGTACTCTTAACTACTTCATGACCAGAGAAACTGAAGGGAATTGACTCTTGGATTAACTCCCACTTACAAAGGGTCCTTATACTGGACTGGCTGATAGAGACAATGGCTGACCTCAAAATCACTTTATTTTTTTTTATTTGTTTTAATTGGAGGCTAATTACTTTACAATATTGTGGTGGGTTTTGCCGTATATTGACATGAATCAGCCATGGGTGTACATGTTCAAAATCACTGTACAACAATGCTCAAACAGTGGAAGAGCTGCACTCACACTAGCATGAGAAGAAGATGACATCAGAAATAGACAACTAGTCCAAGATCCTGGACCTCACTCATATGGTCTTTATGTTTTCTTGAGTTCTTGGACCTTTGCATATGAATCAAATGTTTTCCTATTATGGAATGATCCTATGCTGATTTTAAAAATCAAATCAATCCAATTGTTGGGTTTGCCATCAATTACCTTTGTCTAGTACTCTGAGGATGCCTTGGTGGATTTCTCCCCTCCAAAGCTCTGATTGGATAGCCCTTAGGAAATTATTTTAGAAGAAAGAAAGTTCAGTCCTGTTCAGGCTACTTTTGATATTACCAGATAGGTATCCCCTCACCTAGTCAATTAATAATACCTTCTCTGACCCTGGCCATAAAAAAATGAATTTTCATCTAAAGTTACTCAAGCCCAATCCAAGAAACAAGAAAAATTTCAGCCAAGAAATAAAACTTCTCACAATTACAAGATGGATATGTGGTTAATACCAGACTATGGTCATTTAAGTTTAAAGCTCCTCTATGTTGGAAACAATCAAGTCATATTAAGGATGATCAGCCTAGTAACATTAGGAAACCAGGCTGGGTGCGTTATGAATGATGCCTACACGTTACAACCATTAGTGACTGGTATGGAACTGACTGGGTCAGATGACCAGAGATTCACTGGGTTGCACCTGATGGAACTCATGGAATTTGTGGTACTTAGTTTTATGGCCTTAGTTTCCACCAGGATGGACAAGAAGATGTATCCTGGGATTCTCTTGGATTCAAGGTCACATAAGTAACAATCTAGAGATGACCCTGGCCAACCTACCATTGGTATGAATCCAGTGGGTCAATACATTTGTATTTCACTGGTATGACCATTTAGCAGCTATTTTTGCACCTTCAATAGGATTGAAGGTGCAAAAATAGCATATTGAAGCCTTAACAATAAATCACCCATATTGAAGCCTTAACAAAATTTACTCAATGGGCTTAAATGATAATAACCAACTATTAGCCAATTGAATTCTGAGATTTCTATGATGAACAAGCAGTGCTACAAAACCACATGGCCCTTGACATTCTCACAGCCTTTTATCTCATTACTTCAAACTGAATGCTGTGCCTGATGAATCCTCTAATATAATGCATTTAATGAACTATATCAGATCGGAAGAAAAATCAGATTTCTTCCTTAAATGACCCACTCCCTAGTCTTGATGATCTCTTCAGAAACTGGTTTGGCACGGGAAATTCTTGGCTTAAATATTTACTTATAACTCTATTAATGTTATTAGCTATACTATTTTTATTTTGTCTGTATTACAAGATTGTTGTTTCTTGTATTACCAAATGTATGACTGAGCCTCATGCAAAAATAATAATGACTCAGCAACTTGAAGCAGTTGATCAAATATATAGTTCTGTATGAGATCAATGATTGTAGTGGTATAACTACAGATATGGAAATATGCAAGAGGCAATTTTCCTGGACCATAACAGACTAGTAAGACAGGTGGTCCAGAGTAACCTTTAGTTACTGTTAATAAGACCTAGTCCAGTAATAGCACATTGAGTGGCCTATCAGCAAAATCTCTGCCAGATCTAGGAACAAGCCTTCCTAGCACCATGGGACAAAATGGTCATGAAATGCCTCCCAAAGCATGGTCAAATTTATGATCATGAGGGGGCCCTGTCAACTACGAATTAGCACTTGGCATTGGTACTTGCTACCTCTTAAGGATTACATTGTGTGCTGCTGCATGGCTGATTTTCAACACCATCTGAAAGGAGTTCAGAGTGGAGAGCAGAAATGAGGCAGAAACTCTGCTCTGGGGAAAACTGGCAGAACAGGTCTTTAGATTGATATTTTCAGGAGCCAAATTTATGAGCTCAATTCTTGTGTTTCCTCTTATCTAGAAATGCTCTAAAATTTTTCATGGTGAAGTTTGCTCCTTGTGAGGAGCAGTAATCTTCCCAAGACTAGCAGAAATCTTCTGCAAAAATATGTGCTTGATTGTATGTACTCCCCCTTCAGCAAAATCACATATACACTGACCTTCCACCCTACATCTTTGGAGCAGTTTCTCAGAGCTATCTGTAATACTGTCTCCCAGGCTATAGTTCTCATTTTCCCAAAATAAAACTTGACTCATGAGTCTCATGTTGTGCATTTTTTTAAGTCAACAACAGTATCCTTTTAGAGTCCTTTTTATGTCTATAATGTTGATAATAAAGTTACTCTTCATTTCTGATTTTAGTAATTGTCTTCTCTTTTTTTCCTAGATTTTAGTCAAGCTAAAGGATTTCTGATTTTGTTGACCTTTTCCAAGAATCAGCTTTTGGTTTAATTGAACTTTTCTGTCATTTTTCTAGTCTCTATTTCATTAATTTTCACTCTAATCCTTATTATTTCTTTTCTTGCTTGCCTTACATTTAGACTGCTGTTCTTTTTTAGTATCTTAATGTGAAAGTTTAGGCTGTAGATTTGAGTTCTTTCTTTTTTCTTAATTAGGCATTTACAGCTATAAATTTCCCTCTAAACATAGCTTTTGCTGCATTGCATGGACTTTTTTAATATGTTGTATCTTCATTTTCATTCGTTTCAAAATACTTTCTTATTTTTCTTTTGAATTTTTCTTTGGCCCATTGGCTATTTAGAAGTATGTTGTTAGTTTCTCAATTTCTTTCCTGAGATTGATTTCTAATTTTCTTCCAATGTGATTGGAGACGACACTTTATATTATTTCTGTTCTTTTAAATGTACTGAAGTCTGTTTCATGGGCTATGATCTATCCCAGAGAATGTTCCATATGTACTTGAAAAGAATATGTGTTATTTTTGTTGGGTGGAGCATTCCATAGATGTCTGTTAGGTCTATTGGATTTACAGTGTTGTTACAGTCTTCCCTTTCTTTGTTAACTTTTTAAAATTTCCTCCAGCTTTATTGAGGTATAAGTGACACAGAGTACGGTGTAAGTGTGTGGCATACAGCACAGTGACTTGACTTACACACCTCACATGATGATTACCACAGCAAGTTTAGTTAACATCCATCATCTCACATAGACACAAATAGTTTTTTCCTTGTGATGAGAACTCTTAGGATTTACCCTCTTAACTTCCATAGATATTATACAACAGTGTTAACTATAGTCATCAAGTTGTACATTATAGCCCTAGTGTTCATTTATTTCATAAATGGAAGTTTGTGCCTTTGACCACCTTCCTCAAATTCCCCTTTTCTCCAACTCCACGCCTTTGATAGCCACAAATCTGACATCTTTTTCTATGAGTTTTGTGTTGTTGTTGTTTAGATTCCACACATAGGTGAGGTCATTTAGTCTTTGTCTTTCTCTGTTTGATTTATTTCACTTAAAAAGTCATAATTACCCTGAAGCTCCATCCATGCTGTCTCAAATGGCAATATTTCCTCATTTTGACTGAATAATATTTCATTGTATATATAGCACAATTTCTTTATCTACTTATCCATTGATGGACACTTAGATTGTTTCCACATCTTGACTACAGTAAATAATGCTGCTATGAACTTGGGGGTGCAGAATTTTCCACATAGGGTTTTGCTTTCTTTGAATTTATTCCAGAAGTAGAATCACCACATCATACGATAGTTCTATTTTCAATTATTTGAGAACACTCCTTACTGTTTTGTATGGTGGTTTCACCAATTTACATTTCCAACAAGAGTACACAAACGTTTCCTTTTCTCCATATTTATTGTTTTTTGCCTTTTTGATGCTAACCATTCTAACGGGCATGAGGTAATCTCATTATGGTTTTGACTTACATTTCTCTAGTGATTTGTGACATTGAGCATCTTTTCACATATCTGTTGTCCTTATTAATCTTATATCTACTTCCTCCATTATTGAAAGTGGATTATTGAAATCTCCAACTATTATGTTTAATTCCTCTCTTCAATTCAGTCAGTTTTGCTTTCTGTATTTTTGTCTTCTGTTATTAGGTGCATATATGCTTATAATTGCGACTTCCCTGGTGGCTCAGATGGTAAAAAGCATCTGTGTACCATGCAGGAGACCTCGGTTCAATCCCCGGGTCAAGAAGATCCCCTGGAAAAGGAAATGGCAATGCACTCCAGTACTCTTGCCTGGAAAATCCCATGGGTGGGGGAGCCTGGTAGGCTACAGTCCATGGGGTCATAAAGAGTCTGACACGACTGAGCAGCTTCACTACACTACACTATGCTTATAATTATCATATATCTTCCCAGAGGATTGACTCTTTTATCACTATAAAATGCCCCTCTTTGTCTCTAATAATTTTTCTGTGTTAAAGTCTATTTTATCTGTTGTCAGTATAGCCACTTCAGCTTTCCTCAGTTCTTTAAAGAAATAAATCTCTTTCCATTCTTCTATTTTCATTCTACTTGTGTCTTTAAATCTAAAGAGTGTTTCTTCTGTGCTGTGCTTAGTTGCTCAGATCAGATCAGATCAGATCAGTCGCTCAGTTGTGTCCAACTCTTTGCGACCCCATGAATTGCAGCATGCCAGGCCTCCCTGTCCATCACAAACTCCCGGAGTTCACTGAGACTCACATCCAATGAGTCAGTGATGCCATCCAGCCATCTCATCCTCTGTCGTCCCCTTCTCCTCTTGCCCCCAATCCCTCCCAGCATCAGAGTCTTTTCCAGTGAGTCAACTCTTCATGTGAGGTGGCCAAAGTACTGGAGTTTCAGCTTCTGCATCATTCCTTCCAAAGAAATCCCAGGGCTGATCTCCTTCAGAATGGACTGGTTGGATCTCCTTGCAGTCCAAGGGACTCTCAAGAGTCTTCTCCAACACCACAGTTCAAAAGCATCAATTCTTCGGCGCTCAGCCTTCTTCACAGTCCAACTCTCACATCCATACATGACCACAGGAAAAACCATAGCCTTGACTAGACGAATCTTTGTTGGCAAAGTAATGTCTCTGCTTTTGAATATGCTATCTAGGTTGGTCATAACTTTCCTTCCAAGGAGTAAGCGTCTTTTAATTTCATGGCTGCAGTCACCATCTGCAGTGGTTTTGGAGCCCAGAAAAATAAAGTCTGACACTGTTTCCACTGTTTCCCCATCTATTTCCCATGAAGTGATGGAACCGATGCCATGATCTTCGTTTTCTGAATGTTGAGCTTTAAGCCAACTTTTTCACTCTCCACTTTCACTTTCATCAAGAGGCTTTTGCGTTCCTCTTCACTTTCTGCCATAAGGGTGGTGTCATCTGCATATCTGAGCTTATTGAGATTTCTCCCGGCAATCTTGATTCCAGCTTGTGTTTCTTCCAGTCCAGCGTGTCTCATGATGCACTCTGCATATAAGTTAAATAAGCAGGGTGACAATATACAGCCTTGACGAACTCCTTTTCCTATTTGGAATCAGTCTGTTGTTCCATGTCCAGTTCTAACTGTTGCTTCCTGACCTGCATACAAATTTCTCAAGAGGCAGATCAGGTGGCTCAGTTGTGTCCAACTCTTTGTGGCCTCATGGACTGTAACCTGGACTGTAACCATGGACTGTAACCTGCCAGGCTCCTCTGTCCATGGGGATTCTCCAGGCAAGAATACTGATGTGGGTTTCCATGACCTCCTCCAGGGAATCTTCCCAATCCAGGGATCAAACCCAGGTCTCCCATATTGTAGGAGGATTCTTTACCATTTGAGCCACTAGGGAAGCCCAAGAATACTGGAGTGGGTAGTCTTTCCCTTCTCCAGGGGATCTTCCCAACCCAGGAATTGAACTGGAGTCTCCTGCATTGCAGGTGGATTTTTTACCAGCTGAGCTACCAAAGAAGCCCAGAGCTACTATGTGCTGTGCTGTGCTTAGTTGCTCAGTCCTGTTCAACTCTTTACAACCCCATGGACTACAGCCTGTCAGGCTCCTCTGTCCATGGTGATTCTCCAGGCAAGAATACTGGAGTGGGTTGCCTTTCCCTTCTCCAGGGTATCTGCCCAACCCAGGGATCGAACCCAGGTCTCCCACACTGCAGGTGAATTATTTACTGTCTGGGTCATCAGGGGAGCCCATGAATATTGGAGAGGGAAGCCTGTCCTTTCTCCAGGGGATCTTCTCGAACCCGAAATCCTGAATTGCAGGTGGATTCTTTACCAGCTGAGCTACAAGGGAAGTTCCTTTATTCATCTGCTGAATTATTAGACTGCTTAAATCATTCACATTTAATATTTGGATTGATTAATATATTAATATTTGGATTATTTATATATTTGAATTGACATCTGCCATATTACTTTTTGTTTTCTGTATGTATCATGTGTTGTTGTTGTTTTTGTTGTTGTTCCTCTATTCCTCTTCTACTGCTTTCTTTGTATTAAAGGAGTATTTTCTGATTAGCATTTCAATTTCTTTGATAATTTTTTCAGTATATCTCTAAGGGTTTTTTCCCTTTGGTTTTTTAGTGGTGGCTCTAGGATTTACCATGCACATCCTAACATCAGAATCAACTTCAGATTTACACCGGTCTAATTCCAGTAGTATGTAAAAATGATACACTACAGTTCCAGCCTCTCTTCCTCTTTTGTGTGCTATTATTGTCATATATATTACATATATCAACGTTATAGACCCAACAATACATTACCATAATTATTACTTTGCTATCTGTAGTTATTTCCTTAGCAGCTTGCTACCACCCACTTTTTTGTAGTTATTGGCAATATATATTTTTCAATGTGTTACACACTCTACAAAACATTATAAACATATGATTTTATACAATTGCTTTTTAAGTCAGCTAAGAAAGGAAAAGAGAAAAATATGTGAATATATTGAAATGAAATAATCTTCATTTATATATACTAATATATTAGTATCTATAATAATATTATTACTCAGATTATATTATTATATATATATTACTCAGATTATTATATATAATACATATATTATATATATAACTAATATATATCTAACTGTTAGAATCTAATAGTAATGTTAGATTCTTTTATATATATATTATATATATATTTATATATATATTATATATATATATAATATATATATATATTATATATCTAATAGTAATATTAGATTCTAACAGTTAGAACTGGACACAGAACAACAGACTGGTTCCAAATAGGAAAAGGCGTTCGTCAAGGCTGTATATTGTCACCCTGCTTATTTAACTTATATGCAGAGTGCATCATGAGACACGCTGGACTGGAAGAAACACAAGCTGGAATCAAGATTGCCGGGAGAAATCTCAATAAGCTCAGATATGCAGATGACACCACCCTTATGGCAGAAAGTGAAGAGGAACGCAAAAGCCTCTTGATGAAAGTGAAAGTGGAGAGTGAAAAAGTTGGCTTAAAGCTCAACATTCAGAAAACGAAGATCATGGCATCGGTTCCATCACTTCATGGGAAATAGTCATTCAATAATAGCACACAAAAGAGGAAGAGAGGCTAGAACTGTAGTGTATCATTTTTACATACTACTGGAATTAGACCGGTGTAAATCTGAAGTTGATTCTGATGTTAGGATGTGCATGGTAAATCCTAGAGCCACCACTAAAAAACCAAAGGGAAAAAACCCTTAGAGATATACTGAAAAAATATACTTATACTTATACTGTCTTTTATAGTTATATAACTGCTATTGCATACCTTTCCTTTTCCCTCTGACTGCCCTCCCTCGGCCTCTCAGCAGGCAGCTTCAGACCTCCTTGTGACATTTAGGACACAGAATATCCAGGTGCCTCCCCCAGCAGCTGCGGAAGCTACGCTGGAGGGTCAGCCACACCAGAGCAGAAGAAACAGAGAAGCAAGCCATGCTGAACTCTCTGCTTCTGGGGCCTGTCTCCAGGGAGTCGGAGAAAAACCATCACCATAGTTGAGCTTCTACTGTGTACCAGGCCCAGACAGAATGTGTTACTTACAAGATCATTAGCCTCACAACAGCCTGCCACAAACGTGTCATCATTCCCATTTTGCAGATAAGTAAAGTTAAATGACTGGCTTACAGTCAACAACTGAGACAAGATTTCAAACACTTTTATCAGATTGCAGTGCTAGAGTCAAATAAGCTTCCAAGGATGCAGGGGGAGATGCCTGTGTGATCCACGTTCAAGTACAATTCTTAAATCTTTATTCAAAGGATGTCTCCAGGAGGTACCTTGGTAAATCCACCTGGTTTTACATTGTTTCTCTGACAGAATATAATGATGGGAGGGGAGGTTGTGTGTTGCTGTTTTTAAATTATTTCCCTTTACCTTCCCTTTACCTTTTAAATTATTTCCTTTACCTTTCAATAATGAAACTCTTTTCTAACGGGGAAAAAATTGAAACACATCCATATTCTATCAAGCTGGACAGCATTACCTCAGAATACAAATTGTTCTATTACTTTTCAGTAATTTTTAAAGATCTCTTTCTTATTATAAAATTAATACAAGCATCAAAATGGAAGTAATATATGTTACTTTAGAGGAAGTTTGAAAATGCAGAAAAGTATAAAAAGGAAAAACATAAATCCCACAAAATTCCTTTATTTAAAAAAAAAAAAACAACCACTATTACTGTTCTGGTGCATTTTCTTGCTTTTCTCCAGTTTTCTGTATATCAGATGTGCACATAAGCATGATTACAGGGCCCTTCAGGCACTGGGGGAATAAGCCAGTGACAGGAGAGGAAGAGGGAGCAGGGCGAGACATGTTCCTACCCTGGAAGAAACTGATGGCCAAGCTAACGGCCCCAAAGGAATGGACTTAAATGAGATTAGGAGAGACACAGTCAGCAAAGTTACAATTCAAAAGCAAAGGGGAAAAACAAACTCAGAAGAAAAGATAAAATGTCCTAGTCCATCATCAGCTCCAATGTGGGGGCTCTCAGGCACACGGGTGCAGGTTCTAAGGCAGTCTGCTCTGAGCTGAGTTTTTTGGCATCAACTATGCCAGGAGGGGTTTAGGGTGGTGACTGGCAGGAAGGACTGCAGAGGAGAGGACCGGTGTGAGCAGCCCTGTGGACACCCTGTCATCTAATTCTTGCAGCCTCCAGAGGGGAACACTGAGCTGTTGGGACTCACCCAGGTCACCAGCTGGCCTGCCAGTGCCAGCACTCTGAGAACCAGCACTGTGAGCGCTGGAGTTCGTGCTTTTTCTGATTCTGGGCTCAGACCCTTTGGTGCTTAGCAGCTGACTTCCTGATCCAAGAAATCTCTGAGGCACTGAGCCCAGGACAGCCCATCAACTGGACCCAGACCTGGCCAGGGAAGGACAGAGTCCACTCTCCAGGGACATGGGGATCCCAGTTCCACCTCAGGGGACCCTTTCTTGGACCCACACAAGGAAGGCTAAGTATTCTCATAATGGCAGGCATGGACGTGCTAAATTGCTTCAGTGATGTCCAACTCTTTGCAACCCTATGGACTGTAGCTTGCCAGGCTCCTCTGTCCTTGGGATTCTCCAGGCAAGAATACTGGAGTGGATTGCCATGTCCTTCTGCAGGGGATCTTCCCAACCCAGGGATTGAACCCGTGTCTGTTCTGGCTCCTGCATTGGCAGGGAGGTTCTTGACCTCTAGCGCCAACTGGGAAGCCCTAGGCATGGACACAGTGCACAAAATTGTAGCTTGCTTTCTCTGCCTGACAAGACAAATATGAGAACAAAGCAGCCCAGGCCTTGGTTTAGGGGTGGGTCTTAAACATCAGCCCCACTGTCTCAAAGCTGATATTCATTCTCCCTGCTCTTGGGGACATGACTGGAGACAATGGGGAATGAGTAGGGAAGGTAGGTGTATATATTTGTGTGTGTGTGTGTGTGTGTGTGTGTGTGTGTTCACTGACATTAAAAACTGTACTTCAGATGGGAAGAAGTGGGGGTGGGGCAAAGCTGAGTCCCACTCATTGGTGGTGTTGATATTTTCTAGAAGTTCAGCCCCCGTTTCTTCATCTGCAACCCACATGGGCTTTAATGAACACACAGGTGTGAATGAAAGCAATTTTTATGGAAGTTTGCTAATTATTCTCCCTGATGGCAGGGGCCATGTTTTTATGCCTTTTTAAGTCTAAGAATTTAGAAGACTGCGTGACATGTGGAAGTCTTTATATAACTTTATTTTTTAAGCCATTATGATTGCTTCTCTGCCTTTTGGCTCAGATTAGTGTAGGATCTGTTCTTATCAGCTTAAAATGGTGATGATGATGATGTCATTTTAACACAGTTGTGTCCAAACATTTTACCGAAGTTTATTATGTAAATATTCATGTTCAAACTTTTATAAGTGTGTCATGTATTTTAAAGGAATATTATGTAGAGCCCAATATTTGACAGAATCTACAGAAGCAAGAGTAGCCCTCGTTCAAAAGAAGGGTACAAAGTCCACTCAAAGTCCACTCTTGTCCAAAGGCAGTCCCTACAGCAGCTTCACGGAAGCTTCGGGCGCAATTTGAAAAATAGTTTCAGAGACAGTTTGCAAATCACTCTCTTGAGTAGAGGATGCCCTTCCAATTTCAGAATTGGGGCTCTGAGACACAACACATTGAGAGGAGGTTTTGGCTTCTCCCAGCACCCGCTGGACGGCCTTTCTCTAATTCCAGCCTCCCCAGGAGAAGAGGACCATTGCAGCAAGTGTCCTGGGGACAGCAGCTGACAGGCACCAGCCTGAGCTCAGCCCTAAGCTCACAACATTCGGGGCACCCTAAAGGTCCAATATCATCCATACGCCCATTTTGCAGATTAAAAAAATAAATAAATAAAAGCTTAGGGAGGTTAACCAGCTTGCCTCCGATCAGTAGCTACTAAGCAAAGGATTCAGAATAGCACCCAAACCAAAGTCCACACTTGTGGCCACCCATACTGGAACACACTGGGGACACCCAGACAATGGGAAGGAAGAAGCACGCCAAGGCTGGGGTGCTCGGCGCCAACGAACCCCCTGCTCCCACCCCTCCCCTGACAAGGCCCTTGATGAGTGGAGGCAAGTGATTCCAGAACTACTCCCTTCTCCCTTGACAGGAAGCGGGACCGCTAGGCAAGCAGCACAGGGGAGAGGGTGGGGTTGCCTAGGCTTTAATACAGAGGAGTAGTCGGGGGTACACTGAGGTTCCCGTCTGTGGTTCAGTCCAGGTCACCGGGCCAGAAGACCCCAATGAGGAGGCCAGGCCTCCAGGTACTTCAGCCCCAAGAGAGGAGCTCCCACTACATCCCTGAGAGCAGGGAATCAACCTGGTGGGTTGGGGGTTGGGGGATGGGGGCTTGCAGCTCCTGTCTAGAGAGGCCCCCAAGTCTGCACTTCAGGAGGACAGACGGATGTCCAAGGGCTGCTGGGATTTGCCAGCACAGCCTCCTTCCCTCCCCGACGTGGCTGGGTGGGATCCCTGCTCTTTTGATGCACTGACTAATGTTTTTTAAATGGTGCCTACTAAGTGCCTGGCACCCTGCTCAGGGCTGGGTTGCCAACAGACACTGGAGTGGAGGGGAAAATGAAGGACAGAAGCAGGTGGGGACAGGACCCCATGCTCAGCAGGACTCTGGGTACTGTAGCGAGGCTCAGGGGGGCCTGGGGAAAGGCCCTCTGAGGACACAGCACACACGCAGGTGGACTCCAGAGGAGGTCTCTGCAGTCCCAACCCTTGGCCACACCAGGCCTAGTAGGGGAGCCACCAGGCCTTCTGTGTGCCAAGGGGCCCACAGCCTTCAGCTGAGGAGCCTGGGCTGAGCCCAGGAGAAGAGTTGAGTGGGACCCTTTAGATTCCCAGGCCATCTGGGATGGGATGGATGCAGTCCCAAAGAGAGAGGATCGGAGAGAGTCAACCAGTGCTGGTGAGGACCCCCAGAGTGAGGGCATTAGGAGTATTCCCTGGCCTGGGTCGGTGTAGCAGCACCTTGCCCAGACCTCCCAAAGCAATCAGTCCTCATCCTTCAGAGATGCCTCCTCAACTCAGAGAAAAGTCTGCACAGAAGGCTGCTAGCACCCTCACGACCCCACCCTTGCCTTTTTTGGACTTGGTGATGCAGCACACCCTGATATGGTGTGGCTGCAGCAATCCAAAACAGGCCTGCAAATGCGCTTGCCCTTCCACCATGCAACTGGTCCCCTCTCTTCCGCAGTGGAGAGGACATCCTGGTGACAGGAGTGTGCTATGAGAGACCATTCAGAGCTCAGCTTGCGCTTGGCCCCTTGAGGAACAGGGTCCCACTGCAGAACCAGAGGAGGGAGGTATGGGGCTGGGCCAGGGAACTAGCAAGACTTGTGCCATGTACATCACCCTTTCTGCTGGGCCCCTGCCCCATCACGGTGCCCGCTCCAGCTGATGAGGCCTAGTAGCTTGGTGAGATGAGGTGTGATGGTCCCTGACACAGCTGTCAAAAGAACATGGAATTAAGTCATCCACATGTCTGCTCTGCAACCAGATCAGTACAAGATACCTCTAAATGCACAGCCAGCCACTGCCCAGAGCCAAACCAGCTTCTCCTTAGACTAGTCTAGAGCCGTCCAGACACAGAAGTTAAGACCCCACATTGGACTCTCTAAGGCCTTTCTACCTCGGGGCAAACACTTCAGGGAGTTGATTTCTCCTGTCTGGGTGGAGCCAGGATGATGGTGAGAACACACCCCTGATCCCCTTGGGCATCCCTGCAATGTCAAGACAACTGCTGAGGGAGCCCCATCCTCAGCAATGAAGCCAAACATTCCACAGAGACACACAGAGCAATCTGCACGATCTGACTTGGGTTCGTCTAACATAAATGTCAATAGAAATCACCAACTCTATTTTCAGGAAACCCAATAATCTGTCATGTGTACTGTGCGCGATCAAGAGAGACGTGGCTTTCCGCCTTCTGATACCACATCACTAATCTCCCCTAACGGCCAGGAGGTGGGGGAGCGTGTCTGTGGACAGTGTGACCACCCATAATCTGGTCTTCTCAACCACATCCCTCCACAGATAAACATCACCCCCAGAATGAGGAACTTGGCCGCCCAGAGCCAGCCCCACAAATCAGGAACAATCTAACATCTCAAGGTCAGCTCAACGGAAAAACCATCATGAGTCTTTCAAGGCGACAGATCTCCCCGCGCTGCCTCGGGTGCTTTCCAGCCCCAGAGCTGCCAGCACAGTCCTCGGTCCTGGTGGGACTGCAGGAGGGAAGCAGGCAGAAGGGAGTGAGCAGAGCAAGAGGCAGCCAAGCCAAGATCAAAGGGGCTCTGCCACCTCTCACGGGCATCACTTTGCAGTGATGCACAGCAGCTGAGAGTCAGAAGGAAACTCAGAGATACTTTGCTTCAATAATTTGTTTTGTTTTCTCAGAGACGACCAAGACCAGAAAGGTAATGACCTTACTGGTTCACTAGGCGACAACCCTGGGAGGGGAATTCAGATCCCTTGCCAGCACCTCCTCAAATGGACAAGGGCAGAACTCCAGTCCTCCAACCAGAGGCAGGTGCAAATATTCAGTAAGCGTCAGAGATGACCCAGGCCCCATAGAGGTGCCCCTCACCAGATCACAGGTGACAAACAGATAATCACACAAACTGTTATTTAATAGGAATTTCAGTTTTTTTTTTAAAAGCACATGGGGCTAAAAGACCTACTAACCAGGGGATCTAATCTATCTAACCTAGTCTTGGCCTGGCAGGCAGGGGGGACTTGCCTCAGGAGATGCTGTCAAACCTGAGACTGGAAGGTTAACCAAAGAAAAGATGGGCAGAGACCCAGGAAAAGGGTGTCTCCCTCTCCCCTCCCCCTTTCTCCTGGCCTCCCTCCCTCCTCCTCCAGGAAGTCTGTTTGCTCCAGACCAGCTAGCCATACTGCCAGCTTTCACACAGGCATAGTCATCACTCTCCCTCAGCAGGTCGCCTGCATCACATCTCTCAAATTCCTCCCACTCAGCAATTCAGGTCCTGCTCTTCCCCCCGGATCCCGGCTTCCCCCAAACCCATCACCCCATGTGGGCTTCCTCCCCTCAACACCAATTGCAGCATTGGACACACCATAGACTTTCAATGATGAATGGAGGGATGGATGGGGTAACGGGCCCATAAGATGTGGCAGGAAACAGGGCAAGAGAAAATCCGAGATGTCCGTCCTAGCCCAGCAAGCAGCCCACGGCGGTGGGTATGCTCGTGAGCCCTAGACAAGGCCCAAGACTCCTCTCTAAGTAAGAACAGAGCCTATTCCCTCAAGATACTTCTCTGCGTAGTCGTCCAAACACGGCCTTATTGAAACTCCCTTACACCTTGGTCTCATAGGGAAGACTCCACTCAGATGGGAAACAGCCATCTTGTCCAGACCTGGTTCCTCCATCTGCTGCCCCAACAGGCTCCCAGAAGTAAGGGCTGCAGGGTGATCAATAGACAAGTATCCTGGATACCAAGACACCCTACCAACCTGTGACACTGCTCCTGACCTGCCAATCCACCTGGGTGGAGGGGAAAGGGAGCAGTCCATGCCAGCTGATGTGTGTGTGCTCAGTGGTGACTCCTCGTGACCCAGTGGACTATAGCCTGCCAGGCTCTCCTGTCCATGGGATTTCCCAGGAAAGAATACTGGAGTGGGTTGCCATTTCCTCCTCCAGGGGATCTTCCCAACCAAGGGGTCGAACCCATGTCTCCTGCATTTCCTGCATTGGCAAGCAGAGTCCTTACCACTAAGCCACCTGGGAAGACTTTATCCTGGCTGATAGATCACCAGGAGCCAATCACTTGAGCCTGTTTATCTACACACGTGAGGAGGCGTCAATGAACTGGAATTTTAAAGTCAAAGCTGTTTTTTCCGCATCTAGGACTAGAGACAAGTCACCTTGCAGTCCAGTTTTGCTTTCTGGGGAAACCACAGGAGTGGTCCCTCTCTGGTTATGGTATCAGTGCAGCACCCTTGCCCCAGGAGAATTTATAAGAGGACCTTCAGTGTTCTCTGCTGTACAATCTCCAGTGAAGGACCCTGGGGCCCTCTTGGAGAGACAGGAATAGCATCACAACCCTGTAGCCAAGGCGTGCGCGCAGTGCAGCCTGAGCTATGGCCCTCACCACTGCAGCGGACCAGCCTCCACAAAGCTGTGCAGGGCTTGTGTACAACAGCGACACCATGTGGCAGCCTCGGAAACCACAACGCCTCTGGCTTGATTGCTTTCCTAGTTCTCTCCCTGGGCGTCTGAAGGCAGGACCAGCTCCAGATTCTGGGACAGATCAAGGACTTCCTGCCCTTCTACTGATGAAAACTGGCGAAGACTCCAGTTGTTCACTGCCATGTAGCCATATCTCCCCATGTCTCCCAAGCTGGTATGGGGCCATTCCAGTTTGGCATGCCCTGTCTTGATTGATGCTCATAACCCCCTGAGTGGCACATATCCATATTGTCTCATTTCTGCAGATAGTGTTGTTCAGGGATTAACAACTTTCCCAAAATCACACACCCCAAATAAGTGGCCATGCTGGGATTCACACCAGGTCTGACTCCAGGATCCACGCTCCTTCTGCACTCTACAAAGCCTTTCTCAGCCCACAGCAGAAGCCAGAAACTACAAAGCATCTTAGCGCCACACTAGGTTTAACTCAATTAATGCTTCCCTGGAAACCTGTCCCTATCCACACCTTCTCCAATCAGTATAACGTCTTTGGCATTTGGTTCACATGTGGCCCAAACCCCTTAGATCAAAGACCATGTGTGCCATATGGCATGGGTTTTGCTTCGGGTTGGGTTTTTATTTTTTTTTTTTTTCCATTTTGCTTAGCTGGTGCAAAAAATATGTCTAAGCAATCAGCATAACTTGAAAATCAATTTGTATCCTGCCAGCCCAAGTATCGTTAAGAACCTCCACTAATACAGCAGTAATGAACATCTGGAAACACAACAGCTGTTGAGGGAACGAGTTATAACAACACTAAGATGACAGCTTGTTTTTCATAAGCTAGATTGGCTCTTGTACAAATGGAGAGAGAGGCAAACAGACAAAACGGAAACCAGAGGAGGAGGAGGGGAAGGGAAGCGGTAGGAGCAGCTATGCCCCAAGAGCGACTGCACTGGGTGAAGGTCTTCACTCCCCTCCTTCTCTGAGCCGGGCCGCCCTGGGGAGGGTACCTGTGGGCTCAGGTATCCCTCTGGCCAATCAGAGAGGCCAGCAGTCCAGCATGTGGACCTCTGTGTGGATGAGCATCCAGAGGTGGGCAAGCTAGTTGAGAAGGCAAGAGGGTCACCCAACGCAGGAGACATCTAGGCCTGGACTGGAAGTCTAGGGAGCCGAGGAAGGAGGCCTCTCCAGGCAAGAGGTGCCGAGGTTCTAGAGATGCTGGGTGTGACCAGAGCATTGGCCCTGGAGTCGAAGGGACAGAGGCTCCTCCATGGGAAGCCCTGGCAGGGGTGCACCTTGGATCCTGGAAGTGAGTGTGACTTGGGTATCTTTAGAGCCGTGTTTACAATGGGACAGATATGTGAGGCACAGCAGGGGCCCAGCCACACGCCTCTTTCCAACCAGCACTGCTGAGCCCCACCTCAGCATCTCAGTACCAGGGGTCCCCCACCTCTGGGCTATGGACTGGTACCTCCTGTCAGATCAGCAGTGACATTAGACTAGAAATAAAGTAAGTGCACAATAAATGCAATGCACCTGAACCATCCCAAAGCCATCCCCCTTCCCTGGTTCTTAGAAAAATTGTCTTCCACGAAACCAGTCCCTAGTGCCAAAAAGGTGGGGGACCACTGCAGTAGGCAACAGGGCAGACAGGGTGTCTGCCCTTCTGAGACCTGCAGAGAGAGGACAGGTCATCAGGCTGACGTGACACCCTCCCTGGGGAGGACGCTACGGCAGACAAAGTCTCTGCCCTCCTGAGACCCGCAGAAAGAGAGCAGGTCATCAGGCTGACATTACACCCTCCCTGGGGAGGACGCTACTTCAACTAGGGTGATCATGTGCAGCTTCTCAGAGAAGACTGGAGTCAGCAGAGCCTGGGGAAGCATGATCCACAGCTTTATAGGGACCAGGGACTCCAGGCAGAGGAACCAGCAAGGAGAAGGTCCAGTGTGCTCAAGAAGAGGGCCCTGAGGCCCAGGAGGGTGAGCAGCAGACTGGTAGGAGAGAACAGGCTGTAGGGCAGGGCCTACTCTGGCCCACTGGCCACAGCTCAGTCTCTGTGGCTAGGAGAGCTGACTGCCATAACCACTCACAGCAGGAAAACTGGCTGCTGCTTTGTACGAGTTTTGTACAATTACTCTGAAACAAATTCTCAGAATTTGCATGATTAAGGGTAGGAACATTTTCTCACCCTCATACTTGGCCAACCATACTATTTTAATCTACCAACAACAACAAAAAAAGATAGTCTTAAAAAGTCAATTCTCTTCCAGTCACTCTTTTGTTATTCCTTATATGGGAAAATTAACTCCAAAACTCAATAAAAGAATATTTCTAGGTAAGATTTTAGCTAACTACATGGTGCTTTGTTTCTGTGTTCATTTTAATCTGCAGAAAATGGGTTTTCCGTCCTTCAAAGTAGCATCACTTTTTTGCAATGTGCAGCCATGGAGTGTGGGATCTGAGCTGACACTTAAAGGAAACTTTGGAATTGGTTTCCAGGCTGATGATGTATTCATCTGCATGGGGACCCAGGGAAGATGCGTAACAGACACCCACCTCTGCCTCCTGAGATGTGAAGTAAGTTACCTGCTTAGCCCCTGAGCTACATTATCCTGGGGAAAGGCCCACCTCTACTGAGACCCAGCGTCCATGTCAGTGGCAAGCACAAGGGCAACACTGTTGGGGTTCCAACCTGCCCTCATCCCAAAAGCTGTCCTGGCCCAGTAGTGGACATTTGAGAAGCAACAGCTGAGCTTTGGGACAGTGAGCCCAGAAGAGCTATCCTTGGGCAGGAAGCATCAACAAAGGGGGCTCCCCAGCAGAGGGTTAGGGCAGGGAGCCCCGTAATAGCGGTTCCAGAGGGCCGAGACATGAGCTCTCTCCCCACTCTTCACACTTGGCGGCTAGACACACTGCTGTCTCCGCACTGCTGTGCTTGCTGCAGCTTTACAGTAGGATTTAAACTCAGGGAGTGTGAGTCCAGAGGGGCTCTGGATGAGCAATTCATCTCTTTACTCACTCGAAATCTGTTAAGATTTTCTACTTCATCTTGAGTCAGTTTTGGGAATGTGTGTGTTTCCAAGAATAAGTCCATTTCATCTAGATTGTGCTTTGCTATGTTTGGTGTGTAATTATTCATGGTTTTCTCTCATAATCCTTTTAATTCCTGTAAGCTTGGTATAATGTCCCCACTTTAATTTCTGGTTTTAGCCATTTTCTGATTTAGTCCTTTTAGTCATTTATGTATCCTCTCTGTTTTTCTTAGTCTAACTAAAGAGCTACCAATATTTTTTTTTTATCTTTTCAAAGCAATGACCTTTGGTTTTATTGATTTTCCTTATTGTTTTTCTGTTCTCTTTCTATCTCTATTCTGATTATTATTATCCCCTTTCTTCTGCTACCTTTGGTAGTTTCTTAAGGAATAAAGCTGTGTTGGTAATTTAAGACTCTCCTTTTTTAATGTATGCGTTCATAGATACACCTCTCTGAGCACTGCTCTCACCGCATGCCATAGGTTTTGGTATGTTGTGCTCTTGTTTTCATTCATCTCAAAGTATTTCATAATTTCTCTAGTTACAGCTTTGACACATTGGTTATTTAAGAATGCTGCTGCTGCTAAGTCACTTCAGTCATGTCCGACTCTGTGCGACCCCATAGACGCAGCCCACCAGGCTCCCCCGTCCCTGGGATTCTCCAGGCAAGAACGCTGGAGTGGGTTGCCATTTCCTTCTCCAGTGCATGAGAGTGAAAAGTGAAAGTGAAGTCGCTCAGTAAGTGTCCGACTCTTCGCGACCCCATGGACTGCAGCCTACCAGGCTCTTCCGTCCATAGGATTTTCCAGGCAAGAGTACTGGAGTGGGGTGCCATTGCCTTCTCTGTATTTAAGAATACATTGTTTAATTTCCATGTATTTCCTTATTTTCTAGTTTTCCTTCATTTATTGACTTCTAGCTTCATTTGTTGTGGTTGGAGAAGACACTTTTATGATTTCAATCTTTGAAAATTTATTTAGAACTGTTTAATGGCCTAAATATGATCTATCTTGAATAAACTTTCCAGGGTACTTGAGAGGAATATGTATTTTTTTTCATTGTGTGAAATTTTTATTCACTTAAATCAATAATATAGAGAAAAACAGACAAAAAGTCAATAAGAACATAGACTACTTGAATAGCACAATCAGTAAACTCAACAACAGACATATATTGTACACAACATCATGCAAATTCATTTCAAAAACAGAAGTATATTTTCAAAAACTGACCCAGGGCTCAGTCATAAAACAAGTCTTTAAAAATTTCAAGGGATTAAAAATTATTTTCAAGGGATTAAAATTTATATTAATGTTTCCTACTCATATTGCAGTGCAAAATTAAAAGTAGAAACATCTCTAGTGAAGTTTTTATTTTATCTATTGTACTTTTCAGCTTCAGAATTTCTATTTGGTTCCTTTCTATAATTTTCTGTCTCTTTTTTGATATTTCCTACTTGTTCATACACCATTATGATTCCTTTAGTTCTTTGCCCATGGTTTTCTTCAGTTCTTTTAGCATCTATAAGACAGTTAATTTAAAGTATTTGTCTAGCATACTCAATGCCAGGGCTTTCATAAGGATGGTCTCTATCAATTCCTTTTACCTGTGGAGAAATGAACATTGCTAATACTATAATGTAATAACTCTGGAGATCAGATTCTTCCTCTTTCCCATGGATTGTTGTGTTTTTTTTTATTGTTATTGAGAGCTGCAACCATCTGTTTAGTGACTTTTCTAAACTTTTTTTTTTTTTCCAAAATCTTTATGCCTTGTTTCATGTGGTCACTGAAGTTTCTGCTCTGTTATCTCTGTGGCTAGACAGTGACTTGACAGCAATTTCTTTGAAAGTTGGGATCCAATAAAAAAGAAAAGATGCTCTGTCTCTTTAAACTCTTTCAATACACAATACACGATGCTCAGGAAGCTGCTTCAGCCAGAGGGGTTGAAAAAAGTGGTCAGCATCTATGTTGGCCCCTGGTTTACCCATCAAAGCAAAATAAAACACACAATTCTATTTTTGGAGGGCAAGTTTTATTGCCCACTCTGGCACCAGCAAACACACCAGGAATACAGGCCGTCTTCCCCATAACTGCCCGCCTCACGGCTGGACAATGGAGGCTGGAGTCTGCTACACAAACACCAAGTTACCAGACCCTCTCTTCATCAAGCACTCCGCTGGATGCTGCAAGGATTTGACTAGGTTCCAGAGTTCTAAAATAGTGTATTCTGACAGTTTATGCCGGCTCAGTAACTGTTTTGGTGGAGGCACCAATTCCTGGAACTTCCCACCATGCCATTTCTATGACGTAATAGTTGTTTACCGTTTTATGGATCACTTTTCTACTTTTTCCTAGTTATTTCTGTATTCAGGCTTTCTCTCTCTTATAAAGTTAAGTTTTGGTCATTTATACTTGTTTGGGAAATAGTCTATCTATTGAGTTGTATTAGCAGTTTTTTGACCCCATTTCAATCCCCTGCACCACTGAGGGGCTATTTCTCCTTTCAGGCTCCTTCCTCCTTTAGGTTCCTGCTTCCTCTCCATCATGAAAATGCAATGCTCTGTTTGTGGGGGCATGCGGTTAAATGTACAATGAAAGGTTTCGTTTCTAATTATAGTTCAGTTTCTAAAGTTTTGCAGATCTTTTCAATTAATTAGACCAAATTCAAATTTATCCCTGAACTGATCACATTCCACCAGTTTACATTCCAGAAGAGTTTCCTGAGTGTTGGAGGAATGGAGCTCCTGGGAAGGGCGTGCACTTGCACGGTAACCCTGGGTTCACCGCAGGGAGCCATCCTGGCTGCAATGCCATCCACCATGTGTATCCTGGTGAAATACACCAGGGCCAACAGGACTAGCCAGCTGGTTATCCCTTTGTTGGGGGTTTTCCAAAGTACCCATTCTAGTATTTATTTATGACTTGGGGTTTCTAATTCATTAATTTCTGTTTCTAACTCCTAATTCCTTTGTCCTGACTTCCTTAATTTACTTTATTCTTCTCTTTTTATTCATTTCTCCTTTCTGCCTAACTTTGAAATCATGTAAGGTCATGAATTTGCTTCATTATATCTTTGACAGATCTCCTAGGTTTTCACATTGCCATTTTCTTAGTATTCAACAGTTGTGGTTTCAAATTTGCTTTGATTTAGAAGTTATTTAGGAAATGGTTGCAGGAAATTAAACGCTGCAGCCGTTTAATTTTCACACAGATGAAGATTTTGCTTTTACCTTTGTTATTAGTCTCCATTTTCACTGCACTGGGTCAAAACGCTGACCTGTACAATTTCTATTATAAGGGATTTACTGGAAATCTTTTTCTTGACTGTTGCGTAATGAATGAAGCACTTTTGCAAGTGTCCCACGGGTACTGGAAAAGAGCACGGCTTCTCAGTTGAAGAGCACAGAGTTTGGTATGTAAGCTTTGGGTCGTCCCCTGATTGTACCACTAAGAGTCTCCAAGTCCTTATTGTTGCATCCAGCACCCAGAGCTATGATACAGTTTTTCACAGTTACAGTGTTTTTCTCACATTTTGCTTGTGTTCCTGGGTCCAGTTGAAGGTGCCTAATGTTATTCTGGAATGCTATTGCTTACAAAGAAATACAACTGGGAAAGGTCACTGCTCGAGGGAGAAGCAGCACGTCCATGGTCAGAGGCAGGAGCCCCTGTGTGCCCTGCAGAGGCCAACATGCCCACCCAAAGGAAAGTGACACCCTAGACTGGGACCTGCTGCTCATGTGACATCCTGAGGCTGCTCCACATTCCAATTCTGGGGCACGCCTAGCATGTTAGGAGATTTTCCAAATTCCATTGTTTGGGGCAACCAGTCTATACAAAGGACTTGGGGAGCTAGACAGAAAATGACACCAAGTTAAGGAAATTGAATTGTACTACCAGCCCCTGCTTAAAACCATACTCAGCCTCCACCCAATTCTTCCCCATCAATAGCTTCAGCCTTTGTGTCCCCTTAGAAGCTGAGTGAAGATGGTCAAACAGGAAAATTTTAGTATGACTTTCATGGATCTTCTCACACTGACATCACACAAGGCCCAGTAAGTTACCCAAGCTCCAGGCAATACCCACTGTCTAACTCAGTGTCAGATGGACAAAAGGCATGTACTTACTCCCTGTCCCACACCTTTCTCCTTCTTTCTTCCGGTTTTTCTTGTTTTTTGGAATTTTTGTTATTGCTGTTCGGGCTTTTATTTTTGGTTTGGCTTTTTGGCCACACTACATGGCTTGTATGATCTCAGCTCCCCAGTCAGGAATTGAACCTGGGCCGTGGCAGTGAAAGCCTAGAGTCCTACCCATTAGGCCACAAGGAAACTCCCAAGGCTTTTGGAATTTGAGAGTCAGTTTCTTTTTGTTTTTATTATCACTAAAATCTTTCATTGACTTGTATTGAAGTAGTAATACATACTTCACAAATAAAACAGGAAAATGCAAATGAAGAGCATAATAGAATACCCTATAAACCCGCCATATCGACAGTACATCAGCAAGCACCATGGACCCACTGGAATTCTCAGAATCACCAGATGCTGCTACGAAGAGTGCAAGATGATACAGATACTTGGAAAAACAATTTGATTTTATCAGTAAAACTGAAAATATGCTGGTTTATAACCCAGCACTCCCACTTCTGGGTATATAGCCCATAGATACGTGAGCACATGTGCACATATAAAGGATGATCACAGTGGAAATAGCCATGTGAGCCAAATATCAGGCACAAGCCATATGACTATTGAAGTGAAATGGATAAATAAATTGGGATTTATTCATACAATGGAATTCCATACAGCAAAATAAATAAACTATAGTACATACAACTTTCACAAATATTATGCCAAGTGAAGTAGAAAGACACAAAAGAATACAGGAAGAACTGTGCACAATTCCAATCCATATCCCAGTCTTCTATCCCCAACTACCCACCCACCTTTCCATGTGCAGCTTAAACTCAGTTCACACAATCTGAATTTCTGCTCTTGCCCCTCAAAGCCTGCTCCTCCCATCAGCTTGTCTAACGACAACTGCACCTTCCGGTGCTCAGGGCAAATACCCTGCAGCCACCCTTGCCTCCTCTTCTCCTCTCATGGCCAGCAGCCCTCTGCTGAATGCTGGTCCACGCCACCATCGTCTCCAGCCACACCAATCAACAGCAACTTCAGATCTCCCTGCTTCTCCCAACTCCAACAAGATCGTGACCCAGTGTGTTCTGGTCTTCTTGGACCCCTATTCTGCTCCTCACTCACCCTGCACCAGCCACTCTGGCTTCTATCCTAGGCCTTGACATGCCAAGCATGGTCCTGCCTTGGGGCCTTTGCACCTCAGTTCCCCGCATCTGAAACACTCTCCTCCATGTATGCACAGGGTCCTCTCCAACTTCAGGCTTTCTCTAGGTCTGTGTTCAGATGTCAGCCTCAGTGTTGAGGTCTCTTTGGAACACTGCATGTAAAGCTGCCCCTCCTCCTCATTTGGCATTCCCCTGCCAGGGCCCCACTTTAGTCTGTTCATACTGTTCACCACTTTATGACATTGTCCGTAACACTGTCTTCCCCAGCCCACCACCACTTCTAGAACATCAACTCCATGAGGACAGAGATGTTTTTCTGTTTTGTGCATTACCATGTCCCAGTGTCCAAAACCCTGCCTGGGGCATAGTATGTGCTTACTTTAGCACAGCATCCTTAGAAATCAGAGCCTAGGTCAAACATTTGTGCCAACACTTCCAGGGAGCAAGAGTGAGGGAAAGACAAGTGAACCAGGAAGGAGGGGAAGCAAATCCTGACAGCACTCAGCCAAGTGGGACACAGCCTGACGGCAGAGAGGCTGCCGGAGGGGGTGGCCAGGATGTCACCTCCTTGCTCCTCCCACTGGCCAATGTCCACTCCCCAGGGCACTAACTTACCTTCACCCTCTGCCTCTCCAAGCAGTCCCTGTGGGTCCCCTGGGTCAGACCTGGGCAGGGAACTGCGGAGATGGGATTTGAGGCTGGCCCTCACTCTAGGTCCCAAAATGCCAGGAGCCACCACGGGAGATCCCACCCATGACAAAGGTCATGCAGAAGAGACTTGACAGGCAAAGGCGGATCAGGCCTCGAGGGACCCACCAAATCTGCTCGAGCTTCCACCCCAAAACCAGAATCTGTCTGTCTTACTATTTTGTGCCTTTCACCAACTCTTCTGACATTAACAGGGGGCTATCCCCGACCACTTTTCTCTGGAAAAAGTCAACTTAGGGCTTTAGTTAATAAGTCTCCTGGGCATGAAAGGAATATTTCTATTTTAACCCCTCTGTTGGCATTCTAGCTTGCCTGACAGGTTTATCCATACTCTTGCAATTAACACACATGATTGTTCACGACTCCCCAGCCTTGAAACGCACAGGAAGCCAAAACATTCTAAAAGTCCTAATGAGCTTAGAGTCCTTTAAGGGATGAAAAATTATTAGAATAGACAGTACTGGTAAAGGGCTTCATTATTGGGCCAATGCTTGCTGCCAGGTTCCCATATCCCTTATCCATTGTGCACCTGGGAGTGCATTAGTTAACATAGTTGGAATATAAGAAAAACAAGTAGCAGCCTTGGAATTAACCACATCAGACCTTTGAGCTAATTGGTTCTTTCTTTGTTGTGACCCACTGCACCTTTGCTCCGTGAGAATGTAACTTTATTTAGTATTTTCTGAGGCTGGGAAAAATAGAGAAAAAAAACACTTTAAGAGAAATAAGTTTTCTGGCTGATCAGCCTTTATCAAAAAAGGGTCATAAAATGTCCACAGGCCTCCAAGGCCAGAAGATACTGTACACAATATTGTTTATGGGAAAGGTATGCAGAAAAAATCCTGGTTTTGATAAAGACAAAACAGATGTAATGTTTGGGCTGACTCTGTATGACTTTGCATCTTTCATTTCCCTCTATGTACAAGTCAAGGTATAAAAGTTCCTTTTGAAAATAAAGTTATGGGCCTTGCTCATCGAAGCTTGGTCTCCCCATGTTGTTCTTTTTTTTCCTTTTCCCTCCTTTTCTCTCTCTGTTCTTCCTTCAGGATGACTCCTTGGAACACAGGAGCTTTATTGGCTTTCTGTGCTTATCAAGGAAGATCAAGCCCTACTCTCTGCTTTGCTATCCTTATCACCTAAGCCGTCATCCTGAGGGTACCCCTGGATCCTGCTGGGGCTGGACCCTGGCACCCAGAAGCCCACATGCTGTGGCCAAGGAAAGTACAAGAGCCATCATAGGACCACTAAGCTGGGAGGGGAGGAGAGTAGCTATGGCCAGGCAGATCCAGGCCCAAGTGGACTGTAGGGGACAGAAAATCTGGGCTTGGCAGGGGGATGGCTGCATATAGTTGCTGGTAAATGAATCTACTCTTCCCAGATGACATGAAATGCCACTTTAACACAGAATAAATTGTTGGAGTTGCTCAATTTAAATCATTATTTTACATTATTTACTTTATCTTCCATTATTTTTAGAAACACTTTATCCCGTTTAGCGTTATTTATCTATGGCTTCATGGTTTGATAAAGTCAGGCCTGACTGCTTCCTGCTAGCACATTCATGCCAGAACATCCCGCTTAAACAACAGGGATTCTTTTTCGGGGGAGGAGTGTTGTGTTAGTTTCCTCTGTACAACAAAACAAGTCAACTGTACATATATATACACACGTCCCCCTTTTGTGGATGTCCATCCCATTCAGGTCACCACAGAGCACTGAGTAGAGTTCCCTGTGCTTACAGCAGGTTCTCTTTAGTTACCTATTTTACATATAATAATGTATGCATGTTGATCTCAATCTCCCAGTTCATCCCACACCCCTTTCCCCACTTGGTGTCCATATGTTTGTTCTCTATGCCTGTGTCTCCATTTCTGCCTTGCAAACAGGTTCCCCTGTACTATTTTTCTAAATTCCACATATATGTATTAATATATGATACTCAGTTTTCTCTTTCTCTTTCTGTTATCCATTCTGTATAACAGTCTCCAGGTCTATCCACATCTCTACAAATCAGCAGGGATTTTGATATTGAGCCCAAACCAAGTGAGCAGTTCTCCTTGGACCCCCTTCTCTCCACATGGATGTCTTCACAGCCTCCCTGTCAGATCTCAGTGGCCCCAGCACCTGGAGGAGGAAGCAGGGCCAGGCCACAAAAAGTCCTGGAGGGTGGAGTTCAGCTTTCCCTTTTGCCAGCAGCCACCCCAGGGCTCCCTGCAGGTGCCCAGGTGTGTGGGTACACACAAAGTCACACTTAGACACTCAGAGTCACAGCCAACATAAATAATGCCAGGAGTATCCGGCACAGTCAAAGGTAGTGAAAGAGCTAGAGACTAGAGACGAGATGACTACCTTTGTTCACAACATAATTCGTATAAGTGTAGGGTTATACAAGTAATAGTTGTGATAATCATTGTCATTAACAAATGCTTGTAAACCTCCAGAAACTCTCGTATCTGCTCTGGGTTGGCGGGCCTGCTCCCATGGCCCTCAGAGCCCGTCAGAAGCATAGCCTGTGTCCCGATGAAGCAGGGAGCACTTGTGATGGCGGAAAGCTGCCAATTTGGGGCTTTTCTAAAATAAAATCATTCCAGAGAGATCTTCAACTTGGAGGGTGAAAGGAGGCAAGAAAAGAAAGGCCAGGTAGGCTGGAATACAGGGACAGCCAGGCAAGGGACCAGAGGTGGAGCTGGGACCAGGCTGGCCATGGACCTGGAAGGGTATTGGATGTGTGGACAAAGGAATGGTCTTCGACTTGATGTCAGCGATCTGTCAAGCACTGGGCTGCACTGAACAACCCCGCAAGGTGGGTAGTAATGCCCGGATTTATAGACACTGATCGGTTAAATCAACGAGCTTGCACTTAGTGTCTAAGTGCATCAGGCTCCGGGCTGAGAACTGTGGTGAGCCCTAGTGGGAGGTGTGCACTCGGGGTTGGGGAGGGGGGATGCAGAAGGCAGGTAGGAGCATGCACATGGGCAGCGAGGAGAAAGTTAGCAGTGGGGTCACGGCCCCCAGGACTTGGGGATTAATGGGGAGGCCTGATCCGAGCATGGCTGCTGGCAGAGCACAGACATGGGAGCCAGCAGGTATCGGAGGGTCTGAGGGATGACACTGAGGTGCTGAAAGAAGGCAGGACTTCAGAGACACCCTAAAAGAAAAAAAAAGGGTCAGAGGGACCTGCAGCTGATGCAGAGAACCAGTTAGAAATGGAGAGAGGGGATCCAGCCCAGTGCGCCAATTCCAAAGCTTCCTGTCACACCAGCAGATCAGAGTTTTGGGGACAGAAATCAGGTTTCTAGTCAGGGAATGCATATTAAGTCTGGATGGAAAGAAGGGTGGGATCAAGAGAGTGCACAGGACTGGGTACAGAGACGGGTTTTCATTTTTATCCAAGTTACACACGCGCCACAGTTAGAAGAATGGAGCATTCAAAGGCTGCTGATGGTCAGAGCTGACCGGGCTGCGCCGCTGACGGTGTGTACTGGGCGGAGGTGTCTGCCGAAGCCCCACCCTGGCCAACTGGCCAGCCCAGCACAGTCTGATCCTCTGCCCTGAAGTCTGCAGCAGCCTGGGGTCCCACTGAGCCTTGAGTGCAGAAACCCTTCCCGTCTCACTCCTTTCCTGGCCATCCACCTAACAGGCCAGTGTTCATGGCACCTTCTCAAATACACAAGGGCAAGGGCACGTTTCTTCTCCCTGGATTCCATGCTGGGAAAGGTGGGGCTCATGAGGATCCTGGGTGTACACCCTGCTAAAAATTAGCACCTTGTGTCTCCCCAGGCCCCGCCCACCAGGGAGCTCAGAGCCACATTCAAACTCAGCTTGAAGAAAGGACACAGGTCCTAAATCATCTGATAATTTGCCTGTTCACTTTTCTTGGATTTACTCTTCCATCTCCCCTTATTCTTTTATTTTGTTTTAAATACATTCAGCCTTATTCCAAAAAAGAAACAGAAGTTGCTACAAAGTTACATATGTAGAACAAGCTAATACTCTGTGTTTTTGCTGGTGGCTCAGCTGCAGGCTTCCCTAGTAGCTCAGACTGTAATCTACCTGCAATGCAGGAGACCTGGGTTTCATCCCTGGATCAGGAAGATCCCCTAGAGAAGAGAATGGTTACCCACTCCAGTATTCTTGCCGGGAGAATCCCATGGACAGAGGAGCCTGATGGGCTAGAGTCTCCCAAAGAGTTGGACACGACTGAGCAACTAACACACACACAAGCTAATATTAAATTAGAATAAAAAGAGACCCAGGGCAAAGCTAACACGAGAGTGTGGAAGTCAGGTGACTCACTGTGTAGTCAGAGCACTACCCCTGCACAACCATTTGCTTACTCAGCACACCCGCCGCGTCCCCCACCCCCCAGCTCCAGGGGCCTGTAGGGGCCTGAGGCAGCCTAGGAGGCAACAGCAGTGGATGGGCCCAGAGCCTTCCCTTCACAGATGTGGCAGGGGCGTAAGCGTGGTGCCAGGGCTTTGATCAGAAGAGCACAGGCCGGCCCCAGACAGGGACCTGAGAGGTGACAACACTGGCCGGCTCAGGGAGGACACAGAGTCCCCAGGGAGGGGTCAGCCCCCTGCCACACGGCCTCCCAAATGAGGAGGGCTCATACCCTGGGGCCCAGACCAAAGGCAGGGGGCACGGCCAGGCCGGGGGCGCAGAGGATGAACTTGATCCCAGGGCCAAGGAACAGCCTGCCAGTGCCCACCTGGCACACTCATTTACCTTTTCCCTGGGTAATGATCTGTCTCTATTTTGTAATTACTGTATTGTATGAGTTCTTGTGAATTGTCTTGAACCCTCTGTGGAAAGAAGAAGGGCATTCACTAACTGACAAATTAATTAGCAAGTCCTTTTCCGTCCATTCTTTACACCTGGGCCTGCCCATTCCCAGCACAGCATCTGCCTCGAGCATCCTGCAGCAGGGAGAGGTGCCATGCTGGCAGGCAGGGTCGTCCCATTTGGAGACCCTGGCAGACCACCCTGTCTCTCCTCACACCTGGGGGCAGCACACAGAGGCCTGGAGCTGAATGCTACCCTCAGCAGCAGGGTACCTAAGCCTACCCCTCAGGCTCTGCCTACTAGCGGGTCAGGCCTGCTTCTCTCCTCCTTCTCCCTGAGTGCCTCTCAGGGAGAGGGGACCCTTCCCTATGCCAGCTTCACCACACGCACATCACTCCACCTGGGCCACGGCAGAGCTGCAGCTGGGCCAAGTTGCAGGCCCAGGGCAACGTCCCCAGCACCCTGAGCCTCAGCCTCCACAGGGTACCCCAGAGACACCTAGCATCAGGCCTAGCCCTGGGACCTTGCTCCTCCCTGGCATCACCTGCCCTGAAGCTTCCTGTTGGGTCTGGCCAACACGAGGCCTCAGCAGAAACCTGGAAGCAGAAGCAGGCAGGTCAAACGAGGCTGGTGTCCACCCCAGGCCACCGCAGGCAGGGCCGTGTCCTCCACGTGCAGCCACTGCCCCACGAGCAGGCGCTTCCTCTCACCACGGCTGCCCACCCCTTGGGCCTCGGGCCTCGGTGGCCATAGCTCCCGTGGTGGCTCTGTCTTAATGCTCACTGCTTCCCTCCACAGCCACCCAGGTTGAGTGTGCCATTCCCTGCTGGGACCCCTACTGGTACATCTTTTTCATTCCAAGATGCCTCAGACAAGGCTCTTTTGCTTACAAGGGAGAGAAATATGCGTAAGCCACAGCCAACCCGTGTTGGGTGTCCCCAAGAGCATCCTCAGGCTGGATAGTTAACTAGCAGACTCGCACTACTCAGAAAAATGTTGTTCTGCTCACAGGGATGGTTTGTGCAGGGAGAAAGGCACTGCAAGAAGCTCAGGGGATGCAAGCACAAGCCTCTGGGGGTCCCTACCAACAGAGCTACATGGGGACATAAGTAATTTCCCCAACAACGTGAAAACAGGTGCAAAGTATTCCCAACCAGAGGCTCCCCTGAGCCCTGGTGACCAGAATTTTTCTAGGGCTCAGTCACAGGAGCCTGCCGGACTGATTCCACTCCCCCGAGAAAATGCAGGCATTTACCGGCAATCGCATTATCCGGATAAACTTATCTGGTCAGACTGGTCCAGCGTGGCGCAAGCCCTCAGGCATGCAAAAACACTCCTGCCAGGCAGAATACCCTAAGATCTCTGAAGTCAGGCCTTCATCTGCAATGGACAGGGCCTGCCATTAAGCAGAATGAGGACAAAGCGGCTCCCAGAGCTGGGGCTGACAGCTGGCCTCCGAGAAAGCAGAGCTGGCAGGGAAGCCCCAGGAGTCCCTCCTCCTTCTCTCCTTCCTGCTGTTCCTACCCTTCTCTGTTTCTTTGTCTTCCCTTCTCTTCTCTTCCTCTCTCCCTCCACCTCCTTCCCAGTATCCTCCTCTCCCATAGGCACATGGGCCAAAAGCAGAAGCCCCACACCACCTGCCTCCCGCCTTTCAAGGAGTGGGGCCCCCACCCCACCCCGCCAGCGTGCATTAGCTCCAGCCCACGCTCATTTCTGTACCACTCAGCACCCTAAACTCAGCCTCCCCAGGGGACCCCAGGGGACATCTCTGCCTCAGACACAGGTGCAGGTACTAGTGTGATCGCAACAGTCTGAGGCCCAGTTCCGAATGACTGGGAGAGAAACCATGGTTGGACTGGCTTGAGTCAGATGCTCACACCTGCTCCCATCAGCCATGGCCAGAGAGGCAGGGGCAGAGAAAAGTGGTGTGGGCTGGGGAAGCTTCCCCAAAAGACATCCACTCCACAGGCAGAGCACTCAGGGCCCGCACAGACAGGTGAGATGAGGAGCGGGGTCAGAGAAAGTACACATGTGGGACCAGGAGCCTGCGGAGGCCACACTCCCCATTTTAGCCAGAGAGTCCATCAGCACAGCATCCTGGAGCCCTCTTTCTGGAGAAAGACCTGAAATGGTCAAAAATGATCTCAGTCTGAGATGATCTGACCTCATTTCCAAGTGCGGGACATTTGCTAGGTCTCCTGCGTGGACATGACTGGTCCCAGAGCAAGGGGACCAGTCAATTTGACCAGCGGCAAAAGCAGCACCTTAACAAAAAGAACAGGCCTGCAGAGCCCTGTCTTTTGGACCCATGCTATTAAGTCACCTCTGATGGACTGGGTGGCCCTGAATGAGGTTCACAGAACGATCCCCAAAAGCATTCTCACCTAGAAGGAGGAAGGAGCCTGCCTAACAACCCAGATCAAGGACCTGCGAGGGGAGTGGTGCTGGCCAAGTGGGGCGAGTCTGGAAGCAGGGCAGCTACTTTGGCCCACATGCAGTCAGAGGCAGGGAGCTCACTGCAGGGAGAGGAGACGCACAGCACATCAGTACGAGGACCCAGGCGCCAGGGCAGGTGTGAGTGTGTGAGAAGGGAGGTGAGAATGGACATGCTGGGCAAGCCGCCACTGGGCTGCAGGGACTGCTGTGTGGCCGGGCCAGGAATCTCATGGTGCACTCGGAATTAGGACCAACTCCTCGAGTTGAGACAACCCCAGGACAGCCAAGGGGAAGGGAGTTCCCCTCCAAATAAGGTGTGTACAAATGCAGTTGGAAAAATAAAAATGGTAACATATTTTCTGAAGAGGCAGGCACCGTGATCACTCACCTAACACCCACCATACAGGCCCCCTATCTCCCTTGTTCACTCCTCCTTCTCCACTATGGGAACCCTGCCTCAAGAATCACCCTGGTAGCTCTCACCAGGGGCTGCCGAGACTGGCACAGGATTAAAGGTTATTACTTCCAAGAAAGGTACTGTTGAACACACAGAGGTCTCTGAGTGGACTGTCTGGACTTAGAAAATTGAGGAGCAACATTGAGAGACCGAGGGTCCTTCGCACTGCCCTGCTCCCACCCAGTCACAAAGCAGAAGGGATCGTACACCCAGAGCACACTTGGCCATCTCTTTCCCACTGGCTCCCGGGGCTCCTGTGGCCCCTGACCCAGCCCCTCCAGCGGGGATGCTGGGGATCCGGGAGCCAGGGCAGCACTTAGCAGGCATGTCTACCATCCCCATCTTTCTCTCCTCTCCCCCCCAGATCAGGCACGCAACCCCCCTGAGCTGCTGATGATCCATCAGTAAAATGGATAGAATAATATCAATCTCACCAGGGTGTTATTTAGACTTATTTATTAATGCTGGCAATATACTCAAAGCCCTCAAGATTAAAGCAATAGATCATCGGGAAATATTATTGCATCCTGTTGCCATAGCGATGGTTCCACTCTCTCAGCTCCTCCTTGGAGCCCCTTGCAGCATTAGGCTCCGAGGGTCTGGGGAGCAGAACTGCACCAACCAGGACATTAACACTAACAACGGTGATAATTAAATTACACAGAGAGGAAGCCCATGAAATATGTATGGGAGAGAAATGGATTTGATTCATTTAGGCAAATGGGCATGTTTTCCCATTAGAAATGGCTCCCCGGAGCCTGGGGCTGGCTCCCCTCAGCACTCATCTCTTTAGACAAGGCCAGGGACTGGGGGCCTGGGTAGGAGCCTAAGCTGGGAGCAGGGTTGGGGCAGAGACCCAAGTAAAGCTTTCTGAAAGCAACAGCTCTGCTGGGGCCCTGAACTGGAGGGCTAGCCCTGAGGCACAGCGCCTGAACTGGAAGGCTAGCCCTGAGGCACAGCGCCCTGGATGAGACCCTCCCCTGCCACTCACTAGCAACTCCCCTGACTTTCCCTGCAGCCACCTCTTCTGTTAAGATAGAGAAGCACTGGGTGACCAGGTTTATTGTAAGGATTCAAGGAGGCGGAAATGAGGCACGAATTGCCCTCAGGGGTCATCATCCCCTTTGCACCGAGAGGACTCTAGGCTTCAGAACTAGGTCAGGAGAATTCTGTACATGTGGTTGGCTATCCAACTTACTGTCCAGCGGGAGCAAGCTGCAACCACATGAACTGGGCCCCCGACCCAGAAGCATCAAAGCTAGCTGCCCCTCCCAGCTCACCCCCATCCGCCCCACTGCCCTCCCAGCTGGCCAAGCCCAGGACGGCCCTTCCAGACAGCCACCCCATCCACCCCGAGTGGCCCTGCTCACACACGCCCCGTCTGGGGCCTTCTGTCCTATGGACAGGGACCAGCTGTCTCTGCTATATCATGCTGCCTTCCTGCCCAGGATGGTAGTGAACCTCAGATGGAAGGGAGCTCTCAGACCCCAGAAACACATCCCACCCTGCCTGTACCAGGAGCCTGAAAGTCTACTGCCAGAGCCCCAGGCCCCTGAAGGGAGTAGCTGGAGCTGGAGCCCAGCTTGGAGCCAGACACAGGTGGTACCAGCCACCCCTTCACTAGCTCACCAGGGAAGGTGGATGGATGTGTCTGGGGCCACAGCTCTCCTGCCTTGGCTGTGGTGTCCTTTCAAGGCCTCCCATCCCCTCCAGTGCCTATCGCTTGGGATGGGTGTACCACAAGAGCCCCTTGCAGCAGGCACTTTTACTCTGCCCATTTCACAGATAAAGAAACTGAGGCTCGGTGAGCTCAGCCATTAGCCTACGGTCACGGAGCATGTCACTGGGGCAGGATTCAGACCCCAGCTCTCCCAAGAAGCTTTGTATTCCTGGCCATGTTGCCCATCATGGAGGGAAGGGCTCTGTGTCAGGGGTAAGTTGTGGGCAGAGGCCCTGACTTTGCCCCTTGCTGCACCCCACCTCCCTCAGAAGTTCTACATACACTCCTCCACCTGTGTGCGCCCTGCTGAGGACCAGGGGAGAACACTTCTTATGCCCGGGGGCAATGTCAGTAAGGATCCCAGGCTCCCTAAGACACACAGAGGAGACTCAGGGAGGGGCCCTGCACAGGAACCAGCAAGCAACCCCCTGGAGTCCCCACAGGGTCTCCCTTCCCTGGGAGGTCACGCCTGAGCCTGGTTCTAATGTCATCCTGGGTGGCTCTAAACACATCTCAGCTTAAGCCTCACGCTCCCCTCAGACCAGGAGCTCCTCACTGGCTGGGACAGAGCCTCTCTGCCACACACACACACACACACACACACACACTCACACACAGGGCCAAGCCAGCTCTGTCTGATTTGAAGCCCTAAAACCCTCTCCACACCCCACTGAGGCTCAGAAGTACCAGCAGAGCCCCTTCCGCTGTGACCCTGGGCCCTGTTTCCATGGCCGTGAGGTCAAGGAGCTTCACGCTGGTGGCCTTGCCCCACAGAAGATCTCAGCACATGCTGCCCCCCACCCTAACCGCCATGTGCCAGGCACTACTCCAGGCAGAGGACACTCAGGGAACAAAGAGCAAAGCCCTACCCTGCTGAATCTCACAAAGCCATGACAGATGGCATGTATGCAGCATTAAGGCAGTGACCAGGGAGCCTCGTTGACAAGGTGACACCAGGCAAACACCTAAAGGAAGTTTAGGAGCTGACCACAGGGCACCAGGAAGAAGAGTGACAGGCAAGGACACAGCCTGTGCCAAGGCCTTCCCACTGCATCCACCTACATAAAAGCACCTTGTTGGGCTCCCAGTCCCCAGGCATGAGCCTGGCACCTGCCAATTCCTCTACAGTTACCATACCCCAGGGGCCCCAAAACCACCTGGCAAGGGTTACCTCAGTTTGCTGTTTCAGAAACTGAGGCTCAGAGATCTTAGGTGGCTTTCTGAAGGTCACATGCTTATGTGTGCAACTTGACAACAGGTCTGCCTGGCTCCAAGGCTAGCATCTGTCCACATCCCCCACCCCTTCCCGCCCTACTTAATGCTGTGAGTCCAGCTTATTCAGCCTTGGTGTTGATATTCTTCCTGCAGAAAGAATGAATGGGTGAATGAATAAATGAACCAGCACCAAGACAGGCATTGCAGTTTGGGTGGGCAGGAGGCTGCCCCTGGACCCTCTTAAGAGTAGTCACAGCCAGCTGAGCCAGGCATCCACTGAAGCTACCCCACTGCCAGGCAGGCTCAGGCCAAGACTAAGGAAAGCAGAACCGTGAGCACCACCAGCTTCCTCCAGGACTAGGGTGGCATCTTAGGTTAACTAGCAGGGGCTGCACTCACACCCACTCTCATCTCCAGAGGTGTTCTGACCAAACCTAGACAGCCCTGACAGGTGGCAGCAAGAAAAGGCATCAGGACCCCCAGCCCCTCTCCTGCCCACTGCTCCAGCCACACTCCCACCTTCACCCCTGGATTCCAGCCACACCAGGCGGGAAGCACCTCAGTGGCCAGCCCTTGGCTATGGTGTCCCTCTGCTCAGAAGGCTCTGTGTGGCTGCTGCGGGGCTTCTGAGACTCAGGTCAACCCTAGCTCCCCCAGGTAGCCTCCTGACCGCCAGTGTCCATCAATACCCCCTTGGAGACCCTGCCCCAAGGGTTGACTGCTTATTATGGCAGCAATGCTCAACACAGACCTTGTCCCTGGAGCAGCCCTGGCAGTGCATCCCGCAGTCCTCTGTCCCCAGCGAGCCACCAGCAGACTTTCCAGAAAGCATCTGGGGACAGAACCAAGCCCTCTTTGCACATCTCAGGCAATCTGTTTTCTCTTTCTGAGAGCGCTGCAAATCCATTTCCCCAGCAGTGATGGGAATGGGTATTGTCAACAGTGGGGAGAGCACATTATGAATGATTCCACTTGAGTCCATTTCTAAAAGGAGGAAATCAATATGCTCTTCCCGGCATGGCCTGCTCCCCTCCCCTGACCTCTCTGCTCAGGCCCCAGCTGCTCCCTGCAGAAGCCCTCTCTCCTTTTTCCTTCCCAGAAGGGGCGGGTCCTTTCTCAGAACCGCCCACAAACCTCAGGAAACCAGGCTTCTCTTTCAGGGAAAGGGCACTCACCCCTGCAGGTCACCAGGGGATAGGAACTTGATCTGTGCTTGAGAAACCTCCATGGACCCAGCCTGGGGCCTCTGAAACTACAGTCAAGGGCAGGCCTGCCATGTACTGGGCACTACTCAGCATTCACACACATTGTTTGCAAAACACGTGGGAACACCAGGACTTCTGTCTCAGGATGAGCCCTAGGAGCGCTACCTAATGGGCAGGCAAGGAAACTGAGGCTCAGAAAGGCACAGCGATTCCCCAAGGACAGACAGCTCAAACGTGGGTGTGCTGAAACCTAGGTGCTAAGCTGCACCTCCGTGGGTCGGCTCCAGGGACACAGGGTCAAACCCCAGCTTCGTCAACACAAACTGTGTGAACCTGAACAAGTCACGTAATATGTGAACGCCTCCTCCAGTACAGGCTGGTACAACTCCTCAGGGCAGCAACGCTAGTCTACTATCCAACGCTAGTCTAGTCTATCCCAGCCAGCTGCTCCCTGAATGAGGTGGCTTTCTGCCACACTCATCCCTGCCTGCATACAGCCTTCTCCCTTCCTGGCAGACCTCAGGCCTGGCTGTGTGCTTCAGGAAGCGTAACCAAAGGTGTTCTGGACCTTGCCTGGCCACCCCACTGCCAGGAAGCCTCAGGCTGGTGTCGGCAGCTGTACACACCCTCCTGGCCTCAGGCTAACATTAATACTGAGGGTCCAGTGAGCATTCTTTTCACTTTATTGACTCTCCCTCACCCCAAAGTCAGGCCATTCATTCTTCTGTTCTGCTTTGGAAGCATTTCCACAAATTCACTTTCTGGAGGCAACATGATTCTTCAAAAACAAAAAAGAGGCTGATGCAACAGGCAGAGATTGGGTTCCAGCTATGCCACCCACTGGCTGAGAGGCCTGAGATGCCACCCTAAGTTTCCCCCTCTGTAAAATGGAGGGTTGAGCTAGATGTGTTGCAAGAAGGGGGATCCCTTCCAGGCCCCCTTCTTGGGGAAGTAGGCTCTTGCCTAACACTCGGAAATGAATTGTCCGAGGAGACACATGTGCTAACAAAGCAAGAGACTTCACTGGGAAGGGGTGCCCGGGTGGAGAGCAGGAGGGTGAGGGAACCCAGGAGGACTGCTCTGCCACGTGGCTGGCAGTCTTGAGTTTTACTGTAATTGGGTTAGTTTCCGGGCTGTCTCTGGCCAGTCACTCTGACCCAGGTTCCCTCCTGAGGGAGGTGCACGCATCTCTCAGGATGATTCCAGTGAGAAAGATCTGGTAGTTGATAAAACATATGGACTGGCATCTCCTCTCTCCTTTTGACCTTTTCAAAAGTCTCCACGGGTGGTGGCAGCTTGTTAGTTCTGCATTCTTTACCAAGATCTTGTGTTTAAGATAACCCCACTCCAGTGGTTACGCCAGTGACTCCAATCAGTGGTTCCCCTAATGGGTGCATCACCAGGGCCCCTCCAGTTAGGGGCAGCTCCTCCTTTCTGGGCAAGGTGAGCTGACACAAGGCATCACCTGGCCTGCCTCAGCCGACAACCCACTGTTAGTCATTTCCAATTGAAGAGATTAGCTTTGCAAACACTGCCAAACCCAGATGAGCACTCTTCTGGGTGTTCCCTCACTCCAAGACTCAGATGGAGTTAGGGCTGCTGTCTGGAGATCGGCTGGTCCCTGGAAGAGGCAGCAGGATCTCTGAAGAGCCTGACATCAGAGAGGAAACACCAGCCTGGAGGTGTCACTTCTGCTCACAATGAAGCTGGAGTTTCCCTGGTCCGCACCGAACCATGAGGAAGCCAACCTGGAAGGTCGCAAGCTGGGCACCCTAGGAGGCAACCCACTGAAGACCACCCAAACCTGCATTTCCCAGACAGGAGCTCAGCTGGGGCTGCCCGGGTGAGAGCCTCCTGGCCCTTGAAAAGGCTTTGAGCCCTGTGCAAAGAGGGAAGGCAAGCCCCAGACAGAGGGGCTCTCAGTGGGAGCTCTGAGGGCCTGGTGGTGGGGGGCGGGGATACTCCAAGACCGGAAGCTGGGGCCCTGCTCACGCCCTGCCTCTGAACGTCCTCTCTAGGGCACAGCGCATAAGGGAGGCTGCAGGGGGCGGAGCAGGAAAGGGAAGACCGCATGGGCAGGGACGTGGGATCCCAGAAATACAGAAGCTTAAGGCTGGGACGGAGAAGGCAATAGCACCTGACTCCAATACTCTTGCCTGGAAAATCCCATGGGCGGAGGAGCCTGGTAGGCTGCAGTCCATGGGGTCGCGAAGAGTCAGACACGACTGAGCAACTTCACTTTCACTTTTCACTTTCATGCACTGGAGAAGGAAATGGCAACCCACTCCAGTGTTCTTGCCTGGAGAATCCCAGGGACTGGGGAGCCTGGTGGGCTGCCGTCTATGGGGTCGCACAGAGTCGGACACGACTGAAGTGACTTAGCAATAGCAGTAGCAAGGCTGGGGAGGTTAGAAAGACGTGAGGGGGGAAGCAGAATTAAACCTGGAAATTACTGCTGGTCATGTAGCTTCATCCGCACATCTGCCAGGACCCAGAGCAGCTGGGGGAGGGCCTCTTGACAGAGCTGCAGGAACACAGTGACCATTCTAAGGCCATGTTTACTGCATCTTCCAGCAACTCCAGCCCTAGGCAGAAACAAATTCTCCCCAAGACTCCAGCCCTGTTCACTCACACCGCACTCATCCAACAAGCCAGGAGCTAGACGTGAGCAACAGCAGCCCTGCCCCCAGACACTGGATGCAGGGTCACTGCTGAGCTCTGACCCCAGGCCTGCTCTGACTCTGCACCCCTCTCCCTCCCCTAGTCCTATGTTTCCTAGGGTTCTGCCAGCACCGGGCCCTGGGATGGGGTGGAGGGAGCCCATGCTGACCTGCTGCCCACCAGCCCAGCAGGACATGCATGTCCCAGGAGCGTCTGCAGGAGCGCAGCACACTGAGGCCTTTGGCAGCGGGCAGGTTACTACTCTGACTATACAAGCGAGACAACCAGGCCCACAAAAGCTTTGACTTAACCTTGCTGGCAAATTACCCACTGCAGACTTGCCCCCACCAGCCCACCTCAGCAGAAAAGCGAAGGCATAGCAGGCAGCAACCCACCTGTGTCCTTCAGGGAAACTGAAGAGCACGCACGCCCCTCCCAGGCCAGAAAGCTGACTAAGCCCTCCTCCCCACTGGCACCCCTTGGGTCTGCCCCCAGGGCGGATCCTTCTGGAACTTCTGAGAAGCTTTATCTTCACCCCAGGGCCCCTCAAACCCTCTCCCCTTCACCACAGCCAGAAGGCCCGGTCCTCAGTCAGCTGCCCTCAATATACATGGGTCTCCAAGGGCCAGGATCCGGTGTCACCCCTGGGACCTCTGAGCCCAATACAGTTTCAGCCTCAGCAAGATCAGGATGTTCACGGGACGGGATGGACGAACTCACTGATACCCACCTCATACAAGCATGATAACAGCATTTCACTTTATCTTCATTTTTTTAAATAACTTTTGTCCTAATGGAAGATATGCCAAAAATTAAGACAAAGAAAAAACTCATAAACTCAGTGTTGACATATTCACATATTTTCTTCCAGGCTTTTTAGCTCCTATTTGTTTACAAAGCAAAATTGCAAGGATTGGGAATGGTTTTGCTGCCTGCTTTTTGTACTCAAGGTCATGCAGCAAGCATTTTTTTGAGCATTAATTCATATGTTTGGTAAATTTTTTAATGACTGCACCACATTCACTTTAATCACTTCATGATTTAGATACTCATTCCTCTAACAGGGTCATTAAGTAGCTGCCAATTTTAGGCCACAGAAACATGGCCACAGGGCCTCACTCCAGGCATGAGCCAAGGTCTGCACATGCGAAGTGCCCAGAGCAGATTCTCACCCGGCCTCCCTGCGCAGAGCCCTGTCCTTAGTAAGGCTTTGACCCAGATGCCAATGGCTTTCCAGCAACTATGGCTGGCTCCATCTCAAGAGTAGGCCCAGGAATCACCCCCTGAGGGTCCCCCCCTCGGCAGCCCCTGGTCCTTCTCACCTCCAGCCAGAAGGAAGAGGGTTTCTTCCCAGCCCTGGCTCTCCCTCTGGACTCCTCAATGTCTCAGCCCCTCACACCCTCCAGACAAGGCTGATCCAGGCCAGCCTCCCACTGCTTATCTATGAAACATGCCAGATGATAACCTGGTTGTGCGCATGTGAAGTCACTCCCATCGTGTGCAACTCATTGCAACCCATGGACTGTAGCCCATCAGGCTCCTCTGTCCATGGGACTCTCCCGGCAAGAATACTGGAGTGAGTTGCCATGGCTCCTCCAGGGGATCTTCCCGACCCAGGGATAAAACCCAGGTCTCTTAAGTCTCCTGTATTGGCAGGCGGGTTCTTTACCATGAGCGCCACCTGGGAAGCCTGATGACTTGGTTACCAGTCTGGAAATAAACACAGAATGGGGAGGTGGCCTTGGTCTGGAACGGAGCCCTTGCTGCCCCTGCAGCCCTGGGGTGCTGCACCTGCCCCTAAAGAGGGGTCTGGGATGCTCTTGCTGAAAGTAAGTCCAGCCAGAATGACCACGGCAGGAGCCAGACTACCTCAAGTCATGTCACCATGGCCTCAGGCCCCGGAAGGTGGGGCTCCCTGAGTGAGCGCCCCCTCCCACTGAGTGGGTGCCTCCCTGCACCTCTGCTCGCTGCCCCCTTCTCCTCTCCCAACCAGCTCCCTGCCAGCAGCATGCAGCTGCCTCCTGCCCACAGGCTGTGCTGGCCTCCCCAGTTCACACAGCCCATGCCTGCAGAATCTGACTGGCCCAGCTCAGGCCCTTGTGGCTTCTCTCAGGGCCACAAACACGTTTCTTCGCCCAAGCAGCCTGCTCTTGTCTCTTAGCTCAGACAGGGGAGAGAAGCAGCCCTGACCACACACAGGGTGGGGTGGTACTCCTGGGATGCAGGGCCATCTCAGAAGAACCCATAGCATCTGTGATAGCACCAGATACGTGACACTAGCCAAGAGCTGGCCCCAGACAGCTCCCAGGCACCTCCAGAGATAGCCAGGGCCCGGGCAGAGGAGGAAAAGGCAAATGGAGGAGATACCAGACAAGCATTAGGGACCCAGGTGCCAGCAGCCATGAGATGTCCCCTGGGGATCCCTGCTTATGGGGGACGGAAGGTTGGGAGGGGGCTTCTGGGGCAGAGGGGGAAAGACAGGAAAGCCTAAATGGGTGTGGGGGGAGAACTGGGGAGGAGGCGGCAGACCCCAGCTGCAGGGGCCACACCCTTCCAGGCAGCCAGGCCCAATGGCTGGTGGAGGCAGGAGCATAGGGGCCTGGCCACCTCAGCCCACTGCCCCCGTGGGACATCTCTGAAGGCCACTCCACCCCAGCAGTTGGCCTATGTGGCAGCCCAGGCACACATGCTGCAGCGGTACTTCCTGAGGAAGCTGGATGCAGTCACCTGGGCCGCAGGCTTCTTCAGCCTGTGCCCTTGCCCTGCCCTGCTCTTCCCCGTGGGACTCTCAGCTGCTCCCGTGACCCAGTGTCCATCACCACACCGCCAAGGCTGCTGACCCTGCTCCTGACCCTCACTGTGCCTTCTGTCTCCCACCTGCTCCCTCCTGCAGCCGTGGCCCTCCGCCAGGTGCTCCCCACCACAGCCGCCCTGAAGGCCTGCTCAGAGCCCCGCCGCTCTTCACACTGCTGTTCCTCTGAGGTTGCCCACTGGGAGCCCCAATCCTGCCTCAGCCTCGGGTTCGGCCATCACAGTCAGAACAACTGTGCCGGGGGGAGCAGGGCCGGAGCAAACGGAGCGGCCTTATGCTCCTGCCTCGACCAGCCATTGGATCTGGCTGCTGGGGGGGGCGTGGCCGCTGCAGCTGGGATCCGCCCCCCACCCCACCCGACGCCCAGTGTTGACAGCATCTCCTAGAGACTGTTTGGGCTTTCCCGTCTTTGCCCCTCTGCCCCAGGTCCACTGGGTCCAAATGTGCAAAGTCAGGGACAACCTGGGGGCAGATCACCGAGAGTTGCCCGTGGAGCTTTGACAGAGAATGTATCAGGCTGTCCCGCCTTGGGGGTTTCTCATCCATGAGACACAGAAGTGGAGGGACCAAGGACCCAGCTGGAGGGCCACTGCTGGTGGTCCCCATTGTGGGACCCCTCGCCTCACATTAACAAAGCCACAGAGAGACAAAACCACACGTGTGATGTACAGGGCCTTTGGGATGAGTGCAGTGTGGTGCTGTGAGCATCAGCTTGGAAACGAACACAGTCAAGTTTGGGAAGGGCTTGAGGACCCACCTCACGGAGGCCATGGAGACACCATGATGGTGAGGGGATGGGTGTCCACACAGGGGTCCCCGGAATTCAGGCCAGCACACGCCATGGCCACCCCGAGGGTGGGCGTGACTGTGACCAGCACCCACACGTATGAGTGTATTCATCCACAAGGCCCGCCATTACAAAGTGACACAGCCGGGAGGCTTAAACAACAGACATTATGATATCTCGGCTCTGAAGAACAGAAGTCCAAGATGTCAGCCGGGCTGGTTCCACCTGAGGCAGTGGGGAAGGGCCCCGCCCAGGCCTTGCTCCCTGGCTCACAGACTCCCCAGGTCTCCCCAGGGCCCTCCCTATGTGCCCGTCTGCGTGTAATCTCCTCTTCTTACAAGGGGTCCAGTCCCCCTGGATCAGGACCCACCCAGGGCCTCTTTCTAAGTTGACTGCCTCTGAAAGGACCATATGTCCGAGTAAGGTCAGATACTGAGAGGCTGAGGGTTAGGACTCCAACATATAAACAGAGGAACACGGTGGCTCTGCTGGACTTTTGCTGCCTCGTCACATAAAAGAAGGGCCCTCTGGAAGCTCTGTGCACCTCTGCACAGGCTGTGGACCACGGGAGCCATTGGCCACTGCTCCCCACTGCCACCCGGGAGACAAGAGCAGGGAGGAGGGCAGCCCAGAGCCAGCCGGAGCCCCCACACCCCTGTCGCCAGTCATCAGACAGCTCTCTGCTCTGCGCTGGACTCTAAAATAACCTATTGATTTTTGAGCCAAGGCTAACTTTAGTTACCAGTGATGCCACTAACAGGGGAAAATAAGTAATCATCATTAGAACTGAATCCAAATGAATGAACTAGCATGGGTCTCACTGGGATTTGGGCTGTTGCTTTTTTTTTTTTAATTGTCATGGTTTGCTGACATAGTTCTTCCTAAACTGAAGCAGCATGAAAGAAACCTTTTACCAAACATGACACATTACCATTTGGGAAATATTAAGACATTGATTATTCTGCTTATCTACAGCTGTTTTACAAACCATCCCAAGATTTAGTGTCTTAATGCAACACACTTTATTATCTCTCACTGCCTTGTGGATCGGGACGTGGGGCAGAACGCGGCTGAGTGATTCTCCTACTCTGCCTGATGCTGACTGAGGTTGCTCCACCATGCCCGCTGGTTCAGGATATCAATACCCAGGATGTCTACCTGCCCCTTGGTCTTGGTCTCAGGGCCTCCCACACGGCCTCCCCCACAGGACCACCTGGCCTTGGTGTGGGGACGCAGGGCCCCAGGGGCAAATCATCTGGGCAGAAATGCTAGGAGCCCACACCAGAGAGGGGAAAGCAACCTGGAGAGGGGCATGGGTGCCCAGGAGGCAGAGCAACCCCTGACTCACACACTCTCCCACATGTACACACTCCCACACTTACCCACACTCACACCTGCCACCCACACACTCCCCCAAATGCAGATCTGCTCACATGTACACACTCCCACACTCACCCACACTCACACCTGCCCACTCACACACTCCCCATATGTGCACCTGCCCACATGTACACACTCCCACACTCACCCACACTCACACCTGCCCACTCACACACTCCCCCATATGTACACCTGCCCACATGTACACACTCCCACACTCACCCACACTCACACCTGCCCACTCACACACTCCCCCATATGTGTACCTGCCCACATGTACACTCTCCCACACTAGCCCATACTCACATCTGCCCACATGTACACACTCCCACACTCACCTACACTCACACCTGACCACTCACACGTTCTCCCATATATACACCTGCCCACATGTACACACTCCCACACTCACCCATACTCACACCTGCTCACTCACACACTCCCCCATATGTACACCTGCCCACACATACACACTCCCACACTAGCCCATACTCACACCTGCCTACTCACACATTCTCCCGTATATATACCTTCCACATGTACACACTCCCACACTCACCCACACTCACACCTTCCCACTCACACTCTCCCCTATATGTACATCTGCCCACATGTACACATTCCCACACTCCCCCACACTCACACTTTCCCACTCACACATTCTCCCATATATACACCTGCCCACATGTACACACTCCTACACTCACCCATACTCACACCTTCCCACTCATACTCTCCCACACCTGCCCACATGTACACACTCCCACACTCGCCCACACTCACACCTTCCCACTCACACATTCTCCCATATATACACCTGCCCACATGTACACACTCCCACAGACACCTACACTTACACCTGCTCACTCAGTCTCCCATATGCACACCTGCCCAAAACACATGCTGCCACATTCACCCCACTCACACCTGCCCGTGCCCACATGTACACTTATCTACACTCACACTCACTCACACTCACCTACACTCACAACTGCTCACATAGACTATCTCATACACACCCACTCAGATCTGCTCACATGTACATCCTCACACTTACCCACACTCACACTTCCCCACTCACATACTCTCCCATATGTACACCTGCATATTACATGCTCTCATACACAAACCCATACACATATCTGCCCATATACACATGTGTGTCTCATACAGACTCACTCACACTCATACCTGCTCACACACAGTCTCATATACACTCACACCTGCTCACATGTACATTCCCCCATACTCACACCCATACTCACACCTATTCACACACATGCTCTCCCTCATTTACACACTCACAATCACACATTCTCATACATATCCACACACTAGCAGACACGCCAACACACACTCATAGACACAAATTGCCCTCACACATCCATACACACACCAGTCACACCCACTTTCCTTCATAGCTCAGTTGATAAAGAATCTGCCTGCAATGCGGATTGCAGTTCGATTCCTGGGTCAGGAAGATCCCCTGGAGAAGGGATAGGCTACCCACTCCAGTATTCTTGGGCTTCCCTTGTGGCTCAGCTGGTAAAGAATCCGACTGCAATGTGGGAGATCTGGGTTTGATCCCTGGGTTGGGAAGATCCCCTGCAGAAGGGAAAGGCTACTCACTCCAGTATTCTGGCCTGGAGAACTCCATGGACTGTATTGTCCATGGGGTTGCAAAGAGTCGGACATGACCGAGCAACTTTCACTTTCACATACATATGACACATCACACACATAGTCACACTAACAGATGCTCACACATATTTACACAATGTCACCACAGCACAAAACACAAAGTTGTGGACCCCTGGGGCACAGTTATGGAGAATACACCAAGTGGAATCACCTCCTCAGGAATGACTAGCTGGACATCACCAGGCACCAGGCCTATCCCAGGTGCTGGGGAGCAGCAGAGAAGGAATGAAGTGGGGAAGTGCGTGGGAGGATGCAGTGCTGACCCAACCTCTACATCTTCAAAGTGAAGTCGCTCAGTCGTGTCCGACTCTTTGCAACCCCGTGGACTGTAGCCTGGCTCCTCTGTCCATGGGATTCTCCAGGCAAGAATACTGGAGTGGGTTGCCATTTCCTTCTCCAGGGGATCTTCCCAACCCAGGGATCGAACCTGGGTCTCCTGCATTGCAGGTGGATGCTTTATCCTCTGAGCCACCAGGGATGCCCTCTACATCTTCTATCCTCTTCTAAAGATTTGGTCCCATAATTCCTGGACTCCACCTCAGAGGCAAAAAATGGCACCCATGAGACAACCAGCTAGAAAATCATTCAGCCCGACAGTGGCTTTTCTGTTTTGTTTTTTAACATCTGTGCTGTTTACACTCTATTCTACATTTTGATGCAAATACCTCCCAATAGAACACAGGCCTCTTATTAGAGCCACTCAGTATTTTTTTTTTTTCAGCTGCACCATGGCGTGCAGGATCTTGGCTCCCCTGACCAGGGATCAAACCCATGCCCCCTGCTTTGGAAGTGTGGAGTCTTAACCACTGGATGGCCAGGGACGTCCTTGTGTTGTTTTTTTAATTCATTATCAATTTTTAAAACTCAGGAGATACCACATAAAATCTGGATTTCTGGTTTCTCTTGAAACACTGGAAGACCTTAGAATGCATGATGCCAGGCTGAGTGCTAGGCCCACCCCAGTTCTGCAAGCTAGCCTCTGGCCTAAGGGAGATTTCTAAAGCCTGGAGTTGGTAACCTCCATGTCACAAAATGGCAGCCCTTAGAAATTTCATTTCCTGCTGAAGAGTCAGGCTGGAGAGGAGGCAGCCCCATCCCTGGGCACAGTGGAGCTGTGCAGGGCCACTCAACCCAGCTTTCTCTGAAGAGGCCCAGGGTGGGGGTGGGGGCGAGGGTGGGGAGACGCACGCACCCAACAGGTCTCCCCATCTCCATTTCCCCCTCCCCCGCCCAGGGCCTCACACAGCTTCCAGCCCCTCCTACCTGCTCCATGCAAGTCCCTGGGGGGGACTTAACTGTTTGAGAAAACAGCGCAGTTTCTCCAAATTCCACTTCCAAAGTGGAGTCCATGGCTCCAAACTCTGGACAGGTTGGGATAGGGGTTCTTCCCCAAGGAGGGTGACAGTCCCCAGGGCCCAAAATGACTCCAGGATGAAGGTCTGCCTAGGGGCCAGGCTGAGGCCAGGTTCCCCACCTCCTCTACGTCCCAGGGCCCTGTCTCACCTCACCAGCCAGGTTCGCACTCCCTGGGGCACCAGCCTCCCGCCCTCACCTCTCCACGCTGTCCCCAAGAGCACGCACCTGCTCACAGAGGCCTCCTCTGTGACCCGGGTCCAGAGTGACCCAGATGACACAAGCTGCAGCTACTAAGTGAACAAAATAAGTTCCAAACCCCACACAGAACAGGTGACAACCGGTAAGGACACCGACCCTCAGCATGGTCTAGGGTGGCAGCGCAGGCGCGGTCTGACACCTTGCAGGTGCCTGGGGGGGTGACGGCTGCAGGCATGATTGTTATCAGGGAAAAGTTCACATACTCTCTGTACTAAATCTGGCCAACACCGCTGTAGTGGGAGAGATTTGTTAATTTCACCATCTGTCCTAACTGGAACCATAGCCTGAATCACTACCACTTGCCAGAAGAAAAGAGAGGAAAAAGAAAGCCAAAAGGCTTTTTTTTAACTTCCTATGGATTGGAGCAGTTATCAGGAAAATATCTATCCTCTGATTCTGACAGCCCATCACCCTTTCACGCTGCTTTTAATCTCTGCAGCCGTCCCATGGCCTCGGACTAAGGAAAAGTCTCTGAATCCCAGGAGGAACTATGTGCTAACAGCCATCTTTCAGGCGCCATAGTACACAAGGCAGTTCACTGAGCAAATTCTCACACGTCAACCGCCGGTGGTGGTGACAGACAAAGCGGAGTGAGCCCACCACGGTCCCTGCCCCAGGCAGCTCAGGGCAGACGGGAGGCACCGACGGACACCCTCTTAGGGGACCCTCGCCAGGACGTTCCGTCAGCACAGATGTGCTAGGGCCCCTGCAGCTGTGCTTTGAAGGGCCTGTCTCCACACCAGGCTCCCAGACCAGCCATATGCAATGGAGGATGCGCGGAGGGACAGCCACCCCCTGCCTTCCATGAACAGGAAGCTCCGCCTCCATCACCGCGCAGGGAGCTGGGAGCCAGTTGTTCAGAGTCTTCACGTCCGTTAGAAAAAGGGTCATAGGTGCCCAGGTGTTGAAGAGGCAGACCAAAACAAAATTAAGTCATCTGTACAAGGCATTAATGCTTTGCACGTTTCCAGCTGAGTCGATGAGGAAAGGAAGGAGCAGGTACCATTGACACGGAGAAAAGAGATGGCCCAGGAGCCTCTCCAGATCCTCCGGGACTCATCTGAATCTGTTCCCAATCCCTGTGCTCTAACCGACTCCACACAGATGAACATGAAGTGACTGCCCCCGCGCCTGACTCCCCTGCCACCTGAGCGTCCCTGCTGGCATCCCCAGGGAGGCTATGGCACCCACACACGTGGAGGAGCCAGGGGTTAAAGCCTGGGTGAACTTTTCCCCAAGGGCATACAGGAGCCAGTGGGCAGGTTCCTTCCACCCCTCCCCTACCCTGAGGGATAGATAGCCTGAAGTCCAGGATACAGCTTCTCAGGGGTCCAGACCTCTCCCTCCACCTCCCTCTCCCGCCCTGCCCACTACCGCCACCCCTAACAACCAGGACTTGCACTCTCAAACAAATGGATTCTTTTCACAAAGGCACCACATAGCATCTCCCTCCCAGGAAAACACACTGTATGTGTGAGTCACAGGAGGTCACCACCAGAAGGGTCTCCAAGGCTACCTTGTTCAACCCCGGTCCCTTCCTCCTTTTTACAGATAAAGAAATTGAGGTCCCGAGTAAGAAGGGAATTCATTGTCCAAGGCCACACAGTTGGAAGCATAACTAGGACTAAAGTCACATCTTTTGTCTCCTCAGCCAACTCTTTGCCCTCTGCACTGCTGTCTCTTTTAATAGCCCCACATATGCATATTCTTTAATTCCATTTATCTTTGGCTGTGCTGGTCTTCATTGCTGCACGCAGGCTTCCTGTAGCTGCAGTGAGCAGGTGCGACTCTCTAGTTGCGGTGCATGGGTTTCTCTTGTTGCTGAGCACAGGCTCTAGGGTATGGGGGCTTCAGTAATTGCAACCCGGGGGCTCCAGAGCACAGGCTCAGTAGTTGTGACATATGAGCTTAGTTGCTCTGCAGCATGTGGAATCTTCCTGGACCAGGGATCGAATCCATGTCCCCTGCCTTGGCAGGTGGATTCTTTACCAATGAACCACCAGGGAAGTCCCTCATAGCATATCTATGACAGGGCCCCAGCTCTGACTTCTGGTGTAGACCCATTTTCCCTTTTCCTGCTAAGATCATCATGGACCCTGGAAATGGCACAGTAGACAAAACATCGAAGGAGATTTCTGCTTAAAAAATAAAAGTAAGAAAAAGGTGAATTGCTTCAGGACTCCAGGAACAGCACAGTGGCAAGAAGTTTTGCATTCCCTCACCCAACACTAGAAGGAATCCTAAGCCTGGTATTTCCCAACCTCCACCCTAGCAAAAGAAGGCAGTCCAGGTGGGCTTACTCTTCCCCTGGAGCCATCAGGGTCTCCATACCTCCTACACACACACACACACACACACACACACTGTTACTCAAGCCCAAACTCACCAGCAAGATCCAGCAGTTGGGAGACCCATCAGAAATAAGTGGCAGTGATAGAGTTTTTTTCCCTTCTGAGCCTGAGACTCCTTTTTCCACTGAGAGATGTCAGGGTGGCTGGTGGGCAGGGCCAGCAGGAGAGGCCACCACAGGCAGCTTAGTTCAGAAAGCCCTTTGTCCTTCCCTGACCAGAAATACCTGGGAAGGTAAGAGCCAGGGGACCAAGACTCTCCTCTCCCACCCAAGACATCCAGCAAGCAGCAGTAACATAGTGGCATCACTCCCCTCCCCACCAAGAAACCCTGAGTAGCTTAGCCTTAGTAAACTCCTCCCCACCGGCCCCTGGCAGCACAGCAGGGACCAGTGGGAGAGTCCCAGCACAAGATAAACCAACAGACCAAGAAGCAGTGCAAAGGCTCTGAAGTCTCATTGGAACCTCAAGCGACAGTCATAGACAGCAACATAAATCTGCATGCTGTTGTTTCTGTTCAGCCACTCAGTCATGTCTGACCCTCTGCAACCCCATGGACTGCAGCATGCCAGGCTTCCCTGTCCTTCACCATCTCCAGGAGTTTGCTCAGATTCATGTCCGTTGAGCCGGTAACGCCATCCAACCATCTCATCCTCTGTCACCCCCTCCTCTTCCTGCCCTCAATCCTTCCCATCATCAGGGTCTTTTCCAACGAGTCAACTCCTCACATCAGGTGACCAAAGTATTGGAGCTTCAGCTTCAACATCAGTCCTTCCAATGAGTATTCAGAACTGATTTCCTTTAGAATTGACTGGTTTGCTCTCCTTCCAGTCCAAGGGACTCTCAAGAGTCTTCTCCAGCACCACAGTTTGAAAGCATCAATTCTTCGGCTCTCAGCCTTCTTTATGGTCCAACTTTCACACCCATACGTAACTACGTGACTGCCTGCTAAAATAAGGTTATATAGAACTCAGAGCCTCCTAACATAATAGACAAAATATCCAAGATACAATAAAAAAAAATTATCCATCATACCAAGAACCAAGAAAATCACAACTTGAAGGAGAAAAGACAATCAACTGACACTGAGGAAATAAAATTCATATTGTATGACAAAACAAAAAAAAACATAAATATAAAAATTTTCTCTGCTGTTCTGGGCCTCTTTCCTCCCCTTTAGTGTATATGGTACATTTGCATTAAGCAGACCTCCTTACGAAATAACATTCCTTCTTAATCCTGCAACAGGTCATGGACTCGCTTTGTACATGCAGATCTGGATTGTATAAACTGTCAGTACATCATCTGATATATAACCCTTTGCCTCAAAAATGTATATAACTGTGCTTTGACCTCCAAGGGGCAGAATAGTTCTCAGAGCTTTCTGAAAGACTGCCTCCCAGGTTACAGTCCTCAGATTGGCTTGAATAAAATTGTCTATTTCTTTCTTAGACTAACGGTTTTTCATCTATATTCACATGGTGTAGTCAGCAAGATATCAGAGATACCCGCCAAAGGAATCTACCCTGAGCCAGCATTTGGTTCCTGAAGGCAATGGCACCCCACTCCAGTACTCCTGCCTGGAAAATCCCATGGATGGAGGAGCCTGGTAGACTGCAGTCCATGGGGTCGCTAAGAGTCGGACACGACTGAGCTACTTCACTCTCATTTTTCACTTTCATGCATTGGAGAAGGAAATGGCAACCCACTCCAGTGTTCTTGCCTGGAGAATCCCAGGGACGGGGAAGCCTGGTGGGCTGCCATCTATGGGGTCGCAGAGAGTCGGACACGACTGAAGCGACTTAGCAGCAGCAGCAGCAGTGTGCTCTTTAAGCGCCCCAGCTTCTCAGTACTCCCCATGCATTCTGGTAAGTTTACTTAATATCTGGATCTCATTGTTTTTAAGTGATGATCCTAAAAATTTTACTCAAACTGTTTTTACTTATGACTTGGAGTCTTTAAGGACACCAATGCATTCCTTAGACAGGGACCTAGGGAGATCTGAGCAGGAGGCCCAGGGAAACGTGGATGGCTGGAGTTTTGTTAAACTTGGCTTAAACTTTGTAAAAAGTTGATGTATCATCTGAACAAACCATTTGCTAGTGAAATAGAGATTGACTTATTCAGCTCCAAAGAACAAGGGACATCCACTCCTTCTAACCAAAAAGTGTTCTCAGGCAACTGAGGACTTGACTTAATTGTCTGAGGATTCATTCTGTTGTGACATGCAACAGTCCTACAGGGAACTCTACAACAACCGTTAAGTAAATACTGCTCTTCTCGGGATGGAGTGGGGTAGCTGGGGTGGGCAGCTGAAGGGAGGTGTGCAACAGAGACTGATAACCTAGCATTCTAAGCAACCAGAGTGGTTTCAGACTGTTGGAGGTGAAACCATGTAATCCAGATTGAGACTTGACACTGCAGTCTTTTAACTAAGATCACATCTGGTCTCAGGACTTAATGAAGCTCAGGTTCTTGATGTCTCATTGCAGTGAGATACAAATAGGTAAGAAGAGGATTTATTTAAGAGAAACTTTCCACAGGCAGATTGTGGGACATCTCAGAAGGCAAGAGGCCCCAAAATATGGTGTGGTTAGTTTTTATGGACTGGGTAATTTCAAAGGCTAATGAGAGGGAGGATTATTCTGACTACTTGGAGAAAAGTGCAGAGATGTCCAGGAATTGGGCCATCACCCACTTTTTGATCTTTGATGGTTGGCCTTAGAACTGTTATGGCACTGGTGGGCGTGTTATTCAGCTTATGCTAATGTATTACAATGAGTGTATAATGAGGCTCAAGGCCCACTGGAAATCAAGATATCTTTCACCATCTTGGACCTAGGTGGTTCTTACCAATTTTTGTCATGTCCTGTGGCTATGTCATAATAGTATATGTAACTAAGTAGGCACCGAAAGTAGGATGTATGTTTCCAGTAAAAGAGGGTATGAGGAATGAAAATGCATTTTGTTACGGGAAAATAAAGCAACTTTGTCCTAAAGCTGGTTATTTCTAAATGGGAAAGAAAATAAGGTACAAATTAATTTAGATATAGAAAATGGTAGAAGATTTGTTTAAAAAATGAGGGAAAGATCTTTAGAAAGGAATTATATGTGTAATCAGGATTAAGATTAGAATACATTTAATTGAGTGAATTAATTTCAATATTAAAAGTAAGATGGTGCAAAACCTGAATTTGATTTTTTTTCCCTCTGTTAAAGGACAAAATCTTCTTAGAATACTGATCTGCTTTTGATTATAGATTGTAAAATTTCTTTACCTTTTAAGTAATCTGTTGTAACTACCTGGATATGCTTCTGAAATATTTTATTGTCTCTTAGTTAAGTTATTAACAGTAACCTATGAGCCTATTTGACCAAATGCTTTAAAACCTTTTTGATAATTTTGACAAACTTCCCAAAGATAAAATTCTAATTGAAGATCTTTTGACCTCTGATAACTTTGGGATACTTCAGAGGGCCCCTAAAACATCTCAGAGAGAGAAATATTAAACTAATTAGGATTATGTGGTATGTTAAACTACATGGGAAGCATTGTCAGGTGACTGGTGATAAACCTCTTTAGGTTATATTGCATGGGTAAATGCCATTAATATAAATGTTTTAGACATTATGTGAAATTTCTGAAAGTTGACTATGTCTTAGTATAATGTTATCAGTCATAATTCTAGTTATCCTTTTAAAATGTTGTGTGTTAAAGCAATAACTGAGTTTGTCAACTGCCCTATAATCAGGTTTTTAACCTTGTCTTTTTAAGTCTTTTGTCATTTACAGACACATTATTGTACTCCAATGCTTTTGCAAAAATGTTTCATCTTCAAGAAGATTCATAGAAATATAAAATTTTGACAAGTACAGGTTTCTGATAACTTCTAGATCATTCTGCTGAACTAGGTAAAAAAATAAAGAATTCTAATGGAAAACCTAATGGCTTCATAAGCTGCTAGCAAAAGATCAACAAGGATTAATCACATACAGCTATTTCATCCTTATTTTTCAAGTATAAGGAAACTTTCCCCCACCAGTTGACTTACAGCAATTTGGTAAATTATACTTTTAGAAGTAGAATTGAAACTTTTATCTTCTCTATCTACCTAATTCCTCCAGAAACTGGAACTTCTTAGGTTCCTAACAGCCTTATAAGGTGAATAAGAAAGGACACCTCCTGGAAGGTGCAAAAGTCTCAAGGTATTTTGGAGACCTATTAAATAAGAGAGGAATTCACCTATATCGGAAAATAGCACAGGCAGATTCCGATGGAAAGCACTTAGTCTGGCTTTCTTGGCCTTGAATGCCTTTTGTAAGTTCAATTTAAGATTCCTGATAAAAAGCTCAAGCACAGCCAATTTAAAAGAGCCTGCATGGTCAATGTGCTGTGTTGTACTTAGTCGTTCAGTTGTGTCTGACTCTTTGTGACCCTGTAGCCCACCAGGCTCCTCTGTCCATGGGGTTCTCCAGGCAAGAGTACTGGAGTAGGCTGCTGCCCTCCTCCATATGGTCAATTAGACTTATGTAAATAATCAGGTCAAGTTTATTGAAACCAGACTTATTTTGCAAATAAATTAGTATTAATTTGGCTATATTTGGTAGAAAATAGGGTATTTTAGAGAGAAAAATTATGTTTCAGTGGATATTAAATTCCAGTGTTGTGAGTTGAGGTCTGTATTTACTGCCTAAGACTCATTTCCCAAATAGTTCCTTGTTGCTATGTTACATTATTTAGCATATTTAAAGTTTAATTGAGTTATTAAAAGGACATTCTAAGTTTGTTCCTGAAGCTTATCACAGTAATCTATTTTGGTATGAGGATCAGAAGCCCCATGACCTGCAACGAAAAGATGATGCATACTGGGAAAGTCATCAGATAAAGCACTAGCCATGTTGGAAGGGACCATATCTACCTTCTTCTCTTGAATGGACTACAACTCTTGTTTCTGACTCCTGACTTCAACTAACTAACATCAGCACTCTCAGACCAGGATGAGAAAACACATCTGCGGTACACAGCTCACCCAAAATGCCAGACCAGGCCTATATACTGATCACTTTGATACTGCTCACACTTTCGATTATGTACCAAATGTATTTCTTCCTTGGGCTCAATCACATGCAAAATTCAAAAATCAATCCACTTGCTAGGTTTATTCCAATTTTCTCTGCCTAGTAGTCCCAGTTTACTTTGGTAGATTTCACCTCTCCAAGCCTGTAATTGGATGGCCCTTAGAAATTTTACTTTAGAATAAAGAAACTCTGGCTTCCCTGGTGGCTCAGATGGTAAAGAATCTGCCTGCAATGCAAGAGACCCAAGCTCGATCCCTGGATCAGGAAGATCCTGTGGAGAAGAAAATGGCAATCCACTTCAGTATTGTTGCCTGGAGAATTCCATGGACAGAGGAGCCTGGGGGGCTACAGTCCACGGGGGTCTCAAACAGTCGGACACAACTGAGCAACTAACACACACATTCTGAAACTAACCATATATACTCCTTTTCACTAGATGGTAAATATTGGGTAGCTACTCATAAGTTCAAGGGATTTTTGGAATAAGTTTATGGTCTTGGTGCTCCCCAGGTTGGTTAGGAAGATGCAAAATTAGTTTCCCTTGGGTTCAAGGTCATCTACAATTAGCCTTAGAAACAGTCCCTGCTGATTAACCTTTAATCCAAAAATGCTGGGTTTGATCAGTTTTCCAATGGTATAACCAATTGGCCACAATATTTATTCCTTCACTTAGAAGATATCATTACTTACATAGAGGATTTAAGAAAATTTACTCAGCAATCTTTGTCCGTAATTAAGTCATTACTTTCTTCAATTCAGAAGTCTCCATGATGAGAAAAGTGGTCCTATAGAATTGCATGACCCTCAGGTTTCTTCCCTTGGGGGAACCATACTGAATGCTGTGTTTTTGTACATGATGAATACTCTAATGTAACTTGTCTTATGACACATATGAAGAATCAAATTTCTTCTCTGAATGATTCTCTTCCCAGTTTGAGGAAAATGGTAGGAAAATGGTTTGGTTTAAGAGAATCTTGACTTAAAACATTACTGATGACATTGTTACTCTTATTGGCAATTTTGTTAGTCTGTCTTAAAAAGAAAGAATGAATCAGACTATTATGACCTAACATTGAAAAACATAATTGCCCCAGGGCAGGTACACAACCACCCTGACACTGAGGGACCAAATATTTGATCACCTAATGCTGTCTATCAAAAGATCAAAATGGGGAAATTGATGACATAAAATTTATATTTTATGGCAAGATGAAAAAAATTTAAGCTTGAAAGCTTTTTCTGTCTGTTTGGGCCTCCTCCCTCCCCTTTTGAATGTATTATACATCTGCATTAACCAGACTTCCTTAGGAGATAACATTCATTCTTAATCCTGTAAGGATCACCAATATCACTACAGATTCCACAGTCATTAAAAAGGAAATAAGAGAATACTATGAACAACTTTACACTCATAAATTTGACAATAAGAAAAAATGGACTGAACAAATTCATTGAAAATTATAAAGTACCAAGGCTCAATCAAGATGTAATAGGCATCTTAATAAACCTATAACCATCAAAGAAATTGAATTCATAATTGAAAAACTCCCCCCAAAATATCCAGGACCAGATGATTTCACTGAAGAATTCTATCATTTAAAAGAATTAACATCAATTTTATATAATTTCTTCCATAAAGCAGAAAAGAATACAATAATACCAAAACCAAATAGAAAAATATAGTCCAGTGTCTCTCATGGACTTAGATTCAAAAATCCTCAAAATATTGAAAAGAAATCCAACATGTATAATAAGAATTACACACCATGATTAAGTGAGATTTATTCCAAGAATGCAAGACTGACTTAACATTTGAAAATCTACATAACCCACTATCAACAAAGTAAAGAAGAAAAATTATTTTTCACATTTTGTGAAATATCTTCACAATTTGTACAGAAAAAATATTTAACAAAGTCCAACACTCACTAATAATTTTTAAAGAAAATCTCACACTAGGGATAAACAATAGTTACCTCAACTTCTTAAAGACTATCTACCCCCCAAAAAAAATCCACCATAACAATAATTATATTTTTAAAAATGCTGAATATTTCTTTGGACTGCAAGGAGACCAAACCATTCAATCCTAAAGAAATCAACCCCGAATATTCATTGGAAGGACTGATGCTGAAGCTAAACTCCAATACTTTGGCCACCTGATGTGAAGAGCTGACTCATTAGAAAAGACCCTGGTGCTGGGAAAAATTGAGGGCAGGAGGAGAAGAGGACCACAGAGAATGAGATGGTTGGATGGCATCATCAACTCAATGGAAATGAGTTTGAGCCAACTCCAGGAGATAGAGAAGGACAGGGGAGCCTGCTATGCTGCAGTTCTTGGGGTCACAAAGAGTCGGATATGACTAGCAACTGAACAAGAACAACAGTACTTAGCAAACATATATTGAATCTGTATGCTTAAAATTACAAAATGCTGAAGAAAACAATCGAAATAAATGTAGAGATATTCTATTTATTGAATTATTCCATGTATTAGAAGACTCAAAATAGTAAAATTGTCCATTGATCGATTCAAAGCTATCAAAATCCCAGCAAGGTTTTGAGTACACCTAGACAGACAAATTCTAAAATTTATATAGAAAGGCACTAGAAAAGTAAAAAAGGAACTAGAATAGTAAAAAAAAATCTTAAGATAAGAAAAACTAAATGAGAGGAATCTCTCTACCTGCTAATAAGCCTCCATCAATCAGTGTGGCACTGGTAGAGGGCATGTGTAACATATAGATGAAAGGGAAAGAACGGAAAACACAGAAATCAGTTCAGTTCAGTCGCTCAGTCGTGTCTGACTCTTTGCGACCCCATGAATCCCAGCACGCCAGGCCTCCCTGTCCATCACCAACTCCCACACTTCACTCAGACTCATGTCCATCAAGTCAGTGATGCCATCCAGCCATCTCATCCTGTCATCCCCTTCTCCTCCTGCCCCCAATCCCTCCTAGCATCAGAGTCTTTTCCAATGAATCATCTCTTCGCATGAGGTGGCCAAAGTACTGGAGTTTCAGCTTTAGCATCAGTCCTTCCAATGAACACCCAGGACTGATCTCCTTTAGAATGGATTGGTTGGATCTCCTTGCAGTCCAAGGGACTCTCAAGAGTCTTCTCCAACACCACAGTTCAAAAGCATCAATTCTTCAGCGCTCAGCTTTCTTCATAGTCCAACTCTCATATCCATAAATGACCATGGGAAAAACCACAGCCTTGACTAGACGGACCTTTGTTGGCAAAGTAATGTCTCTGCTTTTGAATATGCTATCTAGGTTGGTCATAACTTTCCTTCCAAGGAGTAAACGTCTTTTCATTTCATGGCTGCAGTCACAATCTGCAGTGATTTTGGAGCCCCAAAAAATAAAGTCTGACACTGTTTCCAATGTTTCCCTATCTATTTCCCATGAAGTGATGGGACCAGATGCCACGATCTTCATTTTCTGAATGTTGAGCTTTAAGCCAACTTCTTCACTCTCTTCTTTCACTTTCATCTTCACTTTCTGCCATAAGGGTGGAGTCATCTGCATATCTGAGGTTATTGATATTTCTCCCAGCAATCTTGATTCCAGTTTGTGTTTCTTCCAACCCAGCATTTCTCATGATGTACTCTGCATAGAAGTTAAATAAGCAGGGTGACAATATACAGCCTTGATGTACTTCTTTTCCTATTTGGAACCAGTCTGTTGTTCCGTGTCCAGTTCTAACTGTTGCTTCCTGACCTGCATACAGATTTCTCAAGAGGTAGGTCAGGTGGTCTGGTATTCCCATCTCTTTCAGAATTTTCCACAGTTTATTGTGATCCACACAGTCAAAGGCTTTGGCATAGTCAATAAAGCAGAAATAGATGTTTTTCTGGAACTCTCTTGCTTTTTCCATGATCCAGTGGATGTTGGCAATTTGATCTCTGGTTCCTCTGGCTTTTCTAAAACCAGCTTGAATATCTGGAAGTTCACGGTTCATGTATTGCTGAAGCCTGGCTTGGAGAATTTTGAGCATTACTTTACTAGCGTGTGAGATGAGTGCAATTGTGTGGTAGTTTGAGCATTCTTTGGCATTGCCTTTCTTTGGGATTGGAATGAAAACTGACCTTTTCCAGTCCTGTGGCCACTGCTGAGTTTTCCACATTTGCTGGCATATTGAGTGCAGCACTTTCACAGCATCATCTTTCAGGATTTGAAATAGCTCAACTGGAATTCCATCACCTCCACTAGCCTTGTTTGTAGTGATGCTTTCTAAGGCCCACTGGACTTCACATTCCAGGATGTCTGGCTCTAGGTGAGTGATCACACCATCGTGATTATCTTGGTCATGAAGATCTTTTTTGTACAGTTCTTCTGTGTATTCTTGCCACCTCTTCTTATTATCTTCTGCTTCTGTTAGGTCCATAGCATTTCTGTCCTTTATTGTGCCCATCTTCACGTGAAATGTTCCCTTGATATCTCTAATTTTCTTGAAGAGATCGCTAGTCTTTCCCATTCTGTTGTTTTCCTCTATTTCTTTGCATTGATCGCTGAGGAAGGCTTTCTTATCTCTTCTTGTTATTCTTTGGAACTCTGCATTCAGATGCTTATATATTTCCTTTTGTCCTTTGCTTTTCACTTCTCTTCTTTTCACAGCTATTTGTAAGGCCTCCCCAGACAGCCATTTTGCTTTTTTGCATTTCTTTTCCATGGGAATGGTCTTGATCCCCGTCTCCTGTACAATGTCATGAACCTCCGTCCATAGTTCATCAGGCACTCTCTCAGATCTAGTCCCTTAAATCTATTTCTCACTTCCACTGTATAATCATAAGGGATTTGATTTAGGGCATACCTGAATGCTCTAGTGGTTTTCCCTACTTTCTTCAGTTTCAGTCATGAACTCCTTATTGCCAAACACAGAAATCAGATGAGATCAGATCAGTCGCTCAGTCGTGTCCGACTCTTTGCGACCCCATGAGTCGCAGCACACCAGGCCTCCCTGTCCATCACCAACTCCCACAGTTCACTCAGACTCACGTCCATCGAGTCAGTGATGCCATCCAGCCATCTCATCCTCTGTCGTCCCCTTCTCCTCTTGCCCCCAATCCCTCCCAGCATCAGAGTCTTTTCCAATGAGTCAACTTTTTGCATGAGGTGGCCAAAGTACTGGAGTTTCAGCTTTAGCATCATTCCTTCCAAAGAAATCCCAGGGCTGATCTCCTTCAGAATGGACTGGTTGGATCTCCTTGCAGTCCAAGGGACTCTCAAGAGTCTTCTCCAACATCACAGTTCAAAAGCATCAATTCTTTGGCGCTCAGCCTTCTTCACAGTCCAACTCTCACATCCATACACGACCACAGGAAAAACCATAGCCTTGACTAGACGGGCCTTTGTTGGCATAGTAACGTCTCTGCTTTTGAATATGCTATCTAGGTTGGTCATAACTTTTCTTCCAAGGAGTAAGCGTCTTTTAATTTCATGGCTGCAGTCACAATCTGTAGTAATTTTGGAGCCCAGAAAAATAAAGTCTGACACTGTTTCCACTGTTTCCCCATCTATTTCCCATGAAGTGATGGGACCGGATGCCATGATCCTCGTTTTCTGAATGTTGAGCTTTAAGCCGCCTTTTCAAAAAACAAATAAAATGAACCTTGACCTAAATCTCACATCTTACACAAAAATTGCTTCAAAATGGATCATAGATTTAAATGTAAGACATAACTATAAAACTTTCAGAAAAAATAAGAAAATCTTCGAACTCTAGGACTAACAAGTTAGACTTATTAACAAAATATCCTCCATAAAAAGAAAATTTGATAAATTGGACCTTGTTGAAATTTAAAATTTTGGTTCTATGAAAAAGCAAAGCTACAGAATGGGAGAATATATTTGAAAAGGGACTAATATCTAGAATATATAAAGAATTATCAAAACTCAACATTAAAAAAAATAAATCAATCTGAAGATCAGAAAAAGATATGAGAAGACATTTTACTGAACAGGATATACAGATGGGAAGTAAGCACATGGAAAGATAGTCACCATCATCAGCTGCCAGGTAAATGCAAATTAAAATCACAGTGAGAGATCACTATAACCAATGAAATTAGTTAAAATAAAAACTAGTGACACACCAACTACTGGGGAAGCAGGTAGAGAATCCAGATCACTCATCCAGACCAATCCAGAAATGGTACAGCCTCTCAGGAAAGCCATGTGACAGCTTCTTTTAAAAACCAAACATGCAATTACCATATGACTCTGTACTCTATCCTAGAGAAATGAAAACTCATGTTCCCACAAAAATATGTATATGGCTTTATATGCAATAGCCTAAACTCTTGAGAGTCCCTTGGACTGCAAGGAGATCCAACCCGTTCATTCTAAAGGAGACCAGTCCTGGGTGTTCATTGGAAGGACTGATGGTAAAGCTGAAACTCTAATACTTTGGCCACCTCATGAGAAGAGTTGACTCATTGGAAAAGACTCTGATGCTGGGAGGGATTGGGGGCAGGAGAAGAAGGGGACAACAGAGGATGAGATGGCTGGATGGCATCACCGACTCGATGGACATGAGTTTGAGTGAACTCCGGAAGTTGGGGATGGACAGGGAGGCCTGGTGTGCTGCAATTCATGGGATTGCAAAAAGTCGGACACGACTGAGCAACTGAACTGAACTGAACTGAAACTGGAATCAGCTCAGGTGAACAGTCCTTCACCATGAAGGCGAAGGTGAAGGACCTGTTGAAGAGGTCCTTCAACATGTGAATGGTTAATCAAAAGGTAATACTTCACACCATTGGACAATACAATCAATACACAGAGGCTGCATAAATCTCCAGAGAGTTACACTGGGCACAAAAAGTCAGTTGCAAAGGCTTATACAATTCCATTCACATAACATTGTTGAAACAACAATTCCTTAGAAATCAGAGGCAAACTAGTGGTTACCAGGGGTTAGGGATTGGAGGTGGGGGAGGTGGTGGCTAGTGGTGGGCTAAGAACACCACCAGGAGAGAAGTTTGGGGTGTCTGCACTGTGCAGGGTCTAGGCTGTGTGGTGCAAACATGAACTTACACAGGTGGTAAAACTGCATAGACGCACACGCGTGTGCGCACATGAGCATGCACACACACTCGACTATATACATGGGCCAAAGATGGCCTGTGTGTATCGGCTTCAAGCTTGTTTATTTCTTCACAGAAGGCTGAGACCCATTAGGTCAAAAGCCCACAGACACCAAACTCCAATTTTCACAGTTTCAATCACTTTAAAAATAGCTCAAAGCAGCAGTGTTTTAGCCATTTAGAAATTGCCTGCGTTACATACTCCTAGTAGCTGTTACCCACTGGTGAAATAAGGCCCAAAGCCACTGCCCTTCTGAGCTCTCTGGCCCAGGGACAGAGTGACATCATGCAGACAGACAGACCCCTCTCAGGCCCCCTTCTCTCCAGGAAGCTCTATCGCTCACCCCTCCTGCCAAGTACTGAACCCCTGTCACAGCCTCCTCACAGACTTCTGCTGGGAGGGGCTTCTTCCACGTGCAGCCCCACCCCAGGGCCACGCAACAGAGCTTGCTGTGTGTCACTGCCTCCCAGGGTCATACCTTGGCCAGCCCAAACGCCCCAGCACCCCCATACACACGCGCATGTGCACGTGTCCACTCGCACCACAAAGGACTACAAGTGACCGGAAATCCGAGCCAGTGGGTCAGAGCAATGCTAATTCACACTGTGTGATATTATCCTATTGTTTCGGAAAATGTTACCCTTGAAGAAAATTGGGTAGAGAGTACAAAGGATGATTATTATTTCTTACAAATTCATGTAAATTTATAATTATCCAAAAAAAAAAACTTTCACTTAAAGAAATTTCTGGCTCCTTGCAAGCTCTGCCCACCCTACTGCCAACGAGGTAAGTGACAGGGTGAGCAGGCCTTTCCTCAGCTGGTGAGATGGACACACATCCTCAGGAGAGCAGCCTGGTATGGACCGCACACACAGGTACACACTCACACACATACACACCTCGACAGCCCCCAGCCAGTGCCCTCTGTCCTCACCTGGTAGGGAAACATCAGCTCAGAGTCCCAGAGCTCTGTGTCTGGGCCTCGGCTCTGTTCCCAGTGTAAGCCACACTGAGCTGCAACTCTCCTCTGCAAACTGGGGCTATGGTTTCACCCTACAGAGTTCTTCCTGGAACACCAGAGACAAGACTATGAAGTAGGTAACAGCATCCCCACTTCACAGACGAGCAACTTGGGGCCAGTAAATCTTATTATTATTAAAACAGCAAACCACACTCATGTGAGAAGAAGGTCTGAAAGTGGAGGGCCAGGGGAGTGGAGGGAGCCGAGGAGGGCAATCCGCATCCCTGCCTTGGCAGGTTCGCCCTTTGTGACTCTTCTCCTCTAATTGCCTGGGTCATCAGTAACCTCCTTGTGGAACCCACGTACGTCAGAACACATTTACATGCATGTGCATACACTCAGCACAGACTGAGTTCTTTGTCTTTGTTAAACAAATGTTTCATTTTTCAAGAATCCAGCTCCACAGTCTACAGGGGGCAGAGTTCCCTGAGCTGTCAGAGAGGTCGAGAGCTACAAAGGGTCTAGGGTGGACCAGTGACCTGGGAAACAGTGGTGGGGGGTGGATAGCAGGGATGGGGCTCACCAGTCATCCCCTTCCCTGGCACACTGTGCCACACCAGAGACCTCCAAGGCACCACGAGAAGAACAGCTGCGCTCTGTGTGCCCAGGGCTAGTCAGTGTGGGTGAGTGGAGATGGGAGGAAACAAGAGGAAGCTTCAGGAGGCCAGCTCCAAAGACTCCAAGCCATGGAGGCAGCAAGCAGCACAAGGGAGGTGGTGGGCAACAGGCACCTCCAGCAAAGGCGTGGTAGAGCTAGTCCTCTTTCTAGAACGGAGTCCAATCCCTTCTCCTGGGCGACAGTCAAGCTGGGCTCAGCACAGGAAGATGGGAAAGCAGAGCTCCCAGGGTAGGGCAGGAACTGACCCCAGGGCGTTCTTTGTGCCAGAGTGAGTGAGTGAGTGAAGTCGCTCAGTCATGTCCGACTCTTTGCGACCCCATGGACTGTAGCCTACAACTCTCCTCTGTCCATGGAATTTTCCAGGCAAGAGTACTGGAGTGGGGTGCCATAATAATCAGAAGCCCAAGCAGCCCAGGTAACACTGCCCTCAAGCACTGACTGAGGGATTGTGTTAAAAATTTTTCGCAAGACGCCCCCATGCCCTTCTCACCAACCCACCATCTTCTGCTTCCTTTAAAGAGAACTTGGGAGGATTGATGCTGGGTCATGGTATGGCTGGGCCATACCACTGCCCAGGAGTGCCCAGAGCTGCACACATAGACAGGAAACAGCTCGAGAGACAGGCTTGGAGAGCCACCCTCATCTATATGCTAATTAGCCCATACAAGAATTACGGGGTTAATTAAGCATCTCGGCCCTCCCTCCATTTTATCTGCCCCTGACACCAGGGCTAGAGGAGGCGATCTCAACCTCTGATCAAATTAGCTGTCCACCGGCTGCTCCACAAGGCGGAGGAACCAGCTCCCAGAGTTAATCATATTTATTTCACAAGGCACCGGGGATTTAAAAAATGATTAGGAATCAAACCCAGGAGCAAACAGCCCCTGAACCTTGTGCTCTCAATTTCCTCCTTGCAAAGAGTGTTTTCTGGCTGCATCCAGGCCACACACTTCCTGCCTGAAGTGGGGTGACCAGCTCCTGACATGAAGGTGGCAGGCTGGTGGAGACTTGGGGTGGGGAGGGGAGGGAGAGACTTCCTCTTACTTTCCTGTGCTCTAGATGCCGCACCCCATGCCTAATACCGTCAGAGGGCTATGGTTTGTTCTGCCCCACTGTGTGGCCTCGGGTAAGTGATTTCAATTCTCTGAGCCTCAAGTTTCTTATTTGTTAAAGAATACAGTATTCACCTAGACATACTATAGGCAGCATGGATGGCCTAGGTAGTAGGCATCAGGGCGTAATGGGCATTATGTCAGTTTTATTCCTTTCCATTTCTCCCCTTGCACCCTAGTCTTGAGTTCCTGTCATTCCACCCATCAAAGTCCAGATCAAAGCTCCCTCCACCGAGTACCTCCCTGATATCTCTATGTAACTCAGCAACAGCCCTGCATGAGCAACAGCCCATGCAAGAGCATGCATCAGTAAATATGTGTTGGGGAAAAAAAACGTGGAAGAAAAGGTGTGACCAAAATGACAAAGTAGGAAGACCCTGAGCTCACCTCCTCCCACAGGCACACCAAAATCACACCTATTTACAGACAAACTATAGATGAGAACAATCTGAAGACTAGCAGAAAAGATCTCCTACAACTAAACATACAAAGGAACTACAGGATAGTTAAGAAGGGTGGAGATACAGTGTAGTCAAGACCCTTATCCCCAGGTTGCAAGCCACAAATAGGAAGACAAGTACAACTGTAGAGGCCCTCCCCAAGGAACAAGGGGCCCAAGCCCCACATCGGGCCCCCCAGCCCAGGGGTGACCCCCAGAGCATTTGACTTTAAAGGCCAGTAGGGCTCTGGAGAAGGAAATGGCAACCCACTCCAGTGTTCTTGCCTGGAGAATCCCAGGGACAGAGGAGCCTGGTGGGCTGCCATCTATGGGGTCGCACAGAGTCGGACACGACTGAAGCGACTTAGCAGCAGCAGTAGCAGCAGCAGGGCTCACATACAAGGACCCCAGAGGGTCATGGAAAACAGAGACTCCACTCTTACAGGGTGCACACAAATCTCACATGCTCCAGGACCCAGGGCAAAAGCAGTAATTTGAAAGGAACCTGGGCCAGACCTACCCGCTGATCTTGAAAGATCTCATGGAGAAGCAAGAGGCAATTGCAGCTCACTGTAGGGGCACAGACACTGGTGGCAGCCCTTGTAGGGAGCTCATTCTACCACCAGGACACGGTGGCTGACAAGTGCCATTGTGCAGCTCCTCTAGCTTATTAGCTCCAGGGGATTACCTGCCCACCAGCAGGTTGGCACAAATCACTGGGCACCCCCCAGGCCAAACAGTCAGCCATTTGGGGATGCAGCCCTGTCTGTGAACAGGCCAGCACCAGGCCCCAGTCCCACTGCACCCACTCAGGGCCTTGCAACCAGCCACTCTGGGACCCAGCCAACCTACCAGAGGGCTGGCACTAATCCCTAGACTCCCAAAGAATAAATCCAACCAAAGATCTGTACTTGGAAAGCTGAAAGTCATTAAAGAAAGAAATTAAAGACAACACAAACAAATAAAAAAATGTACCATAATCATGGATTAGAAGAATTAATATTGTTAAAATGACAATATCACCCAAGGCAATCTACAGATTCCATGCTTCTTCTTCTTGTTCAGTTGCTAAATTGTGTCCGACTCTTTGCAACTCCATAGACTGCAGCACACCAGTCTTCCCTGTCCTTCACTATCTTCTGGAGTTTTCTCAAACTCATGTCCATTGAGTGGGTGATGCCATTCAACTATCTCATCCTCTGTTGTCCCCTTCTCCTCCTGCCTTCAATCTTTCCCAACATCAGGGTCTTTTCCAATGAGTTGGCTCTTTGCATCTGGTAGCAAAAGTATTGTAGCTTTGGTTTGATCTCCTTGCAGTCCAAGGGACTCTCAAGAGTCTTCTCCAGCACTACAATTCAAAAGCATCAATTCTTCAGCACTCTGCCTTCTTTATGGTCCAACTCTCACATCTGTACATGATTACTGGAAAAAAACATAGCTTTGACTATACATACCTTTGTCAGCAAAGTGGTGTCTCTGCTTTTTAATACACTGTCTAGGTTTGTCATAGCTTTTCTTCGAAGGAGCAGGTATCTTTTATTTCTGTGGCTGTGGTCACTGTTCACAGTGATTTTGAAGCCTAAAAAAATAAAATCTGTCATTGTTCCCACTTTTTCTCCATCTATTTGCCCTGAAGTGATGGGACCAGATGCCATGATCTTAGTTTTTTTGAATGTTGAATTTCAAGTCAGCTTTTTCATTCTCCTCTTTCACTTTCATCAAGAGGCTCTTTTTGTTTGTCTTCACTTTCTGCCATTAGAGTGGTATCACTTGCATATCTGAGGTTGTTGATATTTCTCCCAGCAATTTGGATTCCAACTTGTGATTTATCCAGCCCAGCATTTCACATGATGAAATCTGTATATAAGTTAAATAAGCAGGGTAACAGTATACAGCCTTGACATACAGCTTTCCCAATTTGGAACCAGTCCATTGTTCCACGTACTAACTGTTGCTTCTTGACCTGCACACAGGCTTCTCAGGAGGCAGGTAAGGTGGTCTGGTATTCCCATTTCTTTAAGAATTTTCCATAGTTTGTTGTGATCCACACAGTCAGAGGCTTTAGCTTAGTCAATGAAGCAGAGTAGATTTTTTTTTCTGGAATTCCCTCGCTTTTTCTATGATCCAACAGATGTTGGCAATTTGATCTCTGGTTTCCCTGCCTTTCCTAAATCCAGTTTGTACATCTGGAAATTCTTGGTTTATATACTGCTGAAGCCTAGCTTGAAGGATTTTGAGTATTACCTTGCTAGCATATGAAATGAGCACAATTGTACAGAAATTTGAACATACTTTGGCATGGCCTTTCTTTGAGTTTGGAATGAAAACTGACCTTTTCCAGTCTTATGGCCACTGCTGAGTTTTCCAAATTTTTTCTGGCATATTGAGTGCAGCACTCTCATACCATTATCTTTTAGAATTTAAAATAGCTCAGCTGGAATTCCATCACCTCCACTAGTCTTGTTTGTAGTAATGCTTCCTAAGGCTCACTTGACTTCACAATCCAGGATGTCTGGCCCTAGGTGAGTGACCACACCATCATGGCTATCCAGGTCATTAGGTGCAGGGAGCGAGCTCCGCCCGTGGCAAAGGTCATGAGGAAGGAGGCTTGGCATACGCAAAGGCGGGATCAAGCCTCAGGAGTCTCCCTGGAAATTCTCGAGCATCTACCCCCAAAACCAGAGTCTGCCTACTTTCTGCTTTGTGCTTTCACCTCCACCTCAGACTTTACGGGGCGCTGTCCCCCACTACCTCTCTCTGAAAAAAGAGTTAGCTTACAGCTCCAGTTAATAATTCCTGGGTGTGACAGTGTTTCAACCTACAAACTCCTTTGGAAATCCTCTAGCCTGCCTGAATAGGTTTTTCCAGCCACATGTGATTGTTCAGAGCCTCCCAACTGTGAGAGGCATGAGATGTTCTAAACTGTCTAAATACAGATTCCTTTGGGCAGTTAAAAGATTGATTAGAAATTGTATTGGTGAAGGGTTTTTCACTTGTTGGGCCAATGTTTGCTGCTAAGTCTCCATATCCCTTACCTGCTGTGTCCCTGGCAGTGTATTGATTAATATAATTGCTGTAAATAGTAGCTTTAATGTTTGTAACCTGGGGCCCTTGAGTTAATTCTTTTTCTTGTTATAGCCCACCACACCTTTGCTCTGTAGGAATGCAACTTTATCTAATGCTTTTGGAGGGTGGCACTTGACTAATCACCTTTAGAGAAAAATAAGTTTTCTGAAGAGAGGGTCTTAAAATGTTAACAGGCCTCGGGCCAGAAGATGATGCAAATCACCTAAACTTTTGCATATGATAAGTTTGCAAGAAGAAAGCCTGGCTTACTGCATGACTCTACCCCTTCCCCCATTATCCTCTATGCATAACTTAAGGTATAAAAACTACTTTGGAAAATAAAGTGTGGGCCTTGTTCACCGAGACTTGGTCTCCCCATGTCGTTCTTTCTCTCACCTTCTGGCTGAATTATTCAGCCTCTTTTCTCCACTGAATTTCCTCACTGAGCTATCCTTATTCTATTACTCTTCATATCCTTAATTAACGTTTAATTAAGCAGTTGTTTCCTGATCCTCGCTGACGCCATCCCCGCTTCAAATTCCCTGGATCCACCAGAGCTGGACCCCGGCAATTAGGACCTTTTTTTTTTTAACAGTTGTTCTGTGTATCCTTGCCACCTCTTCTTAATCTCTTCTTCTCCTATTAGGTCCTTACCATTTCTGTCCTTTATTGTGTCCATCTTTGCATGAAATGTTCCCTTGGTATCTCCAATTTTCTTGACAAGATCTCTAGTCTTTCCCATTCTATTGTTTTCTTTGCACTGTTCATTGAAGAAAGCTTCCTTATCTCTCCTTGCTATTCTCTGGAACTCTGCGTTCAGTTGGGTATCTCTTTCCCTTTCTCCTTTGCCTTTCACTTCTTTTCTCAGCTATTTATAAGGCCTTCTCATACAACCCCTTTGCCTTGTTGCATTTCTGTTTCCTTTGATTCAGTGCAATCTCTATCAAAATACCAATGGCATTTTTCACAGAACTAGAACAAATAATTCTAAAATTTCCCTGGAAACACAAAACATCCCGAATAATGAAAACAATCTGAGAAAGAAGAACAGAGCTGGAGGTGTCATGCTCCCTGACTTCAGACTACAAAGCTACAGCAATCAAAACAGTATGGTACTGACACAAAAACAGAAAAATTGGTCAGTGGAACAGAATAGGGAGCCCAGAAATAAACCCACACTTATATGGTTAATTATGTACAACAAAGGAGGCAAGAATATAGAATGGAGAAAAGACAGTCTCTTCAACAAGTGGTGCTGGGAAAACTGGACAGCTACATGCAAAAGAATCACCCAGGACTATTTTCTCATACCATAGATACAAATAAACTCAAAATGGATTAAAAACCTTAAATGTAAGACCTGAAACCATAAAAATTCTAGAAGAAAACATAGACAATATACTGTTTGACACTGGTCTTGGCAGTATTTTTTGGCTGTCTCCTCAGGTGAGGGTAACAAGAACAAAAATAAATGAATGGGACTACATCAAGCTAAAAAGTTTTTGCACAGTGAAGGAGACTACCAACAAAATAGAAAGGCCACCTAGTGAATAGGAAAAGATATTTGCAAACAATACATTGATAAGGGGTTAAAATACAAAACATACAAGGAACACAGAAAACTCACCATCAAAAAAATAAACAGCCGAATCAAAACATGAGCAAAGGACCTGAATGGGCATTTTTCCAGAGAAGACATACAGATGGACAACAGGCACATGAGAAGATGGCCAACTAATCATCTGCTGCTGCTGCTGCTACTGCTAAGTCGCTTCAGTCGTGTCCGACCCTGTGCGACCCCATAGGCGGCAGCCGACCAGGCTCCCCCGTCCCTGGGATTCTCCAGGCAAGAACACTGGAGTGGGTTGCCATTTCCTTCTCCAATGCATGAAAGTGAAAAGTGTAAGGGAAGTCGCTCAGTCATAACCGACTCTTAGCGACCTCATGGACTGCAGCCTACCAGGCTCCTCTGTCCATGGGATTTTCCAGGCAAGAGTACTGGAGTGGGGTGCCATTGCCTTCTCCAAACTAATCATCAGGGAAATGCAAATCAAAACCACAATGAGATGTCCTCTCACTCCTGTCAGAGTAGCAATTGTCAAAAAGACAACAAGTGTTGGTGAAGATACGGAGAAAAGGGAGACTTTGTGTACTGTTGGTGGAATGTGAATTGGTACAGCTACTACGGAAAGGAGTATGGAGCTCCTTCAACATTTTTTAAATACAACTACTATACAATCTAGCAATCCCACTTCTGAGTATTTTTCCAAAGAAAACAAAAATACTAATTCAAAAAGATATATGCACCCCTAAGTTCAATGCAGCATTATTTACAACAGCCAAGATGAGGAAGCCATCTAAGCGTCCATCAATAGATGAATGGATAAAGAAGATGTGATATACGCACACACATACAGTAGAATATTACTTAGCCATAAAAAAGAGTGAAATCTTACCTTTTGTAACTACATAGCTGGATTTAGAGGGTATTACCCTAGCAAAATAAGTCAGACAGAGAAAGATAAGTACAGCATGATTTCACTTAAGAATGGAATCCAAAAAACAAAGCAAATGAATAAACATAACAAAACAGAAACAGATTCCTAGATACAGAGAACAAACAGGTTGTTGCTGAGGTGGTGTGGGGAGGCAGACAATGAAAGGGAAAAAAATGTAACTGCATGAGGTGATGAATGCTAATTAACTTGATTGTAGCAATCATTTCACAGTGTATATTTATATGAAACCATCACATTGTACACCTTAAATATATACACTTTTGTCAACTATATCATATCTCTTTAAAGCTGAAAAAAGATTTTTCCGAATGAGCTAAAGGGGCTTAGAGAGAAGACTGTAAGTCATAAGGGCCCACTGAACATCCCTGACAGACACCAATCACCATGGAGCCCATCAGTCAAGTCCATTTATAAATGCAGCCTTCGGGAGAGGCAGCTTGGTAGTGAGAGCAACGAGAGTGGATGCAACATGGATCCCTGACACTCTCCACAGTCCAGACTGAGTTCATATGCGTCAGCCTCATGTCCACTGTAGAGAGTAGCTGTGAAGAGCAAAGATAAGCCCCTCCTCATAGGAGACTGACTCAGGGCATGTGGCAGGCAGAATTCTCACATGGCCCCCAATATTTTCACTCCCCAGGTGTACGTGCCCTCTGGATATAATGGGTATTACTTTCATGATTAGGTTATGTTATTTGGCATAACTGACTGCAAGACTGGGAGATTATCCAGGTTGGCCTAAGTTAATCCCATGAGCCCTTTAAAAGCTGGTGGCAGAAAAGGAAGTCAGAGATTCCAAGCATGAGAAGGATGTCATACGCCTTTGCTGGCTTGAAGATGAAGAAGAAAACATGGCAAAGAGTACAGGTGCCCTTTAGCAGCCAAGAACAGCTGAAACAGCTGACACCAGGAGGGGAGTGGACCACAGTCCTGTAATCACAAGGAACTGAGTTCTACCCACAAGATAAATGAATGAGCAAAAGCCCTAAAGAGATGCTTCTGCAAAAGAAGAAATTCAAATGGCCAACAGCTATGTGAAAAGTGTTCCATATCACCAATCTTCAGGGAACTGCCAATCAAAACCACACTGAGCTGTCACCTTACATCTCTTAGAACGGCTGTTACCAAAAAGACAAAAGGCAAGTGTTAGCAGGGATGTGGGGAAGAGAGAAATCTTGTGCACTGTTGATGGGAATGTAAACTAGTACCTCCACCATGGAAAATAGTATGGAACTACGATGGAACTACCATATGACCCAGTGACCCCACTTCTGTGTACACATCCAAAGACATTGAAATTAGGATTTTCAGAGCTTTTGTACTCCCACACTCATTGCAACATTATTCTCAATAGACACAACATGGAGACCATGTAATATCCTTCAACAGAAAAGGAAGACATACATATGTACAATGGAATATTACTTATCCTTTAAAAAGAAGGAAATCCTGCCCTTTGTTACAAAATGGGTAAACCCGGAAAACATTATGCCTCGTGAAATAGGCCAGATACAGAAAAACAAATACTGCATGGTCTCACTTACATGTGGAACCAAAAATAAATCCATAGAAATCCATAGACACAGAGAGTAGAATGGGGATTACCAGAGTCTAGCAGGGTAGGGGAAATGGGAAATGGAGAGAATGTCAGTCAAAGGATACAAAGTTTAAGTCTTTCAGGATGAGTAATTACTGACATTTAATGTAGAGCTTGGTGAGTGCATGCTCAGTCCCTTCAGTCATGTCTGACTCTTTGCAACCCTATGGACTGTAGCCAACAGGGCCTTCTGTCTGCAGGATTCTCCAGCAAGAATACCGAAGTGGGTTCCTGTGGCCTCCTCCAGGGGATCTTCCCGACCCAGGGGTTGAACCCGCGTCTCCTGGGGCTCTTGCACGAAAAGCATATACTTTACCACTGAGCCACTGGGGACGCCCACGTGTAGCATGGTGCCTGTAGTTAACAATACTATATTGCATAGTTGAAATTCACTGAGGAGAGATCTTAAATCAAACGACACACATACACAAATGATAACTAAATGAGGTGATAGATGTGTTAGCTTGATTGTGGAGGTCATTTAACTATATGTTAGTAGCTCAGTCATAGTCGACTCCACTACCCCATGGACTGTAGCCCACCAAGTTCCCCTGTCCATGGGATTCTCCAGGCAAGAACACTGGAGCAGGTAGCCATTCCCTTTTCCAGGGGATCTTCCTGACCCAGGGATTGAATCCAGGTATCCTGCATTGAAGGCAGATTGCTTACCATCTGAGCCACCAGGGAAACCCCCATTTAACTATATATGTATAGTTAAAGTATAATATGATAATATTATTCATGTGACAATATAATAATATAATTAATATAATAATTATATAGTAATTTAGCTATATGGTTATTCTGTATCAACTATATATTATGTACCAGTTAACCATGTATATATTAAATATAGTTATATATAGTTATATATAAATATATATAGTATATATTTATATACTATATTTATATATTATATAATATAATATAAATATATAATATATATTTTATAGTTTTATATAATATATATTTATATAGTTATATATAAATATATATGTTTATATTATATATATAGTTATATATAACTATATATTTAATATAAAATCTTCATGTTAAAGATCTTAAATATATGCAACCTTAGCAGATCAGATCAGTCGCTCAGTCGTGTCCGACTCTGCGACACCACGAATCGCAGCATGCCAGGCCTCCCTGTCCATCACCAACTCCCGGAGTTCACTGAGACTCACGTCCATCGAGTCCGTGATGCCATCCAGCCATCTCATCCCCTGTCGTCCCCATCTCCTCTTGCCCCCAATCCCTCCCAGCATCAGAGTCTTTTCCAATGAGTCAACTCTTCTCATGAGGTGGCCAAAGTACTGCAACCTTATATGTCAATAAAATGAAGAAAGCAGATTTTTACCCCAGAGCCTCCACAAGAAAATTCAACCTGGCCAAAGTTTTGATTTCACTCTAAGCAAGGACCTCAGCCACACCCATGCACACTGGACTTCTGACTTGCAGAACTGTGAGCTAGTAAAGCTGCAACATTTGTGATAATTTGTTACTTAGCACAGAAAACTTTACAGGAAAGCCAAGCAACAAATGCTCAGGGAATTAATCGGAGGTGAAATAAATTGAATCACATTTCCTCTGATGGAGCAGAGCAGTATCTGCCTTGAATTGAATTCTGCTTTGTTAGACACTGGGGAGAAACACGGGATCCACCGATGTGTTCTTGTCACCACTTATGCAAATCAGAAAATTCTTGCTATGCTCTAAGTAAACTAGAATTGGTCCTGACGACTTCACCCAGTGCTGCTAATAGATTTTCCGGAAGAGGCAGGAGACAGCCCCCTCAGTGTCTCTGACCATGCCGGGGGTGGGCACATGACAGAAGGGGGAGGGGAGGGTTTGGCTTCTTTACAAAGCTTCTTGGACATTCTTTACACTTTCTCCTTTACAAAGCTTCAGACTTCCTGCCATTGAAAGTGTCCATTAAGCGGCACATTTTTAGTTCTGGTCCCTGCTGCCAGGGATGCCATCAGGCTATTAAAAAGCTCTCCACTCCAGTTTGTGCTTAACTTGCACACACAGGCTGTGTTCTGTTGGAGAGGACAGGTCTTGGGTAGTGGGTGCCAGGGCTCACATCACCAGCCCAATGCCCAGCACTGTGAGGCACCAACAGACAATTTGTACACTGTGAATGCCTAGAAAGCCAGCAAACCCCAATGTACAATAATTAGGCAGTAAGCCTCTGAGCTGCCACAGGCTGGAGAAGGAAGAGCTTAGGAGGTATGGTGGCAGCCACGGCCCTTCCTCATTGCGTGCATTTCCCTCCAGACCTGTAGGGAAACGTACAAGATTGATCACATTCGTCACTGGCGCTCCTTCACACTGCTCCAATAAAATGTCATCAATGGATTCTTTTTAATATATAAATCCAAAAGTACCGAGAAAATGAGAGAGGAGACAGCAGCAGATACAAAGCTGTGGTACATTTTGGGATCTAGAAAAATGGAAGGAGAAGTGTAACTGACCCAGAAGAGCTTGGGAGGATGCCCTGGATGAAGCACAGAGGCTGTGCCAAGGGCAAGTGGTGGCTGGCCCCAAATAACCCCGGCAGGACCCAGACTAGGGAGGCCTGGGGTGCACCTGAGGGCTAGGAGGAAGCAAAATTTACTATCCCAAGTGGGCCACCTTGGGGAGTGGGCCATTCCTAATTATGTCATGACAACAGATACAACCCAGTTTGGCCTAGTGAGGAGAATGCTAGAACTGATGAAGGTCTATGAGACTCAGGGCCTGTCCAACACCTCTTAAAGCCAGCAATTCTTCACCCCTCCAAAGTCAGGACATCAGAGGTTTGTTTCCTGGAGGAATTGAGCCAGAGGCTCCAGACTGAGGGAACCAAGCACAAAGGAGGTGGGGTGTGAAGTGCAGAAAAGAAATAGAATGAGAAGGAAGTGTACACTCAAAAGTGTGCACCGGAGGTGGGACCACTGCCTCCCAGCCCCAATCTGACCACCACTCCACCCCCTGGCTCAAGAAAAGCATCCCAGGGTCTGATGTTTGGGGATCCCCAGTGGATGATAAGATCTGGTCACCACCTGTTCATTACATACCAAAGCCTCACGCTACAAGCCCCATCTGTATCCTAGGGGCTTCCTACTCACTTCGAGCACTTCATTCTTTTTTTTAATAACCTTTTTTATTATTGAAATATAGTTTATTTACAATGTTGTGTTAGTCTGTGGTGCACAGCCAAGTGATTCAGTTATAATATGCATATTCTCTTTCAGATTATTTTCCATTATAGGTTATTAGAAAATATCGAATATAGCTCCTGATGCTATTCAGTATGTCCTTCTTAGTTATCTGTTTTATATATAGTAGTATGTATCTGCTACTCCCAAATTCCTAATTTATCCCCCACCCCTTCTTTCTCCTTTGGTAGCCATAAGTTTGCTTGTTTGTTTGTTTTTTCTGTTTGTGAGTGTGTTTCTATTTTATAAATAAGTTCATTTGTATCATACTTTAGATTTCACATATAAGTGATATCATTGGAAAAGACCCTGATGCTGGGAAAGATTGAAGGCAAAGGAGAAGCAGGGAGCAGAGGATGAGACAGTTAGATAGCATCACCAACTCAGTGGACATGAATCTGAGCAAACTCCAGGAGATAGCGGAGCACAGAGAAGACTAGAGTGCTGTAGTCCATAGGGTCGCAGAGTCAGACACAAATTAAGTGACTGAACAACAAGTGATATCGTATGATATTTGTCTTTGACTTACTTCACTTAGTATGATAATCTCTAAGTCCATTCATGTTGCTGAAAATGGCATTATTTCATTCTTTTTTTATAGCTAGCAGAAGCAGTACTACATTGTATATATGTACCACATCTTTTTATCCATTCATCAAAAACATTTGTTTTGCTTCCAAGTCTTGGCTATTGTAAATAGGAACACTCCATTCTTCCATTCTTAAATATGAATTGACAGCTGGCAGTCACCAAACACTGAGGCAATCCCCTAACATAGAAACAATGAAACCAAAATGGAAAAAAAAAAAAGAGGAAAAATGTAAGTCAGAAAGATATTTCAGGTATTGAACAATAAGAGTTCTTATGGTGGCTCAATGGTAAAGAATTTACAGCAATGCAGGAGATGCAGAGATGTGGGTACAATCCCTGGGCCAGGGAGATCCTCTGGAGGAGGAATTGGCAACCCACTCCAGTAATCTCTTGCCCAGAAAACTCTCATGGACAGAGGAGCCTGGCAGGCTACAGTCCATGAGATTGCAAAAGAGTTGGACATGATTAAGAGACTAAAAAAACAAGAGAAAAGTAACAGATGCATGAAGAACTCTTGGAAATTAAGATCATGATGGCTGAAATAAGTAGAACAAAATGACAAAGAGTATAGCAAAAAAGAGATGAAAATAGAAGAGAAAAGGTAAGAAACTTAACTACCACACAATTGCACTCATCTCACACTCTAGTAAAGTAATGCTCAAAATTCTCCAAGCCAGGCTTCAGCAATACATGAACCGTGAACTTCCAGATATTCAAGCTGGTTTTAGAAAAGCCAGAGGAACCAGAGATCAAATTGCCAACATGCAATGGATCATCGAAAAAGCAAGAGAGTTCCAGAAAAACATCCATTTCTGCTTTACTGACTATGCCAAAGCCTTTGACTGTATGGAAAATTCTGAAAGAGATGGGAATACCAGACCACCTGACCTGCCTCTTGAGAAATTTGTATGCAGGTCAGGAAGCAATAGTTAGAACTGGACAAGGAACAACAGACTGGTTCCAAATAGGAAAAGGAGTACATCAAGGCTGTATATTGTCAGCCTGCTTATTTAACTTCTATGCAGAGTACCTCATGAGAAACGTTGGGCTGAAAGAAGCACAAACTGGAATCAAGATTGCTGGGAGAAATCTCAATAACCTCAGATATGCAGATGACACCACCCTTATGGCAGAAAGTGAAGAAGAACTGAAGAGCCTCTTGATGAAAGGGAAAGAGGAGAGTGAAAAAGTTGGCTTAAAGCTCAACATTCAGAAAACTAAGATCATGGCATCTGGTCCCATCACTTCATGGCAGATAGATGGGGAAACAGTGGAAACAGTGGCTGACTTTACTTTTCTGGGCTCCAAAATTACTGCAGATGGTGATTGGAGCCATGAAATTAAAAGATGCTTACTCCTTGGAAGGAAAGTTATGACCAACTTAGACAGCATATTAAAAAGCAGAGACATTACTTTGCCAACAAAGGTCCGACTAGTCAAGGCTATGGTTTTTGCAGTGGTTATGTATGGATGTGAAAGTTAGACTATAAAGAAGGCTGAGTGCCGAAGAATTGATGCTTTTGAACCGTGGTGTTGGAGAAGACTCTTGAGAGTCCCTCAGACAGCAAGATAATCCAACCAGTCCATCCTAAAGGACATCAGTCCTGGGTGTTCATTGGAAGGACTGATGTTGAAGCTGAAACTCCGATACTTTGGCCACCTGAGGCGAAGACCTGACTCATTTGAAAAGACCCTGATGCTGGGAAAGATTGAGGGCAGGAGGAGAAGGGGGCAACAGAGGATGAGATGGTTGGATGGCATCACCGACTCAATGGACATGGGTTTGGGTTGACTCTGGGAGTTGGTGATGGACAGGAAGGCCTGGTATGCTGCAATTCATGGGGTCACAAAGAGTTGGACGTGACTGAGCAACTGAACTGAACTGAACTGAAGAAACTTAACAGATCAATTCAGAAAATTCACAGTCTAACTATATGATACAGAAATAGAGAATAAAAAAGACAGGAGAGGGAAATTGTCAATGATATAATAGTAAAATTTTCCCAGGTTGTCTTAGTCCACTCTGACCACTATAACAAAAAATACCTTTAACTGAATGGCTTATAATCAACAAACATTTCTTTTGCACATTTTGGAGGCTGGGAAGTCCAAGTTCGTGGTGCTGGCAGGTTCAGTGTCTGGGGGAGCCTGCTTCCTGGTTCACTGACATCTGCCTTCTAGCTCTCTGGAGTCTCTTTTATAAGGGCTCTAATCCCATTCATGAGGGCTCCACCCTCAAGATATAGCATTTCCCAAAGTTTGCACCTCCTAATACCATCACATTGCAGGTAGGTTTCAACACATGTATTTTAAGGAGACAAATTTCAGTCCATAGCACAGATCATAAGGTTAGGATTGACAGGGCCCACTGGGTGCCCAGCACAAGAGAAGAAATACCACCTGCACAAACACCCATCATTATAACCTCTTAGAATATCAAGAAGAAAGAGTAGATGCTCAGAGCTTCCAGAATGAGAAAAAAAGAAAGTTTCTCATAAAGAAATTAAAATGGTGTTCAAATTTTCAACAATGAAATCAGAAATTAGAAGATAATGGAGCAATGCCTTCCAAATCTCCCAGGTGAAAAAACCTGTTTAATCTAGGATTGTATATCCAGCTGTACAATATTTGTGTTGCTCTCCCAACCTACAATTTTTTATTTATTTTTTTTTTGGTAGAGGTTGAACAGTAAAACTCAATTTCCCAGACTTTCTCACAGCCGGGGTCCTAGATATAAATTATGTTCTGTGTTGGAGGGAGCTCATTCTCACCCAGGTTCTGGCAGTGAGTCTTGGTTAAAGGGTCATTTTCCTTTAAGAGTTTCCCAGATTCCTTCCTGCTGCTACGTTGGTGGGACACCAAGCCGTGACAGTGGTAGAGGTGACTTTGAGCCTGGATGGAAGAACTGAGGGCCTGTTTATCCTCTTGCTCCAGGGGGTCCAGAGGCTGCTGCCATAGCAGCAGGACCACCAGACTCTGACTGCTGCTTCCAGAGGCTGCCTCAGGGGAACAGCTGCCTCGTGGGCTCTTCTATATTATTCTGAAAATCATTCCAAGCAGATCCATATAGCAATTGCTTCTTTAGTCCTTCCAACATTTGTGTGAACTCTTACAATGAATTCTGTTTCTTGAATATATATCTGCTAAACTGCCAGCAAGTGTGAGGCCGTGGTGGAGCAGGTCAGTGATGCTTGGTCCCGATGGCTCACTCCAGTCCCAGGGCACAGACTGCTATGCACTTGGCTCCCAGTGACGCACACCACAATGGTCTCCTGGCAACCACACTCAAACAGACAGAACCCCTGGAGTTGTTTCCCCTAGACCCCATCCCTGCCTATGGGGGTAATTTCCACTCCAGAGCTGCTGCTCGGTCTGACACTGGCATCTCTCTGTCCTGCTTTCTTTTCTCGTTCTCCTATTTATCCCACTCCTTTCCCAGTTTCTCCTGGGACTATCATCCTAATGACTCATTTTCACACACACCCATGTTTCAGAGTCTTTTGGGAAGAAATATTTTTCAGATGTTCAGGGACCCTAAGAATTTACTTCTGATAGCTTAGGAAGCTATGAGGGGACATGCTTCAGCAAAACAATGGTGTAAAGCAGGAAAGGAAGCTGTGAAACCCAATTATCCATACAGAGCATGAGGTCTAGAGAGAAGCTAAGAACCAGAAAGTCCTCCTGGGAGGGCCCCAGAGTATGGAAAGTGATAGAAAGTCAATTTGACTCTTTGGAAAATATTGATTCACATAAAAACTGACCTGGTAAACCATTTAGGAAAAATAAATATAGGTACATAGGAAACCAAATAAATGGAAAATAGGCAGGCATTAACTCCAGGAAACATCGCCATAGTCTACTTCACTTAGCAGTAAGCAAAATTTACTGTCATAGTAACATAAACACTGACGATCAATTTAACCAAAGTGAAAGTGTTAGTTGCTCAGTCGTGTCTGACTCTTTGTGACCATGGACAGCAGCCTGCCAGGCTCCTCTGCCCGTGGAATCCTCCAGGCAAGAATACTGAAGTGGGTTGTCATCCCCCTCCGGGGGATCTTCCCAACCCAGGGATCAAACCTGGGTCTCCTGCATTGCAGGCAGAGACTTTACCAACTGCACCACCAAGGAAGAGCTGCAATTTAACCCAAAGTTGGGACGAAAGTATAGTGAAGGATGGGGGATGGGGGAAGGGCCAATGCTGAGAGACCTGTGGAGGTCAATCACCACTCTCTACTGCAGTCAACAGACAACATTTAAATTGATTAATGAAGAAATAACAGGATCAAAGATGGCAAATAGGACAGGGAGATCACTTTCTCCCCCACAAATTCATCAGAAGATCATTTGAATGCTGAGCAAACTCCACAAAACAACTTCCGGATGCTGGCAGAGGACATCAGGCACCCAGAAAGGCAGCCCATTCTCTTCAAAAGGAGGTAGGACAAAATATAAAAGACAAAATGAGAGACAAAAGAGGGGTGGAGACCCGTCCTAGGGAGGGAGTCATAAAAGAGAAGTTTCCACATAGTAGGAAACCCTCTCACAGGTGGGTATGTGGGGAGTTTTGGAATCTCAGAGAGCAACATAACTGGGAGGGGGGGAAAAAAACCCACAGAATAAACACCTAACCTCAACTGTCAGAAGAGAAGTAGCCCAGAGGTTGGCATCTACCACCAGCAAGCAGGGGCTGGACGGGGAGGCATGGGCTGCATAATCGGCTGCATAATGGGCTCTTAAGGTAAGGACCAAGCCTGAAAGCCCTGGGGACAATATGAGGGAGCTAACGCAAGATAGCAACCCAAACTGGGGGATTGCCAGAGAGAAAAAACAGAGAACTTTCCCACAAAGGGCTCTGACGTGAAGCCTGGCCCGCTCACAGAACAAAGGACTGAGCAAACACCAAAGGAGAGCTAGTCGACTGCGTACAGGCCCCTCCCCCACCAGAGGAAGAGAGGCAGGCGGGTGACAGCCAGAGCTGGAAGGCAAGGGGCTGCTCCAATCTCAGCCCCAGAGACAGGCATCCTCCATCAAACTGAGCGGGTTTCCAGTTGCTAGTCACGTCTTCCTGGGATCCTGGATTGTTGACATCTTCCAGGAGGGTCACAGCCTGAGATCAGCCCCCCAGAGGAGACACAGAGCACACCTGAGACGGCGCACTTGCAGCTCATCTGGGAAACCGAGCAGCCGGGAGTGGGGAGGTGAGTAAGACGCACTGCCCACCTAGGACAGTGTGCTCACCAAACACCTGGCCACCTGAGCTGCTCGTACCTGGGAAAGACACAAAACACACATCCAACCGAGTCTGTGCCCTTGTGAGGGATCTTAGACCTCTGTGAGTGCCTTAGACCTGGGAAGTGCACGAAACACAGGGCCTGCTTTGGACAGTGCCTCTGCATAGCACCCTGGAGCCTGAGCAGTGTAGATCCAGGAAGCACAAGCTGCCTTGAGCTGGGACAAACCCAGTGGGGTCCTACACTGTGAGCACTCCCCACACACACCAGCGATATTTGTTTGCAGTGTCCCTCCCTCCCCACAACCCAACTGAACAAGTGAGCCTAAATAAGTGACCACCTTTGCCCCCTTACATCAAGGTGGAAATTAGACCCTGAAGAGACTTGCAAACAGAGGAAGCCAAAATAAACAAAGAAGAGGGAACCGCTCTGGAAGTCATAGGTGCAACAGATTAAAACCCTGTAGTCAACATTGACTAAGCATTGGAGGGGGTTTATAGACCTTGAGAACAAGTACAAGTACAAGGAAATATCTGAAACTGAACTGACCCCACGCTGCCCACAACAACTCCAGAGAAATGCCTAGATATATTTTTACTATTATCACTTTTTAAGTTTTTTTAAAGTTCTTTATTACTCCTTTAATTTTCATTTGTATAACCTATTATTACCTTGCCAAAAAAAAAAAGTCCCTAGTTTTAAAGCAAATTTCATATATATTTTTTTATCATTTTTGTGATTGATTTTGTTTTGTATTTTTAATATTTTTTTTGAGAGTCTAACCTCTATTCTAGAATTTTAATCTGCTTTTTGGTATTTGTTATCAATTTTGTACCTTTAAGAATCTAATCTTCAGTATCCATTTTCACTTAGGGGTGTGATTACTGGCTTGATTGCTCTCTCCCCTTTTGATTCTCCCACTTCTCCCCCAGGTCACGTCTATCTCCTCCCTCCCCCTTCTCTTCTCCACTTCATTCTGTGAATCTTTCTGGGTGTTCCAGGCTGTGGAAAACACTTAGGGAACTGATTACTGGCTAGATTGGTCTCTCCACTTTTGACTCCCCCTCTTCTCCTCCTGGTCACTTCTATCTCCCTCCTCCCTCTTCTCTTCTCCATGTAACTCTGTGAACCTCTCTGGGTGTCCCTCACTGTGGAGAATTGTTTCACCATTAACCTAGTTGTTTTATCATCTGTGATGTATGGATGAAGAAGTCTTGAGGTTATTGTAAGAATAAGACTGAAAGCCAGAGGCAGGAGGCTTAACTCCAAAACTTGAGAACATCAGAGAACTCCTGATTTCAGGGAATATTAATAGACAAGAGCTCACGCTAAAGCCTCCATACTTAGACTGAAACCAAGCTCCACTCAGGAGCCAACAAGTTCCAGAGCAAGACATTCCATGCTAATTCCCCAGCAATGCAGAACACAGCCCTGAGTATTAAAAGACAGGCTGCCCAAAGCCTTGTCAAACCCATAGACACCCCAAAAGTCACTATTGGACACTTCAGTGCACTCCAGAGAGAAGAGATCCAGCGCCACCCACCAGAACACAGACTCAAGTTCCCCTAACCATGAAACGTTGACAAGCCACTAGTCCAACCCCACCCACAGGGAGAAGGCTCCAAAATAAAGAGGAAGCATGAACTTCCAGCCTACTGAAAGGGTACCCCAAATACAGCAATCTAAACAAAATGAAAAGGCAGAGAAATATTCAGCAGGTAAAGGAACATGATAAATGCCCACCAAACCAAACAAAAGAGGAGGAGATAGGGAGTCTACCTGAAAAATAATTCAGAATAATGATAGTACAGGTGATCCAAAATCTTGAAAACAAAATGGAGTTACAGATTAATAGACTAGAGACAAGGACTGAGAAGATGCAAGAAATGTTTAACAAGGACCTAGAAGAAATAAAGAAGAACCAATCAATAATGAATAATGCAATGTGGTGGTTTAGTTGCTAACTTGTGTCTGACTCTTGCGACCCCATGGACAATAGCCTGCCAGGCTCAGAAAAGGGGGGCATGAGAAAATACTTGAGGAGATAATAGTTGAAAACTTTTCATAAAATGGGGAAGAAAATAGCCACCCAAGTCCAAGAAACCCAAAGAGTCCCAAACAGGATAAACCCAAGTTGAAACACCCCAAGACACATATTAATCAAACTACTGCTGCTGCTGCTCAGTCACTTCAGTCTTGTCCGACTCTGTGCGACCCCATAGACGGCAACCCACCAGGTTCCCCCGTCCCTGGGATTCTCCAGGCAAGAACACTGGAGTGGGTTGCCATTTCCTTTTCCAATGCATGAAAGTGAAAAGTGAAAGTGAAGTCTCTCAGTCGTGTCCGACTCTTAGCAACCCCGTGGACTGCAGCCCACCAGGCTCCTCCATCCATGGGATTTTCCAGGCAAGAGTACTGGAGTAGGGTGCCATTGCCTTCTCTGATTAATCAAACTAGTGAAGATCAATGCAAAGAACAAATATTAAAAGCAGCAAGGGAAAAGCAACAAATAGCACACAAGGGGATCCCCATAAGGATAACAGCTGATCTTTCGATAGAAACTCTTCAGGCCAGAAGGGACAGGCAGAAAATACCTTAAGTGATGAAACAGAAAAACTTACAACTCAGATTACTATACCCAGAAAGGATCTCATTCAAATATGAAGGAGAAATCAAAAGCTTTACAGACAAGCAAAAGATAAGAGAATTCAGCACCACCAAACCAGCTCTTCAACAAATGCTAAAGGTTCTTCTCTAGACAGGAAACACAGGAAGAGTTTATAAACTCAAACCCAAGACAACAAAGTAAATGGCAATGGGATCATACTTATCAATAATTACCTTAAATGTAAATGGGTTGAATGCCCCCAACCAAAAGACAAAGACTGGCTAAATGGATACAGAAACAAGACCCCTATACATGCTGTCTACAAGAGACCCACCTCAAACCTAGGGACACATACAGACTGAAAGTGAAGAGTGGGAAAAAGATATTTCATGCAAATGGAGACCAAAAGAAAGCAGGAGTAGCAATACTCATATCAGATAAAGTAGACTTTGAATTAAAGACCATGAAAAGAGACAAAGAAGGACACTAATCAAAGGATCAAAACAAGAAGATATAACAATTGTAAATATGTATGCACCCAACATAGGAGCACCTCCATACGTAAGGCAAATGCTAACAAGTATGAAAGGGGAAATTAACAGTAACATAATAGCAGTGGGAAACTTTAATACCACACTCACATCTATGAATAGATCAACCAAACAGAAAATTAGCAAGGAAACACAAACTGTAAATGATACAATGGGCCAGTTAGACATAGTTGATATCTATAGGACATTTCACCCCCAAACAATAAATTTCGCTTTTTTCTCAAGTGCATACTGAACAATCTCCAGTATAGATCACATCCTAGGCCATAAATCTAGCCTTTGTAAATTCAAAAAAAATTGAAATCATTTCAAGCATCTTTTCTGATCACAATGCAGTAAGATTAGATGCCAACTACAGGAAAAATAAACTATTAAAAATACAAACATATGGAGGCTAAACAACATGCTTCTGAATAACAAACAAATCACAGAAGAAATCAAAATATGCATAGAAACAAATTAAAATTAAAACACAACAACCCAAAACCTATGGGATTCAGTAAAAGCAGTGCTAAGGGGAAGGTTCATAGCAATACAAGCTTACCTCAAGAAACAAGAAATCAAATAAATAACCTAACTAGAAAAAGAAGAAATGAAAAACCCCAGGGTTAGTAGAAGGAAAGAAACCATAAAAATTAAAGCAGAAATAAATGAAAAAGAAACAAAGAAGACTGCAGCAAAAATCAACAAAATTAAAAGCTGGTTCTTTGATAAGATAAATAAAATAGACAAACCATTAGCCAGACTCATCAAGAAAAAAAGGGAGAAGAATCAAATCAACAAAATTAGAAATTAAAATGGAGAAATCACAACAGACAACACAAAAATACAAAGGATCATAAGAGACTATGATCAGCAACTATATGCCAATAAAATGGACAACTTAGAAGAAATGGATGCATTCTTAGAAAAGTATAACCTTCCAAAACTGAACCAGGAAGAAACAACATCTTAACTGACCCATCACAAGCATGGAAATCAAAACTGTAATCAAAAATCTTCCAACAAACAAAAGCCCAGGACCAGATAGCGTAACATGTGAATTCTATCAAAAAGTTAGAGAAGAGTTAACACTTATTCTACTCAAACTCTTCCAGAAAATTGCAGAGGAGGGTAAACTCTCAAACTCATTCTATGAGGCTGCTGCTGCTGCTGCTAAGTCAAATCAGTCGTGTCCGACTCTGTGCGACCCCATAGACAGCAGCCCACCAGGCTACCACCACTCTAATACCAAAACCAGAAAACGATATCACAAAAAAAGAAAACTACAGGCCAATATCACCGATGAACATAGATGCAAAAATCCTCAACAAAACTCTAGCAAACGGAATCTTCAGTTCAGTTCAGTTCAGTCGCTTAGTCGTGTCCGACGCTTCGCGACCCCATGAATCGCAGCACGCCAGGCCTCCCTGTCCATCACCAACTCCCGGAGTTCACTCAGACTCACATCCATCGAGTCAGTGCTGCCATCCAGCCATCTTATCCTCTGTCGTCCCCTTCTCCTCCTGCCCCCAATCCCTCCCAGCATCAGAGTCTTTTCCAATGAGTCAACTCTTCGCATGAGGTGGTCAAAGTACTGGAGTTTCAGCTTCAGCATCATTCCCTTCAAAGAAATCCCAGGGCTGATCTCCTTCAGAATGGACTGGTTGGATCTCCTTGCAGTCCATGGGACTCTCAAGAGTCTTCTCCAACACCACAGTTCAAAAGCATCAGTTCTTCGGTGCTCAGCTTTCTTCATAGTCCAATTCTCACATCCATACATGAGCACTGGAAAAACCATAGCCTTGACTAGACAAACCTTTGTTGGCAAAGTAATGTCTCTGCTTTTGAATATGCTATCTAGGTTGGTCATAACTTTCCTTCCAAGGAGTAAGCGTCTTTTAATTTCATGGCTGCAGTCACCATCTGCAGTGATTTTGGAGCCCAGAAAAATAAAGTCTGACACTGTTTCCACTGTTTCCCCATCTATCTGCCATGAAGTGATGGGACTGGATGCTATGATCTTCGTTTTCTGAATGTTGAGCTTTAAGCCAACTTCTTCACTCTCCACTTTCACTTTCATCAAGAGGCTTTTGAGTTCCTCTTCACTTTCTGCCATAAGGGTGGTGTCATTTGCATATCTGAGGTTATTGATATTTCTCCTGGAAATCTTGATTCCAGCTTGTGTTTCTTCCAGTCCAGCGTTTCTCATGATGTACTCTGCATAGAAGTTAAATAAGCAGGGTGATAATATACAGCCTTGACGTACTCCTTTTCCTATTTGGAACCAGTCTGTTGTTCCATGTCCAGTTCTAACTGTTGCTTCCTGACCTGCATACAGATTTCTCAAGAGGCAGGTCAGGTGGTCTGGGATTCCCATCTCTTTCAGAATTTTCCACAGTTTATTGTGATCCACACAGTCAAAGGCTTTGGCATAGTCAATAAAGCAGAAATAGATGTTTTTCTGGAACTCTCTTGCTTTTTCCATGATCCAGCAGATGTTGGCAATTTGATCTCTGGTTCCTCTGCCTTTTCTAAAACCAGCTTGCACCTCAGGAAGTTCACAGTTCAAGTATTGCTGAAGCCTGGCTTGGAGAATTTTGAGCATTACTTTACTAGCATGTGAGATGAGTGCAATTGTGCAGTAGTTTGAGCATTCTTTGGCATTGCCTTTCTTTGAGATTGGAATGAAAACTGACCTTTTCCAAAAGATCATACATCATAACCAAGTGGGCTTTATCCCAGGGATTCAAGGATTCTTCAATATTTGCAAATCAATCAATGTGATACACCACAGTAACAAATTGAAAGATAAAAACCATATGATTATCTCAATAGATGCAGAGAAAGCCTTTCACAAAATTCAACACCCATTTATGATCAAAACTCTCCAGAAAGCAGGCATATAAGGAACATACCTTAACATAATAAAAGCCATATATGAGAAACCCCCAGCAAACATTATCCTCAATGGCAAAAAACTGAAAGCATTTCCCCTAAAGTCAGGAAGAAGACAAGGGTGCCCACTCTCACCACTGCTATTCAACATAGCTTTGGAAGTTTTAGCCACAGCAATCAGAGAAGAAAAAGAAATAAAAGGAATCCAGGTTGGAAAAGAAGTAAAACTCTCTGTTTGCAGATGACATGATCCTCTACATAGAAAACCCTAAAGACACCACCAGAAACTATTAGAGCTAGTCAGTGAATGCACTAAAGTTGCAGATATAAAATTAACACACAAAAATCCCTTGCATTCCTATACACTAACAATGAGAAAACAGAAAGAGAAATTAAGGAAACAATCCCATTCACCACTGTGATGAAAAGAATAAAATACTTAGGAAAAAATCTACCTAAAGAAACAAAAGACTATAGAAAACTATATAGAAAACTATAAAACACTGATGAAAAATCAAAGATGACACAAATAGATGGAGAAACATACCATGTTCATGGATCGGAAGAATCAATACAGTGAAAATGAGTATATTACCCAAAGCAATCTACAGATTCAATGCAATCCCTATCAAGCTGCTGCTGCTGCTGCTGCTGCTAAGTCGCTTCAGTCATGTCTGACTCTGTGCGACCCTATGGACAGCAGCCCACCAGGCCCCTCTGTCCATGGGATTCTCTAGGCAAGAATACTGGAGTGGGTTCCCATTTCCTTCTCCTCCCCATCAAGCTACCAATGGTATTTTTCACAGAACTAGAACAAATAATTTCACAATTTTGTATGGAATTACAAAAAACCTCAAATAGGCAAAGCAAACTTGACAAAGAACAGAACTGGAGGAATCAACCTGCCTGACTTCAGGCTCTACTACAAAGCTACAGTCATCAAGACAGTATGGTACTGGCACAAAGACAGAAATATGGATCAATGGAACAAAATAGAAAGCCCAGAGATGAATCCACTCACCTATGGACACCTTATCTTTGACAAAGGAGGCAATAATATACAATGGAGAAGACAATCTCTTAACAAGTGGTTCTGGGAAAACTCGTCAACCACGTGTAAAAGAATGAAACTAGAACACTTTCTAACACCATACACAAAAATAAACTCAAAATGGACTAAAGATCTAAATGTAAGACCAGAAACTATAAAACTACTAAAGGAAAACATAGGCAAAACACTTTCTGACATAAATCACAGCAAGATCCTCTATGACCCACCTCCCAGAATAATGGAAATGAGAGCAAAAATTAACAAGTGGGACCTAATTAAACTTAAAAGCTTTTGAACAACAAAGGAAATTATAACCAAGGTGAAAAGACAGCCTTCAGAATGGGAGAAAATAATAGCAAACAAAGCAACTGACAAAGAATTAATCTTAAAAATATACAAGCAGCTGCCACAGCTCAATTCCAGAAAAATAAATGACCCAATCAAAAAATGAGCCAAAGAACTAAACAGACAGTTCTCTGAAGACATACAGATGGCTAACAAACACATGAAAAGATGCTCAACATCACTCATTATTAGAGAAATGCAAATCAAAACCACAATGAGGTACCATTTCATGCCAGTCAGAATGGCTGTGATCCAAAAGTCTACAAGCAATAAATGCTGGAGAGGGTGTGGAGAAAAGGGAACCCTCTTACACTGTTGGTGGGAATGCAAACTAGTACAGCCACTATGGAGAACAGTGTGGAGATTCCTTAAAAAACTTGTAATAGAACTGCCATATGACCCAGCAATCCCACTACTGGGCATACACACTGAGGAAACCAGAATTGAAAGAGACACGTGTACCCCAGTGTTCATCGCAGCACTGTTTATAATAGCCAGGACATGGAAGCAACCTAGATGTCCATCATCAGACAAATGGATAAGAAAGCGGTGGTACATATACACAATGGACTATTACTCGGCCATTAAAAAGAATACACTTGAATCTGTTCTAATGAGGTAGATAAAACTGGGGCCTATTATACAAAGTGAAATAAGTCAGAAAGAAAAATACTAATACAGTATATTAATGCATATATACTGAATTTAGAAAGATGGTAACAATGACCCTATACGCAAGACAGCAAAAGAGACACAGACATAAAGAACATACTTTTGGATTCTGTGGGATAAGGCAAGGGTGGGATGATTTGAGAGAATAGCATTGAAACATGTATATTACCATATGTGAAATAGATGACCAGTCCAAGTTCGATGAATAAAACAGAGCACTCAAAGCTGGTGCACTGGGACAACCCAGAGGGATGGAATGGGGAGGGAGGTGGGACGGGGGTTTGGGATGGGGGACACATGTACACCCGTGGCTGATTCATGTGAATGTATGGCAAAAACCACTAAAATATTGTAAAGTAATTAGCCTCCAATTAAAATAAATTAATTAATTTTAAAAAATTAAAATAAATAACAGGATCAGCACATTATTTAGAAATATGAAAGTAAACACCACTGTGAGCATTATAAGCAGAAATCTATTTGACATGAATTCACCTAAGCCCTATTACATTCAAAAAGATACCACATAGCTTCTGATGGAAGACACACAAACATACATACACACCCCACACAATGAAATGAGGATGGAGGGATAAGACCAGAGCCATGGAGGAAGCAGAGTGGCGGCTGGTTCATTGGGCACAGAGGCAGGTATAGATGCCCTTTCCTGGGGGGCCACCAGAGTCTGAGAGTCACAGCCAAGGAGGACTCAGCAGACATACAACTGTGAATACATTCCATACTCAGAAATTTTAAAAAACTCACCCTCCAACTCCAGACGCCCACCCACTATCAGTCAGCCACTGCTGCCCAAAAGTCCACACTACAGATTCATTTATCTGAATTGAGCATTGATCTCTCTTTAAGAGTGGAGGTTCCCTGTCAGAGATACACACCACATACAGTATAGGAAAGGCACAGTCTGCACGCCCTGGGCAAGCTGCTTAAAGCCCCAGAAACTTACCTTCTTGGTGGAGTCCAAAAATGGCTGCAAATCCTTTGTAGCTCCTCCCATCATTCTGGGCTAGCTTGTGGTTTGCTTTGACCAACTGGAAGTGGCAGAACTGAAATTGTGCTGTTCAGTTCAGTCAGTTCAGTCACTCAGTTGTGTCCAACTCTTTGCAACCCCATGAATCACAGCATGCCAGGCCTCCCTGTCCATCACCAACTCCCAGAGTTCACCCAAACTCATGTGCATCGAGTCGGTTATGCCATCCAGCCATCTCATCCTCTGTCATCCCCTTCTCCTCCTGCCCCCAATCCCTCCCAAGCATCAGAGTCTTTTCCAATGAGTCAACTCTTCGCATGAGGTGGCCAAAGTATTGGAGTTTCAGCTTTAGCATCAGTCCTTCCAATTGTGCTGTACTGAAGCTAAAAAAGCTAAAAGAAGCCTTTCACCGTCCATCCTTGCTGCTGTCAGAACCCTCCACTGGCACAGGCACACACCCAGGCTAGCCTGTTGGAACATGAGAGATACAGTCAACTCCCATCACCCCAGCCAACAGCCAGTAGACTTCCAGACCAGAACAAGATCACTCAAGACCAACAAGCCCCACTCAACCCACCAGTCACATGCAAGCCGCATCAAAATTAGTCCATCCCAGCCCAGACTTCAAGAACCACAGAGCAGAACTGAAGGCTAAACAGATGGCAAGAGTGTGTGTGTGTGTGTGTGTGTGTGTGTGTGTTTATTTAAGCCACTAAGTTTTTAGTAGGTTTATTCTGTAACAAGGAAAATTGATGGACTTCCTATGTGAAATGATGCTACCAAGGCTTAGTTCACAGGGGTAAGATGTACTGGTATTATATGAAGTTACCAGAGGTGCTCAAAAATATTCCTTAGCATCTACCCAATCTCCAACACCTAAATGCAAAAGAGTTTTTAGCAACTGCTACATTTACTGAGGAGGCCAAAGAGTAGGGGCAGGGCTCCCAGAGGGAGAGAGAAGAAACCTCTAGTGGAGGCTTCACCCACCCTCCAGCCCCACTGTTGAGCCACATGGCCACCTGGTGTGACAACAAGCAATTCAACTTTGCAAGCAGGTCTAAAAAGGCAAAGATTTAACCACTGTAATTGGCTTAATCTACCATCATCTACTGGAGAAGGCAATGGCACCCCACTCCAGTACTCTTTCCTGGAAAATCCCATGGACAGAGGAGCCTGGTAGGCTGCAGTCCGTGGTGTCGCGAAGAGTCAGACACGACTGAGCAACTTCACTTTCACTTTTCACTTTCATGCATTGGAGAAGGCAATGGCAACCCACTCCAGGGTTCTCGCCTGGAGCATCCCAGGGACGGGGGAGCCTGGTGGGCTGCCGGCTATGGGGTCGCACAGAGTCAGACACGACTGAAGCGACTTAAGCAGCAGCACCATCATCTACACCAGCCATTACAGAAACCTTCCAGGGGAGTCTTATCTCTACCACCGGCGGGCCAGACCTCACACCTGGAGGCACAGAAAATGACTCTCCCTAATCCTACCAGAATCATAGCAAGCACAGCGAGGTACAGGCCTCAAGCAAATCCAATACCTCTCTGCACTGACCCTGTGAGGCTTATCCATTCACTTATGAGTAAGTAATTAGATGTTTGTCTCATTAACACTGACTTATACAGGAACCTCCCTTTTGTGCTGAAATTTAGTCTCTGTACACTGGCACCAAATAAATCTCTGAGACAGAGTTTGGGGTGAAGTAGAAAAGAATAATTTTATTGCTTTGCCAGGCAACGGGGGTCACAGAAGGCTAACACCCTCAAAACTGTGTCCCAGCCTTGAGTGGGTAGTGAGTTTTGTAATGGTTCAAAGAGGAGGGCATGATAAGCTCATGGACATTCTTCTGATTGGTTGGTGATGAGATAAGTGGGAGTCAGCATCATCAACCTTCTGGTTTCAACCAGTCTGGGGTCTACTGCTGCTGGGCAGCAAATAGTTCATTTCTCCTACCTGGTGGGAGTTTCAGTTCAGTTCAGTTCAGTCACTCAGTCGTGTCTGACGCTTCGTGACCCCATGAATCGCAGCACGCCAGGCCTCCCTGTCCATCACCAACTCCCAGAGTTCACTCAGACTCACGTCCATCGAGTCAGTGATGCCATCCAGCCATCTCATCCTCTGTCATCCCCTTCTCCTCCTGCCCCCAATCCCTTCCAGCATCAGAGTCTTTTCCAATGAGTCAACTTTTCCAATGAGTCATGAGGTGGCCAAAGTACTGGAGTTTCAGCTTCTGCATCATTCCCTCCAAAGAAATCCCAGGGCTGATCTCCTTCAGAATGGACTGGTTGGATCTCCTTGCAGTCCAAGGGACTCTCAAGAGTCTTCTCCAACACCACAGTTCAAAAGCATCAATTCTTTGGCACTCAGCCTTCTTCACAGTCCAACTCTCACATCCATACATGACCACAGGAAAAACCATAGCCTTGACTAGACAAACCTTTGTTGGCAAAGTAATGTCTCTGCTTTTGAATATGCTATCTAGGTTGGTCATAACATTCCTTCCAAGGAGTAAGCGTCTTTTAATTTCATGGCTGCAGTCACCATCTGCAGTGATTTTGGAGCCCAGAAAAATAAAGTCTGACACTGTTTCCACTGTTTCCCCATCTATTTCCCATGAAGTGATGGGACGGGATGCCATGATCTTCATTTTCTGAATGTTGAGCTTTAAGCCAACTTCTTCACTCTCCACTTTCACTTTCATCAAGAGGCTTTTTAGTTCCTCTTCACTTTCTGCCATAAGGGTGGTATCATCTCCATATCTGAGGTTATTGATATTTCTCCTGGCAATCTTGATTCCAGCTTGTGCTTCTTCCAGTCCAGCGTTTCTCATGATGTACTCTGCATATAAGTTAAATAAGCAGGGTGACAATATACAGCCTTGATGTACTCCTTTTCCTATTTGGAATCAGTCTGTTGTTCCATGTCCAGTTCTAACTGTTGCTTCCTGACCTGCATGTAGGTTTCTCAAGAGGCAGGTCAGGTGGTCTGGTATTCCCATCTCTTTCAGAATTTTCCACAGTTTTCTGAAAAGTAGCTCAAATGTATTGTTATATGTGTCCTTTGAGGGGAAACCAGGACTCTGCCCCAAGGCTGCACTATTGTTTCTTGGTTGCTCCTCCCTTGTCTCTGCATCCCCTCCCTTCCCTGATTAGCAACTGTTTGAGTTCTACCGGTTGGAACTCAGGGAAGGTCATGGGGGCTGAATGAACCCTATTTCCTACACACAAGAAATGGGGAACACAGAAAGGTTTTTTTGCCCAGGAGCCCCTCAGGGTCCCGCTCGGTTTCATTTCTCCCTGGGATAGGCCCTGGGATGCCATGAGAAGAACACTGGGTTTGGAGTCTGAACACTTGAGTTGAGCCAGTCGCTCTACATGCCCACAAAACACACATAGCCTAAGGAGCACACTGAACCGCCCACATCATCTGTTGTCTGCTAAATACCAGAGCCCCACCAGAAAAGCAGGTTTGTGTGCTCTTCACACAGGCCTCCACAGAGAGCCAGCAGGTGTCCTGGGTCTGCTAAGAGTCTTCTAAGTATCTGGCTAAGCCCAAGGGGAGATGTGACTCCCCAGTACTCTAGAGCAACTTCCAGAAGTGAGGTGTTTCAAACCTATGAGGCCCATAAGGCTCATTGAATCCACACAAGCCCCCTGTTTTATGCATGAGCAAACAGTCACCCAGAGAGGGGCACTGGCCTGTCCAAGGACCCTCAACTTCAGAGCCCACTCTACCCACCCTGGGATCCATAACCTTGACTCTAGGTGATAAGATATCTGTCCAGAGAGCTTTTAAATTCAAGATTAGATTAACCAGGGAGTTAGTTTACATTGCCTGGAGACACATTACCAGCTGATCTGTGAACAGTTGACCTATATTAATGGTGAGCAGCCATGAAGAGCAAACAGAAGATTTACAGAAGAGTGTGGGCTACCTGCACATGACCTTCTTTCTAGATTAGAAAACATGCTCGGGAAGTTTTGCAGTGTGGTCCAGGGAGAAGGGACCACACTGAGTAGAGGCAGACCTCCCCTCTACTCCAGGCGGTCCAAGACCTGTCCCAGCACCAGCCTACTCATTCACTCAGGAGGGGCTGCACTGGATGCTCAGTCTCTGCCCCCACCCTCTCCCTTGTGGCTCCACCAAATCTACCTTTATAACCTGGGCAGGAGGGGCCACTTTCTATTTGGAGGACCAGCCAAAGTGGGCACTTATTTGCCAAGGGCCATGATGCTCCCTGGGAAATAGCATTAATTCTCCAAACCCCTAGCAGTAGTTCTTGTCATTACTGCTTGAAAACTTTATGCCTTATATTGAGTAGACCACATGAACACATTAAAATCTGTTCTGTTCTATAAAATAAGTAAATTCCTGGAGAAAGAAGGTGTGGTATATATATATATATATATATATATATATATATAATGAAATATTACTCAGCCATAAAAAAGAACAAAATAATGCCACTTGCAGCTATATGGGTGGACCTACAGATTGCCATACTGAGTGAAATGTCAACATAGAAAGACAAATACCATACGATATCACTTATATGTGGAATCTAAAATATGACACAAATGTACTTATTTACAAAATAGAAATAGAGTCACAGACGTAGGAAAGAAACTTATGGTTACCAAAGTGGAAAGAGGTGGGGAGAGGGATAAATTGGGAGATTGGGAATGACATTTACTTATGTCTGTATATAAAATAAAGACCTACCTAATGTATAGATAGGATTATGTGTATGCTGCTGCTAAGTCACTTCAGTCGTGTCCGACTCTGTGCGACCCCATAGATGGCAGCCCACCAGGCTCCCCCGTCCCTGGGATTCTCCAGGCAAGAACACTGGAGTGGGTTGCCATTTCCTTCTCCAATGCATGAAAATGAAAAGTGAAAGTGAAGTCGCTTAGTCGTGTCCGACTCTTAGCGACCCCATGGACTGCAGCCTACCAGGCTCCTCTGCCCATGGGATTTTCCAGGCAAGAATACTGGAGTGGTTGCCATTGCCTTCTCCGGATTATATATATACATGTATATACATGGACTTCCCTGGTGGCTCAGATGGCTAAGTGTCTGCCTACAATGCAGGAGACCTGGGTTCAATCCCTGGGTCAGGAAGATCCTCTGGAGAAGGAAATGGCAATACACTCCAGTAGTCTTGCCTGGAAAATCCCATGGATGGAGGAGCCTGGTAAGCTACAGTCCGTGGGGTCGCAAAGAATCGGACACAACTGAGTGACTTCACTTTCACTTAATGTATAGATAAAATACAAAACAGATTTAAAATAGATAGATAGATGAAATAGATAAGAGCCTACTGTAGAGCACAAGGAATTCTACTCAATATTCTGTAATGACCTATATGGAAAAAGAATATTAAAAAGAAAGGCTATCCCCAGGGACCCTTCACTCTGAATATGGGTGATTTATCAGGACACGCACCATATAGGCCCCCACTTGACACCTTGAGAAATGTCATTCATGCTTCATAAGCAGAGGGCAGCCGGCTGCCGGGTGCCCTCTGGGCTCTTCATCTCAGCCCCTCCCACAGCATCCTGTACTGTGCACCATCTGTCTCCCCCGCCCAGTCTGTGGGCCTGGGGACAGAGGCAGGCTCTCACCTCTCCAACCCAAGTGCCCACAGTGGACCTGGTGCATGGTAAGCCCATGATAAACGTCAGGTGAGTAGATGGCTGAGTTAATGAGCAAAAGTGGAATAAATCCTATGTGCAGAATAAGTTTCCGGGGGGTAAAACAAATCCCAATTAACACAGTAAGTGGCATTTTGTTTTCTCTATTTCAGGACACACAAAATAATTAGTGCATAGTGCAGAGAGAGCTCTGAGTGTGAAGCTGGATGTAATCAGGTGTCAAAACACAGAAACCTGAGGAGATGAGCACAAATACACGGTGAGCTTGGTTAGGAAGGAGCGACTGCTCAGGGTGAGTTTTCTCCTTGCAGAGGGGCACTTTCTTGCAGGGTTTTAAGGCTGTGTTACCATACAAGAGAGACTTCTCAGGAGGGGTGCTGGAAAATGTGATGGTCCTGGTTCAGGTGGATGGAGCAGCCCTGTCCACCCCTAGTGATGAGGTGTCCACAATGGACCCCCTAGATTCACAAAACTCTCATGAAACAACCCATTCACTGTCTCCATCCAACCAGCATGGAAATCCCAGAGAGGTTAAGCAGTTTTGTAATTTGCTCAAGAATTCATTTGGTCTGTCTCAGTCTAAGATGTGCACACTCACACATTCTCTGACAGGAAGACTTGGGCTCCCCTCTCCCAGCCAAAGCCCGTGGTACCCCTTCACCATCAGGCCACATGGCCGCCTCCAGGACACCTTCTCAGTCCCTCTTGGCCTCCTTCCTCTTGATCCTCCACCTCCGTCTCCCTGAAACTGGGCTCACACACAACCAGCCTGCAACTCCACAGCTTGCAGCCTGGCTGAACACTCCTGGAGGCCCTGGTTCCTCCCACCTCAACCAGGCTTAGAGATGAGATGTTGCCATAGACCAGGAACTGCGGCCTCACATGGGGGCGACCTCTGCCCAGGCTCCATCCATTCCTCCCATCCATCCTCCCTAATAAAGCACTGGTACTCAGTCCTTCCTGGGGAACTCAGATGCACACACTGTTCTGATTTTTGTCTTTAGTTTTCCCTCTTTATCCCCAACCCCACACTCCATCCTTCTTCCCATGGAGGATACCTTCTCCATACGCGGATAGACTTCCTAGAATGTGGAGGCATCCTGCAATCTGCACTCTGTTTGCATTTTGCTTTACATAAATGGAACTGGATCACACATTTCACTCCTGTGCTTACTTTGTTCTCAACCCCTCATTCAAAGTCTACTCTGATGCAGGTCACTGACCCACTTCCCTGGGGCAAAGTTCCCTGGGGACCCATGTGGGAGAGATCAGGTGTGGGCCCCCCAGACCCCAACAGGACATGAGGGGCCTGCTTCCCTACACCTTAACCAAAATGTAGTATGATCCGATGTTCTCATTCCCGCAGTCCTGCTGGGCGGAAAGTGTTGCCGCTCTGTGTATCCCTTCTGGCTGGCTTGGCAGCTCTTCCTCTTCTTGTCGGCCACCTGAGAGCCATCAGCACCTCCCCAGGATTTTACTTGTGAGCTCATGTTGAACCCCCTCCCCCACCCCCACCTTGGTCATCTTGGCCATTACCTTCAGAGGGAGTTTAGGAAGTTTAGGAAGAAGAAGGAGGCAGGCCCTGGTGGCTCAGATGGTAAAGAGTCTGCCTGCAGTGCAGGAGACCTGGGTTTGATTCCTGGGTCAGGAAGAGCCCCTGGAGAAGGAAATGGCAATCACTTTATTAGGGATAAAGTGTGTCAAGCCAAGCTCTGATTGTCCCCATGTTCCACCAGCCTTCTGGGCTTGCAGTAGTAGCCAGCACCTCCCATACTTCCCCACCCACACAGCTGCTCTTCTCGGCCCATCCAAAGACTGCTTGGAGTTACAGATTCAAGGCTCCCAGGAAAGTCACTCTCCAGGAGACATGGACCCCAGCTAGTCACAGAGAACCTGTCCACCTCCCACTGCTTGTCAGCCTGCTCCAGGGGACACATCCCCAAATGCCAGCTCTCTCTCAGTCCCTCTCCTCGCCTCAGGAGCTTCCATGCACCCTACTCACCCTTCATACTCAACTCAAAGTTCTCTGTTTCCAGAAGCCTCTCCAACTTCCCTGGGCAGTCAGGCCCTTCTACCCTGGGCCTTGGCAGCCCTGCTAACATGCAGGCTTTTCTCCCGTGGGGTTTTCTCCCACACTGTGAATTAGACATGTAGCAATGGATTCATTACGAGCCTCAGGGTGCATTCCTTCCAAGGCTCTGATAAAGCACAGCAGAGACGGAGCCCCAGTTACACACGTGGGGGTGACACAGGGGTGCTGGGACCAGGACTTTCCTTGACGTGCCTGAGAACTCAGGCTGCTGGCACACCTTTGTTGGTGGGTATTGTTGTAAACTGTACTACAGTGTATTTTGATTCTCTAGGAACTACAATTTTAAATTGCAAAATACACTTATAGCTGTGGAGACACTAGTTCTAGTAACAGGTGAAAAAATAGCTTTATTCCTACAAGCAAATTCTCTAGCCCCAAAGAATGGCCTTTCCAGGGTCCTGTGGCCACCGCTGTGGAGGCCTCAGTCCAGAGTGCCCTGCCCACCCACCCTGTATCACTCATGGAGTGATTGCATGTACAAGCACACACATAAATACACACATTCACATGTGTGTGTGCACACGCACTGCACACAGCATATGATAAAAGAATTGTTGCTGGAATGGGGGCCCTTCCAAGGCCTGAGAGTGGGCTCTTGTCTAACACTCAACAATGAATTGTCCAAGGAGACACATGTGCTGAAAAAGCAAGAGACTTTGTTGGGAAGGGGCCCCCTGGGCTGAGAGTAGGAGAGCAAGGGAAACCAGAAGGACTGCTCTGCCACGTGGCTCAGTCTTGGGTTTTATGGTGATGGGTTAGTTTCCAGGTTGTCTCTGGCCAATCATTCTGACTTAGGGTCATTCCTAGTGGTGCACACATCACTCAGCCAAGATAGACTCCAGCGAGGAGGATCCTGGGGGGTTGGAAGGACAAGCGGCGTCTCTTTTTAACCTTTCCCAAATTCTTCCGGTTGGTGGTAGCTTGTTTGTTCCGCTTTCCTTGCCAGGACTTCCTGTCCTAAAATAACCCATGCAAATGGTTGCTATGGTGCCTGGCCAGGGCCGGAGCTTTCAGTCAGCGTTTCCTCTAACTGCTGCTGCTAAGTCACTTCAGTCGTGTCCGACTCTGTGCGACCCCATAGACTTCCTTTCAGTTTCCTCTAACAGAACTACATAAATCCCAGCCAGAGGCCCAGACCTTCTAGCCATCCCACCCCTAACGGAGGCCGGCTCAGGAGCTACCTGAGCCCAGGACAAAGAGCTCTCCCCCAAGGTCACAGCTCCTCTAGGCACCCCCAGGCCCTGCATTAAGGGTCCCCAGCTTCATTTGGAGCACAGAGGTCTCTCCAGAGCTGCCCTGCACACAGAATGGTAAGTTTAGGGATGCAGACCCACAGGTTTGTTTAGACTGAACTTGGCCAGCTTAGGAACCTTTTGCCATTCAGTCCCTCTCCGTGGTTTTTAAGGGCTGGGAACCAAAACATGCTCCCTGCCCATTTGGCTGCAGCACCTCCTTAAACAAGCTCCTGGGTGGGGCTACCTGGACCTTCACTAGGCCTATAAAGACTGTGACTAACCATCCTGGGGCCCTGCACTGAAGCTGAGGTGCAGGGAGGTGCAGGGTCTTGCATGGACCAAGCCAGACCGCACTGTGGTAGCAGAGCCAGCCAGCTGGCCTCCAGTCTGGCTGCTTCTCCACCCCTCACTCTGCCTCCCAGCACCCAGGCACACGCCCCAGCCCCAGGGCTGAAGTCAGACCTCTGCACACTAGAACAGGCTCTTTCCTTTATTGCATCTCAAGGATGGGGGGAAATAATGCCTCACCACTTCCTGATGCATTATTTATCAGGAACGCATTAACTGTGGGTGACATCACAGGCATTTGAAGGTAATTTGTGGAAAGTATTGTTAAAGCAATTGATTTGCAAATTCCTTGACAGGGAAAACGAAGCACCCAGCAGGCAGAGATGTGACACTGAGATGGGTTTTTTTATGTATTGGGGAATAATTGATTGAAAGCTAAGCCCTGTAGCCAGTGAGAAAATGAGATTATTCTGTCTGTTATGCAAAGATATTGTATATTGTGCAAAACAGCATTATGAGGAGCTGTTAGGGCCGCTGAGAGGCATTTGCTCCTTCTGGAGAAAGTAGAGAGTAATGTCTTTCTTTCCAAATTTAAATCAAGTCCTTTCACTCCTCTTACCCCTCCCCACCTCCTACCACCCCCTCCCTTTGGGCCCTCCTTTCCTTCCAGCCCCACTGGGTTTGGTAGGTCAGTAAATGAGTCATTTATCCAACAGCATTATTCCATCAACAATCTGTGGTATCCAAGGCATGCCAAGGACCAGGCTGACCTAGGCCGACCCACAGTGGCATAGAGATCACCTGGGGAGTGTTGCAGGGCCAGGGAAGGGGCAGAGATTGGATCCCTGCCCTGCTCTGCTCTCTACATCTGGACCTTTTCAGTCCCCCAATATCCTTAACTGCACCTCCCTAGCCAACAAAACTGGCTGCCACCTGCTCTTCAGAACTCTCTAGGAACTGCTCATGGCCTCCACGATGACCGCAGCCTCTTCTCCAGGCCAGACAGCCAGCGTGGCCTTCTCCCCACCTCTCCTTTGCCACACTTCCCTGAACTCCAGCACAGCCTCCAAACTGCCATGTCCTCCTGCGTGCACACCATGGCTCCAGTGGCTCTGACTCTGCATGTTCTGGCCTTTCTGCTGACGTCCTGCCTGTGTCTTACCCAGCAACCTAGTCAGTCTTTCCAAGCAGAGTTCAAATGCAACCTCTTCCAGGAAGCCTTCACTGACTGCCCCAGGCAGTCCGAAGTGCTCCTTCCTCCCTCTGAGCACCAACATGTTCACTGGAGGGATTCTCAGACCTCCCTGGGAGGTGGCAAAGATGGACAAGTCATGCCTGCATGGATTAATGCACTCAGGAATGATTGGGTGAGTGAATCTTGCCCAGATCACCTTGTGGGATCCCTTGATTTCTCCCAACTCTGATGAAGCTCTAGGCAGAGTAGCAGGAGTGCCCAGCAGGATTGCTGGCTTTGCTGGCTATTCCCACTGCCCTGAACCAGAGAACTCACTGGCGGCTCCCTAGCAGGATGGCCCAGCTATCCTGAGGAGGCCTGGTCCCAGAGAGAGCAACCACACATGCAGCTCACTCAGCAAGCACCTGCAGCCTTCAGAGGTAGAAACAGACACCACTGGGGCTTCTGAGTAAAGGCTTGTGTGGCTGTAAACCTGGATTGATCACTTAGCTTCACTGAACCTCAGTCTTCTCATCTGTCAAATGGAAGTCTTGTCAACACCAAGCTCTCAGATTGTTGAGGATTAAAACCACAGTGCCTGGTCCCCACTGCACATTCATTACAATTCTAAACCTGATTTAGAATTTTTATGCCCATGTTGTGTATTGGGAACCTGAGACACATGGAGTTAAGAAGTTATTTGAAACCACTCATTCAAAGTGGCAGGAGTCTGGCCAGACCTGGACATACCAATACCATTCTCCTCTAGAAAGTTCCTCCCAGCTGACGCCACACTTCACACAGCACACTGGACTCCAGGGTGAAAGATAAGAGGCCCTTACAGGTCACTCAGACTGTACACAGCCAACAGCAGTGGTTGGCCTGGGACAGAGGCTTTCAGTGCCAGAGTCAGGAAAGCCCCAGGCAAACCAAGACAAGCCATCAGTCATGTTCTGACCACCTTTAAAAAGCTGAAGGGGGTGGGGGGGGGAAGAGCTGGAAAATGCATGACGGTTATCCAAAATATTTTGGTAACAGATATCATAACATTCAGTGCAAGTGTGCGTGCTAAGCCACTTCAGTTGTGTCTGACTCTTTGCAACCTGATGGACTGTAAACCACCCGGCTCCTCTGTCCATGGGATTCTCCAGGCAAGAATACTGGAGTAGGTTGCCATGCCCTCCTCCAGGGGATCTTCCCAACCCAGGAATCGAACCCACATCTCTCACGTCTCCTGCATTGACAGGCATTTACCACTAGCGCCACCTGGGAAGCCCCATAGCATTAGGTGCATTCCTTTTAAATAGATTGACATTTCCTAGACTAAGTTAGGGGAAACAAACAAGAAAGTTTCTGACCACCACCTTGTTTCAACGCAGTTCCTATGGGACTGCCAACACTGCTGCCTCATCTCCAGGCCTAGTGCTGGGCTCCAAGTGTTCAAGGGTGACCAAAGCATGACCCTTCTGCCCATAGGAGGCCCCAGGCCAGAAGGCAAAGGTTCTTGAGCAGCAAGAACATAGTCAAGTTAAAGCAGAGGGAAGCCTGGGGGACCAGGGGGTACATGGGAAGAAGGGGAGATCAAGGAGGGCTTCCTGGAAAGGGAGACACCTTCTTTTTTAAAATTTGCTTATTTTTAATTGAAGAATAATGGCTTGAGACAACTTCTTACCAGGAACCATGAGTAGGAATTAGCAAGGCAGCAGGCTGGAATAGCATGGGCAAGACCCAGAAGTGTGGCAGAGCCTGGCCCAGTCCAGGAATCACAAATATGACTAAAGAACACTGTAAAATGCGGGAGGGAAAGGGAGAAAAGACAGAGAGAGAGAGAGGCCACATTCAAGAGACTTATTTTTCTCTCTGAAATATGATCCTTTTTTTAACTTAGAAGTGCATACAACATGGGGTTGTCCCAGATGAATGGATGGATGTCTAATTATTTTAATAGCTTCATACGATCTCATGATGCATAAGATTCTGATTTTTTCAGCACTTCTGTCTATGAGGACAGGCAGGTTGTTTCTGGTTAATCTTTTGTTGCCACTATAAACAATTCTTCAGTACATATTTCTGTAGGGTGGAGTCTCAGACATGGAATTTCAAATAGGTATTGTCATATTAACTTTCCAAAACTGCAACTGTGCTTGTGCTCCTGTTCAGTCGCTGAATCATGTCCAACTCTGCAACTCCATGGACTGTAGCCCGCCAGGCTCCTCTGTCCACGGGATTTCCCCAGCAAGAATACTGGAGTGTATTGCTATTTCCTCCTCAAAGGGATCTTACCAACCCAGGAATTGAATCTGCCTCTCCTGTATGGCAGGTAGATTCTTTACCATTCTTGTGGTGGTGGTTGTTTAGTCGCTAAGACATGCCCGACTCTTTGCAACCCCATGGACTAGAGCCCCCAAGGCTCCTCTGTCCATGGGATTTCCCAGGCAAGAATACTGGAATGGGTTGCCAGAGACCAAATTGCCAACATCTGCTATATCATCAAAAAAGGAAGAAGGAAGAGAGTTCCAGAAAAACATCTACTTCTGCCTTATTGACTATGCCAAAGCATTTGACTGCATGGATCACAATAAACTGTGGAAAATTCTGAAAGAGATGGGAATACCAGACAACCTGACCTGCCTCTTGAGAAACCTATATGCAGGTCAGGAAGCAACAGTTCAAACTGGACATGGAACAACAGACGGGTTCTAAATAGGAAAAGGAGTACGTCAAGGCTGTATATTGTCACCCTGCTTATTTAACTTATATGCAGAGTGCTGCTGCTGCTGCTAAGTCACTTCATTCGTGTCCAACTCTGTGCGATCCCAGAGACAGCAGCCCACAAGGCTCCCCTGTCCCTGGGATTCTCCAGGCAAGAACACTGGAGTGGGTTGCATTTCCTTCTCCATTGCATGAAAGTGAAAAGTGAAAGCTCAGTCGTGTCCAACTCTTCGCGATCCCATGGACTGCAGCCTACCAGGCTCCTCCATCCATGGTATTTTCCAGGCAAGAGTACTGGAGTAGGGTGCCATTGCCTTCTCCTATATGCAGAATACATCATGAGAAATGCTGGGCTGGAAGAGCACAAGCTGGAAACAAGATTCCTGGGAGAAATATCAATAACCTCAGATATGCAGATGACACCACCCTTATGGCAGAAAGTGAAGAGAAACTCAAAAGCCTCTTGATGAAAGTGAAAGAGGAGAGTGAAAAAATTGGCTTAACGCTCAACATTCAGAAAATGAAGATCATGGCATCTGGTCCCATCACTTCATGGGAAATAGATGGGGAAACAGTGGAAACAGTGTCAGACTTTATTTTTGGGGCTCCAAAACCACTGCAGATGGTGACTGCAGCCATGAAATTAAATGACACTTACTCCTTGGAAGGAAAGTTATGACCAACCTAGATTGCATATTGAAAAGCAGAGATATTACTTTGCCAACAAAGGTCCGTCTAGTCAAGGCTATGGTCTTTCCAGTGGTCATGTACGTATGTGAGAGTTGGACTGTGAAGAAAGCTGAGTACCAAAGAATTGATGCTTTTGAACTGTGGTGTTGGAGAAGACTCTTGAGAGTTCCTTGGACTGCAAGGAGATCCAACCAGTCCATCCTAAAGGCAATCAGTCCTGGGTGTTCATTGGAAGGACTGATGCTAAAGCTGAAACTCCAATACTTTGGCCACCTCATGCAAAGAGTTGACTCATTGGAAAAGACTCTGATGCTAGGAGGGATTGGGGGCAGGAAGAGAAGGGGATGACAGAGGATGAGATGGCTGGATGGCATCACTGACTCGATGGACATGAGTTTGAGTGAACTCCGGGAGTTGGTGATGGACAGGGAGGCCTCTCGTGCTGCAATTCATGGGGTCGCAAAGAGTCGGACTGAACTGAACTGAACTGAAGTGTACAATGTGAGGATTTGATATGTGCATATATTGTATATATTATACAATAATTACCACAATCAAAGTTAACTAAAACATCCATCACCTCATAATTACCCTTGTGTGTGTGCATTGAGAATGCTTAAGATTACTCTCTTAGGAAGTTTCAAGTATATGCTGCTAAGTCGCATCAGTCGTGTCCAACTCTGTGCAACCCCATAGACGGCAGCCCACCAGGCTCCCCCGTCCCTGGGATTCTCCAGGCAAGAACACTGGAGTGGGCTGCCATTTCCTTCTCCTTCAAGTGTATAATACAGTCTTTTAAGTGTAGTCACCGTGCTGTACATTATATCTCCAGAACTTACTCACCGTATGATCAGAAGTTTATTCCCACTGATCAACATCTCCCCATTTTCCCTGCTGCTGCTTTTTGGTTTTTTTTAAGATTCCACATGTAAGTGAAATCATACAGTATTTGTCTTTCTTTGTCTGGCTTACTTAAAGAATCCCAGGGACGGGGAGCCTGGTGGGCTGCCGTCTCTGGGGTCGCACAGAGTCGGACACGACTGAAGCGACTTAGCAGCAGCAGCAGCAGCAGCAATGTCCTCCAGCTCTAACTATGTTGTCATAAGTGGCAGAGTCTCCTTCCTTTAAGGCTGATTAATACTTTAAATAAACAGAGATATCATATTTTCCTTACCCATTCATCCATAAAAGGACATCTAGGTCGCTTCCATGTCCTGGCTACTGTGCATAGTGCTGCAGTGGGTGTAGGTGTGCAGATATCTCTTTGAGATACTGATTCCATTTTGTTTGGCTATATACCCAGAAGTGGAATTGCTAGATCATTGGTAAGTCTATTTTTGATTTTTTGAGGGACTGTCATACTGTTTTCCATAAGTGGCTACACCAATTTACATTCTCACCAACACTGTACAAGGGTTCCCTTTTCTCCAAACCCTCTCCAACACTTGTTATTTCCTGTCTTTTTGATAATGGCACCCCACTCCAGTACTCTTGCCTGGAAAATCCCATGGATGGAGGAGCCTGGTAGGCTGCAGTCCATGGGGTCACTGAGGGTCAGACACGACTGAGCAACTTCACTTTCACTTTTCACTTTCATGCATTGGAGAAGGAAATGGCGGCCCACTCCAGTGTTCTTGCCTGGAGAATCCCAGGGACGGGGGAGCCTGGTGGGCTGCCGTCTATGGGGTCACACAGAGTTGGACACAACTGATGCGACTTAGCAGCAGCAGCAGCATTCTAACAGGTGTGAGGTGATATTTCATTGCGGTTTGGACTTGCATTTCTCTGATGATTAGTGACATTGAGCACTTTTTCATGTACCTGTTGGTCATCTGCATGTCTTTTAAAAAGTATCTATTTTAGTCCTTTGCCCAATTTTTAGTTGGATTATTTCTCCTTTTGCCATTGAGTTGTGAGAGTTCCTTATGTGCTTTAACATATAAACCTCTTATTAGTTATATGGTTTTCAATTATTTTCTCCCCATTCTATAGGTTGTCTTTTTCACTTTCACTTTCCTTTACTATGCAAAAGTTAGGTTATTGCATTTGTTGTCTACGATTTTGGCATCATATCCAAAAACACTGCCAAGATCAATGTCAATGAAATTTTTCCCTTTGTTTTTTCCTAAGAGTTTTACAGTTTCAGGTCTTAGATTTAAGTCTTTAATCCATTTCAACTTCATCTTTGTGAGTGGTGTAAAATAGAGGTCCAGATTCTTTCTTTCTTTTTTTCTTTTTTACAGATGGATATCCAGTTTTCTCAGCACTATTCTCTCTATTGTGTGTTCTTGATGCCCTTGTCAAAGTTTAGTTAACCATATAAGCCATGAGTTTATTTCTGGGCTACCAGGAGTCTGTTTATAATCTGGACTTGAGTCAAATGTTCATGGGGAGCCACTAAAGATTTTTAAGGGAGTCAAGTTTAAAGCTCCCATAAAATTAGGTTTAAAGACTACATGTCAGTCACCTCAGACTACCAATATGAGACCAAAGCCCAGAGAGGGCAGGTAATGTGTACCCAAGGTCACACGGCAAAAGCACTCTGGAGAAAAAGACAGACCTCACACACAGGCCTCCTGTGCCCCAGCCCAGCACCGTTTGGTGAAAAGAGCCATTTCACCTTTCCTTTCTTCCCCTCACCTATGCCAGCCCCAGCCCCTGACTGATGAACATAATTATTTCAATTGCGTCAATTTTTTTTAAAAATTGGTCTTCTACAAACTTGGATAATCTTCATTTGTTTCTCCTGAAAATCCTCTGACAGTCCCCTGAGAAGATCTGAATATTCGAATCACATGGTTGTTCAAACAGGAACCATTCTTTAACTTACTTTAATTCTGAATTCTGCTCTTTTTCATTTAGAGTTCCTTGGATTTGAGACTTGGGTGAAAGATAAAAGCTTTAACTGTCTTGATCATGTTAAAGATTTCTCACAGATCTTCACTATTTGGGGGCTTTGTGAGATCCCACAGGTTATATTTAGGAAGCCAAATGACTTCACACACATCCTTTCCAACCACGAGCCTCCAAAGCCCAGTTTCCAGCAACACTGCCCCCTTCACACCCATTCAGACCCCAGGGCAGCCTCCAGGCAGATGATAGACCTGGGCTGGCCTGGAGTCTTAGAAATAAATAAAGTGGCCTCTGTGACAAGGACTTCAGAACCTCTCCTCAAATCATGGGCACACAGATGAGTAAACAGTGAGGTAGACGCATGGCACAAGTCCAGGGGCAGGACATACAGGGAGAGAGGTCAGCCTCGGGCTTTCAAAAAGAGAAGCTTGGTGGGAGTCAAGGATGATGGGCCAGGTAAGACAGACAAGCTCACAGCAGAGAAGCCCTCACCCCAGGGCTTGATGATGACATCCTAGTCTTCTGGGGGAGCATATGAGCCAAGCTTGCTTCCAGAATGCCCTGTGTCTGGTAATGGGAAAGAGCTGGGGGTGTCCCACCTGATTTTATCCAACACTGTAGCCTCCTGATTAAGTTCTCACACTTAATCCCAACAGATAATTGGAAACAGCAAGGCAGTTCCCTCATGTGGTGGTTTCAAAACCCATCTGCATTCCAGTTCCAGACAAGATGGAGTATACATAGTTCTCCCTGATTCTCCTGCAAAACACAGCTAAAAACCTTGGATATTACATATAATGGAGTAAGAAATAGCAGCCCACTCCAGTATTCTTGCCTGGGAAGTTCCATGGACAGAGGAGCCTGGTGGGCTACAGTACATGGTGTCCCAAAGAGTCGAACACAGCTGACTTTCTGAGCGCACATGCACGTCACATGTACACCAAACGCGAGCAACTCTGGAAGGTGGAGAAAAGAAGGCTGCCCAGCTAGGGACCTTGCGGAACGTGGCAGTGAGCTCCTGGGGTTTTCTTTCTGCATCTATCCCAGACTGAGGCTGGAGAAGTTGGCCACCACAAGTATCAACAGGCACAGACAAAGCCCTAAGGAAAGTGTTCTTTCTCAAGACAAAGGGCAAGGAAAGGGCCAACCTAGCAAGACAGAAAACTTTGACAGAATAATTGCCCTACTCCAGCCAAAAAGAAAAAATTGTGACCCTGCTCCCACCAACAAAAGCTAAGTAGGGACTCAGGATTTTCATACCTACCTGCAGTAATGAGTCCACCCCCACTGCCAACATGGTCACTGGTGTCCACATGAGGATCCCGGATTTCTGCCCCCACCTGATGGTAATAAGATACCCATCCCTGCCATGCTGGAGTGTGTCACAGGAGGCCTGATAGGAAGCCAGGATTTTCACCTCGCTAGGATTTTCACCGCCATCTAGCAGCGGGAGCTTACCTTCACCCCTGTTCAGCAGGGCAGGCATTCCTCCCCACACTGAGCATCCGTTGGGGCCACATGGAGACCCTAGGTCCACCCCGCTCAACAGCACCAAGACAGCATCCTCATTCCCCACCAGCTCACTTACTTTTCAACCACTTGAAAAGGTGCCCTCCCACCCCTGCCAGCAATGGCAGGCATTCCTCCCCACACTGAGCATCCATGGGGGCACATGGAGACCCTAGGTCCACCCTGCTCAACAGCACCAAGACAGCATCCTCATTCCCCACCAGCTCAGAGTCCAAGGAGGCCTGCTAGGACAGAAGATTTAAATAAGATCCAGAGTCTGATAATAGCCAAAATACCAGAGTTCAAGTGAAAAATCACTCATCATACTGAGAACCCAGAAAACATCAACTTGAGTGAGAAAAGATGTTCAACAGATACCAACACTAACACAGCACAAATTTGGAATTATCCAAAAAAGATTTAAAAGTAGCCATGATAAACATGCTGCAATGGTGCTATAGAAATGCAGCTATGAACACATTTAAAATAAATGAAAAAAAATGGAAAAGCTCAGCAAAGAAAGAGAATATACAAAAAAGAACCAAATGGAAAATTTAGAACTGAAAAATACCATCACTGACGAACAAATCTCAATGGATGGACTCAAAAGTAGAATGGAGAAGTCAGAGAAAGACTTGGTGAACTTAAAGATAAAATAGAAATTGCCAATCTTAACAGAGAGAAAATACAGTGGGGAAGAAAGAGCACTCAGGGATCTGGAAAAATATTCCAAAGATCTAACATTTGTGTCATCTGAATCCCAGAGGGAGAAAGACAGAAAAAGCATTACAACACTTAATAGCTGAAATTCCCACAAATATAACTAAATACATAAACCTACAGACTTAAGAAACTAAACAAATAGAATAAACCCAAAGAAACCATATCAAGTATATCATAATCAAATTCCAAAAACTGGAGACAAATAAAAATTCTCAAAAGCATTAAGAGAGAAACAACTCCTTACCCTAAGGAATAAATGATTCAAATAACCACAGAGGCCAGAAAGAAGTAACACAACATGAAATTTCAAATGCTGAAGTAAAAGAACTGTCAACCAGAATCCTAGTTTGGCGGGTGGGGTGGGGGTGGGGGGTGGGGAGGTGGGCATGGTGGGCGGAGGGCAGGCAGCTTTAGCTTTGAGGAAGCAAGACATAAGACATTCTCAAATGAAGGAAAATCAAGAGAATTTGGATGAGTAGACTTTTCCTAAAGAAAAGACTAAAGAAAGTGCTTGAAATAGACAAACAACATGATAAAAGAATCTTAGAAAATTAGAAAAGAAGAAAAAGCAACAAAAAAAAGTAAAAATATGGGTAATTATAATAAACTTCCCTTCTGTTAAGTTTCATCAGTTACTTTGATGGCTAAAGCAAGACTTACATTGTGGTCTGATATGGTAACAGTGTATGCAGATGAAATACTTAAGAATCCTAAGTAGGGAAGGATAAAGGGACTTGAAAGGAAGAAAGTTTGATACATTTCATTAAACTAATAAAATGTTGATACAGTATACTGAAATTTATAGCACTAAATGTTACAAAAGAGTCAAATCAATAAAATAAGCTCCCACCTCTAGAAACTAGAAAAAATTTTAAAAAGACAAAATTAATCTAAGCAAGCAAAAGGAAGGAAATACCAAAGGTAAGAGCAAAAGTCAATGACATTGAAAACAATAAAGCAAATCAACGAGACAAAAAGCCAGTTCTTTGAAAAGATCAGTAAAATTGACAAAGCTTTACCAAGACTGACCAAAAACAAAAAAAAAGAAAAATGACCATTCTAAGGTATGTTATAGCTATCGCCATAGCAGCTAGAAACTTTAGCCACCAAAAGTATAATAAAGGATTACAGTGGGCAACTCTCCACATATAAATACACAATGTAGGTGACATGGACCACTTCCTCAAAAAGGACAAAGTGCCACAACTCATTTAATACGAAAAAGATCATTTGAATAAATGTGTAACCCTCAAATAAATTGAATTTTTAAGTTAAAATTCCAAAAAAAAGTAATCTCCATGCTCAGATGGTCTCACTGAAGAATTCTACCAAACATTTAAAGAATTAACATCAATTCCACACAATCTTGTCCAGGAAACAGAAAAGGAAGAAATACCTCCCAATGAATTTTGAGACCAGTGTTAGCAAAATAAGACAAAAAGAGCACAAGAAAACTATGGTCCAATATCTCACATGAACATAGATAGAAAAATCCTTAACACAGTATTGATTAATGGAAACTGTAAATAAACACAATAAAAAGAATTATACACCATAATCGAGTGGGGTTTATTTCAGGTATGCAAGTGTGGTTCAGTATTCGAAAACCAATCAATATCAATTCACCATATTAACAAACTAAAAAGGAAAAATCACATGATCACATATCAATTGATACAGAAAAGGTGCTTGTCAAAATCCAATACCACTTATAGTAAAAAATGCTTTAAAAAAAAAACTGGAACAAAAGGAAAAAAAAAAAAAAAAACAGGAACAAAGGGGAATTTCCTCAACTTGAAAAAAGTTATCTACAAAAACCCTGTAGCTAACATTAGACTTAATGATGAAAGACTAAACATTTCCCCCCTGAGATTGGAACAAAGCGAGCACTTATCACTCCTATTCAACATCATACTGGAAGTTCTAGCTAATGCAACAAAAGAAGGGAAGGGGAGGAGGGAGGAAGGGGAGTAGAGGGGAGAGGAGGGTAGGAGAGGGAAGGGAAACAGGTCATTTTCTAATTTAATGTTGTGTGTGTGTGTGTGTGTGTGTGCACGCACCCTCATACACATATCATCTTGTATCCAGTGAACTTGCTGAACTCTGTTAGCAGTTCTAACAGTTTGTAGATTCTTTTAGATTCTTCTATGTAGACAACCATAATATATGCAAATAATAAATATTTGTTTTTTCTCATCTAGTCAGGGCTATGGTTTTTCCAGTGGTCATGTATGGACTTAAGAGTTGGACTGTGAAGAAAGCTGAGCGCCGAAGAATTGATGCTTTTGAACTGTGGTGTTGGAGAAGACTCTTGAGAGTCCCTTCGACTGCAAGGAGATCCAACCAGTCCATTCTAAAGGAGATCAGCCTTGGCTGTTCTTTGGAAGGAATGATGTTAAAGCTGAAACTCCACTACTTTGGCCACTTCATACAAAGAGTTGACTCATTGGAAAAGACTCTGATGCTGGGAGGGATTGGGGGCAGGAGGAGAAGAGGATGACAGGGATGAGATGGCTGGATGGCATCACCGACTCAATGGACGTGAGTTTCAGTGAACTCCGGGAGTTGGTGATGGACAGGGAGGCCTGGTGTGCTGCGATTCATGGGATCGCAAAGAGTCAGACAGGACTGAGCGACTGAACTGAACTGAACTGAATTCTTACATAAATGCTTTTAAAGTTTTATTGTACTGGCACAATGATGAGTGAAGCAATTGTAATAAATACTTTTGTTTTCTTTGTTATTGTTGTTGTTCAGTCACTAAGTCATGTCCGACTCTTTGTCTTATATCTGACTTTAAATATATTATGCTAATCAGTATGATGTTTTCCCTCGATTTTTAAAGATAGACTTCATCAAGCTAGGAAAGTTCCCTATTTCTAGTATGTAAAGAGGTGTTTTTCATTGATTTTTTAAAAATCCATCCATAGTGAAACTATAATTTCTCCCCCCTTTTCAATCTTCTAATATGGTGAATTATACTGATATACTTCCTAATATTAAATCTATCTTACTTTTCTGGGGGCAAATTGGTCATGATATGTTGCTGCTTTATTCAGTACCGGATTTGGATCCTAATATTCTGTTTATGATATTGATACCTATGTTCTTAACTGCCCTATCATTTTTTCCTATTTGTATTATCTTTGTTTGGTTTTTATATCAAGGTTGCACTAGCCTCATAAAATGAGCTGAGGACCATTTCCTCTATCCATTTGAATAGTTGGTATAATGTTGGGGTTGTCTATTCCTCAAAGAAGTAAGCTACTTTCAGGTGGCATAAAGGTCTAGGCAGAAAAGCCCAGGGAATGTACAGAACCTCTAGTAGAACTCATAAGTCATTTCTGCAAGGTTGCAGGATAGAAGCTCAACCTACAAAAAGCAACTACATTTCTAGATACTAATAATGAACACATGGAAATCAAAACTAAAAATACAATACTGTTTACAACTATGCAAAAAATGAAATACATGCCAATGTATAAAACATGTACCTGGGGACTTCCTTGGTGGTCCAATGATTGGGAGTCCTCCTTTCAATGCAAGGGACGTGGGTTCGACCCCTGGTAAGGGAACTAGCATCCCACTTGCAGCTGGGTAACTAAGCCCGCGTGCCACAACTACTGAAGCCTGTACTCTAGAGTCCAAGCAATGCGGCGAATAGCCTGTGTCCACAATGAAAGATCCCACGTGCTGCAACTGGGACCCGACGCAGCCAAGTAAATAAATAAATATATATATATTTAAATTGTAATTGACTTGCAGATGAAAACTATAAAATGCTGATGAAAGAAATCAAAATATAAAATGTTCCCCCCATGGCAAGGGGAGGGTGATCAGACTGACCTGAGGCCCAGAGCCACCCCAGGGCGAGCCTGGCGGGAGAAGATGTCTGAGCACGGTTCCTGGCAGACGCACTTCACTACCATGTACCCTAGGGGCCCCTCCTTCCTTCCTGGGAAGCAGCGATGATGGGAAAACCCCTGGCTTAGTGCACCCCCCAAGCACGCTGGAGGTGGTCCTGGGCAGGCAGTGAAAACTTCCTGGAAT